>NC_133159.1:17051428-17675714 GCF_040802235.1 Manis javanica
GTACTACTTCACTTATGGAGTTTGTCACTTTTCAGCTATTGAGTCTAATTTAAAATGATTTGTCTACTGCAGTTTGTGTATAGCAGGTCCAGGAAATATTTGTATGTACTCTCTTGGATCAAAGATATTTCAGTATTAATACAGAAATTAGTACTTACGGGATCCAGAATGTTAGAAGCAGACCTCTTTAAATGCTGTCCCAAGGATTGCAGGTTGAAAATCAGTGCATGGTTATCTTAGAGGAGTTAAAGTCCTCTTTCGGAGTCTGTATCTACGGCAGACAAAACTTCAAGGATGCTTTTCATCAAATGAGCACAATTGGATCTTCCTTGGAACTGTTGAGGATCCAGGGTAGCCTTTAGAGGTTAACACTTGGAAATTGAGTTTTCTTGTTGCTTTTTGTTTTGTTTTTATGTAAATAAATTTACTCTTGCTTAAGTAAATTATACCTTGTGTTGCTGAAAGTAAAAGCAGATTTTCATATAATGCTGTGGTGCTACTGACTTTATATTAGTAAAACGTGAGTTTTTAAGTGTTTCCAGGAGTGGTGGTGGCTATTCTGAACCCTTCAAGATCTCTTTCAGATCTTTATCATGTTCAGCAGCATGCATTTGTGAAATGATGAGAGTTAGAAACATGTGCTTTGTAAGTGATCAACATTCTTCTCTTAAAAGCCAAACGACTCTCATGAGTGTGTCTTGGGACCAGGATCTTATCTTAACTTCTTAAAATATACCTCAGGTTGGTATATACATCCTAAATCTTCAAAGTTAGAAGAGGACTTGAGGTCTCTTGTCTAGTTTCCTGCCTTCAAACAGATGATAATTTATCACCCTGATTATGAATTAATACCTGAAACAGAGTTAAATGACTTGACCAGAGAAACACCAACAGTAGAGGGAGTGAGAACCCAGAGGTCTTATTTCTTATTCATAAACTATTCCTTACAACCTCCTCATAGAATCATTTAAAGTGTGTGTGTTTACCCTAAAAATAAAAAATATGAAGCTTAAGAAATCATGATTCTTTTTATTTTTTCTTTTTCTCTCCTCTCCCCTTTCTTTATTCTTTTTATTTTTAAACTATCATGGGACTGGATATGGTACATCTATAGTTAACTAATGTTAAGTAGCCTTTGTATGTAGATCATGTCAGCCTTTTTTTTCACTGTTCATCTAGAGTCTAGTTATAGTTTATATACTTTATGGGAAAAAAAGAGAAACAAAGGCAGGTAACTCTCATGGAAGCCTTTTTTTCTGTTAATTTTTATATCTCTGTTAACTAACTCTACCCAAGGTGCTGCCTGTATCATATCAGACTCAGGGGAAATTATTTAATGAAATAGAGGGCCTGTATCCTCACCTCCCAGCCCCATCTCCCTTTTGCCTCTCTAACTGATCTATCCAGAAAAGTCTACTCCCTTAAATGCTGAACTGTTTTTACTATGTTTCAGAGAAAGTGTGAGCCAGTCGCATTATGGAAGGGCAGTTCTGCTTTAGCCTGACTTTATTTTGAAAGTTGATGCTGGAATTTCCTGTGAGAAGTGGTGAGAAAGAGGAATTGAACAGAGAACAAGATTGATATATAGGCAGCCTTGGGGCTTTTAAAAAATTAAGATGGTATCTTAGAAGCATTCTAAATTTCCAGAATATCAGATTCTGTTACGTGACACAAAAGGCAAAGTATAAAACTATATTCCAGAGCAAGTGTAAATTACTTGTGAATTATATGTACTACTAGTACTTCCTTTTAATAAGGATATTATTAAGTCAATTATATTCTTTTAAGTGTTTCTCTCCAAAGGAGACATTTATGAATTAGGTTATCCTGAGTGGTCTACTAAATTCATTTTGGAAATATCCTATAAAAAGGATGCTTTGATTTAGCTTTTAAACAGTTTAGGTTCCAAATTAACATGTTTTTTGTTTCTATGAGAAACTTTAGATCTATCTTGTATGGTTGTCACTTCATCCCTAAAAACCAAAAGGAAGGAAATAATTACTGAGAATTTTTAGAAGTATTTTTCATTTGTAAAAATTGATAAAATATTTAACAATAAGTTTTTCTAGATGTTACATAGAAGATGGAGATGGAGAAGGATATTATTCCACATATACATTAATGTCACAACTTCTGGCTCCTTTAGATTCCTTTTGTTAAACTTTTGGTGTTTGATTTAAAGGTACTTTAACACTGCCAAGTGACTTACATAAGTAAAACTTAATTGTTATATATTCTAAAGATTCCCGAAGTTGCTAACTATATTAGTGATTTTTGATGGTAAGAATACTTGGAATGAGGAGCCAAAGGTAATATGAAATTCTGTGTCTTATTTTCCTGCATGGTTTTCCTGACTGACATTGACAATATTTTGTAGTAGGATTGATGTTCAGTGACTACTTACTAAACATACAGGATAATATAGCTAAGAAAGAAAACTACCCCATTTTTGGGGAGGGAGAATAAGAGTTTATAGAGTTCACCAGTTTTCTTGTTATTGAATGCACTCATGAACCATACCAAGAGATAACCTATTAAGAGAAATTTGGTTGAAATACTTAGAATTATTGTGTAGGTAATCCTTATAATGTGATATGTTTTGGGTCTTGATTTGCTTTTTAGGTTATACAGTTTGTTCATTTATTTTGATATGGGGGAACTGGGGACATCAAAGCTATATAGTTTCAGAAAATTTTCACTGAAGTGATTTACACACCTGATAGCATGTCTTCTTTTCTTGACTAAATTTCATGCTCCACTGAAAGTATGACTCTTAACTGGTTATTTTTTTCCTTAAGGAATAATTAATTATTGTGACAGTCTTTAATTTTAGGTAGGGATTCATTAAATATGAGGATTGTTGGTTTAATTTAGTAATGTGAGCATAGTATTTGTGCCCTTGTTTTTGGCTGTGGCCGGTTAGATTTTTCTCCATGTCTCCAAGAACAGTCTTTCTTAATGTGTGCAGTCCATATCAGCATTAGGCATTTTTGCTTGATCTCTTGTTAACTGTTCTTTTTTTCTGGGTCGTGTTTGAATGTCTTTGGAAACAACTTAGTAGCTTAGCTGTAATTTTCTAAATTGTATCTTTTCCTGCTTTGTTCTTTTTATTCTCCTAATCTTACTAATGCCTTTCCTTGAATTTTGCTTCCATTATTAATGCTTCCAACCTCTTGTTTCATGTGCTTTAAAATGATTAAATATGGATATCTGATATAATTATTTCAATGGTATTTTATTTCTGAAACTCTTTAAATGTGTCTTGATGTTTTCATAAGCTGGTGGCTAAGGATATCTTTATAAGATGATCTTAGAAATGCAGGTAAAATATATGTTAAGTGTACTTCTAAAGACATCTTATAAAGATGTCCTTATCCACTAGCTTATAGAAATATGAATTTAGCATACAATTTTAAGAGTTTCAAGATAACATATTTTACTTGTAGTATATAAGATATGTATACACAGTATGTATATGTACTATATAGTATATACAGTAACATATTTTACTTGCAATAAATAATAAAGCATTTCTAAAGTCTCTGCCAGGTAGGGTAAACTCTTGCTTTCTTCTGTCTCATCACTGTAGTCTGCTAAATTCTCTCACTGTGTCCAGCATTGGAATATGAGAGCTAATAATGATACCATTGATAAGATCACGTATTTCTTACTGTTGGTTATTAAACCAACGTTAAACTCCTCCTCATGTTCCATGCTGTAATCCTAAAAAAAGGCATGTGATTGTGTTTTTCAGTCCATAGCCTCTTTTGCTTACCTGGTACTGTATTTTCACTATCAGTGATGCTAATTTTAATTAGTGTCTTCCAATATTATAAAGTTATTTTGTGGATGAAGAAAATACTCTAAATGCCTTATATTTTATAAGGTACATTGTTTCACTCATTAGTGAACTACTTTTTGGAATGTTGCACCCAAAGAGTCACTAAATTCTGGGGGTGTTTCAGATTTTGAGCAAAGGAGGTGAGATCAGTCTGTGAATGAGGCAAAGCTTTACAGAGGTTCTTCAGGCAAAAAAGGAGTTTGAGGTATGATCATGATCCCTAGTTTTGTATTCTTTGCTAGGTGTGGAGGGTGCAGCTTTCCAAAGTAGACTTCCCCATGACCGAATGACTTCTCAAGAAGCAGCCTGTTTTCCAGATATCATCAGTGGACCACAGCAGACCCAGAAGGTTTTTCTATTCATTAGAAACCGCACAGTAAGTTTCCGTCTTAGCTTTTTTCCACCTGGATTGTTAAAAGTGCATATTATTTTTATAGAGCATATAGGAGAAAAATAGAAAGGGAAGAATTTTAAATTGTCTTTAATACTATTACTCAAAGATAACCATTGTTAAAAATTAGTTTTTTTAAATATACTTTTTAAATAATCACTTTGTCTTTCCTTCCCAGGATAAGAGAAACCCTTATTCTTCTGTTCATCTGGTTCAACTTCCTCCTCTGGCTAAATGATTGATTTTAATGTCTGTATAATATCTTGTCTGACATTTGGATCATACTTTAACTGTTGGGCATTTAAATGTCCATTCTTGCCTTATAATTAAGCTCTGAACAGCTTTTTTTCATACATTCTCTATTTCTGGTTATTTCCTTATGATAGAATTTTAGAAGGAAATTGCCTTGTCAAAAAGTATAAACATTTTTTAAGTTTTGATCCATATTGTCAGATTGCTTCCCAGAGAAGCTGTAAACCAATTGACACTCGCATTGCTCTGCCCTCTTTTTGTTATTAAAAGGATGACAGTCTGTGCTGCTATAATAGATCAAAAACATTTCATTTATTTTCCACTTTGATTACTTAGACTTTTTTTTTCCCCACACGTATTAGTCATTTGAATTTCTTCTCTGAATTTTTCTTTCATGTCCTTATTTATCAGAAATTCCTTAGCCATAAAGTACAGGAGGGCAAGGTACCATTCTGAACATATTCATTGTACTCTAGGGTGATACAGAGTAGAAGAAATTTATGTTGTAATTTCAGCTATTTTGAATATAGCTCAGACATTTTAGCATGTCTGCTTTTTAGGCATCACTACTTTATTTTGGCTATTAGATTGCAAAACCACTGCCAAGTTTGGGTTGTTAAATGTCATTTAGAGTGAGTGGTGGGTTATACTGGGTTTTAGTAGTACAGAATATAGGGGTTTTTTTTTGTTTTTTTGTTTTTTGTGTGTGTGTGTAGAAAAAATGGTGATTTTTTTTTCAAGTGAATGGGAATGTGTTCAAAATTGGATAAGCTTCTGTGTGTATCATATCAACATTTGATCTAAGTAAACTTTTTAGACAAAACTCATTTTTTTGGTTTCATCTTAGGGGAGTTTTCAGTTTTTACTTGAATTTGAGTGGTGGATGTATGTTGACCTCCATTTTCTCTAATTTGTTTCCAGTGACCAGGAACTTAATAAATCATTATCTCGTGTAAAAATTGTATCAGTTTTCTCATCTTAAACTACATCTTCTGCTTCCAGATTTTAAAACTACAGTTGGTTGAATTAGAATCTATGATCTTAGCTTTATTTTATAGGATGGAAGAAGGCTTTTGTTGAGGAGTAAGAAGCCCAGTATATACTTGAGGAATTCCATTTTCCTTTGACAGTGGCTAGAGAAAAGTAGAGGATGCATATAGATTGGTTTTTTGTCTTTGTAATTGGATTTATTTACACATAATCAAATTAATTTCTTTGTTGAAACTTGTCTGTGGAGCAGTTTCTATCACTTTTTAGCTAAGACTTAAATATGGTGGCATGTAGTTGGTTTAAATTTTAGTGATATGCATTCATTTGGAAGAGAACTCAAGTTAGACCCCATTAATTGTACCATAATACTTTTCACTGCTCATCTTACTGTTTTTTCAGCAGTATTTGAAATGATTGACTACTCCTTTCTTAAGCACACAACTTCCTTAGCTTAACACAGTATTCTGGCTTTTCTCCTGCCTCCCTGGTTGTTGTAACTGGCTTCTTAAGTAACTTAACCTGCTTCTCTCTGCCTTGTTTTCTCCCTGCAAGGCCTCTTTTACGCGTTTGGCTTCAGTGATCACCTATAAACAAATGACTGCAGACCTTAACTCTCAGAGGATAGAGTTATGTATCTACATGCCAATATTCTGTCTCCTATTGATTATTTTGAAACTAAATTCATTATCTCTTCTTTCGGTGACCTGCAGTCAGTGAGTGGCATACCAGCTCATTTAGTTTTGCAAGCCAAAAACTGAGGAGTTATCTTTAGCACCTCAGCATATCAAATTGACAATTTGATTTTGTGGATATAATGTACTCAGCAATTTGGGAGTCATGTAACCCAGGTTTAAGTCTTAGTTGCTCCCTACCCAGTGGTATGATCTTGCAAGTTTAGTAGGTGTTTTTCTTTTTTCAGCTAAGTATCTCCTAGCTTCGTCAGTTTCCTTCTCAGCAGTGTAACTCTGGGTGAAAGGAAAAACCCATATTTGGGACCTTAAAATTGAAAAAAATATCTTGAGGTAGTCAGATGGCATATCTATTTGTGTGTAACAAAATTTCTATCATGTAAATGCAGTTGCAGTTGTGGTTGGATAATCCAAAGATCCAGCTGACATTTGAGGCTACTCTCCAACAGTTGGAAGCACCCTACAACAGTAAGTAGTGTGTTCAGTGGGACTAATTTTGGCTCATTGTTCTTTGATAATGAATTTTTTCATTCATACTTACATCTTTAACTTGTGCTGTGCAAAAATGAGCTTTGTAGAAAAAAACTATTTTGTGTATGATGTTTTTCTGGTTTTTAAATGGTGTTCACAGGTGAACGAGTTAAAAGAGATTGTTAATAATTTCCCTTGACCTGTGTTCCAGCTTTAATCCACGGATTAAATTGTCGGCATTTGATTGGTTGGCTGTCTGGCTTTCTCATTTCCCACTTGGTACCAGCAAAGTCAGTACCAGCAAAGTCTTATAAAATTTCTAACAAGTAAATGAGTATAATACTGCTTTTAGATAGGTTGATTTTGTCCTTCATTTCATCTGTAATGGAATGTCATTCTTAAAAATACCAAATTAGCCCACGGAGCCAAGATGGCGGCGTGAGTAGAGCAGTGGAAATCTCCTCCCAAAACCACATATATTTTTGAAAATACAACAAAGACAACTCTTCCTAAAAAAATACCAAATTAAGTGGTAAGCAGTTTGGACTGGACTAACAGTTCTAAGAATCACTTTTCTTAAAAGTGTCACATGACCTGAAGTTTATGGAAAAAGTGTATGTATAAAATGACTTCATGATGGAAAGTAGAAGAGTTCAAGAGATTTCTGTTTAAACTGCTAAAAATATAAATATGTTTTTAAATTCATTTGTTCTCTAGGTGATACTGTGCTTGTCCATCGAGTTCACAGTTATTTAGAGCGGCATGGTCTTATCAACTTCGGCATCTATAAGAGGATAAAACCCCTCCCAAGTAAGGACATGGCCAGTGAATTTCATAGTTAAGTTATGATTCTAGGGCCATATTTTATTTCTAGGAGGCTTTAAGAAATTTATTTTGATTTCTAAAGCTCTATTTGGTATCAGAGTATTCCCATTTGTTGTCTTGTAAGTCAAATTTAAAATAATTCTTTTCATCAATTTTTAATTTTTGGTTTGATAATTAATTAGTAAAAGATACTGAATTTCCAACTGAAGAAAAATCAATTAAAAATAAAATTTATTAAAATTTTTAAAAGTCAATAATGAAAGCAGAAAGTTTGAGGTTTTCCCACATTGACCAGTTCTTTATACTGCTAAATGTTGCATTTTATTTTTAAATACTATTTACCCCTTTCTTTATACTGCTAAATGTTGCATTTTATTTTTTAAATACTATTTACCCCTTTCTTGGTGTCTGGATAATGTCTGCCAGGAATCCAGGAGATATGGGTATTTTGAGAATATATTTATTTACTTATTTGTTTATAATATTTACTTTTGATGCCTTAATAATTCTTTATAAAGGGATACTAAAGTCTGAAATAGAACTGAAAACAGCTTTAAGAGTAAATAGGTTGACTGCTCAAATGTCATAATATAATTGTGTATTTGTGAAAATAATTTAAATAGCAGCATCCTATTCTGCTATTTAAATTATTCATAATAAACCAGCCGTAATAAACTTCAAAATGAAGATTATTCATACTAAACCAACAGCCAGATACTGAAGCACATAACTACAATGAGAAAGTAAATATTAAGAAGGATTTCATTTATAAATTTGCAGAATTTACTTAAAGTTTATATCTTTCAGATATTTGTTAATTTGTATTCAGATAGTTTCTATAGTTTGAAAATAACTATCTGAATTGTTTACTCTATAAGACATCATGACATGTTAAGAACCCAGAGGTTTTCCTGATAAAAAATGACAGTACAAACTCTTATAGATATAACAATATATTCTAATTTTTTTGTTTGTTGCTTTTAGCTAAAAAGACAGGAAAGGTAATTATTATAGGCTCTGGGGTCTCAGGCTTGGCAGCGGCTCGTCAGTTGCAGAGTTTCGGAATGGATGTCACACTTCTGGAGGCCAGGGTAAGAATCTTATCTTGGGTTTAGGAGCCTGACCTAATGGAAGTATGGTAAGGAATTATCTGTTGCAAATTAAGGAATCATACAGCGTGAACTAAACCACTGATGTGTATAATACTCAAAGTATTTTGGGTAATGTTATTCATATTGGATAAAGTATTTTTGACAGTAAAGCTTTGAAAAGTGCTCAGTATTTGTAAACGATCCATACCGCCCTTTGAAAAGGTACTTTCAGGTTATTGTTTCTTGCAGTTAACTTTCAAATTTGGGGCCTTCATGGACCATATCCTTTGCAGGGGGCAGTTTTTTTAAGGAGTGGAATAGAGTGAGTTTGTTTCCTGCTTGCTAGGAAAGGAAAATGAGTTGCTTTTCAGGCAGCAGCCATCTTGAAGAGACAGATGAAGCCAAGATATTGGTTCCTTTATCATTCACTAGTCCCTACAGAGAGAACTGGAAACTGAAGAAGGAAATGGGTGCTGGCACAGAGTGGAAGAAAGAACATCATGTTAGGATGCTGCTATTTAAATTATTTTCATGAACAATTTTTGAGATTTAATTACCTTCTACCATGAAAAAAAAAAAGGCACTTCTCAGGTGTACAGTGCAGTCCAGACTGCTTTTTATGGATTGCTAACTTTTAATACTCTTGTCAGAGTATGGGAAATCAAAATTAAATAATTCCTGATATACTCATACTAAAAATAATATTTGACTCATTAATTCAGAAAACATTTGTGTGCCTTCTGCATCCTGTGTACTAATACAGTAAGAATAATGGGTCATTACAATCCCTACCCAGGTAGAGTCTCAGTCTATTGTTCAGGTTTTTGGGTTTTTTTGCTTTTGTTTGTTTGGAGTTTACAGAGTAGTCTTCGTATTATCCATGATTGAAGTACCACCACACCTCAGCAGAGATTCCTATACTTGAAAATCCCTAGTCAGTAGGGATAAACTTGGATCTATTTAGAAATGAGAGGTATTACTCACAGTTCATGCTCAGTAGACAGACACTCTGCCCCTGGGCATGGGGCTGCTCTGGAGAGGCAGTCGTGTGTCACATCATTCACAGCTGACTTTGGGGGCTGAGTGCAGATAAGAGCCACAACACAGTGGTAAAAAGATGGCATTTAGTGTTGGAATTTGTGGACAGACACTTTCTGGGTGTGTGGCCTTCGCTCAGCCTGTACATTAAGTGGTATTAGAGACAGTTGGGTAGAGAGGTAATGATGCCTGTGACTGAATATGTCTTCTGGCTGTCAAATTGTTTTCTACCTCACATTGCTTAATTTTATACCTCTTATATGTTCAGTATCTACCACTCCTCATAGTTAAAACTTCATTTGCTTCTTGTGTCCAAACTCTGTACCTTTCTTTTTAAATGATAAAAGAGTACCATGCCAGGTTCTTAACGTGAAAATAGAATTGATGATTTTAGCCATTTAATTTCTGAAAAACAGGATCGTGTGGGTGGACGAGTTGCTACATTTCGCAAAGGAAACTATGTAGCTGATCTTGGAGCCATGGTAGTAACAGGTCTTGGTAAGTAGTTCTTAGTTTTATGCTGCAGTACAAGGTCTGAGGCATGTAAGATTGTTTAAATTTAAATTTTAAAACTGTGGGCGCAATTTAAAAATTTATTGGTTTAGGATACTGTTCTTATTGTTGAAAGGTAAATTGACAAACAGTCTTCCCCAAAATATATACCAATTCATGAAAAGTTTAAATTTTACATACATTTCGACCTAGCAGATCCAGTTCTAGGAAATTATCCTACAAAAATAGCCAAGTGGACCATGTTGTGTTTGGGGCATTTTTAATGGCCCAGCAGAACATTAGAAATGACAGATTAGAAGATTAAAGTATTACACAGTGAGAACTATATACACACTAAAAATTATGTAGCTCCATATTAACAAGAAAGAATGTCTGCAATTTATTGCTAAATTGAAAAAAGATTATAAAATGATACATGTATTATCCTTTTATGTGTGTATGTAATTTTGTGCACATAAAATCTAGAAGGATCTGTAATAACATGTTAACTAGAAGGATTATGTATGACTTTAGGTATTATAAAAGTGTTACATACCTGTGTGTTACATATATTAACCTGTATAATGATACCAGTATATAGAAGCTGTGGGATTATATATAATTTTTTGTTTCCATCTTTATGCTTATCTTACATATTTATTTTACTTCGGATTTTTTTTGTTATTTGATAATTAACATACCCTAAGCTTTGAGTATTTTAAATACCAAGTAAAAATATTTTAGCTTTGAGGTTTTTGTTCTCTTTTTGTAGGTATGTTGAATTTAATTATTTGAGTTTTTTCTAGGAGGGAATCCCATGGCTGTGGTCAGCAAACAAGTAAATATGGAACTTGCCAAGATCAAGCAAAAATGTCCACTTTATGAAGCCAATGGACAAGCTGTAAGTTTAGGACAAACAGAACTTTTCAGAGTTTCTTTAGTTCAGTTGTAGATAATTGGGGGGAAGTGTGTGGCTGAATATTCACACATATAAGTACGAATTGAGGATAGAAATGATGACATGATGCTACTGATTATTCCTTAACCCTGAGCTATACAGAAAGGGATTATTATTGCACATTAGTTTTTTTAATTGAAGTACATTTGGCATATGATTTTGGTTTTAGGTGCACATATATGCAAATTTGCATGCCTGTTGAGGTATTTAGATACTTAATGAAGGCTAACTAGACAGTCAGTCTTTTTATTTGGCTGTGGCCAGCTACTCAAGAGACGTGTAGTGGAATTGACATCTGATTCTTTTATTCTTTGTGTTGTGCCTCCCATCATGTGCTTAGCTCTGTGTGTTCTTTATGACTTCAGCTTATTGAACATTTGCCAAAATTTGGGCCCTGTTCTAACCACTGAAGATTTTTTTCTCTGCCTTCAGAGGGTTTAAATTCTAGGGACTTCAGGCAGCTTATGAACTCAAGAACATCAGGAATGATGTGTCATTAAAACCCACCCAACCTCAACCATATTACTTATACATATATACTAGTAACACAAAATCACGGGCAGTGTGCTAAGGGTTAGAGAAAGGGATAAATCGCTACAGAAGAGCTGAGGGAGAGAGTCTCTGGAGGTGGAAGGGGCAGGTGGGGGAGGGAAGGGGACTTTTGTAAAGGTGGCTTAGGACTTCCGCATGTGGTTGTGGAGGGAAAGGCATTGAAGGCAGAAGGTTTTAAATCTATGAGATCTTTGAGGACGGGATCGCACTGGTGAGGGTAGAATGATGTGAAGCTAAAGCTTAGGGTTCTGAATGTAGCTTACTAGGTCGATTTACAGCTTGGGACTTTGAGGGTCGAGAGCAGGGCAAGTGATATGATCAGAGAGGTGTTTTCAGTAGATGGACAGTAATACAGAGAATTGAATTTAAGGAGACAAGACCCCCAAAGTGGCTATTAAAGAAGTGACAGAGACCAAACCAAAGATCAGAGATCACTGAGACAGTCTTTTTTCTTTAGATTTCCCTGAATGTAGAGCAAGGTCATTTAGTCTTTCTAACAATAAAGAGGAATTTTCCCTAGTAGAGATAGCCAGGGAAATTTTCTGCTTCCTTGGTATTAGATGAGCTTTAACACATTTTTTAAAGCCGTTTGTCTCTAAATGGTATACAAGTATTCCCCTCAAGGGTGGCTTGCAACCAGCTGCCAGTCCATTAACAAACTATCGGTTGCTGGTGTGGGATGAGATAAATAGCTTGTGTCAGAATGTAAATAAACTACATATTTAACCATGCTGTCCATATGATGACTTTTTTTTTTTTTTTGGTAGCAAGACTTTCTCAATGGTGTGTGCATTTTATGTTCTGTCATGAGCTCTTTATCTCACCAGGACCAACCCTTTGAGCAGCACTGTAGTAAATACCTGTTAGTTGGTGTGTGGCTTCCAGCATTTTGTGTGCAGGGGTGTTTTTCCAACAGAATTTGTAGTAGTCATTCAACCTGACCTTAAAGGATTTCTCTACATTGGTCGGTTTATATTTAGTGCAGTAGCCAAGTAATAGGAAGATTCTTTAAGCATGCTCAACTTTGGGAAAAAATTCTTTGCGGCTTTGAGGTCCACTTGCCCTAAGTTTAATCAGACATAAGAAGGCATGTTAATGTTTCTGTATCTTGATGTTCCCAATAGTCTAGCTAAGAGTAGGAATCTAGAACAACTGTTGCTCAGTAGACTGGCTTTTGGCTTACAGGACAAGTACTAAGAACTTATAGCCCCATTAATTTATGCTTTTAATTACAAATATATTTCTTGGGCTTTAGAAACCTAAAGCCGAAGTAGATCATTTGCTTCGTTCTTCAGTTTTACAGGGGAAGAATCTAAAGCTCGGACCTGAGTTTGCCTAAGGTGGTTATGGTCATTAGTGCAGAACCAGGATCCATTGCCTAGGATTCCAGCTCAAATTCCCAAATGCATTCTGCTCTTCTTGGCTAATAATTCAAGGAAGGTAGGGCAGGGGTAAGTGGGTGCAACTCTACCTGCCTGTGTGACTGCATCAGCTGAGTCTCCTTCTCAGAAAGCTTTCTTTTAATAGTTAACGCTAAGAAGGCTCTAAGTCACACCTAGAGTAGATGTTTACTCAACCGTTGATTTTTCTTCAGTAAACCTTTGAATGAGATGCTTTTGTGTCCCTCCATCTTTGTGAATAACCTCAGTATAAAAGAAGGTGATTTGATGGTTCTGTTGTTAGTACATAGAAATTAATTCTCATCCTATACAAGGCCGACAGTTAACTCGGTTATAAATGACTCTGTAGCACCTTATACGCTGATGGACAGTGACTGCAACGGGGTGTTGTGGGGGACTTGATATTATGGGTGAATTTAGTAACCACAATGTTGCTCATGTGAAACTTTCACAAGATGGATATCAGTGATACCTTAATAAAAATAAATAAATACCACTTGTAATATTGTCTTAAGGACATGTCACCATATCCAGCCGTCTAACTGCTATAGGAAAAAAATCACAAAGGAAGTTTTTGGGTTATCTTGTTATTGTTTAATCACAATCACAAGAATCCCTGAGTTTACCTCTTTTTTCTCTCTGGTCTTGCATCGGCAGCTAGAGTGCTGAGCTTCTGTGTTTGTTTTTCACAGGGGAGGCTTATATTATGGCTCTGGACAACTAAAACAGGGTTTCCCTGTTCGGTTTTAATCTAGGATATCCTTAGAAGTGTCTTCCAAGCTTATAAAAATGATCAGAGCTAATACAGCAGCTGCTATCAGATTGACTGATAATGGAATTACACTGAACTGTGCTGTAATGGGCTTTGGCTATGGAGATGGTTGAGGGTTAATTCACATTTCAGGAACATTTGGGAGCCACCAGTGAGGAGACTGAAAATAAGGATTGGTGGGGAAGAAGGGAGAATACTGAATGTTTTCTGCATCTCCTGTACACCAGCTAGTAACTCGGGGGCTTTAGATTCAAGTTTTATTTTTGGCTTTTTCTGAGTAATGATAAAGTATCTTAATAAAATTCTGATCGCCACCATCCAAAAGACAAACAACAAATGTTGGCAAAGTTGTGGAGAAAGGAGAATGAACCCTCCTACACCACGGGTGGGAATGTAAATTAGTTCAACCATTGTGGAAAGCAGCATGGAGGTTCCTCAAAAAACTCAAAATAGAAATACCATTTGATCCAGGAATTCCACTCCTAGGAATTTACCCTAAGAATGCAGCAGCCCAGTCTGAAAAAGACATATGCACCCCTATGTTTATCGCAGCACTGTTTACAATAGCCAAGAAAATGGAAGCAACCTAAGTGTCCACCAGTAGATGAATGGATAAAGAAGATGTGGTACATATACACAATGGAATATTATTCAGCCATAAGAAGAAAACAAATCCTACCATTTGCGACAACCTGGATGGAGCTACAGGGTATTATGCTCAGTGAAATAAGCCAGGTGGAGAAAGACAAGTACCAAATGATTTCACTCATCTGTGGAGCATAAGAACAAAGAAAAAAACTGGAGGAGCCAAACAGCAGCAGACTCACAGAACCCAAGAATGGACTAACAGTTACCAAAGGGAAAGGGACTGGGGAGGATGGGTGGGAAGGGAAGGATAAGGGGTGGGGGGAGAAAGGGGGCATTCTGATTAGCATGTCTAATGTTGGGGTGGGGCACGGAGAGGGCTGTACAACACAGAGAAGACAAGTAGTGATTCTACAGCATCTTACTACGCTGATGGACAGTGACTAATGGGGTATGTGTGGGGGACTTGGTGATGGGGGGAGTCTAGTAAACATAATGTTCCTCATGTAATTGTAGATTAATGATACCAAAAAAAAAAAATTCTGCAGTGTTGTGGCATTCCGCATTACAAGGTTTCTTGTCTCCTTTTGGGAGAGTGTGGGAGTGCATGTATGTGTATGTTATTACCACGTGAGTCTAAAGACTCAGAAACTGCTTAGAGAAACAGGTCTTGATTTTTTTCTTGGGATAGGCTTGACCATTACGAGGAAGAAAGGTAGCACTTGGAAGGTAACAGGTGCCAGGTCTCTTACAAAGACCATTAATTGGATATACTCAGTGCCTGTCATCCCTTAGCAGGTTTTTTGCTTGTGTTCCTGTAGAGCAGTGCCTCGGTTATTACACTTCAGGCGCTGTTGGCCTTTGCAGTTTTTGTCCTCCTCTGTGGAAGCATGTTTGGTGTCTTTAATGCAGTGTTTCTCTATCCTTTAAAATCATTACTGCCAATCACTGCTTTTTATAAATGTAAAAATCTCATGCCTTCCTTTAATATACCTGAAATTGTGAAAGTTATTTTCCCCTCATATATAGTTATAATACCTACTTTGCTTTTCCAAACTATATTTATTCATTTGCCAGAATTTACTGAGCATCTCTAACATGTAATAGAAACTGCTAGAGTGAATGCCTTAGACCTGTTG
Source organism: Manis javanica (assembly GCF_040802235.1). Taxonomy (NCBI): domain Eukaryota; kingdom Metazoa; phylum Chordata; class Mammalia; order Pholidota; family Manidae; genus Manis; species Manis javanica. Next base: position 17,066,915 of record NC_133159.1, read on the forward strand.
TGTGCCTTCTCCAACCAGTTTAGTCACTGCTTTAGGGAAGTCAGTTATTTACACCCCCTGAAAGACTATGAGGTAAAAGAGGGAGAGGGAGGCAACAGTCTCCATGTATAGAATCACATTGAATTTTATTTGGATTGTATATATACCTTGTGTCCTTATCTCCCTCTAAAAATAATAGCTATTCCCATTCCCTTAGCTGTTTGGGATTATGAACTAGAGACTCTTCAGGTACAGATCTCTTCTTCCAGGTCTCACTAAAAGAGCTAATCTTAATCTTTCATTTTTATCATGACTCTAGAAATGCATGGCGATGGGCGAGGCGGAGGTTGACAGTAGCCTCTGTGGGCCAGCTCGGGCCAGTACAGCTTTTTCCCACATGCTGCTCTTCCTGAAGATTTTCCTAGCTAAATCTTAGAACTTTGTGCACTTAACTCCATTCTGCTCTGCTGCTAGAGAATTTATGCAGACTGGAAGATAGTTGGACAGTGTTTCTGAAGGGTCTGTGATGGTAGAATACTGTCTTCCTCTCTCTGAGATGACTCCTTGCAGGATCAGTGACCCTGTTCAGAAAGTTGCTTGGCTCTCCTGAATTTATTCTGCATGGACTAGGCACACAGATGGCCCCCCACCATATTCAGGGATGCTCTGTATAAGCTACAAAACCAAGATTGTCACGAATGAACCCATTTAGGGCAGCGAGAGAATCACCAAATTCTTGGTCTTGAAGGAACCATTTATCTGGAGCCTCTCATAGAGACATAAATGACTGAAAAGTCATAATCAAAATCTGTTTCAAGAGATACCCTTTTTGTTTGATTCTTTGCCAGACAACTGTATCAAAGGTCCTTTCCCCCAAAAAAACTGATAGTTTGCTGTTCTATATTCTCACCGTTGTGATACAGAAATCCAGCTGCCCTTAAACATGGTGCTTAACCTTTGCAATAATATGCTGAATTCCTTTCTCAGCATGCACTTCAAGAACCTAGAATACAAAGGTCAGGTAAATCTAAATAATTGTGACTTGTGTTTAGAGTATTTCAACTCCTTTCCTTAATTATTTGTGGAACTAAGAAAATCCAGGGGTTCTCACCAAGAGGAAAGAAATTGCCTGAAGTAGGTATTTAGGGAGTGCTTAGTGTAGCCTTTAGATTGCTAAAGTTATTTTCATTGTCTGAGTATGTCAGATAGAACATATCTAAATAGCTTTATCTTAGAAACAGATTTGAGGTTTAAATATATCAGAAATATTTTGGTTTTCTTCCAATCGGTATCGGTTTCTTAGTGGACACTAATTGTATTTACTTTTTCCTGTACATTCTAAATATTTCAAAGTGGAATTTTAAAGTTAATGGGAAGAAATCTGGTTTTCAGAGGTCTCCCTGTTCACACTGGCAACAGTCCCATAATTGCTTCACTAGGCAGAGCGTGGCTGGGGCCTGGCTGCCACCTGTTTGTCACGGCAGAGCCTCGAGTTAGCACGGTGTACCGGAGATGCAGCCCCATCATCCTGGTGTCCGTCAGACGTGGCAGTATTCTTTTGCTTTGTTTGTTTGTTTGTTTGTTTGTTTGATTGGTTTTCTTGTTGTTGTGTTTTCCCTTTTCTCTTTTATTGAGTTTTGCTTTATTTCTCACTGCTTTCTGATACCACCTCCCTTGACCACCCTCACTCCCAAATCCTCTTTCTTTTGCCCATTCTATGCCTTGACATTCCCATTTTGGTCTCTGTACAGTCTAGTCCTTATTCCTCTGGTGGTTTGCAGCTTCTGAGCTAACAGAATGCTTCTGTCATGCTGTATGTTTAAAGCCTTGATTTTACTGCTGTCGTACAAAACTAAACTTGACGTGGCTGTTGGGCTGTTATTTACAGTTTATTTCTCTCTCTGCTGCACTGGTTAAAAGGACACTGTCAAGGTATTTTTTTTCATAATTTTTCAAATCATTTTCCTCACTGTTTACAATAACCCATTAAAAGCTTGAAATGTAAATCTTTCCCTTCCAAAGCTCCTTTCCATCATACATCCACACCAGTTTGTCGTTGTAGAGCCGCACCTGTATGTTAGGCTGGTGCCATTTGAGTTTTTGTCATTGAAAGCGCATGTAAAAAGTCATTTTTTTTGTCCGGGGTGTGGGTGGACGAAAGGGGAAATGTAATGAATCAAGTGGGCTGCTCAGCAAAGAGGGAAGAAAAGGAAGGTCATATTTGGTCCCTCTAACCTTGACAGTGTCCCTTTAAATATTTCTCCACCACACACCCTGGACCCCAGTAACTGAGCCTGAGTGCTTCGTACTTGTTCAGTATGAACTTTTCTATGTGACTGTCACCCAGGCCACAAAGATTAAAGCTTGTCTGGAGCAAGCTGTCCAGTTGACACTGGAAGAGCTTTAATCTGTACCATTTGCACACATAAATTGGCACAATCTACCCTGCTGTAGAGGCATATGTGATCTGGTCCCTCTCGCTGCGATAGCATCTTCCTGTTGGGCGTTTTTGGAGCCACACACAGAAATATCACCATTTTGTATTCTAGGAAAAGCAGTCCTGCATGTGTATATGATTAATTAAGATCTCATAATTGTGTAGATCTCATGTTGAAAATGTAATTGTTTGCTTTTTTTAAAAGAGCATCAAATTTAGAGTTTCTAGAACAGCCTTTTGTAACATTATAGCAAGAATTACACCAAGCAAACTCAGCATTGCTTTGAGCACATCAGCAAGGAAAAGTAACTAATGAGAAAGTAAGTGAAACTCTTCACATGAGGGTCTTCCCATCAGCTCTGATGGCTGTGTAGTCAGAATAAGGAGGAATGTCAGGGCCCCCAGGAGTTCTCTGGCCATGGAGTTGAATGGGTAGGTAGGTCAGATGTGATTCACCAATCCCAGGTTCCATCCTGGTATATAAATGGCATCAAGCTTCCAAAGCCTTATTCTCTGCATTGTTTCTCAACATAATTCAGAAAGATTTCTTGATTTTTCCCATGTGTAGTCTTTCAGAACTGATGCTTTAAAGTATGATTTGGATTGAATCGGTCACTGTGTCTGATGAATCAGTCATCATGTGTCTGTCATGCCTGCAGCCCCAAAGGAGAACTGCAGGCTTTTTCCTTTTCTTTACATTTTGGGTGCGTGTGCAGATTGTGCTTCTTACCATATTCTTTTTGCCACATCTTGGCTCATCTTAACAGTTACTTGTGCGACTCATCAGCAAAGGGGCAGAGGCTAGAACTTTGAAATCATCCATTTAATCTGAAGGGAAAAAAACGAAGGAGTTTCGAATGAGAGGTAGAGTCTCACTGTGATGATCTTGTCCAGTTAACTACCTCTGATTGTAAAAGATCACTCCTCTCAGCCTTAGTATGTGTTAGAAGTTGCTCTAATGTTTTGTTACCGTGTCACTAATTTTTGGTTTATTATAAAGTGAAATTCCCTATTTTGAATTCCATCTTGCAGTTGATGCCCAGCTTATTATGGCAAGGGGTGCTTGCCTTAGACATGCTTTTTCCTTCTCTCACTGCTGCCACGAATTCAGCAGTAGAATTGCACATACACTTTCCTGCAGGGCTGAATTCAGCAATAGCAGAGGCATTTGTGCCAGGTAACTGGCGTATCGGGGGGCATGGGCTTGCAGCTGGATGTTCTGCTTTGCAGTCAGTTCTCTTCCTCTAGAGCAGCTAGGCCTGGCACCTCTGTCACTCATTGTCCAAGAGCTTTGGACGTTAACTCTGAATTCAGTTGGTACTATGAAAGACTACTGCTCTGCGGAAGAATTCAGGTGCTGTTGTGTTCTCATTATTAGCCATGAATTTCACTTCTCTGTTCCTTACTGCCACCTGAAACCTTGTCATCTTTGAGGGAAAGCAGATACCTTGGGCTTCTTCTTTCTCCATCCTGCCCTTATCTTGGAAGGTCCTCAGGGTGTTGACCTAGTTTTTTTTCTCTGGGACTTTTCCAATGTGTGGTTTGCATGTGAGCCCAGTTTTTCTCAGTGCATGTCAGCCCCAGGGCACCTTGTATTCCACATAACTCCAGTTAGCACCAGTGTGAATCCTGTGGCTGCTAATAGAGGTACAGTCCCAGCTCTGATGGCAAAATTAGGAGAACAGGAAAATACAGGGCTAAAACATTTCATATCTCATGTAATAGAATTGACCACTTCATAGAAAAGAAAATTTAAATCATTATTCTCAGAGGTTTCCCCTTTGAGATACATATTTTGACCTTTTGAACTGTAGCGCATTTGTGTTTTCATGAATGGTTATGTTTAGTCATAAGGACCAACTCTGCTATACTTTTGGATTTTCAGGTTCCTAAAGAGAAAGATGAAATGGTAGAGCAAGAGTTTAACCGGTTGCTAGAAGCTACATCTTACCTCAGTCATCAGCTAGACTTCAATGTCCTCAATAATAAGCCTGTGTCCCTTGGCCAGGCGTTGGAAGTTGTCATTCAGTAAGTACTTTGATAATGCTTGTCGTTAGTGAATTCCATTTAGAAATTTGCTGTGTTTTATGAAGTTTTTCAGCATGTCTTATTTGAGCTAGTTTTCACTTTATTTTTGTGTGAACTAGTTAAATCTAGAAGTAAAATGATTATGTGATATTTAAGTCCCTACTGAATTCTAAAACTCATGGTATTTATGGTGTACTGAACTGTATTTAACATAGCCTAGAAAATAATTTGCCACCAGCCAACTTTTTCCAAAGTATTAGAAATTTCATTGGGCTTCAAGGCCCTTGAATGTTTTTGATGGGCACCTGTCTTGTGTGCTAAGCTATGTGGCCAAGGCATATATAGATTGTTTCTCTTAGGTTACAAGAAAAGCATGTCAAAGATGAGCAGATTGAACATTGGAAGAAGATAGTGAAAACTCAGGAGGAATTGAAAGAACTTCTTAATAAGGTGAAATTCTGTTATTTTCTTCATGGCTGAAGATGCATCAGTAGGAAAACAAAAAAAGCCTTTAATTTCAAAATCTTAGAAGTATTCCTGTTTTTCTCTCCATGGGAGAGAAGGTCTGCACAGCTGGGGCTCATCACTCTTAAGACAATAATGACCAGCAAAAGGCATTCCAGTTTGGCACTAAGTAAATAGTTGCCAAGGGAAGTAGGTCTTTCCTGCATCAGGTTCCCTTTGACTGTTGCAGAGCTGGCTCGGTGCCCTCTGATAATTTCTAGTTTGAGAGGGAGATCAGCTGTGCTGGGGTCAGTTTCCCACTGAAGGGGGCAGCAGGCCAGTAGCCAGGACCATAATTCATTGCCCTGATTATTTCACTTGAAGTGCCAATATGGAGATACTCCCCTATGGTGTTGTCTGCTGACGGCTCCTCTTTGCCACCACCTTCCAGAGCCTGGCTCCACACTGGGAAACCATTTGTTTCCTCTCATCCTGTGCGCTGCAACCATAATGCCAGCTTAGAGGGAACACATCAAATGGGAAGCCTGTGTGAGGAGTTTTATAATGCAAATTCTGGTGTGTTTTGCGCTGAGTCCTGCCGCACCCTCCCTCTGTGCCTCATTTCATCTTCAAATGGAGAGGTCTCAGATACACCCTCTCCTTGGACTGTGGTTTGGATGAGATGAGAACAGTGGCAAGAGAATGGCCAACTGGCTTCCGCCGTCACCTGGTCCTGTGGTATCATCAGAAACCTGAAAAACTAACATTAGGAATGGTTTCTTAAGGTTCTTTGTGTGATGATTTAAACTTCTACATATTTAAAAAACAAGTGACAATTTGTTTCCCAAAACAATACATTTAAATTGAATTGGTGGTAGGTTGTTTTTCCTGGAAATTAAATTAATTTCAATATGTATTTTTTTTTACTAATGGGACACTCCTGCTTTTCCTATTTGTTTTGGAAGACAGAGCCAATCTTACTTATCTGACAGTGATATGATACCTCTGTGTTGAGCCATAGAGAACTTTTTTCCAGTTTGAAAATGTCATGATGTAGAAAAGGTATTTAGAATTCCAAGGACCTTGCATGGTAGCCCTGTTTTGGTTTAATAGCAGTTACAGCTATTATAATTATGTGGTATTTGCTATTCTTTGGTTTGAGGGGAGGAGCCAAAGCACATGATTTGGATATGAATTATGTCACCGTTTAGAATGGTAAACTTGTATTTTTTCCTAATAGATGGTAAATTTGAAAGAGAAAATTAAAGAACTCCATCAGCAATACAAAGAAGCATCTGAAGTCAAGCCACCAAGAGACATCACTGCTGAGTTCTTAGTGAAAAGCAAACACAGGGATCTGACCGCCCTGTGCAAGGTGCGGTGTACACGTGTGCCTGGTTGGTCTACTTGGCATCCTAAGAAATAGGATAGATCTGGGTGACTTAGAAAAGAGCAAGCCACCAGCCAGCCATGGTGCCCGTAAAAGGAGGAAGAGGGTTTAGTACATGGGAGCCATGGGGACTTAGTGAGTTAATTGGTTTGAGATCTGCTTTTCCTGCAGAATTCCTACCTTGTTTTCACAGTCTCATCCTTCTCAGTTTAGCCATCATGGTTTATCCCTGACGGTTTACGTCATTATGATAGTGAACATGGACTTCACAGTCGTTTGGAGTGAAGTTACCTGGTTGGAATCCCTAATTTAGTCCCTTCTAGCCATGTAATCTTGGACTCCTTAATCACGTCCTCTGCAACATGGTGTCAATGTTACCTGACCTGCAGGGGGTCTGAAGTGCTTGCTCCATGCTAGACATGGAGCTGTAGTTGCTGTTCTTCATCGTCCTTATTTTGTACCCCACTTGTATGTTTCTTCACTTCCTCCTGCTGCGTGCGCCCCTGCCCCCCCATCTTCATTCCAGGCTCACGTTGTAATTTGTCTCCAAGAATGGCTGTCCCTGAGCCCTGACCCGGCCGAAGCTGAGGCGCACTCGTAGATAAGATGTGGGATATGTTCAAGGCCATACTCTTTAGGGTATAAAGAACTAGGTAGGTTTCTGACCCATCAAAATCAATCCAGTTGTCTTCATTTTGTCAGGAATATGACGAATTAGCTGAAACACAAGGCAAGCTAGAGGAGAAGCTTCAAGAACTGGAAGCCAATCCTCCAAGGTAAGGCGAACAGCAGACACTGGGAGGGTGGCTGTTGCTGTTCGGTCTGTGAGCTTCAGGAGAACCGCAGAGCACTGTGCGCTTCCACCTACATTCTGTGAGTGGATTGTAAATTGTTTAGTGAGTAGAAGATCTGCGTACACATAGGACTATGGTCAGGTTCCTGAATCCCTCACTCTTATATTTTAATGTGAAAGAGTGTTTAATATTTAAATATATTGTTTTTTAAAAGACAGCCTTTCTCCATAAGATCTGATATTTTAATGAAAATGTAGTAAATAGAAATTACCTTCTTTGAGTTGAGTGGAAGATGGTATTGCTTTAAGTTCCCACAATTCTGGAGACTACAAAGGTACTAAATATTGTTTCCATTGGAGTTTTGGCAGAGTATTCACTTTCTTCTGCAGTCGGGTGCTACCCGTCCATGCTTTAAGTTATAAAACCAAACTTTTTACAGTGGATAAGCTTTTATAATGCAAGCTAAAGTATGAAGAAGTCCTTTTTTTAGATGGAAGAGGCATGACTGTAATTTCGTTACGTAGTGCGTTTGGTACTGCTCTAGGCACTGGGAATAAAGGGGTTTGTTAATAAGACAGATATGGTCCTACTTCTGACCTAGAGTTTCTTTACATAAGGGACAGTCTAAGGCTTAGGTTCCCACATGCTTACTGAGGTCATCCACATCAGCCCATTGAGATAAGAGTTTGGAAAAGTCCTTCAGTAATTTTGTGCTCCTGTGTTCTCATTTTACAGTGATGTATATCTCTCATCAAGAGACAGACAAATACTTGACTGGCATTTTGCAAATCTTGAATTTGCTAATGCCACACCTCTTTCTACCCTCTCCCTGAAACACTGGGATCAGGTAAAATTCTTCTATCATTTATTTTGTTACATGTCTTTGAGAAGGCTCTTAAACTGTTAATTTGTGTTTTTTAAAAAACAGCTTTAAGAAGATAATTTACGTACAATAAAATTCACCTATTAGTGAACAGTTTGAAGTTTTGCCAATTATATAGCTGTGAACTACCAGCAGAATCAAGGTATAGAACATTTCTGTCATCCTGAAATGTTCTCTCTTCCTCCTTTGCAGTCAGTCCCCAGCCCTCTTATTCCTGTCCCTAGACAGTTGATTTGTTTTCTGTCACCAGTTTTGCTTTTTCTAGAATTACATATAAATTGAACCATACAATATATAATTAATTATACAGTATATAGCCCCGTATGTGTGACTTCTTTCACTCAGCATACATTTTTGAGATCCGTCCTTGTTCCTTTTTATTGGTACTTCCATTTTACAGATACACATGTTGGTACATTGTGGTACACTGTATTCACATAATACATATAGTCACTGGTACATTGATGGACATTTGGGTTGTTTCCATTTTTTGGCTGTAAATAATTGAAAATGCAGTGAACATTCATGTCTTTCTCTTGGGTAGATATCTAGGGCTGTAATTGCTGGGTCTTAAAGGAAGTAGATTTTTAACTTTATAAGAAACTTCCGAAGTGTTTTTCCTCATTGCATTCCCACCAGCGAGGTATGAAAGTTCTAGTTCCTCATCCACTCTTGGTATTAACAATTCTTAACATTTTAGCCATTCTTATGAATGTATAGTAGTATTTGTGGTTTTAATTTGTATTTCTCTGATGACTGATGAAGCATTTTTTTCATGTGTTTATTGGCCATTTGTAGGTCCATTCTGTAATGAAAAGTCTGTCCACATCTTTTGCCCATTGAAAAAAATCTGGTTGTCGTTTTGTTGAATTGTAAGAGTTCGTTATGTTCTTTAGAGTCTTCATGCAATTCCTTTGTCAGATTTATGTTCTGTAATTTTATTCCAGCCTACAGCTTGCCTTTTTATTTTCTAAATGATACCTTTCCAAGAGCAAAAGATTTTAATTTTATGAAGTTCTATTTATTAACTCTTCCTTTTAAGCTTTGTGCTTTTTGTATCTTGAAAAAAATCTTTACCCAAACCAAGGTCACAAAGATTTCTGAAGGTTTTATGTATTGTGAGAGGGTTGAGGGTAGGGTTCCAATTTTTTCTTATAGTTATTACCTAATTAGTTTTTCTAGCACCATTCTTCTTCATTTGTCTTGGCACCTTTGTTGAAAGTCAGCTGACCATGTATGAGTCTGTTAATGTCATTCTATCCATATGCCACTTACCACACTGTCTTGATTACTATTGCTTTATGGTACTTCTTGAAATCAGGTAGTGTTAAGTTCTCCAACTTTCTTTTTTGAAATTGTTGAGGCTGTTTTATCTTCTGTATTTCCATAAAAATATTAGAAACTGCTTATCAATTTCTGCAAAAAATACCATTTGGGATTTTGATTGGGAGCATTGAATCTATAGATCAATTTTAGGGGGATTACCATCTTTAACAGTATTGAAGCTTCTAATCCTGGAACATGGTATATCCATTTATGTAGGTTTTTTTAGTCTCAGCAATATTTTATAGTTCTTAGTATACAGGTCTTTTGTTAAATTATTCTTAAGTATCTTAAGTGTGATTTACTCATGAACAGATGAGAAATTATAGGGCTTCCTAGACATTGATAGACTAATCTCTAAATCTGAGACTTTGAACAGACTTAAGACTGTATAAAAGTAAATATTACATTTTTACTTAAAATATTTTCATTTCCATTATATGTTTTTCTAGTACAATTGTTTGACTTCTTAATCTTTAGATTATACCCTGGTGTTCTTTTGTATTTGATTTACAGTGAGGATTGGACTTGTTGGTAAAAGTCTTGCAGAATTCCCAGTTTCTTTATGGCTTTCCATCTAAATACTAAGTTAGATTCTTCCTGGTCACTGACTTACCATTCTAAGTCTCAGTTTGTATTCATTTGTAATCATATTAAATTTTGAGTGTGAGTGATTCAGGGAGCAGATGAGCCAGTCACTAGGTGAGAATTTTGCTTCCAGCCCAGTCTTTTTATTTAATTCCTAAGAATTGTGCTATGCTCTCCCCAGAAATTTTATGAAGTTGAAATACCAACTAGCCTTGAAAAGTTTCTCTATATTGAAAATTTTTCAGTAAATTTAAGGAAATATTCACATCCTTTTGGGAATTCTTTCAGGCTAAATCTTATATGGATTTATCATATATGACTTATTTATCTTATATGGACTTCCTTATATGGATTATCTTGGGCCAATCTTCAATAATCCTAGATTGCCTTCATATAGTTTGACCAACTTTTGTTTTGGAAGTTTTCTTCCATCTTACAACCTATAATTTAAGGAATGAAAATTAATTTTGCTCTTCAGTAAAGAAATTTAATTAGGATGATGAATCTGATATCCTCTCAGAACTATAATGCAGTCAGAAGCCAGGCAGGTTTCTGTGGCCTCTGGTCATCCGTGTTCACTAAGTCAGCTTCCTCCCCTCGGAGTCCCCAATGGCTGGGGTGGGCTTGGTGCTGAAGGACTGTGATGATAAGAGTTATCTAGGGAAAACAGGAAACTGCCCTAATCTCACAGCCCAAAGGTAGCCCTGGAGGCATTTTGACATTTTTTTCTTTTCCCTTCAGTTGCCTGAGGCAGCTGTAGCTGAACATAAGTGATTTTTCTCTAATTTCTGCCTTAGAACATTGGCTGTTCCACAAACTAATGTTTTTCAGTGTTATCTTACAGAACTCAGTGTAAATGGCGTAAGTCAGATTTTAAGAAAATGTGAAAGTAGGTCCATTTCTCTCCTCTTTAGGATGATGACTTTGAGTTTACTGGCAGCCACCTGACGGTGAGGAATGGCTACTCATGCGTGCCTGTGGCTTTAGCAGAAGGCCTAGACATCAAATTGAATACAGCAGTTCGGCAGGTCCGCTACACAGCTTCAGGTATGTCACTGCTTCACTGGTAAAGGTAAATCTCTTCCTCTCAAACATGGCACTAATCTTCCATTGAGTTTGACCTACAGAAAAAATAGTAGGCAGGTTCCTGATGTAATGTCTAATAAACTATGACACTTAAATTTTTAAAGATTGTATTTGCAAAAGGATTGAGCTTATTGAGCTTTTGGAGATTCTCATCCCATCGTTATACACCAGAAAATTTAGACAAGCTTTAGAGTTTCCAATTTATGCATGAATTAGTTGGTATTATAACAGCCAGTGAGTTTGGACCTAATCTTGCAAAGTATATTCTTAAATACCAGGATTTTGACCCATAGGCTTCCGTGGGACCTGCCCCTTGTATTTCACCATCTGCATCTTAGCCTTTGGATCCATTCTGGCTTTTCCTGTTCAGGTGGGCTAGCTGCTCAGGCCGTTTTCTAGTTCTGGGTGCAGTCCTGCTAAGAAGTTGACTCAAAGATGGAATTGTCCAGTGATTCCTATGGCAGTAGGCTCCATGATCGTTATTGCTGGTTTCAGGGTACATTGAGTGTGAAGTGTAGAGACCCTGTTGTCCACCCACCTTTAAATTAATACGATAGCTAGTCACCCCCCTCTCTGAGGGCCGTCATGACAAGTGGAGGTGTGGCCACCAACCTTATCCTTCTTGGCCCCTTTTCTTGAGTTGTGGAGATCAGATGCTTTTTTACAACCACTGCAACAGTTTTGCATTTTATTTTCCCTTCAGAGGCAGCTTCTAGCTGAAGGTGATGATTGAGGAGATCTGCACCTGTAGTCATTGGCAGGCAGGTAAAGAACAGTGAGAGTAGCTTTTGTGTTATTTTCGCTAGTTTTGCAGCCATAGAGAATGGGCATGTACCCAGCTCATACTTACTTACTCTGAGCTATTTATATATATATATATTTAATTATATAAATAGGCATTCAATGAAGAAAAAGTCAAATGAGGAAGCATAACATTGACTTATTTTCATTGCCTTGTTTGTGATCAGCTTTGAGCTTACTTGTATACAGTGCTTTAGGCTACATCCCTTAGATCTGCTCCACTGTCCTCTGGTGTCCCTATTTTGGTATAAATTTCCTTAACTTTGGTAAACGATAAGGTCCTTTTAGTCAAAAGATCACTGGTGCTTCAGGAAGGTATGATAGCATGATGGTGAAAATCAAGACCCCAAAGTTGGCTGTTAGGATTTGAATCCTGGTGCTCATTACCTGTGTGGCCTTGGCAAAAATACCCCCCTGCTTCCATTTTCTTCAATAAAAAATGAATAGAACCAACTTCCTAGAATTGTGGGAAGAATTAACAGAGACAGTATGTAGATTCTACAGTGCACTACATGCTCAATACCATCTTACCACTAATAAAGTCTCTCTTTCTGCCCTCCCTAGGATGTGAAGTGATAGCCGTGAATACTCGCTCCACAAGCCAAACGTTTATTTATAAATGCGATGCAGTCCTCTGTACCCTTCCCCTGGGTGTGTTGAAGCAACAGCCACCAGCTGTCCAGTTTGTGCCACCTCTTCCTGAGTGGAAAACATCTGCAGTCCAAAGGATGGGATTTGGCAACCTTAACAAGGTGACTTGCCCTGGGTACCTATGTGCCCATGGTGCCAGTGCCAGTCTGACCGTCCTTCATCCTCTCAGAGCAGAGGGGTTCACTTTTTTGTTCTTTTTGCACATTCTGCTCTCAACTCTGATAGCAGGCTGCAAGGCCTGTCAGTTGATTGACTTCAGTGCATAATTAAATGTCAAGTATCCCTGAGACTTAAGTCTTCTGGGGTCACTTTGCAAACCCAGGCCTACAGAAAGAGAGCCCTAAATGTCATCCTAACTACTATATTTGTAACATGGAGTTTCAGGCTTATGTTGGGAGCAGATTAGAAGAAATTTTAGGCTTGAGGAAGAACTACTTTCTGGTGAGGCACAGCTGTGTGTGAAGCCATGCTCTCCAAGCCTGCCTCCAGCTCCTGTGCTCCTTTTCTCACAGGTGGTGTTGTGTTTTGACCGGGTGTTCTGGGATCCAAGTGTCAATTTGTTCGGGCACGTTGGCAGTACGACCGCCAGCAGGGGCGAACTCTTCCTCTTCTGGAACCTCTATAAAGGTGACTGATCTCCATTCTAGTCTGGCCTTTTCCTGTCCTTACAGGAATAGAGTTAGGGATATTCTGGTTTTTCTCAAATACATGTATCTTGATTTATCAATAACTCAGCAAACGATTCTTGAAATAAATCTCTTGTGGGTGCTGGAGATACGGGGGAAAAATACACCTGCCTTCAAAGTAGCTCACAACCAAGGGGATACAGCAAGGAGATGGGCAGTCTCCGAGCTGGGCAGTAAGTAAGTAATGACAGGATGAAAGCCCAGGGCACTGCAAAAGAAAACAGAAAAGGAATAATCAACCCAGTCAGGAGGGGCAGGTCCAGGCTGGCTTCCTGGAAGGGGAAACTCCTGTTCCTCTTTCTCTGACTTTAGTCATCTGACCTGATTGTGAAATTTCGATCACTTTCCTTGTAATGTATTTATCAAATTCCTATCTCCTGTTTCTTCTGTAGTTGGATTGGCTCTTCATTCTATCTAGAGCTAAATACGTAGATCAACAGATATTCAGTCCCTACCTCATTCTAAGAAAAGGATATGACTTTTTACGGTGCAGCACTGTTGGGGCACGGCCTTGAGTGTGCCGGACACATCAGTTAACCAGTTTCACTCCCACCCATTTTCCCACCTTTCGCTCCTAACTGCCAGATACTGAGACACTCTTCATGTGGCCAGGGCCATAAAGCCCACCAAGGTACCACTTTGTTCCTTTCTGCTCCCATCCAGGCTGTCAAGTCGCATCAGGGCCAACCTCACTTCCTCATTCCTATTCGATCTTTCCCACTGCCACCTGCCCCCTCTCAGTCCAAGCCACTTCCACCACTTACCTCTTGAGTTGCCAGAAGCCACTAACTGCTGTCCCTGGAGCTCTATCTTTTGATGGCTGCCCATCATCGTGGTCCTTACAAAGGCCCACATAGTCTAGCCCTTCTGCTGCCTCAGTGCCCACCCTTCCTGCTGCCTGGCCTCCAGACACACTGGTCTGCCGTCCTGGGATTCCGCAGCACTCGTAATCCCCCTCTTCCTTCCCGACATGGCGTGCTCTACCCAGCCAGCAGGTCTTGACCTGGAAGTCACGATTTAAGAGAGGCCTTCCAGAGCACACACACCACCCCAACTGCCCCAAATCTAAATGAAGTCCCTGCGTCTTTTCTCTATATCCTGTTTTTTTTTTTCATAGCTTTTGTATCTGTGATTAATCTGTTGATCTGTGGAGTATACAGTCTATGGTTTATGCCTTTTCTGTCCCTGTTGTTTAGTACTGTGTCTCACATAAGCCTGTTGCATAAATATTCACTAAATGAGTGAGTAAAGGGGTGATGGGCTTGGAGGGCCTGGGATAGCTAGAAGGAATGGACCTTGGCATGGAGGTATCTGAGATGGCAGGGCTAGAATGCTGCACCACAGCATAGGGATACTCACTAGTTTTCATTTGTTAGCAAGGTCTGAAATTTTACCTTCAGGATTTCTGTATTCTGCGGTTACACAAAGTGACGTACGTGAGTCACACCTCACTCAGTGTAGTTTGCCAGCTCCCTTCTGAGGAGGGGTTTCTGATTGCTGTGTTAGAGACAGAACTTGTCTCTAGCATGGGTGGAGCATGTCTGTCTGTCAGTCATCAGACGTCAGAGCAGTAGGAATAATGTGGGGCCCAATAAGGAGGTTCTTACGGAAAGTCAGTAGGAAAACCTTGTCCTTTCTGTTCCCGTAGCTCCAATACTATTGGCCTTAGTGGCAGGAGAAGCTGCTGGCATCATGGAAAATATTAGTGATGATGTGATTGTTGGCCGATGCCTGGCCATTCTCAAAGGAATTTTTGGTAGCAGTGCAGTGCCCCAGGTAAGTGAGGTGGGGTGGGGGCAGGCTGGGGTCTGGGGTTCAGACTAAAGCAGGGTTTGATGTAGTCTCTTAAGTTGCATACAGATTCTTGGTCAGAACAATTTTATCAGCCAGAATTAAGAAGCATGTACTGGCTTTATATGAATGTGGATATTTGGAGTTCATGCCACAAGTGTGAGATTCAGGAAAGCCCCCCAGTACCTGAGCTGGGGATTGAGAAGGCTGTTTGCTGCAGCGTTTCTCTGCTTGTGGAATCCATACCACCGCCCACCACCTTTCAGACAGAGTGGCCAGACTCCCTCAGGGAAGTCTTGAGTCTTTCAGTACTTTTTTTCCTCTTCTTCAGGCTCGTAGAAACACTATTAGACTTACACTTCCTTTTGAGAGGCATATTAATACTTCATGTGAATTTATGAAAGAGAATAAAGGTCATATCCTGGGCAGATAACCTGGATTCGCAGGCAAGGCCACGTGGAGGCCGCCTGCTAGTCCAAGGGTGTCCTGCCCTGTGCGTCCTGAAGCAGCAGCACTCAGTCGCCCGTCACTTGGCCTCATTGCCTCTTCTCTCTCACCTGATCCCCACCCGCCACAGCCCTTCCACCTTCCAGAGATGACTGGTTTATCTTTGGTGTCCAGTAATAGCTTCTGCTCATCATTTTTCCTTTAGCCCAAGGAAACTGTAGTGTCTCGCTGGCGTGCTGATCCTTGGGCCCGGGGCTCCTATTCCTATGTAGCTGCAGGATCATCTGGAAATGACTATGATTTAATGGCTCAGCCAATCACTCCTGGCCCCTCAATTCCAGGTGCCCCACAGGTGAGAAACTGGCAGACTATACCTGGGCTTATTTGGGAAGAGGCTAGTATCCAGGATCTGAGGGTAAAAATTATGCCACTGGTCTTTTTAGATTTTAGTCATTCTGTCTTTGGACCCTTGCAGATAACCAAGAGCAAAGGAAAAGGGAGGAGCCATATTATTTGTGTCTAATTTCCCACATTTCTGCTTTATAAACTCTAAGCAATCTTTGTTCAAAGGGAAGAGTCTGTAAACCAATTAATTTTCCCTTCTGATCTTTGTCCCTAAAAAGCAAGACAAACATTTTAACTGCACCCCATTTTGTAAGGCCCACAGGGTTGTTGCAGGGTCCCAGTCACTAGGTATGCCCCTGATAAGTAACCATGGGTCTTTAGATGATGCCAGACTGTCGCAGAGAGTAGCAGGGGTTCCTCAGGACCCTGTGATAAGTTAAGGCCTGCTCTGAACTGACAGGCAAGTGTTCCTTAAGAACAAATGTGTCTCTGTGGTTCAGAATAGCCAGGACCCCCACCCACCCACCCAATAGGTACTACATGAGGCAAAGAAAACTAGAACTGGGTGTTCCCCCAGAGTTAAACTGGGGATGAACAGATGCATCACCCTAAAACTAAGGCTTGACTGAGTTTTATTGTCCCATTTTTATTTCTGTCAATTCTAGGAAAAAGCCTACTGTTGAGGGGAGACCTAATTTTTAGGTAGAGTAATGGACTGGTGATTGATGGGGAATCAGCCTTCGAAGGCCAGCAGTTATTTGGTAGTTCAAGTACAGCAATAAAGGTGTATTTGCAACACCTGATTTTCTCTTAATTTTTCCCTTAAATAGCCAATTCCACGACTGTTCTTTGCTGGAGAGCATACAATCCGAAACTACCCAGCCACAGTCCACGGCGCTCTGCTGAGTGGGCTGCGAGAAGCAGGAAGGATTGCAGACCAGTTCTTGGGGGCCATGTACACCCTGCCTCGGCAGGCCACCCCAGGCGTCCCTGCACAGCAGTCCCCAAGTATGTGAGGCAGATGCGCCCTAAAGAAGAGGCCAATGTGTGTCTTTTGCTGAGTAAGCAAAACTCTTCTAGCAATACTGGATTCCGTGGAGAAACTTGCCCTGGCATCTGGGCTCTCAGTCAGCTGCCTGAGCTCGTGAAGTCAGGTGGCCAAGGAGGCTGCTCTGGTTTTGACGAAGGAGGTTGCCTCCTTTGAGTAACTTAGAGCTAGGGAGGTACTTGTCCATTAGTGTGGAAGCCTGTGTTCTTTATAAAGATTGAGACAAGTGCTATAAGAGAACATCTTAGTCTCTTGGTGTGTGTGTGTGTGTTTTTATATATATTTTGAGAATAAAACTTCATATAAAATTAGTCCTTTTTTGGTTTCTCCTTAGGGTCAGAGTTACAAACAAGACAAAGTTTAAAGTTTACTCCTTTGGAAATGCCAGTTTTATCCGTGTTTAAATAAGGATGATGTTTATATAAAGGAAAAAAATTAGTCAAAAGATAGGATTGGGGTGCGGGGGTGTCCCAAAGGAGCGATGGGCTAGACTTTGCCACTGGGATTTGACATGACCATGTGCCAAGGGTTAAAGCTGCATGCAGGTCAAGCGTGTGGATATTAGGAAACGCTGAATGAATTTTCAAGATAAAAACTCAAAACTTGACACAAGGCCTTGACTTGGGGCTCCTTCCTCCATCTTTAAGCACATTACTCCAATCTCTTCTTCCATCATCACCATTTGTTCTGTAGGCAGGTCTTCCTCTGTCTCCCTTTTATAGGGATACAGCCCCATCCAGGACAAATCCCCCATCTCAAAATCCTTAGTCACATCTACAAAGTGCCCTTTTGCCATTTGAGGTAAAAACCTTTGTACAAGGGAAACCCCCAACAGACTGTTACCATAAATGCATGTATGTGGTCTGCTTCTGGGAGTCAGACTTTAGCACGCTAGTCATTTCTTAGTCTAAATGAGTTTTTAGTCCTAATAAGATTTAAGGGACATTACGGTGTGATCTGACCATAAGACTAAGATGGAGTCTTGGAATGAGTGACAGCAATGAGAAAATTTTGCCCACTAGGATCCGGGCGAGTGGTGTGACTGGTGTGACGGTGAGAGCGCACACTGAGAAGTGGATGGGCTTGGAGCACAGCCTGAGTTTCAATCCCAGCTCTGCCATTAATGTTGGTACCTCGGGGGCGGTTAGGATATCTGACAGTGGTAGGCACTTTGAAAGAGTTTCTATTTTTTTAAATAAATCGCATGGGCAACTTAGAGCTTTGTGTGTGTGAGAGAACAGACAAGCCTAAAAATAAAATGTAGCGATGAAATAGTTGCTATATGACTCTAACCCCATTCAGTAACGTGGGTCTTTGGCATGTCCTTTTCCAAGCCTCAGCTGTTTGCAGTCTGAGCATCAGAAGATAGCTGAATACCTTACATGAAACTGAAATACATGAACTGCGCCAGTGCAGACAGCAGTTATATGCAGAGATGGCATCACTGACTCCTCATACACACACACAGCACATGGAAACTGGGGAGCTTTATTGGTTACATACTGTGCTGTAGAGCCAAGACAGCAATAGAGCCAGAGGATACATGCAGACAGGCGGCTTCAACTATACACATGCACCCGAGGAGCCCTGAGTCACCGCTCACGGCTTCGCCCTGGTTTCCAGCAACAGGGTGCGGCCTCCTTGGTCCTATGCTTGGAGCAGGAATGTGGGAGAAGCTGCTGCACCTTGACTCCAAGAGGCAGGGGCGAGGCCAGAGCACCTGCCTGAGCAAGCAGGTGTGGTCTGACAGGTGCTGGTGCCCCCTAGCAAAGGGGCCTATAATGCAATAACAGTTTACTTGGGCTACTTCCGTAGCCCTCCCAATCTTTAAAATACAAAAAAATAGACTTTATTCTCTTAAAAATACATTCCATTCAGTACATGTTGAGCTGTGAAGCAGCAGGAAAATAGGGCCCCTTTCCTATGACCTTGGTTGTGAGGGGATGAGAAGCCTGTTCCCTACCCAGGGCAATCAAAGATCGTCCCTAAGAGCAGCTTTTCCAAAGCAGTCTTGTCGGAGTAACAAAACCCCACACCAACAAAGGCAGATAGGGGATCCAACCTGGGTCCCTACTCCTTCCCTGGAAAGTGGTAGCACTTGGCACTAACCCACTAAATATAAAGAAAAACTACCCAAGGATGAGAAGTCCAAGATCAGTGTAGACCTTCCCATACCCCAAGAGAGGAGGAGGATTTATGTGCAAGCTTGCCTGTGGCCGAGGTTGGCATCCTTGGCCCCGCTGCAGGGCCCCGTAGCCCACACTGTAAAGGTCCCACTGCCACTGAACAGCTGGAATAGCCACAGCTGCCACCTGCCATCCCTGCAGCGTTCTGTGGGTTTCAGTGTGAGCGTGGCGCCAGACAGGTGGCAGGCAGCAGGAGACCAGGTCCCGGCGCTTAGCCAGCTCCGCTCCCTCCAGCCAAGCCCTCTGGAGCGCCAGGTTCCCAGCCTTGCTAGGACTCCTCCCACAACCACACACCTGCCAGTAAGTTTAGCGCCAAGCCTCGAAAGAGGCTTGTCAGAAAAGTGGGTTCGTTGACTGGGACAGTGGGAGTATTTGGCTTGATTAGACTAAACTATTCAACTACCAGGTCTCCACTCTATTTGGAAGTTTCCTCCTGGGTCCAGATGGTCACACCTAAGTAAGTTGCTTTTCAGAAATGTGCCTTCCAACTTTGGAATGTGAGGGCCAGCCTTGCCAGCCATTTGAAGCCCAGAGGCCTCACCTGCTGTTAAAAATGCTATATTCTGCAATGCTGACGATATTTAAAAATAAAATCTATTTTACAGCGGTTCTAGAAAGTGTGCAGATTAAGGAAATGAATAAAATATTTATCCTGAAATAACGGTTACAATCAAACCCTATTGCACTCAGATTTTAAGATAGAGCCCCAGCAAGAGGGCACCACAGCTGTCCCTCTTCCCCAGAGCATTTTGGGCAGCAGCAGATGCTGGCGCTGCTGAACTCTGGAAAGATCCAGACTTTGGCACCAGGAGCTACAGCACCAGAATCCAGGGCTTCAGCACCCAAGGATGAGAATTATTGGCGAGATCTTTGTAGGCGTGGCATGGTTCCCTTCTGTTTCCACCAGCGTAGAAGAGCCACAGATGTAGTTTCCTGTACCCTCAACTGACCACCACAGAGGTCAGTTTCCTTTGGACTCAGGGTCGCCAACCAGTGGAGAAAAATGGCAGGAAGGCTACAAGTGAGAGCCGGAAGCCTTGAGCAAGCAAACTTGGCCAGTGATCCAGGAGCAGCAGCAGGAAGAAATTTTGAAAACATCTTTTAAGTTGAGGCAGCGATGGGAGGCAAGGCAAGCCACATGACAACGCCCTTAGATCGGCAACACACTCGTGTCCTTGAAAGTAGGGGAGGTGCTCCCAGCCTCCAGCATGGCCCAGCCTGATGCAGGCAGGGGTGGACGAATGCTGGTTCCCGCACTGAGGAGGCAGAGAAGGTAACTCAGGAAGCACAGGAACGAGATAAACCAAACGCCTGTGTTAGGGAAAGCACCTGCCCAAGAACCCAGACCCATGTGCCTCTGGGCAAGGCTGCTGCCAACGAGGGCCATCTCATCTACCCCTTCATTTTATAGACGGGAAAAATGAAGCCAAGAGAGCTGCTCTGAGCTCACGCTCATGACATTAAAACGGGGGAACTGAAAACATTAACACATGGAAAGAATAATGCCCAGAAAAACAACCCACATTGTCCCAACCCATTTGGAAGATACTTTGCAATGCAAGAATCACCACCCCCCCCCCTGCCCATACACTGGGGTAAACAGGTCAGATGTAGGACCCTTTGAGACCACCCATTTCAAAGAATTCATTCATTTTACAGATAGGGAAACTGAGGCCCCAAGAGGACAATGATTTGCCTAACATCACACAGCAAGGAAGTACAAAGCCATGAAAAAATTCAGCTTTCCTGACTCAGTCTAATGCTCCCCCACTAAGAAGGCACTGCTTCATAAAGGCAGCCTTTGAAAGGGGGATCCTTTCTCGGAACTGAGAATGCTATAGAAATGCTGCCAAGGATACTGGTTATTTTTCAACATTCCAGGTGACTGTTGTAAGGAACTAACCAACGTTAACTTGTGGCTTCCTGTAAGGTTAGTTGCAGTTTGAACTGAATGAACCTGGGGCCCTCAGTGGGCACGTACTACCTTTCCTCCAATGAAGTAACCCTGAAGACTTGTCAGCGGGTTTGCCGGAACCATGGGCGCACTCTGTGGGGATGCATCCACGTGGTAAAGTGCAATACCTCTGCCGCGGGGGACTGAAGGGGGAACAGTGTCCATGCCTTTCATGGAGCTATTGCTTTGTGGAGTGACTAAAGGGAAATGGCTTCTTCCTGTCCACTTTCCCCTTTGCTGGGCTCTTCCCAGAAGGCAGACTATGCTGGGTCAGGCCCAGTTTTAGTCTGGGAATAGTCCAAAGGTGGAAACGACAAGTTGGTATCCAGCCACAGGAGAGCAGCCAACGCCAGCAGCATCACTGGTACCCAAGGAAGGAGATGCATCTGCAAGGTGAACAGTGAGCCAGGGCAGGGGGGTGGGGGGTGGGGGGCAATGTCGATCCATTAGGTAGGTGTCCACATGCTCTGCCCCCAGGAAACAATGGCAAGCCAGACGGCCAGGTCTGAGGCTTCAACCCGGAGGGTAGTCCCGTGACCCCTTAGAGGCAGCACAGACCTCTTCTGTTGTAGAAGTCGGAGGAACTCCAAAGGGGGAAAGAATGGAAGCCCCCTGGACAGAGCTGATGGCTGGCAAGTCTTAGCAGGTACTTAGGCCCCGGGAACTGGATGTAGTGAGGAGACTAAGAAGTCAGAACGTTAACCACGCAGAAGCGGCTGCCTATGACACAACCCACAAGGAGCAGAGAAGAGCTTTCCGCTGCTGCTGTGCGGTGGGGATAAAAGGGGTTTCTGTATCTTCCCCCGTTGGGAGCCAGAGGGGTCCATCCTACCTGGGGGTCAGGGACAACAAGAGGACTCATGCATCAGGGAAGACTGGGCCCAGGTGACTGTCCAGCTTGGAGTTTCTGATGCCTTCTGACCAAGTGGCAGAAGTGCAGGGGCACAGCCTGGTCTGCCAGAGTCTCCCAGCCGAGGCCTGGAGTCTAGCCTGGTTAGCTGGCCTTGGGTCCTTCATGGGGCGGGAAGGTGGAGAGCCGAGAAGCAGGAGCCCAGGGGACAGCAGACCTCGCTGGCTGGCTCAGTTTTCCTCAGCACAGGGCCTGACTGGCCGCAGCCGTTCCTCGGCCTGTCCTTGCCCAGCCTCGGGCAGCCCCTGCTTCCCAGGCAGTTCAGACCGTCCCAGGGGGTTGTGCGGTCGCCTGTAGACACTGAGTGTGCAGTCATCACCTTCCTCCTGTACCAATGAGTAACAAAAGTGAGCTGTGGAGGATGACGTACTGAACACTTACCCTCCCCATGCAAGTGGTCCTCTCCAACCCACCAGGAGGAGATGGGGTACAGACAGGCCACCCCCCCTCCATTAACTGCCAAGATACACTGGTCTGAGGACAGGCCAGTATAAAAGGTTCCTTGGAGATCAGGAGACTGGGCACTCCAGGCTGCTGGGTGCTCCTTGGGCAGACTGAGAGCTCACAACAGAGCAGGAGTCATCTAGAAAAGACAGGCCCTGAAATGGGGGCTCAGGAGGGGCTCCCCTCAGTCGGGGCCGGCAGTCCTTGAGTCCCGCACGTGCATGCTGCATGCTTCTGGCAGGGAGCCATTGGAGGGGAGGAAGCAGGCCTCTCTTCCTGCTTCCCACCTGTATACCACCAAAAAGTTCACCTGCCTTCCCTTTACATCCCGTACCTGCCCCTCACCTGCTCGCTCAGATATTCAAAGCTCTAGGATTCTAAACACCCATCTTTCTCCTCTCCTCTTCTACCAAAATTGTGCCTTTCTGATGCTCTCCTTGGTCCTCCCAAGCAAATGCCGATCAGAGGCCACACGTGAGTGGGAAAGTCAGGCTGGCAGGGTAGAAAGAGCATCAGAAAGAGGAATATTGGATTCAAATCTTAGCTCTTCCGGTGGCTCTGGGTGGGCAGTTAGTGTCTCTCTGACCCTCAGTTTCTACATCTAAAAAATGGGGATAGTACCTGCCCATGGTATAACAGGTAATACCTGTTAGACTGAATGAGATAATGGGCGGGGAGCTGCTTAGTCAAGTTTTCAGTACTGAAGACGTACAGGACTTTTCGAGTTAACACAGTGTCTAGACCCAAAATGCCTTTCATCATCACAGGCTCCACATCTGACAGACACTCCGGGGGCCTCCCCTTCAGATGCTGTTCTAACTGATCGCCAAATAAGGCCGCCTCTGTTTTTAACTATCTTGTAATGAGTCATAATGAACCAGCCCTGACCTCAGACTGATGGTAACAGGCCAGACAGATGTCTGGGGCAAAAGAAAGTGATGCTTGGGCATAAAATTTACTAAGGAGGCCCAGGAAGCCCTAGCTCTCCTCATCCACTGCCTAAACCGAGGCAGCCAGAAACTCGTCTCCCTGGCTCCCATCTCTGTGCTGCAGAATGGCCCCCTGGCCCCCTCTCACCCAGCGCTTCCCGGTGCCTGCAGCCGGTTTTCATGCGTCCAGGTGTTGCTCTGTGGCCGGAGGGAAGCTCCTTTGGCTACTGTGGCAAACTGAGAGAACACAGTTTGCCACAGTAGCCTGGAGACTGACGCCAGTTCCCCAAATTCCAAGCCTCCACTTTTGTGAAGGCAAGATGGAGAAGACAAACTGGAAAAGGATTTTGTAAACTCATGCTGCTCTGCCAAATACGTTCTTCAAGCTACTGCATCCTTCAAGGCACCGACCGTATTTCCAACAGTTCCCTGAGTTACCCAGCCCTACAGTGTTCCCCAGCCCCATGGTCTCTATAATCCTGTCACACAGGCCAGGGCAGCGGGGAGCAAGGGAGAAAGTGGAGGACACAAAGGGGAAGGGAAGGGGAAGAGGCAGAGAAGGCAGACAGGGAGGGGAGTGGACTGACCATGCCTGCTGAGAGATTCCAGCCTGCAGCCGCGACCGCCTCTCCTGCCCGACTCCGACGCGTGAGCACCTCTGACACGGTGAGGCTACTTTGGGTCCTTCTGGAGAAGGGTTCAGGGACATCCCCTGAATTTCCTACTTTTCGAGTGCCCTGCTCAAGAAGGTATAGCCTGGGCTGTTCAGGGTCTGCAAAGTCTGTGGAAAGCCTCTGGATGTAAGCATTAGTAGATTCAACATTTTTACCTATCCGCGTTGGGGGTTCTTCTAAAGAGTTCAAGTCTCGCCTACCCTTCCAGGCATTCCGCACAGTAACGTGTCTGGCATCTGAAGAGCCCACTTCCGAAGGGGCACTGTGGCTCTTCCACCTGATTGTCTCCGCTGGGGGTGCATGGCTGTTCCTCTCCACAGGATCCGACGGCTTGATTATGATGCTGCTCCGAGAGACCACTGTTTCTGGCCTGTTCTTCAGGGGCCCATCTCCCATTCTTTCAGCTTCTGTGAACTGCAGGGTGATGTCACGTTTGTGAATGGAGAGCTCAAAGGGGGAGCTGATGTGGTTGCTAACCGACGTGAGCTCCGGTGGCCCAACCTGAATGTTGCTGGTGGACATGTGCCTCTCGCGTGGGGCCTCGCCTGGGGCGGCCCTGGGGCTGCTGCTGTCAGAGGGGTAGATAGTAATGCTGCTTGTCACTTTGTTTGGCCCTGGTTTGGAGGTGGACTTCTGTTTCTCCAACAGGGACTCAGTTCCAGATCCTCCCATGACTTTTTTCACATCCTTATCAATGATGACAGGTTTGATGACGGCTCTAGACCGTAAGGCTTCTCGGGGGCTGAAGGGCTGTTGGCTTTTTACCGCAGCCCCATTGGCATCTGGGAACTCCACGGCATTGGAGGGGGTTCTGACAGGTTTCATGGATTCATTTTCTGTCCCCGCATCTTTATCATTCTCAAACAGGGCGGTTCTAAGTCCCCCTCGGGATTTGGCTTTTTCTCTGGAGTTGGACTGTTGTTTGGGCTCTGGCTCGGGAGTGATGGTTGTGTTTACCAACTTGGCAGTAACAAGAGATGCCATGTCCAAATCGTCATCGGACTCTGGCCTCTCTGAGCCACTGGATTTGATGACTCGACATCTCAGGGCCTCATGCTGACTGCTGTCTTCCATCACAGCTGCTACAGGCCGATCAACTCCCTCTTTATTTGGGGTTGAAAAGCCCTGAAGGATATTCTCTTGGCTTCTGGAGCTGTAAGGATACTTTGATAAAAGTGGAGGCTTGGAATTTGGGGAACTGGCGTCAGTCTCCAGGCCACTGGCAGCCTTTCTGCCTTTAGAAAGCCCTTCTGAGGAAGATCTCCTAGATGAGGCCAGAGCTCCAATGGCCTGAGAACTGCCAGCGTCTGAAGCCTGAGTTATCTGACTTCCGTTGCCAAGCACCTGCCCCCTCTTGCCAAAGAGGCCTTCAGTGGAGATGTCAGAACTCTTGTCAGCTCTTCCCAGTATGTCACTGGGAAGAGACCCATGGGCAGCATCACTAAATGTCCGCGTCGTCCTCTCCACTTTTCCCTTTAGCCCACCCTCAGCACCTGGCTTGGGAGCACCCTTCCAAGCTTTACTGTGCTCCTGAGCAGCGGGGGGGTAGCGGCTGAGCACTGGCGGCTGCTCCCTGGACTTCCTCCCTTCGCTCTGAGAGGAGCCAGACACGAATCGGTCTTCAGTTCTCTTTGCCTCCTGAGCTCCACTGTCTGCACCTGCCCCTGTGTTGGAAGCTTTGGCTGCCCGCCTGTTGGGGAAACTGGGAGAGGAAACCTGCCTGCTGCCCAGAAAATAGTTTTCATTGTTGAGAGCGAACTCCCTGTTTCGGTGCCTTTCCCGCTTCTGCTGAGGGGACATTTCCCGGGGCGCGTGCTTGGATACAGATGCCTCGTTCCCGTGGCCTCTAAGCTTAGTCCTCTCATGCCTGCCTCTGCTGGACAGGAAAGCGTCCTCCCCCGCCACTTCCCCATTCTCTAACTCCTTCTGTTTCTTGATTTGCAGCTTTATCTCCTCCAGCTGGCTGGCTAAGAGTTTGTTTTTATTTTGTTCACTCAGGTAATTATCCTGAAGGTCATTGTTTTTGGCCCTCATTTTCTTAAGCTCGTCTTCCAAAGATTCAAAATGCTTGATTTGTGTCTTAAGTTTCTCAATCTCTTGGTTAAGGTCCTTGACTTTGTTGTCTTCCTGATTTCGGTTCTTCTCATTTTCCGATCTGTTTCTTGTTTCGTTCTCTACCTGCTTGAGGAAATCCAGAGTGCCCTTCCTCCTCGATTCTTTGGACGGCAGTGTGGAGGGGACACCGTCCTCAATCCGGAGGTCATTCCTTTCCAGAAGGTTAGAAGCATTCCGTGTATAATCTCGGTTCATTTTTTTGTTCTGTTCCAGTTTTTGAGTGAGCTCTTTTATCAGTTTCTCATTTTCTTTCTCCTTTTCATTCAAGTACTTCCTCTCACTTACAAAGTTCAGAGTTAATGATTTCAGCTTTTCTAACTCTGACACTAAACTCTGCTCGGTTTTATCCAGGCGGTCCTCAGAAGATTCCAGTTCTTTCACTTTGAACCGGAGCATTTCCAGCTCAGAGGAGATTTTCTTTGTCAGGTTTCGCTCCTCGTTCAGGCTCAGACAGAGTTGGGTGCAGTCGTTCTTACTCCTGCTGAAGGCCTCCTCTAGCTTCTCTAGTTCCGCCATTCGTGTCTGAAGCCGTTCAATCTCGGATTTCAGCTCCCGGGTGAGGTTTTCCTCCTCTTCAAGTTTCTCCTTCATCAGCTGACACAGATCCTCTGCCCTCTGAATTTCCTCGTCTTTGCCTTCGATTCTCAGTACTCGCTGGCGCAGCACCTCAATCTCAGCCAGCATGCTGGAATTGCTGCCTTCTGCCTGAATCACCTTGTCCTGGAGATCCAGGAGCTCGTCCTCTGCTTTCTGCAGGTTTTTTGTGGCTTCCTCTAACTCATCAAGGCGGCGGCCTAGACTCTGTAACTTAAACCGCAGGTGGCGGCTGGAGGCAGTATCCTTGTAGCTTGTGAATTCAGCCATGTCTACTGCCAGCCAACGTGGGCTCCTAGAAGCATCCAGTTCCACTCAAGGGGATGAGAAATGGCTACCTTTCTCTTGGCATCCACAACCTTCTTTGACAGCTGGAGACCATTATCACTCTACAGAAGGAAAGCAGAAAGCATGTCAGGCAGCAAATCTAAACTCTGCACTTTAGCTCCCAGTTGTAAAAAGAGCCCCCGTATGTAACTGAGCATAGAACATAGCACGTGCTAGAATTTGTTAAACGAATGAATGTGATTAACCTTCAGGAAAACACTGGTTCTTTAAGAATGGCTGATACTAAGGTGACACCTAGTTTCAGCCTAATGAGGAATGCCTCCTGTGGCAGCACGGCAAAAAGACAAAGAGGAGTGCATCATTTCTCACAGCAGGTAAGACGACCTTTACCACTGGCCACCTGCATAACCTCAGGTGAGCAGTAGTATTCACAATAGCCAACGGGAAGCCACCCAAGTGTCTGTCAGTGCATGAGCAGATATACAAAATGTGATATATATACAATAAATTATTATTCAATCTTAAGGAAATTCTGAAACATGCTACAACATGGATGAAACTTGAGGACACTGTGCTTAGTGACAAAATCCAGTCACAAAAGACAAATAATGTATCATTTTACTTATAAGAGATATCTAAAACAGTCAAATTCATAGAATCAAAGTTGAATGGTGGTTGCCAGGGGCTGGCTGTCAGGGGGAAGAGGAAATGAGTTGTTTAATGGGAACAGAGTTTCAGTTCTACGAGATAAAAAATGTTCCAGAGATTGGTTACACAACAAGGTGAATATATACTTAACACTACTGGACTTTTCACTTAAAATTGGTGAATTGGTGAAGATTGATATATTTTATGTTATACATATTTTTACCACAATAAAAAATGTTTGTTTGTTTGTTTTAATTTAAGGCAGAAAAGAAGTAAAAAGCGTAGAGAAGGGAGGGCAGACTTCCAGTTTCTGGTGCAGTTTGTAAGGAGCTCAGAAATTATCAATTCATCCTAACAAGTAAAAAGTTGAAACAAGTAAACAAACAAATAATCTGAAAATCAACAACTCTTCTTAGCTCCATCAGAGAGCTAAGATCACAAAGAAAACTGCTTACCCAAAAATTAGGCAAGTGGATACTGAGAATCAGTTTACCAGACAGAAGCCTCCACAGGAACTAGCACCAGGGCAGGAAAAGTTAAACTGCAATTTTAGACAAAGTGCTGGAGGCTCAGTGTGTGGGACAACTCTTTAAGAGTTGAAACAACAGGGGGTCTCAGTCCTGGAGAGGATGTACCATACTTTGTAAGCTTTACCTCCATGCTTTGGAGCTGTACCAGGTTCTCACAATGAAGATGACAGAAAAACCCCTTGTGCTTCTAGCAGAGGAAGGGAAAAAGTAACCATTTTGAAACCAGAGCCTAACCTATTAGAGTTCTCTCTGAGCCTAACTGACTTGCAGCAAGGAAAATACCCAATTCCAGCCCACTCTAGGCATCCTGTACCACCTAAGGGACTGGGTGGAGGTGGGGAGGCAGGAGGTGACTTATAAAGTTCACAGCCCAGGCAAAAAGACTCACTGAAAAACTGAGACCTACTCATAGGACAATAGAATGCTTCCCCTCCCTCTATACCTTACCACCACATCACTAAAGGCCTATTTAGCTCACTTCTTTTTATCCAGGACATCATGTCCATCTTTCAACAAAAAAATTACAAGGCATACTAAAAGGCAAAAAACAGAGTTTGAAGAAACAGAGTAAGCCTCAGAACCAGATTCAGACATGGCAAAGATATGTTCGAATTATCAGACAAATTTAAAACAACTATGATTAATATGCTAAGAGCTCTAATGGAAAAAGTAGACAAGATGCAACAACAAATGTCTAACGTAAACAAATTCTAGGAACGAAAAAGAAACGTTAGATATCAAAAACAACCGTAACATAATGAAGAATGCTTTTCAATGCTTTTTAAGTCTCATTAGTAGATCTGACATAGCTGGGTAAAGAATCTCTGAGCTTGGTATGTTCAATAGGAACTTCCAAATCTGAAAAGCAAAGAGAAAAAAAGAACAAAAAAGGATATTCAAGAAGTGTGGAGCAACTACAAAGGTGGAAGGAAGAGAGGAAGGAAGGAGAAGGAAGAAAAATTTGAATCACCAATGACTATTTCCCAAAACTAACGTCAGACACCAAACCACAGATCCCGGAAGCTTGGAACACTAAGCAGGATAAATGCCAAAAACAAAAAACAAAAACTCAACACTTAGGTATATCATAGTCACAATGCAGAAAATCAAAGATAAATTTAAAATCTTCAAAGAAACCAAAGGAAAAAACATATTACCTACAGAAGAGGAAAGATAAAAATTATATCCAACTTCTCAGAAATCATACAAGTATAACAAGAAAATGGAGTGAAATATTTTAAGTGCTGAGAGAAAAAAACCCACCAACCTAGATTCTATACCCTGCAAAATTATCCTTCAAAAATTAAGAAGAAATAAAGACTTTTTTGGGGACGGCGGGGGTTTAATTAAGGTATTACTGATATACAATCTTATGAAGGTTTCACACAAGCAACACTGTGTTTTCAACATTCACCCATATTATCAAGCCCTCCCCACCCTGCCCCACTGCAGTCACTATCAGTATAGTAAGATGCTACAGAGTCATTACTTGTGAAGACTTTCTTAAACAAACAATATTGAGGGGAATCTGGTGCCAGTAGACCTGCCTTGCAAGAAATGTTAAAATAAGTTCTTCAGTGAGAAGGAAAATGATGTAAGTCAAAGTCAAAAACTCAGAGCATATAAAGAAAGATCATTAGAGAAGGAGTAAGTGAAAGTAAAATAAAACTCTGATTTTTCTTATTAATTGATTTAACATAATAGTTCAAAGCCGTAATAGCAACAATGTATGTTCAGTGTTTATTGCTTATGTATAAGTGCAATGAATGACAGCAATGATACAATGGACAGGAAAGACCAATTAGGAACACTGTTATTCTAAGGTACTTGAACTACACCTGTAAATGTACATTTGCAAACTCTAGGACAACCAGTAAAAAAAAAAAAAGTTTTGAAAAGCTTAATTGAAATGCTAAGGAAAGAGAGAAAATGGAACCACATAAAATTCTCAAGACTTTGTCTTTTTAGAAAAGGCAAAAAAAAAAAAAAAAGTAGAAGATAAAAAAAAGAGCAACAAATACAGTAAACATTAATCCAGCTATATATGTAATCACTTGAAACATCAACAGTCTAGATATACCAATTAAAATCAACTGCCAGTGTGGATCAAAAATCAAGACCCAATTATATATTGTCTACAAAAATCCACTTTAAATTTTAATAAAGTCACATATACATTAAAAGAAAGGGATGGAGAAAGATAATATGCTAATACTAATCAAGTAGCTACATTAATTTCAGACAGAAGACTTCACAAAAAGGGGGTTAATTCCCCAAGACAACATACAGTACTTACATGTATACTCCTAAGAACAGAGCATCAAAATACGTGAGGCAAAACTGACAGAACTGCAGTAGTGGATGAATCCACTACTATAGATGAAGAGTTCAACACCCCTCTATCAAAAATAGATCCAGCAGGCAGAAGAACATCAGTTAAGGGTATAGTTAAGCTCAACAACATCAACCAACTGGATATAATGGACATATACAGACTACTTCATCCAAAAGGAGCATAGAATATACATCCTTCTCAAATTCACATGGAACATTCACTGAGATAAGACTTCTTTTGGGCCATAAAACACACCTTAACAAGTTGAAAAGAACAGAAATCATACACTATATCCTCAGACAACAGTGGGATTAAGCTAGATACCAATACCAGAAACATAGCTGGAAAGTCCCAAAATACTTTTTACAACACTTTTCTAAATAGCACATGGATCAAAGAAGAAATCTCAAAATTTCTTAGTATTTTCACTGAATGAATATATAAAAATATAACTATCAAATTTATGGGGTGTAGTGAAAGCAATGCTTAAATGCAAATTTGTAGCACTGCATGTATATATTAGGAAAAAATTAAGGTCTACAATTAATCTAAGCTTCCATCTTCAGCAACTAGAAAAAGAAGAGCAAGTTAACTGAGCCAAACCAGTTAACTGAAGAAAAATAATGAAAATTAGAGCAGAAATCAATGAAACTGAAAACAAAATTGGAAGGAAAAAAATCAATGAAACCAAAACCTGTTTCTTTGAAAAGATCAAAAAGCCTCTCTAGCCAGGATAACTAAGAAAAAGAGCAAAGACACAAAATACTTACACCAGAAATGAGGGGACACATCACTACAGATCCCATGGACATTAAAAGGGTAATTAAGGAAAGTTATGAACAATTCTATGCCCACAAATTTGATGACCTAGATGAAACGGACCAATTCCTTGAAAGACATAATCTGTCAAAATTCACATAAATAGGACTATATCTATTAAAGAAATTGATTCAATAATTAACCTTCAAAAACACAAAGTACCAGGCCCAGCTGGGTTCCCTGGTAATTATACCAAACATTTAAGAAAGAAATTGTATGAATTTTCTACAATCTCTTCCAGAAGTTAGAAGCAGAGGGCATACTTCTTAATTCTATGGGGCCAGCATTACCCCAATACCAAAGACATTACAAGAAAACACAGACCAATATCTCTCATGAACATAAATGTAGTAAAAATCCTCAACAAAATATTAGCCAACCGAATCCAACAACATATAAAAAAAATTTTAGACCATGACCAAGTGAAATTTATCCCAGGTATACAAGGCTGGTTCAATACTCAAAAATCAATTAACATAACTCAGTATATTAACAGGCTAAAGAAGAAAAACCACATAATCATGTCAACAGATGCAGAAAAGGCATTTAGCAAAATCCAATACTCATGATAAAACCTATCAGCAACTAGGAGTAGAGGGGAATTTCTTCAACTTGATAAACATCTACAAACACCCTACAGCTAACATCATTCTTAATAGTGGGAAACTCAAAGCTTTCCTGCTAAGATCAAGACCAAGTCAAGGATGTCCCCCCTTACTACAGCTTTTCAAAATTATACTGGAAGTCCTAGATAACAGAGTAAGATAAGAGATCAAGAAATGAGACAAGAATGGAAGGAAAGGGGGGAAGGGAGAGAAGAAGGGAAGGGAAAGAAGAAATAAAACTCATTATTAGCAGATGATATGATTGTCTATGGAGAAAATACAAACAAATCAAAAAAATACAAATGAATCAAAAAAATTCTAAGAATAAGCAATTATAGTAAGGTTGCAGGATACAAGGTTAACATAACATAGAAAAACCAATAACTTTCCTATATGCCAGCAATGAACAAGTGGAATTTGAAATTAAAAACACAATACCATTTACATTAGCATCCCTCCCCACAATGAAAATACACAGGTATACATCTAACAAAATATGTACAAGGTCTATGTGAAGAAAATTACAAAACTCTGATGAATCAAAAAAGAAATAAATGAAGAGATATTCTATGTTTGTGGATAAGAAGGTTTAATATTGTCTAATGTCAATTATTCCCAACTTAACCTACAGATTCTATGCAATCTAAATCAAGATCCCAGCAAGTTATTTTGTGTTCACAAACTGATTCTAAAGTTTACGTGCAGAGACAAAAGACCCAGAATAGCCAACATAATATTAAAGGAAAAAAAGAGAGTTGGAGGACTGACCATGACCCAACTTTAAAACTTACTACAAAGCAGTCAGTCAAGTCAGTAATCAAGTCAGTGTGGTAGTGGTGAGAGAAAAAGATCAAACAGAATAGAGTCCAGAAAGAAAGCCACCTAAACAGTCAAGTCATCTTTGACAAAGAAGCCAAGGTAATCCAATGAAGCAAAAAGGAGTCTTTTCAACAAACAGTGCATAACAATGAATCTAGATGCACTCTTTACACTCTTCACAAATATTAACTCAAAATGGATCACAGACCTTAAGTAAAGCATAAAACTTTCAAATGCCTCCACGATAACATAGGAGAAAAGCTAGATGATCTTAGGTATGGTGATGGCTTTTTAAATACACCACCAAAGGCATGATCCATGAAATAACATAAGCTGGGCTGCATCAAAATGAAAAGACAAGCCACAGACTGGGGGAAAATAATAATTTGTAAAAGACACGCGATAAAGAATTGTTATCAACAAAATACAAAGAACTCTTAAAACAACAGTAAGAAAACAAACAACCTGGTTCAAAAATGGACCAAAGACCTTAACAGACACTCCCTGCACCTTCCCCTTAATATTGCTGTGAACCGAAAATTGCTTAAATCGAAAAAGGTAAATAAAAAAGTAAAAATAAGTATGACCATGGGAATGCTGGAGGTGGGCAGTGGGTAAGATCACTGGAAAAGAGAAATAACAGAGGCAAAGGTGCAGCAGAGATCATGGAACTGTACATTCAAACCACCACAAACAGGACTAGTGTTGGAAAGAGTGACATTAAACAAGAAGCTAAAGCCATTGAGAAATTAGGAACACTGACTCCAGGGGTCAGTAGATGACAGCAACAATAAAGGTTCTGGGTGATACAGTCTGATAAAATTAGATTTAAAACTAGAGGAAAGGAGGGAGGGGGCACCGTCTAAACCAAAAGAGAAAAACAGCCATCATTTGGAGAAAAATGGACTCAACAATAATTTCATAAGAAAACCCAGGACAAAAAACAAACCCTTTGGGACTCTCTTGTCCCCTCCAGGCGTGAGCCGGGAGCTCTGTCCTTTCACTGTATCTCTAAATAAAAGCCTGTACCTTGCTCTCCTAAAAAAAAAAAAAAAAAACTTTCCGTGAGATTTAAGATGATAGATCCACTTCTCTCCAATCCAAGATCCCTTCTAAGAGTGCACTCCTAGCCTAGAACCACCAGAGGGAGCTCAAGCTCAGCTCTGAAAAAACACCAAGGCCTTGGGGCTTGCAAGTGTTGGAAATGCAGAGGCTCCCTCCCGCCGCCTCTCGGACACGGCGCACTCCCTGATGATTTCTCCCTCTCCACCTCTCCGCGTCCTTGGGCACATCTTTCTCTGTCCTCTCCCTTTGCTTGCTGTAGTCCTTTCTCCTCCTTTTCCCAGACTGCGTGCTCCCTTACTCTCAAAAATGGACAGAGGGGAAAAAACCCTACGTTTATGTATTTTTTTATAAGAAAGAAGACTTTTTCTTTACTCCCCATCCACTTTTCTACTTTGAGTACCACATACAAAAACACTTGTTTTTGGTCTTCTGCCTAGTGGTACAATAACAAAACTTCATCAGTTTATACACAGGGTGGAAGGGGATGGAGGACTGAGTAACTATGGGCCATAAACCATTTTAAATGAGCAGATACAAAGGATCTGTGTTGGCAGAGCAGTTACTGGAAGACAAATGATATATAATGATTCTACAAAATGTCTTAAAGCAGCTGATCCTCATAAATATGTGAGAAGGCCATTAAATTGTATGCTTTAAAGAGATGAACTTTATGATATGTAAATTATAACTCAACAGATATGTTTAAAAAAACCTCAGTTTGCCCCAAAATGAAACAGTACCCTCAACAAATCTTACTTAAACTAGTTTATACTAGTTTTCATACAAAAAGCCCTTTTTCTCCAGAAAGAAATGTTAAGCTTTAGTATATCCCCATTTATACATTATAATAATCCTGAATTAAGAGTCCAGAAATTATATTGCTTTTTTATTCATTTGGCTTTTAGTGCCAATTTTACATGTTCTTATTCAAGACTCTGATATGAATCAACCAGTGCAGCACAAGGAAGGAAAAACCAAACCCAGTAAGAATAAATACTTCCTAGGAGTAAAGAGAAAGAGTTACAATATACTTCACTATTCAAAAGCCTTTAAAGGTCCTCATGGCTCTCAGGATGAAGTCCAAACTCCCCAACATGGCATCGTGATCTGGCCGTCTACCTCTTCTTTAGCCTCACCTTCTAACTCCTCCGCACAGGCTCTGCAGGCTTGCGGTCCCACAAATGTGGCCGCCTCACCCCCGGACCTTTACTAGCTTGACTGGTACTTCCTGGAGTGCCTCCTTCCCAAAACCCCAGGCGAGATCAGGGCCTCTCTTTCTTGCTCACAGAGGCTGTATTGGTCCCACCACAGCACTTGTCACTGTAGTCAAGTTTTATTCGCTCATTTTGTCTCCTCAACTTGTTTCTTATTCACCACTGTGTTCTCCGTACCCAGCAGGAAGCCTAGCACACAATGCTTAAAATTTAATGAATGAATGGGTGAATGAACCCCCTAATTATTAATGGTCGGTCAGCCCTTTGGCACTAACCATGAACATAAAATAATCAAAACGCTTCAATGAGCTACTCGGGGATTACAAAGGAGAGAACAACTGCCAGGAGCAGATGCAGCCGGCACAGATACCAGGTCCTGCAGTAATGCACCAGATGATCTCATCCCAAGCCCTATGCCACTTGCATAGTGTCTCGGTCACAGTGCTTTTCCCTGCTGGACAAGTCCCCTTCTGGCTTTCTGGTCTATGTCATTGAAATGGGACATAAATACCGGAAAACCACACCACTTACAGGCTATGTAGCTCTCGTTACTAGGCCAAGTCCCACAAAAGCAGAGAACATTCTGGTTCTTCTACTCCTTGAATGTGATATCAGAGCCAAAACGTAGCTAAAAGATCATTTAGGTCCACAGATTTTGAACCAGGCTTAGCAAATCCCCTTGGAGATGGTCTAGGAGAAGGGGAGCAGGGGAGGAACAGACTGAGCTTTAGTCTCCTCTCAGTCAGCCAAAGCCACTGGTTTCAGCATCTTAACACACTGAGCTTTCTTCCCCCATATGACTGTAAAGGAAGAGTTCTACTGCTTTTACTTAAAATAAAACCACCTATTTGGCCCAATCCACTTATTTTAAAAATGAAGAAACTGACCCCCAGAAGCAAATATTGTGTATATGTATTATATTCTCCAGCTACTTAGCAAAGCCAAGGATTCTAGTCTCCTGACTATCCAGGATTCTTCCCATTGTGTAAACTCACCTCCCCACAAACTCTCACTTTGCAAAGTGAGGAGCACTGACTTTGCACAGATAAGTAACAAAAGGGTTTATAGGGAACAAATAAAGGACAACCACAAATTGAGCACCACTATACCACCACAGATAATATATTAAGTACTTAATATACATGCTTTATCTTTAGGAATCCCAGACCTACTGTTTACTTTTTCTTAAATTACTTTTTTGAGGTTTTCTCATGCATACAAAGACAATATGGTATGCTTAGCAGAATGCCTTGCCCATGTGTCAACAGCAGCCATTTGCTATTATTTTATTCAGCCTTCACGATAACCTTATGGGACAGGGCCCTTCAAACTTGCCCAAGGTCACACAGGTAGTGAGGAGAGCCAGATGTCAACCCTAGGTCTAGTTTCAAAGTCCATACTCTTCTTTTTTTTGAGAGGGCATCTCTCATATTTATTGATCAAATGGTTGTTAACAACAATACAATTCAGTATAGGGGGGTCAATGCTCAATGTACAATCATTAATCCATCTCAAGCCTAATTCTCGTCAGTCTCCAATCTTCTGAAGCATAACAAACAAGTTCTTACATGGTGAACAAATTCTTACATAGTGAATAAATTCTTACATGGTGAACAGTACAAGGGCATTCATCACAGAAACTTTCGGTTTTGATCATGCATTATGACCTATAAACAATCAGGTCAAATATGAATATTCGTTTGATTTTTGTACTTGATTTATATGTTGATCCCACATTTCTCCTATTATTATTATTATTTTTATTTTTAATAAAATGCTGAAGTGGTAGGTAGATGCAAGATAAAGGTAGAAAACATAGTTTAGTGCTGTAAGAAGGCAAATGTAGATGATCAGATGATCGGGTGTGTGCCTATGGACTAAGTATTAATCCAGGCTAGACAAGGGCAGCAAGACATCCACAGATGCAGAAGATTTCCCTCAAAGCAGGGGGGGTGAGGTTCTGAGCCTCACCTCTGTTGATCCCCAAATTCTCACCTGATGGCCCCCCTGCGACTGTGCCTGTCTTAGGTTGTTCCTCCCTTGAGGAATCTTACCCATCTCTGGCTAACCAGTCATCTTCCGGGGCCATACAGGGAAATGTAAAGTTGGTAAGTGAGAGAGAAGCCATATTGTTTGCAAAGGTTAGCTTTTTACTTCTTTGCAGATTTATGCCCTGTGGCTTCTATGCCCAGCACTTGTCTCGAGGTATCTTTACCACCTGGAGGAATTATGATACTTGGTAAATTCGATATGAGGCACGAATTCTATTTAAGGGTTGTAATTAGGAAGGAAGAAGAAAAGCTATAGATGTAGCATATGAAGGAAACATGGGAGGATTGATTATTTCTTTGACATATCTTCTTGTATAGTACCTTAAGTATGTATAGGTTTTAAACTACTAACTAATTTGCACACACATATTAACATAATAGGAATACGGTGACATAAACAAAGCAAATCTATAATTACCATCTATCTCCAGTGAAGCCAAGAAAACCATTTAGGCACCCTAGGCATTTGTGAAAATTTATCTATGATATGATGGATATTGTCCAACTGTACTTGAACCATCAGACAAATTAAAGCAGCCCATTTCTGGGGTCTGTTCACATCCCATATGTTCTTTTAACCATAGATAGTCTATAGTCATGAGATTTTGGAGTGCTACAACTTGCACCCCTCCCAACTCCTTGTTGAGTTCCAACAGTACAGATCCGGTCAAATTCATTGTCTCACTGTATGCACATACCAGCCTAGACATCTCCCTCCTCATTCCTATGGCAAGTCCAGGAGACGGTGGGCTGGATGCAGCCACAACCGCAGCATCGTCCGGATCCCTGTGGAGGCTTTTTGATGATCATCCCCCGGCACAAGTCCTCCAGAGAGTGCTGATGCCGGAAGCTCCTCCTCATATCGTATCTTAGTTCATTTTCAGGGTATCCAAGCTAGGCCTTGATCTTCTGCATAGAAACAAACAGACCCTTTGCCCACAAAAAGTCCATACTCTTTTAAGAATGCTACCCTATTTGGCCAAGACATTGATCTCTATGCCCCAGTACCTTCCTCTGAAAAAATAAAGTATCAACCTGACCTACCTCACGGCAAAATAGTCAGCAAAAATACCTTGAAAAGTCCTATGCATACCTAAGATAAGTTTTACCAGGCACAACACTCCTAAAAACAGCAACTCTCTAAAATCAGCCTTCCTACCCGGGGAAAACAAGGAAATGGATCAAAAATGGGGTCAGAGTATCACTTATCTCTGACCTTTTGGCCCTAAGCATAACCAAAGAAATAAATGCTTTGCTGCCTCCAGGACCATCCACAAAGGGAAGAAGTAGATGCCTCTCTTCCCAGTGCCACCTACATTCACCATTACATATGTGTATCCCAGTAAAATTCATGTATTTAGTAGACATCTATGGAGCATCTGTGATGTACCAGCATTTTGCCAAGTGCTACAGGCAGATCTAGACCTGACCCTTGCCTAACAAATCAGCTAGAACCAATTATAAAACAACAGTAAAAAACCTCCCTGACCATCTTATACAACATAGCAGCCACTCTTTCACTCCCTATCCTCTTATCCTGCTTTCTTTGCTTAGCACATTTTACCACCTGATATATGTGCACTAGAAAATTACAGTGACTAACTGTGCCCAAGAGTGGGGTCTGGGAAGGAAACTGTTTATATTAAACCTCAGAAATCACAGGAAAGTAAAGGAAGGGTAGTCTCATCCTTTAATGCCAACATGCCCTCCAGACCACTGTCCAGCTCAGTTCCAGTTCCTACTAGAAAGATACAGCACCAACTAACTGTCTCTCTCAGTCAAGGCTCCTTTTTGCTGAAGTTCTTGAACCCAGTTCCAAGGGGCCCCTATCCAGCATTTTGGAGGCTGGCTCTTCTTCCTGTCCTACTGGACCAGGAAGGTCTGAAATAGAACATAATCAACGTTGCCCTGCCCTTTCCCCCCACAGAGCTGCCATGATTCACTTCCTGTTCCCAACAGTCATTTAAAGTAGGGGGTCAGCAAATATTTTTAAAAGTTTGATAGTATACACTTAAGTATACAACTTAGTTTATAGTAAATATTTTAGGCTTATATTACCTAAAGTACCCGTCCCAACTACTCAACTCTGCCACTGTAGTGTGAAGCAGCCATACACAATAATGGGAAATGACATGGTTGTGTTTCAAACTTTATTTAAATAAATAGGCAGTGAGCCTGTGGACCACCCCTGATCTAAAGGAAAATGGGAGAACTATTTTTAAGCAGCTTCCTCCTGACCATTTCTAGTTAACTGTCTTAAAACTCTAGCTTGTCCACATCTCATCACCACTTCTTGAGTGTTTCTATTTAATTCCTGGGCTTAAAAGATTTTTCCCAGAAACACAAATTCATGTTTTTTAGATATGTGAATGACAGGGTTAGTAGCCCAACTAGCGTATAGAGATCTCCCAGCTGGAAAGGACTTAGAGATCATCTGATCCAACCTCCCACTCAATGTGCAAGTTACCTAGCAAGGAGTCACTCAGCTCCTATTCAAACACTTCCAATGACAGGAAAGACACTCATTTCCTCCCAGGGTAACTCATTCTATCTTTGGATGGCTCTAAGCCAAGATACCCTACTTATTTTCTTAGCACACTTAACCACTTGATTCCTTGTGAATTTGCTTACTATCTGACATTTTTTACTAGAATGTAAGATCCATGAGGTCAGGAACATGGGTTTTTTTTTTGTTTGTTTGTAAGCTGTTTTTTACTGCTGTCTCTCCAGCAATTTGAACATAAAGGGCATAAAATAATTGCTTACAAGAAGGAAGGAAGTAAAGAGGAAAGCAAGGAGGTAGGGTAGAAAGAAAAGGAGGGAGGGGAAGGGGAAGAACAAAACATCTGCTGTATCTGGGGAGCTTTAACTCAGCAGGACTGACATGAGACACAGGGGAAGAGCAGGGCAGGTAACTGATGAGGCTGGAGTGTGATCAGAGTGTAGCGCAGAGGCCCCTGAAATCTCACACCAAGTGCAGAAGCTGAGGTGGCAATGTTGGAGGAACAAGTTCAGAACTGCCCCTTCCCTGCTCTCTTCCTTCCAGCCGCCCTGCCCCATTCTGATGGAGACCATCTCTCACTAAGTACTTGTTCTCTAAAGCCTTTCAAGCAGCCCCTCCCCCAACCAAAATGCACCTCTCTAAACTTTGTGGATACTTCTATTACAATACCAATGGTACATACTTGCTCATATATTTGTATTCCTCTACTGGGCTTTGAGATGCAAGAGCGGGGACTGTGTCATCTATTTTTCTGTCCTGGGCACTGAATACCGTGACAGGGCAGGTAGGAACCTTATAGATGTTTGGTAAAGAAATGAAGATATTTCCTACACTGCTGGTGGGAATGTAAACTAGTTCAACCATTTTGGAAAGCAGTATGGAGGTTCCTCAAAAAACTCAAAATAGAAATACCATTTGACCCAGGAATTCCACTCCTAGGAATTTACCCTAAGGATGCAGCAGCCCAGTTTGAAAAAGACATATGCACCCTTATGTTTATCGCAGCACTGTTTACAATAACCAAGAAATGGAAACAACCTAAGTGTCCATCAGTAGATGAATGGATAAAGAAGATGTGGTACATATACACAATGGAATACTATTCAGCCATAAGAAGAAAACAAATCCTACCATTTGCAACAATGTGGATGGAGCTAGAGGGTATTATGTGCGCAGTGAAATAAGCCAGGTGGAGAAAGACAAGTATCAAATGATTTCACTCATCTGTGGAGTATAAGAACAAAGAAAAAACTGAAGGAGCAAAACAGCAGCAGACTCACAGAACCCAAGAATGTACTAACAGTTACCAAAGGGAAAGGAACTGGGGAGGATGGGTGAGAAGGGAGGGATAAGGGGGGAAACGGGGCATTACAATTAGCAGACATAATGTAGGGGGGTGGAGATATGGGGAAGGCAGTATATACAGAGAAGACAAGTAATGATTCTATAGCATCTTACTACACTGATGGACAGTGACTGTAATGGGGTATGTGTAATGGGCTTGATAATAGGGGAAGTGTAGCAACCATAATGTTGTTTAAGTAATTGTATATTGATGATATCAAAAGAAAAGAAAAGAAATGAAGATAATAGTCTAATTGCATTCTGTACTGACCAAACTACATCTAGGGAACTATTTTCAGATCTGGGTACTTCATTCTAGGAAAGATACTTAGCCTTTATGCCAAAGGTTACAAATGCCAGAGATCAGGCCAATAGTGTAAATGAGTGGCAGGGACCTGGTAGAACAATGGCTAAGAG
Source organism: Manis javanica (assembly GCF_040802235.1). Lineage (NCBI taxonomy): Eukaryota > Metazoa > Chordata > Mammalia > Pholidota > Manidae > Manis > Manis javanica. Next base: position 17,108,080 of record NC_133159.1, read on the forward strand.
GGGAGATCATGCCCTACTTTTATATAAAATCTCTTAAATGTAACCAACTAATTCAATTTTGTCTAAAAAATATACCACTGTGTAGACTTGCCAGAACACACACTACATGCCTGGAGTGGATATGGGAAGCAAATTTCCAACTTTTTTGGACAAAGGCATTTAAGCAAGGAGCAAGGGAATAACACAATCAGAACTACACTTTTGAAAGAATATTCTGACAGGACAAACTAGGGTGCTACTGTGAAGTCAAGGCAAGAGACAGGATAAGGGCCTGGACTAAGTAGCAATGGGGTAAGATGGCAAGAGTAGATTTGAAAGAAAACGTCATCAACCCAGTTTTAATGATGAAGTCCAAGACTACATGCGCAAATCCAGCAGCCACTTCATAGGTTCACACTGAATTTTTTCAAATTGCTATTAAATCGAATTAATTTTTAATAACCTAAATATTGAGCTTAATTCTTATTTCTTTTGTAGGCAGTATGGTGCAATGACTAAAGATTACAGACTCTGGAACCAGACAGCTTAAGTTCAAACCCTGATTTTGCCACTTACTATATGTAACCTTGACTTCTCTATTGCTTCAGTACCTGGCTTATACAGTTTACTGTTAAGTGTAAACGAGTTAATACTTTAAGTACTTAGATCCAATACCTGCAAGCAAGCAAGCCCAAAATTTGCTTTGTCTGGGAATCACATGAGAAAATGCTAAATACCTAATTTTAGCACTTAAGACATTATTTTTATAACATATTCCTGGATCCTCCAGCCTAGGAACCTTTTCAAAATGAATTGCCCTGATACACATCAAAGTGCTATATGGTAATTATCTCTGGATGGTGTGTACTTTTTTTCCCCATTATTTTTGCTTATCTTTTTTTATATTTCTATCATAAACTTGTGCTGATTTTACAGTTTAAATAATTAAATCATAGCAAAGCTTACAGGAAAAAAAAAGAACTGTTATGACTTACTCTCTGTGAACACAAGCTAGCTTCTATGGGTCACTGTGTTGTCATCCTCTGTTCAGTCAGTTTTAGAATTTTACCAGGGATCACTGTCAAGTTTCCAATGATATCCTCCAACCCATGTAACCTAAAGATTAATTCCAGGTAAATCAAACATCTCTACAGGGAGAATTAGAAGTTCACTCTGCCTTCAAAATATGTCCAAAATCCACTAGTTTCTGGCTATGTACCATCCCTAGTCCAAGCCACAAGCATCCCTCCCCCCCGGTCTACTGATTACTGCAAAAGCTTTCTACCTGGTCCCCCTGCTTCTACCGCTGCCCACCTTTCCCCAACCCTCCAGAGTCTATTCACCCACAGCAACCAGGGAAAGCCTTTTAAAATATAAGTCCAATCATGTCACTCCTCTGCTCTCAACTCTCCAGAGGCTCCCATTCAACTTAGAATAAAGTACACTCCAAAGATCTTACCCTGGCTCTGAGGCCTTACCTGGTCTCCCATTACTTCTCAGCTCTTACCCGCTACCGCTCTTTCCCTGCTCCACTCCCACCGCCACTGGCCACTTGGGGGTCCTTGGACATGACCAGTCACACTCATGCCTCAGGGCTTTTACACTTGCTTTTCCCTCTGTCTGGGAAGCTTTTCTCCCAGATATCTCCCTGGCTGGATTCCTCACTTCTTTCAGATCTTGGCTTAAAATATCACTTCTTCAGAGGTCTTCCCTGATCACCTCACACACAGCAACAATCCCTCACTGTCTATCACCTTACCCTGCTTTTGTTCTTCTGAGCACATACCCCCTTAGTGGACATTACTTACCTATTTGTTTGTTGATATCTACTTACTCATTTATTTTTATGTTTCTACCCATTAGAATATAATCCTTGAGAGCAAGGCTTTTCTCTGCTTTATTTAATGCTGTATACTTAGCTCTAAGAATTGTGCTAGGCATTTAGTAAGTGGTCAATTTTTATCATCAGAACATAAGCACCAGTGTATCAGCAAAATACTCCATGTATCATATGTGTGTGCAATTTTTGTTGATGAAAATGGTTCTCTCCTCTGCCTCAAATTCACCAAGTATATTAAAAAAACATTGATGCTCCAATAAAAAGAAACTGAGGTACATCAGAAATCTCAGTGAACATATGAATACTGACTGCCACACCACCCAACCAGAAATTAATGTCATAACCCAGTCCCTGAGGTAGGAAAAATGCTCTTCTTTTCCTAGGGGAAGGAATAAAACAAGAATTCTGAGCCAATTAGCAGGGCAAGAGTTTGCCGTGGAGTTTCCCACTCCCTCAAGAAGAGCCTGTACTATTCCCAACTATGCATATTTCCCAGAAGGGGTTACCATGAGAGGAGATCTCCCTAAGATTCCTTTCCTATGTCCACTTGTTCCTATGCCTATAACCCAGTTCCCAGACACATTCTCTGATTACCCCATTGCCCTACCTTTCCAGAGAACCTTTCTCTATTATTCAACTGCCACTGGCGACCAAGACCACTAGGTCCTCTAGCCACTCATTGCTCAAGGTCCTTCTATTTCATTAATGCCCTCACTGCCTTGGTCAACAACAACCAATAAAATACTGGCACACAGAATCCAGAAAGGGCTAGGAAAGGAGCTAGTTGTCAACTGGAAAGTTTTATTGTTTATTCTGCTTTGCTTTTTAAAAGTTAAGTCAGTCACTGCCTCAACTAAAAAAGTAACTTTCTCAAAGGAAAACACAGTGCAATGAAAATAACCCAAGTTTGAAATCAAGTCCTACCATTTACTACCTGCGTGGAACTTGGAGAAGTTATTTAACCTCTCCAAGCCCATCTCCTCATCGTGAAAATAATAATGCTTACCTCATAGGGTTTGTGTAAATATTAAGGGAGATAATGTATGTGCAATAGGACTATATGCCTGACATATAGTAAGTATTCATTAAATGGTAGCTAGACCTACTTCGGAAGACTGTTGACTTCATGCAAGGATTTTTATTCTCCTTACATTGGCTGGTTAGTTACCCTGAGAAAACATGTGAAGTACTTAGCATAGTATTTAGTTCATAATAGGTCATCAACAAATACTGGCCTTCCTCCCTCTCCTGCAATGGTGGAAAAATTGTAGACTTCAGAAACCATTCAATTCTATCAATGTGGCCAAGTTATGACATACTTAGCATTTAGGAAATTTAAGCTTTCCGTCAATGCCTCTGGCTGCCCCCCTGATGCTTGCTATGTTGCTAACATTCATACACTATCTTTCGATGCCTTCTGACCTGGACAGAATATAAACAAAAAGGAAGAGATAGGTAAAACATGAAAAGCACCAAGACTGAGCTGACCTGAAGGCCTGTCCCATAGACATTCATACAGTGTAGGGTCAGAAAAGAGGTAAGGCAGGATCTGAATCCAGATCCTGACTCTGAAGGAAGATGGCTATCTCTCCCCCTCAGAGGAAAGGAGTTTGGCTCCAAAAGACTTCCTCTTTCCTATGACATGATATGGACCTAGGATACACACCATTGTCTTCCCTGAAATTAACAGACCTATACATTCCCCAAAGTCTAAAAATTCATGAAATTTACAGCTTGAATAGGATCTCAGAAATCAACTAGTTAAATGCCCTGGATTTAAGGAAGGAAACTGAAGCTTGGGAAGGGTGAGTCATACAACTGCTTAGGGCTAAAACTGGGATTCTACTAAAAATAAGATGTTCTGGAAGATGGTTAAGAAAAAAACCCAAACATCTGTGGAGTATCTACCACACCCCAGGCAGTATGTTTTATGTTTTACATAAAACAGTAACACAAAATATCACCCTCTTATAGATAAAGAATCTAAATTTTAAGCTGTCAAGTGACTTTTCCAAGGTCTTACAGCTTCTAGTAAATGGCAGTCAGGATTTAAACCCAAATCTGCCTGACTACAAAAACCCCTTCAAAATGCTGACTTTCACCGGTTTGCCTTCTAGACTTAGTCCTCAAAAATGCCCTGAACGTCGCACTGTCCATTAGAACTCAAACTAGAGCTTCTTTGTCTGCAAACTTACTCCATGGTTTTCTAACGAGCACTCTATAGGACAGCTAAAAAACCTAACCTACTAGTCAAGAATGTCATCACTAAGATGAGAGAAGAATTACTGGAGGTAGAAGATCAGGTCCAACTTCTGTCCATGCTGGTCTTGAGGAAGAATGGAAAGATAGCTTCTAAGCTAGTAGTAAAACAAAAGCTTTTGTACATGGTCTATACTTGAATGATCCCCGCCTTTAATCACAACTTCCCATCACATATGTATGGACTCCCTTACACATCCTGCAGACCACTTTGTGGCCTCCTTCCAAGGCCTCCTTCCAAACCCTATCTGGTTTCTACATGTCCACTACCAACCCCATAACACACATAAGGGAAATCATCCCTGCCTCTCTCTTCCTAGAAAGCTGGAAGGTTCAAATTAAGATGGAGAAATGATAGTCTTTTTAAGGACTTAAAAAAAAGATGACCTGAAGAGACCTCAAGAGAAAAGAATTACCGATAAGCAATGGAAATAGAAGAGTAGAAAAAAAGGAACTGTACCAGGAGCAGCACCCGAGGAATGGCTTGGGCAGCTACGGGAAAAGCTTTAGCTCTCTACCTGACCCACCACCACACACACACTTCTAAAGAAAAGTCAGTTGAGTATGGCTGCCATTCAAACAGCTTCAGAACTGGCCCACCTTCTGTCCTACCCCATCCACCACCTGTCTCATTCCCCTCATCACCCACCTTTCACACACCTTCCCCCGCACAGAACCTCTCCTACATAAAAATTCTCAACTCTAAGAAATGGCTGCGTAAGTCTGGCCTATCTCCACAAACCCCAGCAACCACAGCAGCACCCCTGCTTGAGAGCGACTGCCCTTCCTGCCTACTGCCAAATTTGCAGACATAGTACTAAGGCACAGGGGGCTATCCTCTCCAAATCGAGATAGAATGCCCTGCCAAAAATCAAACAAACAGCAACTGCAGATGATCCTGATTTGTTTTCAACTGTCTACATTCTCTCCTGATTTCTGAGGAATGGAAACAAGCAGCAAATGATTTCTTTCCTTTGCTTCTGAATGTCATTTACTTCTTGCATCCTGAGCGTACTGGCCCTCTGTCCCCAGGATGACTAAACATCCTCAAACTCTCTAGTGCTGCCCCTTCAGAGGGCTTTCTGACGAACGCACCCACACCACCTTCCTCACGCAATCTCTTCTGCTGTTTCGTGTTACTGTTGGTGGTAACTGGTGGTAGCATGTGTGCGTCTGTCTAGAAACCGATATGAAAGGCCTCTTATACATCATGGAGAGTCTAATGATCTCATTTACCAGAGGAGAGACAGTGAGTGGCAAGCAGAAAAGACTTGCCCAAGGTTGCAAAGCAAGTTAAAGTGGACGCTGTTGAGTCCTCCTGAGGTAACTAACAAACCATACTGAGGACATGCATCAATCCATCCCCATTTAATTGCTGAAGACTAAAGCTCTCTTAAATAGGTATCACTTTTGTTCCCAAAAACTTCAATAATGGATAAAGATGCTAGTAGGGAATTCTGCTTCCAGTGGATCCTCTCACAGATAGCAACTATAAACCCGAGATAAAATATTTTAAAAACTGTCTGAAGTGAAAAAAGGCTAGCAGATTTTAGAGAGAAGTTGAAAATTGGAAGGGCCTGGCAAAGAGTGAAATCCCCATTTTTGGAGCTTTGACCAGAGGGTTGTCCAGCTGAAGTTCCAAACAGAAAACAAACCCAAGCCAGCCTTTCTATCCAGAGGAAACAGAAGAAAGCAGAGAGCCAGGGAAGGGGAGTCCCAGATGCTGTGTGTAAACTCTGCCCAGATCTCTAGCTGACCCACAAACCATGCCTGCACAGAATCCAAAGACCTGTTAAGGACAGAACTGGACTGAGATCTGAACTGCCGCCCACTGCAGAGGCAGACAGAGTTTGCAGTTTTGAGTCTAACCAAGTAAACTGCCTGCTAAAATACAAACATTAAGAGAAACCAGAGTCTCTACAACCTAACATTCACATACATTCATGTTCAAGATACAATCCCAAATTACACAAAGAAAAAGCAAAATTAAAGCCATTTGCAAGGGAAGAGACAATCAGCAGAGGGCAACTTCAAGATGACCCAGATGTTGGATTTATCAGATAATGTTTTAATAATATTAAAGCAGCTATTGTCAACTAAACAGAGAAACTGAAAATTTTTATTGAAAAGTCGAAATTTTGGAACAGAAATGCAGTATCTGAAATTTTTAAAAATTCTCGTAAGGGGCTTAAGAACAGAATGATGACTAAGAAAAGAAAGTATCCACACTGAAATAACTGTCAATCTTCTGCAGCCTCTACAACAAGCACCCTCAGGCCCTTCACCTGAGTGTACACAGTGACAACTTTACTTTCTGTTTTCAGGCGTACTGTTATCAGAGAGAACCAGAATGCCTTGGGATTACAGAGAAACCATTACCTGTAATTCTGCTGGCTGAGACCTGCTCCTCTACTGGTTAACCTCTCACCTTCCGGACAGAAGCAAAGTAAGTGTGAGGGTGGAAAAGGAGAGGGCAGGATAAAATTCAAACCTGAGATAACCATAATATTCAAAGTCCTAGGGGTCAAATCTTGCACCCCACTGTGAGTATCGATTACCAAGGAGTCAGTCTTTTTATCCCCCTATAATTGCTGGGGTAACATTCTCAGTATTGTTCAGGAAAAAAGCCAGAAAAGATTTTAATTTTCTTTCCTTAGTGTTTTTTCTGCTCTATGCAATTTCTTCACCAAAAACCCAACCTGGTAAACAGGCTGTTGGCAGAATGGGGACCAATCAGTGGGTCTGGGGCTGAAGAATACCAGCAGCTTGATGAGAGCAACCTCGTGCCACCGAGGCTGCTAAAAGTGGCTAACCTGAATGCCATCACGGACTGGCATCGCACACTCAGGTCACCTCATGCTGGAGTTCAGGACACTCCAGATAAGAGCAGAGGAAAAAACATCAACAGCAGAAGACCTGTCAATTTCTGGAAGCCCTGCCCTTTTGTCACCCCTGTTCTCCTCACCCACCTGCCACAGGGGAAGAGTATCCAGAGCAAGTGCTCTTCTCTGACTAAAGCAGGAATCAGGAAAAGCAGAGGTGCCCTAAGTATCAAGAACCTTGGACACAGAGTTCTTCCACTAACATATCAGCCCTCAGGCAGTCTTTTAAGCTCTCTGGGTCTGTTTCATCAGCTGAACAAAAAAGTCAGATGAAATGATATCTAAGGTCCTCTCCAATGACATCCTTATCCATGCTCTCTGCATCTTCCCTTGAAGAAACTAAGTAATAGGTCCCAACAGGCAAAAGCAGAGACCTGCCAATTCACTTGATTCATTAGACTACCTCAATTACACAATTATTCAAAATTTTTAAAGAATAAATTAAGCTCTTGTCATTAATTCAGAAACTCTGTTAATAGAGATTTTAATACCTGATAGAGGGCTGCTAAAATAATGTCTTTGTTTGTAATTCTCCCAGGATAACTTTTTTACCCATGTAACTCTTGGGATGAGAAAACAGATACTCTTATCCCCCAAAAGACAATGAACAGACTAGGAGATTAATGCCCTTTTAGGAAGCTAGTAACAGAGACAAGACTAGAATTCAGTGATCCCATCTCAGAGCCTCAGAGGTTTTTTTCACAGTACCAAAGAAACTTACCTAACAAAGACCCAAGAGTATAAACAAGACTGGAATTGGGAAGAAAGGATTTAAGAACTTCCACTTTGGAAGCACTTATTAATAAACAATGGTAAGACTAGCTTGCAATTAAGGTATCTATTTAAAAGCAGGCCCTCCAGGACCGCCACCTGCCTCTACTGTTTCCTCTGCTAACATGTAGCCTATAATTGGGACTAGGCTTCCTTGCAATTAGCCCATGTTTGTGGAGTTTAGCAATAGAAACACATGTCTAAAATCGTTGGTTATTCACCTGCTTTAAGAAAGTTGCCTGGATGAGAAGAATATACTGGCTCCCTTTAACCTCTAGGAGTCTATAATGAGGATATCAATGGGCCACAAGGATTATAGCAGGTAATGGTAAATGCAGTTAAACAGCAAGTCACAGTAATTACCCTAAAGAGTAGGGAACCAAAAGCACTTTTATTACCTAATTTAATCTCCACAGTAACCCTATCAGGTAAATACCATCTGATTATTTTATAAATGAGAAAGAAATAAAGGTTCAAAGTTACTTAGCTGATAAGTGGTAGCTGGTAAGTGGATTCTCACTAAGGTATTTCTGTCCCCAGTTTTTCTTTCTCCCCTCCACTGACCTACCTCCTAGGGAATTCCTTCTCAGGTATTACCCCCAAGAAAGCCAGTCCTGATCCAAAGCCCAACATATTTGTTTATTTGTTTATTCTTTCATTCATTTATTCATGCAAATATTGCCTAATAGTCCACAGTGCACCAAGCTCTGAGGTAAACCGCAGATAACATAGTGAACAGAGCTGTCTTCATGGCATTTATTGTATGGTGCAACAGAAAAACACTGATTAAAGAATCATACTATTAAATATAAATTATATGAAATACAATTACTAGAAACTGACCTACTCAGGGAGCTCTAGGAAGGCTCCCATTAGTGCTGAGAATGTTCCAAGAAGAGGGAGCCCGGTAAGCTTGAGGCACTGAAGCAGATCTGTGTGACCCAAGGGAGAAAAAAAGCAGATGCATGAGGCAAGAGGAGGCTGCAGAGGTGTGGACGGCGACATTCCGCACAGGCCCTTAGAGGCCAAGTTACAGATTTACATCTTTATCCAAGGAGCTATAGGAAGTCATTTCTGTATGAAATAGTGTAAGTTTCAAAAAGATCAGTTTCAAAAAGCATCAGGTGGGAGGAGGTAAGAACGATGCCAAGAGATCAGTAAGGAAGCTAGTTCTGTGGTCCAGGAAAAATTATGGAAATAACAGCTGACAATATTGGCTGTAAACCAGGTACTTACTATGTATGTACCAGGCACCATTCTACACGTTCTATATGAATTAATTTAATCCTTGTAACAATTCTGTGAAACAGATACTATCATCCCTGTCTTATAAATGAGAGAGGTTAAATAATTTAAGAGAATCACACGCCTCCCTTCATCTTCTCACTTCCCCATAATCTCTCCCTTGCAAACACCTTTTAATTCACTTGCTCCCACATCTCCCTTCACCATATTCAACTAGTAAAACTTCATTCCTCATTAAACCAAACTATCAATCTCTCCAGGCTTACACCACTGCTAAGTCGTAAATTAAGTCATGTCTCTAGAAAAACTACAGAGTGGTATCATTCTAGATTTATCACCACAAATTTCAAACAGGCCCCTCCATGCTGCCAGCAATCCTGCTGTTTCCCTTAGTAAGTTCACTTTCCTACTCTCCAAAATGACTCTTTCACATCTTTTTCTTTCTCAGTGACCCTCTAGGCCCCATCAGCTAAAGACTTTGCCACCAAGAATCAACATTCAGACCCTCTTCCTAATTCCAGATCTAACAATATACCAGCATTCTGTTTTCCCTACTGTTACAATGAAGAGTCTTAGGACATTTCATATCTACTATGGACTCAATTCCCTCTTATCTTCACATGCAATTAACCCTACTCTTCTACATCATCATTTTTCTGTCTTTAGACTCATGCCCATCAGCATACAAACGTGCTCTAGAAAGGGGCTACTCGAAGTGCCTGTGGTCCACAAACCCCCTGGGCTCACAAACTGTTACCATTATAAACAGAAATCAAAAGTAAGCATTTAGACATTTGTGTAGCAAGTTGACATTGCTGCAACATCCCAGCACATGATCAGTGTACGTCTCAAAAGCGAGTCACATGACTGGTTAGCCAGAGACGGGTAAGATTCCTCAAGGGAGGAACAACCTAAGACAGGCACAGTCGCAGGGGGGCCATCAGGTGAGAATTTGGGGATCAACAGAGGTGAGGCTCAGAACCTCACCCCCCCTGCTTTGAGAGAAATCTTCTGCATCCGTGGATGTCTTGCTGCCCTTGTCTAGCCTGGATTAATACTTAGTCCATAGGCACACACCTGATCATCTGATCATCTATATTTGCCTTCTTACAGCACTAAACTATGTTTTCTACCTTTATCTTGCATCTACCTACCACTTCAGCATTTTATTAAAAATAAAAATAATAATAATAAAGGGAGAAATGTGGGATGAACATATAAATCAAGTACAAAAATCAAACGAATATTCATATTTGACCTGATTGTTTATAGGTCATAATGTGTGATCAAAACCGAAAGTTTCTGTGATGACTGCCCTTGTACTGTTCACCATGTAAGAATTTATTCACTCTGTAAGAATTCGTTCACCATGTAAGAACTTGTTCGTTATGCTTCAGAAGATTGGAGACTGACGAGAATTAGGCTTGAGATGGATTAATGATTGTACATTGAGCATTGACCCCCCTATACTGAATTTTATTGTTGTTAACAACCATTTGATCAATAAATATGAGAGATGCCCTCTCAAAAAAAAAAAAAAAAAAAAAAAAAAAGCGAGTCACATGAGCAGTAAGCTGTGGCCAAATCACACGTAGCAGTACCACACTAGGGTACTGGAGAGATTAAGAAAAAACTGGTCCTGCATCAGAGATGGCTTGAGAAGCAGCCCTCTAGAACAGTGCATCACAAACTTGAACATACATATAAATCAGGGGGATCTATTAAAATGCATATTTTGATTCAGTAGGTCTTGGTGGGGGAGCTGAGATTCTGTTTTTCTAAGTGGTTCCCAGGTTGATTCATAGGCCACATCTGAAAAGGAAGATTCTAGAATTTCTCATCTCAATAAACAGAACAAAACTACAAGACACTCGTAAGAGAAATTAAAGAAGATACCAATCAATGGAAACACACCCGATGCTCATGGATAGGAAGAATTAATATTGTTAAAATGGCCATCCTGCCTAAAGCAATCTACAGATTCAATGCAATTCCTATCTAAATACCAACAGCACTCTTCAACAAACTAGAGCAAATAGTTCTAAAATTCAGAGGAAACCACAAAAGACCCCGAATAGCCAAAGCAATCCTGAGAAGGGAAAATAAAGCTGGGGGGATTATGCTCCCTGACTTCAAGCTCTACTGCAAAGCCACAGTAATAAAGATGATTTGGTACTGGCACAAGAACAAAACCATAGACCAGTGGAACAGACTAGAGAGCCCAGATATAAACCCAAGCATACATGGTCAATTAATATATAATAAAGGAGCCATGCATATACAATGGGGAAATGACAGCCTCTTCAACAACTGGTGCTGGCAAAACTGGACAGCTACATGCAAGAGAATGAAACTGGATTATTGTCTAACCCCATACACAAAAGTAAACTCAAAATGGATCAAAGACCTGAATGTAAGTCATGAAACCATAAAACTCTTAGAAGAAAACATAGGCAAAAATTGCTTGATAAACATGAGCAACTTTTCCCTCAACACATCTCCTTGGGCAAGGGAAACAAAATAAAAAATGAACAAATGGGACTACATCATGCTAAAAAGCTTCTGTACAGCAAAGAACACCATCAGTAGAACAAAAAGGCATCCTATGGTATGGGAGAATATATTTGCAAATGACATTTCCAACAAGGGGTTAACATCCAAAATATATAAAGAACTCACATGCCTCAACACCCAAAAAGCAATAAACTGATTAAAAAATGGGCAGAGGATATGAACAGACACTTCTCCAAAAAAGAAATTCAGATGGCCAACAAGCACATGAAAAGATGTTCCACATCGCTAATTATCAGGGAAATGCAAATTAAAACCACAATGAGAGATCACCTCACACCAATTAGGATGGCCAACATAGAAAAGACTAGGAACAACAAATGCTGGCAAGGATGCAGAGAAAGGGGAATCCTCCTACACTGCTGGTGGGAATGTAGACTAGTTTAGTGATTGTGGAAGGCAGTATGGAGGTTCCTCAAAAATCTAAAAGTAGAAATATCTGACCCAGGAATTCCACTCCTAGGAATTTACCCTAAGAATGCAGGAGCCCAGTTTGAAAAAGACATATGCACCCCTATGTTTATCACAGCACTATTTATAATAGTCAAGAAATGGAGCAACCTAAGTGTCCATCAGTAGATGAATGGGTAAAGAAGATGTGGTACATATACACAATGGATTATTATTCAGCCAAAAGAAGAAAACAAATCCTACCATTTGCAACAATATGGACGGAGCTAGAGGGTATTATGCTCAGTGAAATAAGGCAGATGGAAAAAGATAAGTACCAAATGATTTCACTCATCTGTGGAACATTAAGAACAAAGCAAAAACTGAAGGAACAAAACAGCAGCAGACTCACAGAACCCATGAATGGACTAACAGTTGCCAAAGGGAAAGGGACCAGAGGGAGGTGGGTGGGAAGGGAGGGAGAAGGGGAATAAGGGGCATTACGATTAGCACACATAATGTAGTGAGTGGGGCACGGGGAAGGCACTATAGCACAGAGAAGACAAAAAGTGACTCTATAGCATCTTACTACAGTGATGGACAGTGACTGTAATGGTGTATGTGGTGGGGACTTGATAATGGGAGGAAGCTAGTAACCACAGTACTCCTCATGTAATTGTATGTTAATGCTACCAAAAGAAAAAAAACTAGTATTATTAAAAGAGATTCTACAGTTTGAAACATAATCACATACTTTAATCAATCTATAAACCCTGTGTCTTTCAAATATCATTGGTATTTTTCTGGAGTTGGTAATTTCAGTATAATCTTACTGTTTTAAGTGTTTTTCACAAAATTATCTGCATTTTTCTTTTACATAGATTTTTGATATTTGTTTGAAATTGTTGACAACTTTAGTTGAGTCTTTTTTAGAGACAACAGTATTTTTAAAGGAGAAAATAGTCCTTTACCAATGCTGAGGTACTTCATTAATATAGATCAAATTCTATCAGATGGATGATATTGTTAATTAAAATTATTTTTATGCAAAAAAAAACCCAAAAACCAGAAACAGTAAACTCATTTGATCTCAACACTCCCTTTCCAGTTACTCCAGCCCTGATGTCTCTGATCTCTTCACAGCAACACCTCTTGAAAGAGTCTTGTCTATACTCCTCATTTCCTTACCTCTCTCAGTTCACTCCGATCAGGCTTTTATCCTCAATACGCTTCCAGAACATCGTACTTCCCAGTCTTCTTCCTCTTCCACTGGCTAATCCTTAGTCATCTCAGCTGGCTCCTTCCCCACTTGGCCAGAGCCAGTCTTGGGACCTCTTTTCTTTATCTGTACCCTCCCTTCTTTGGATAATCTCATCCAGTCCTATGACTTTTAATATCGATGACTTCTAAATTTTCATCTCTAGCACTGACCTCCCTGACACCAATAGCCTACTTGACACCTCTGCTTAGATGTCTCATTGACCTCATATCATATTCTTAAGGGTATTCACCTTCCACCCTTCTCTTGCCCCAAGCCCATTCATCTTCAAACCTTCCCCTGTCTTAGTTCACAGCACCACCATTCACCCAACTCTCCAAGCCAAACACACACAGTCATCCTGGATTTTTCTTTCTCTCACATCACACCCCATATGCAAATCCATCAGCAAGACCTATCAACTCTACTTCCACATTTTCTTAAGCCTGTCCCTCTGCTCTCTACATCCCCTATTAAGTACCCTAGCCCAACCTGCTGGACTCACCCTACCTACTACAATAGCCTCCGTAAGCCTCCCTGCTACTTAGACTGTTCTCCAAATAGCAGTAAATTAATTCCTAAAAACTTAATCAGATCAAGAATCTCTCCTGCTTAAAAACAACAAAACACACACACAAAAAAACACCTCTAACAGCTTTCCCTTTCACCTAGAATAATCCAAAGACCTCACCACTGCCTATTAGGCCCCATGTGGCACACCCCTACTTGCCTCTCTGACCGCATCTTCCACCAGGTCCCCTCCTCACCTCCTGTTCCTTGGACACACTGTATTCATTCTTGCCTTAGGGCCTTTGCATTAGCTGTTCCCTCTTCCCTTTGTACAGCTGACTTCGTTCCTGAAGGGTCAGCTTAAATTCTGCACCTCTGTAAAGACTTGATGAGCTCTACTTGATAATATAAAGTAGCTCTAACCTATCACCCTGGATTATCCTCCTTAGCACTTAACCCTACCTGATACTTTGTTTATTGCTTGTTTCTTCCTCCGTACCCCATCCTCTCTTCTGTCTAACTCATCACTGTCTCCCCAGTGCCTAGAACAGTGACAATAAATAAATGGGTTAATAGCACAGGGGAGCCATCCGGGCTAGAGACATAAATTTATGAGTCATGTGCATACAGGTGTGGTTACTAAAACCAACAGGGTGAGATCACCCAGGGAGAGTGTCTACTATGACAAGAGAGAAGAGCTGGGAGACTAAAACATTTAATACCTGTAGAATGGAGGATGAGCCTGGAAAAACAACAGAGAAGTAGGAGGAAGAAAAGGACACTGGAGCCAAGGGAAGTTTCCAGAAGAAAGGAGTGGTCAACAGTATCAACTTCACTGAGAAAATTAAAGACTAAAAATGTCTGATGAATTCAGCTTCATGATGGACATTAGTGGCCTTAACAAGAGGTATTCCAGTGAAATGATAGGAGTAGAAGTCAGACAGAAGCAGGCTGAGTGAGTGGAGAGAGGCAGTGAATAGAGAGGGATGTTTAAGAAAAGTTTGGCTATTTAAAAGCAAAGATGATGGGTTAAAGAGAATGTAGGGTTGAGGAAGAGTTGTTTTATCTGTTTTTGTTAAATGGGGCCACCATCCTAGCACTGTAACATGTATGAGCTGCAAATTCTAGATACAAATCACCCAAAGGTTTCAAACCTTCTTTCCCTCACACCCAGCTTAGAACTCCACTTCCCTTGAACTGACTCCTAAGTGCCTAGTGTATCAATCGGGAAGTTTTTGTTTATATATACATCTAATCTCCCTTACTACAATGGAAGATAAAAATGTCCTTTTATACATTTTTCCTCCGTGCTGTCAGGAACAGAATATGGGGATGTACATACCAGAGGGCCTGAGTTTAAAAGGTTTTATGCTGCTGTTTTAATTTCAGGGCACATTTTTGAGGAGTCATTGTTATTCCTACCCTCAGCAAGAAGTTTCTTTCCATTTTATAGCCTGTAGAGACCTTCCCTTTGTCTCTATTCCATACTCCCTTTCTACCCTGCCTGCTGCCCAGGCAACATGATATAGAAAATGCACACATGGTCTTGGAAGTCAGGGAATCTGGGTTTCCCTTACAATTCAGTCACCTATCAGCTTAAGTGGTTCCACAATTTCAGTTTCTTCAAATGTACATAGAGATTACAATATCTAAACTTCACAGGACTGACAGAATGATTATATGAAAATATACATGAAGTACCTAAGCACATAACAGATACTCTTTAAATGTTAATTCAATTTTCTTCTCATCACCATTCTGATTAAGTCTTACATCCCCAGCACATTTTTATTTAGTTTATCTTCCCCTCCAAGTGTACCACAAAGCCCTGGGAAAGGAAATTTAGGAAATTACCTTGCCCAGTTCCTACAGAAATAATTTTTAAGAATTACTAAGAGAGGTGGGTGGGAGGAGCCAGAGGTGTGACCAAGCACCATGTGAAAGGGCAGGAAGCACACCTGAGTCAGAAGAAAGAGGCTCCCAGCCAGGTTCTCGGTCTCCCTGGTCCAAGTTCCTTCTTGTAGCTTTGGCTGTGTCTCTATCTCATTCTCTTAGTAAGTCATGCTTCCCAACAGGTTACAAGTCAGTGTCTTTAATATTAAAAAACAAAACAAAACAGCACTCACAGGCACACACATACGGGCAGTACAAAGGGCAAGGGAATCCTTGTCTCTCCATCTTACTGGTTCTGTGACCCTTGTGGAATTATAATTCTCTGAGTACAAGTTTTCTCCTATGTAAAACAGAAATGACAGTATGTCTTGACCTCAAAATTACAAGGACCAAATGAAATAATGTATGTGAAAGTACTTTGTACACCATAAAACATGGTTATTGCTATATTACAGGTACATAAAGCAGTTACAGAGCCTACCTTTGGCCAGCTTAGGTTTAAGTAAACTGGGAAAGTTCTCAGTTCTGGAGTACTCTATTCTATGATCTAAGGCTACCTATTTCTAGTTCAAGTCCTCCTGTCCCTCAACTGAAAAGTTTATATTTTTTCTAATTTCACTTGATTCCTGTATCTTAGTGAGATTTTTTTTAACTTCTCTGATGAAATAGCTCCATGTTTCTGAAACAGTAAAGACCTCGTCCTGATTATCTCTAAGGCCCTTCTTTGGCTCTAACATTCTAAGCCTCTCTGTCCTATGCCCCCAAAGTCCTCTGGCCAAATCCCTACTTGAGCAATTTCCAGCCTACTTTGCATTATGCTTTACCTTATATCAACTCCTAAGTAGAGAGCAGAAGGCAGTCTTACTGAATTTTATATGCCCCACAGCACTTAACATGGAGCTTTGTACACAGAGCTTTGTACTCAGAAAGTATTGAACTGACTTGATGCTAACTTATTTTTTTTGCACATATTGTCCATACCACACAATAATTAAAGACTATCTTATCATTATTTTATACTCCCTGTGTGCCTCCATAGGCCTGGCAATGTGAAACACACAGTCAATATTTTCTAAAGGACCAGTGACTGGTTCATTTCTTGATCAAGGTGAAAAAGATCACAGCCAATCAATCTATCCCATCTATGAGTTTTAACAACTGGCTCTGGTCACTGACTCATACAAACATGATATTTAGCAGAGTGTCAAAGAAGGAAACTGCCTAACAAAGTTGTTACACAGAAAGAGACATGAAGTGCAGGGATTGATGGGCTTTTTCTCCCCAGTGGCATCAATAACATGGTAAAAAGGCAAATATATTGATAGTCAGCCGACCTGTACTCTAGAGTTCATCTCTAGCAGGTGGGCAGTCTTCTAAAATGACTCCCAGTGACCTCCACCATGTTCTATGTGAGATACTCTCCTCGAGTATGAGCTGGACCTAATGAGTTGCTTCTAACAACGAGAGTACGGCAGGTTAGAGATGTCACTTCTGCAATTAGGTTATAAAAGACTAAATTCTTTCCTGCTGGCATGCTCCCTGTCTCACCATTTCTTGCTTGCTTTGATGAAGCTAGATGCTATGCTGAAGAGGCCTATGTGGCAAGGAACTGAAGGTGGCCTTTATTCACCAATCAGCAAGGAACTGAGACCCTCAGTCCAACTACCCATGGGGACCTGGATCTTGCCAAAAACCACTGAGTGAACTTTGAAGCCAGACCTAGCCCAGTAACACCCTGAAATGACTGCAGTCCTGACTGACACTTTGATTGCAGCCTTATGTGAGATCCCAAAGCAGGGGACCCAACTAAGCCTTACCAAGGTTCCTAACCCACAGAAACTGTGATACAATAAATGTATAGTGTCTTATGCTGCTAAATTTCGTTATGCAGCAACATTTAACTAAGATACACTATATATACAAAAATGGGGATGGAGGAAGAGAACCTATGGATTAAAAGATTCTTGAAAGACTATCAACCAATCACAATGTATGGATTTTAACTGGATCCTTCAAACAAACTAAAAAAAAAAACAAAATAAAACAGAACCATTACAGTGATTAGAAAACTAAAATTTGAATGACTGGATATTTGATGATAGTAAAGAATTCCTGTTAATTTTTTGATGTGATATTAAAATTGTGGAGTTTTTTTTAACTTAAGAAGGTTCTTAACTTTTAATATACATACTGAAATATTACAGATGATATGATGACACAGGCAGGAGTTAAGTGGATGAGAGTATAGTTGAAACAAGACTGGTCATGAGCTCATACCTGTTGAAACCAGGGGTGGGTATATGTGAGTTTATTACAAAGTTGCCTTTTGTATCAGTTTGAAACTCTCCACAACAAAAGCCTAAAGGGGAAAGAGGTGGGAAAAATCCAAGAGCCCAAGGGCCCTTCCAATTCTGACAATCCATGATCCCGTATTATCTCAAAGCCTCCACTACTACAACCAGTCTGACCTTCCCCAGCTTTCTTGAACTAGATATACCATTTAGTCCATGCCAGGCAGTGACTGACTCTGTTGGTCCCATAAAGACTCTGTTGAGTACTTATATCTGATGAGTTACTTAAAATAAGATTATTTGGACAATTCGGCCCTGGTAGATGAAGAGAATGGAGTGATATGGTGGCTAATTGCTAGAAGGTACTTGGCACAAAATAGGAGAAATCACCCTAGGTGATTCCAAGTGTAGGAAAAGGGACTTCCTAGTGTAGGAAACGATCACCTGTTGCATCTTATTGTCCCTGCCTCCAGTTTCCTGCCTGCATAGGAATATTCACATTTCCCCCCTATGCTGTGTACAGACTTAAATTATTAATCCCTTAAAGTTTTCTTTCATTAATCCTCAAGTCTCTCAATTGCTGTTAATGACCTATTTTCCAATTTCCAGTTTTGTTCAGCTCATCAAAAAAAAAAATCTCATGGTCTACAGTTCTATAAGAAAAGCAGGGAAGAAATCATCTGTGCTTTTTCTTGTCGGAGTCTCTGATTCTTAAGTTACAGAACCAACCTTGGAAGTTCCTAATAAACAAGAAGATTCACACAATAAAGTGACATTGGGATAGATGAATGGGAACTTAGTAACTAGTCCCCACATTCTTCCCTGGGGTTTCCTGCCATTCCTACTGTCACATTCCACCTTTGTGTAAGTTGTCCACGTTTTAACCTATCAAAGGAGCTTCAATCACCCACACAATATTTACATTCTCTCTCCTATCCTTCACCCTCTCTTTAAGAATAGCTCTGAAATATACACTGGGAAGTCTTCAACCTTGGCTAAATATTAAAAAAACAGAGGAGCTTTCAAAAATATCATGACTATCTGACAGCTGACCCAGTTTCTACAATGAGTAAATGTTATGAAAAAAGGGAAGCAGGAGAAGAGGGACTGTGCTAGATGTAAAGAAACTTCAGGAACCTAACAAACTAACGTACTGTATAGACTGTGGTCAGACCCTTAGTCTAACAAACCAACTGCAAAGACGTTTGTGAGACAATCAAGGAAATTTGAATATGACCTAGGAATTAGATATTTTAAGTTGTTAATTTCCTTAAAAATTGATGACAGAATTATGGTTATGTGAGAAAATGTCCATACTTCAGGATGCATATCGAGATGTATAGGGGTAAAATTATGTATCTGGGATTTGTTTTAAAATTCTTTAACAAGTAAAAAAAAAAAAGGAATGAAGCAAATGTAGCAAAATCTTGAAAATTATTGAATCTAGATATATATATATTATATATATATATATATATATGTTGATTCACCATATTAAGACCCCCTCCCTACATTTGTGAATGCTTTAAATTTTTCATAACAAAAATTTTTAAAGCTAACACCTAATAACCACAAAACTGTTTAGCAGTATCTATCAAGGCTGAACGTATGACCCAGCAATCTTATTCCTAAGTGTATACTCAAGAGAAATGAGTGCATATATCCACCAAAAGACACATGCGAGACTAAGTGTTCATGGCAGCTTTGTCATAGCCAAAACTTATGTACACGTCCATCAACTGTACACCCAAGCAATGAAATATTACATACTGCTACACACAACATGGATGATTATTGATATGCTGTTGAGCCAAAGAAGACAGACCCAAAAGAGTGTATCTGATTCTATTTATACGAAACTCAAAAGTAGACAAAACTAATTAATGGAGACAGAAGTCAGAATAAGTGGTTACTTATTCTGGTACTGGTTACTGTACTCACAAGGGAGCCTTCTGGAGTTCTTAAAATGTTCTGTATCTTGATGTAAGTCTTTACATGACTATATACATGACTGTATTCATACACAAAAAATATGTGTTTTATTGTAGGTATATCTCAGTAATGAACAAATATGGGAGTAAAAATCAGAACCTTAGGTATCAGTGTTTTACAAGAGCTCTATAAGCAATTCTAATGTGCAGCCAATTCTAAGACCATCTAAGAACCATCCTTCCACCTCAACAAGCTCAAGCTTAAGACTCCCAGGTATTCCTACTACTTTTTCAATAGTAACTGTGAGACAGACAAGGTAAAAAGAACAGAAGCCTGAAAAGATGGCAGAGCAGGGAGAGAGGAATCTCTTTGAAAAGAGTAAGGATTTGGGGTGAGAGGAGAAAAGTCAAGGAAAGGGCTGAGGGAGCCAAAAACATAGCTGAAAAAGAGTAAGTGTAACACCTCAGATTTCAGTTCTAGCTTTATTACTGAGTAGCTACGGGTACGGCCTTAGGCAAACTGCTTCATTTCTCCAGGCCTCACTAGATCTCTTACAGCTTTTTAACAAAGTCTGCACGGGAAGCTGGGAGGAGGAGATTAAGACCAGGCTCTTTTGAAAGACCCTAGGTTTACCTCTCACACAGCACTTACCACTCTGTATTTAAGTATCTACCTCTTTATTTCCCCCCAACCCCCAAACCTCAAGCTCTTCAAAGGTCATTATGTATTTTATCTCTGAATCCAAGCACATGCACAGAACATGGTACAGCAGTATTTCAGTAAATGTTCAATGACTAAATAGCTGAAAACTATGAGTGCCTACATTGACATATATGACTTATATATCCACCTCCCACATGTACACTCCTTTCAAATAACACTAAATAATATTATTTTCCTTCTTAACACCAACTAAAGGAAATCCATTCTAGGATGCCCAAATCATCAGAAAGACTTCCTTAGAAATATCCTGCCAGTCCCCAAAAATCCATGACTCTTCCCTAAATAATATACCTCCTAATGCTTATGCATTATTTCATAGTTCAAAGTGCTTGCACCCCCAAATTCTCAATCCTCACAACTCTATGAGGAGATATTATCAAATACAACTTATAACTGAGGAAACTGAGGCTCCTATTTTAAATATTTTGCTGACCTAAGTAAGGCAAGCTGAAAGCAACTAAAGGAGGGCTCTTCCTTCAGTGCCCAGGAGGAGAAACAGGAACATCACCACCTCCACCTCCCTGGCCTCCCCAAAAGAGATGGATCAGTCTACCAGCTGCTTGGTCTTATTGAGCTAATAACACCTTTTAAGTGTTCCTTGCCCCCAGGAGAATCAGCTATACAGGTTATTTTTTTACTATGTTTTAGGCAAAAAATAAGACCAGCCCAGGGAGAAAAATCCCAAGACTACAGACACTCAAAAGCAGCTGACTAACATCCTTGTGTATAAAGCTGAAGAAATAAAAGCAAAACTTGCTCCAGCAGGGAGCTGTAAACCCTTCTGACCAGAGAGCTCTGCAGTACTCCGGGTACCAGTTATAAACAGCTGGTCTAGACTGTACTTGCTTCTCTATTTTCTTCAATAATTTGTTTATTGTTTTTCTCTATTATAAATTTCTCAAGGACAAAGGTCACATCTTCCAGTCAGGAAGCTCCATCTCCTGTGAATGAGGATATAGTACCCAAACCAAAACTGGACCACTAAACATGTTTTTCTGGCCCAGTAATTTATATAAACTGTCTTTCCCAAAGTTAAAAATTAATATACTTTGAGTAATTAACAAGCTGACATTCTTCAACAGAACAACGTAAGGATGCTTAGCACCTACAATGATGCCAAGCACACATTTAAGTGGGCACTCAAGGAGTGCTGAATGAATGAAAACTAGGAACTTATAATCCATTAAAAATCACTCTAGGCAGAGTAAAATAACCAAGAACCAAGAAAGATGGACAGAGAATGCTAAGGTAATTGGAAAAAGAGCAAATCAGATTCTAAGGCAGTTCCACCCAAAGTCATGCTTGCCATCCCACCAGGGAACATGCATTTAAGCATCATATTACATCTACAACAGAGATCTATCTACAGCCCAAGTACATGCATTAGGGGAGAGGCCTAGCACACAGGCTCTCTCTCCTTGAGGAGCATCTCCATCAGCAATAGTTCACAACTTCCCCCATTTACTCCCCACTACCAATATACCCCAGGTCCAGCAACAAGACTGCAGGAGTTAAGCCAAGCAGTACTCAAAGTTAGAGGGAAATCAGCATGCCACCTGACACTTTTCTGGCACAGACTAAGCTGATTAGTTTAGGTTACAAACACAACTGCACAATTCCACTATGCTGATGAAACTACTCTTTTTCTACAAACTAAAAATAACCTATTTATCAAATTGGAAGCATTCTCCAAGTTTGTTTGTTTGTTTTTCCCTATCTGCAACCCAAAGTTCCATTTCCTCAAATCCTTTATCTAGTTTAAGTGTTTTCTTGGATCCAAGAAATTTTCCCACCTCTCCCAGCTTTTCCCACTCCTCACCCTAATCTTGTGAATACAGCAAGAGACTTAAACCCCTTTCCTAACTCAAGCTTTTAAAGTTTTTTTCCAATTATGAACATGTACAAAGCTTCATGGCTCCTGCCTTGTGTAAAGCCACAACTAGAAGATGGGCTGAGCTGCAGCAAATAATAATGAAAAGCAAAGAAAAAGTGAAGGACAAGACAGGGCATGACCAGGAAGTCAGCTAAATGCCTTTCATTCAAGCAGGAATGGGAGGAACCCCACCCACTTAGAAGAATAAAGCTAAGGACAAATGGTTTCCAGTACACAGTCAGACAGTCTTTGGCTTTACCACCTTACTTACAACATAGCCATCAAGTCAAGAACTAAGGACCCTACAAGAATCATTAGGCAGTCCTGGGGTTAAAGTGACATTTTCAGGGAAAGCAAACTCCTATAATTCAAGCCAAAACAAGCCAAGCTTAAATTGCAGATTTTCTAGTCACACACAGCTGAGAGAGGTGCTCAAATCATACCACTAGGAAGTGGGAGTTCCCAGGAAGCTAGAAACCCTGTCCTCAGTTGCTCTCCCTACTCTCAGGCCCTGGGGTAAGACAGCACTCCTTTTCCAAAGGTGGAAACTAACTATGGACTCTGAACTTCCTCATAGTCCCTTGTTCTTTGCAGTAGCATCAAGAGAATGCCACAATATTGTGCCACCCTATACAGACCTAACAAAGCATTTGTTATTCTAGAACAGGATATACATTGGGATATATATTAATGTACTTCCCACAGATCCAACCTTCAAGTCTTCTCTCAATCTTATTTTTAAACTTTTCTCTCTCTTTGAAAAAAAAAAAAGCAAAAACCTGGTTTATCAATAAAATCCACACTCCCAGGAACATTCCTCCTGAAAAAAAATGGAGCCTGAGACCACCCAAGGTGCACTGTAGTAAAATCCAATGCAAAATCTATGCTGTGTGTCAGAGCAAACTGCATGCTGTAGTCTTTCTTTAATCAAACAGCTTCAGTAGCTTCCAGGATTCATGAAATCAAAGAATATCAGAGCTGGAAAGATCCTCGGAGATCAATTATTCAACCTTTCATTTTAAAGAGGGGGGTAATAAGGCCTGAAGAAAGGAAATAGAGGTTTGGAGAAAAGCCGGACCTAAGATCTAGGTCTCCAGACTCTCAACTCAGGCCTCTTAAGCCATACCATATCTCTTCTTAAGACAGCGTATGGGAGGCAAGTAGCTAAGGAAAAGGAGGGAAAAGAAAGAAACATACGGCACCAAGCAAAGAGACCAAATCTCTGTGCACTCTCCGCCTCCTCTGCTCTGTGGTGTGACTCAGGGCCAGTTTCTACTCCTTCATATGCCTTAATTTCAAGAGCTTTTCTCAGTTATTACATAATTTTTAGTAAGAAGCAAGATATGAATTGCCACCCACACCCTAATGGGGCCTCCCAATCACTGGAAAGTCACAAAACAACCAACTTCTAGAATGGAATGACTACAGGAACCCTTAAACAGAAAGATAGCATCCTTTGGGGGAAGGGGACACATTTTAAAAAGAGGAATCAATTAGATGACCCCATTGAAGAAAACCACACTGCCAGACTTCATATTCTAGTATCTAGTAGCTAGGCCTTGGAAAAAATTTCAGTTCTTTGAATCTTGGTTTCTATAACAGTAAAATGAGAAGTATAGACTTTCATTCATTCTAACGCCCCTTCAAGTACCAAAAGGCCCAACCTCTTTCCAAGAGGTCCCTGCTAAAGGAAGACAGTAGCCTTAATAGTAGCCAAAAGGCAAAGTACTGAAGTCTTAAACTTGGCCACCAGCCTGGAGATGGGTCCTGGCAGACAGGCTTCCTAGCTACTTGTCCTCCCACAACCTGACAACGAACATCAGTGGTACCCCTAAAATTAAACCTAAGGGAAACAGTACATCCTTTCTTCAACAGTGTGTATGCCCACTAGAATGTCAGCTGTGACACCATTAAGGATCTACTTTGACTGTCTACAGATGGTTTAAATTTTCCATTGCTGATTGTTTCCATCCTCTCCCTTAAAATCAAATTGAATTATTTATTAAGGGTCTATTACTAAATATATTAAATACTTTTGTAATAACCTCATTCTGTTTTCTCTTCATTTAGCATTGTTAGACATTTAAAACCCTACAAAAAAAATTGTAATCTTAATCACAAATAAACAACTAGAGTTTTCAATTTATAAAAAACAAAAAGATTACTAGGTATAATTAAGTTTTTTTCTAAAGCATATCTGTCTATGTAGCCAATGCAGCATTCCCCTTTCAGAGGCTGCTCCTTCCCAGGGATGTGGCTGATGGTGAAAATACAAAATAATGTAAGCAAAGAGAAGAGTTCCATTTTTTGCTGTGTCATCAGCACATCTTAATATGGAGGCTACAGTGTAATAGAGAGTAAAGCCAAGAATTAAATCAATGCAAAAGGAAATGCAAGCTCCAGTATAAATTATGAAAAATAATGAATCTTAAATAAGCAGGCACTTGTTTGCCCACCCACTAAGTCTGGGATAAAGATGATTTCAATCAACAAGACTACAAACAGTAATTTTCAAACCTCAGTATGGATACACAATTACTTGATAAAATCACACCTTCCCAGGTATCATCCTCAAACATTCTGATTAATTGGATCTGTCATAGAGCCCACAGGTTTGCATTTGTATTCTGATACAGATGGCCCAAACACTATACTTTCAAAAGTATTGTGAAGGGTAAAAAATTGTTAGGTCTCCTGGAACACCTAAATGTACATTCCGGAGTGGTATGACCTGCAATATGGGTTCCACAGATGGCAATGCAGGCTGATTTTCAGCAGTACCAGACCCACTCCCTCTCTTCAATAGACACAAGAGAATCAGTGTGGGCTGATTTCAACCACTTAATAAGGCAATCCTCCCTTCCACCTCTTAAAGCATCACTCCTCATAACAAAGACCCTTCTGACGGGTTCCTAAAACACACCATTTGAGCTCCTTTTCTTGGGGTCACTCACTGGCTTCATTCTGGGCTATGTTCCTTTGCTGCCTCTCAGAGAAGTCTTCTGTATCATCCTATCTAAAAATAAGTACCCCTTTTCTAACTTGCTCCTTCTTCTGTTTTATTTCTCTTCATGGTACTTAGGATTACCTAAGATTCATTTTATTTCATTAATTTGCACTCTTCCTCAAAGGAATGTAGGCTCTAGTAGAAAAGAGGCTTCCCCACAACCCCCATTGCATTCCTAGCACCCAAAGCAGTACCTAGCATACAGTAGGTGCTCAATAAATGTTTATAAATGAATAAAGCAACATTTCAGAAAACAAGTTCTTGGTCCTTCATACTACTCAGTTTACTTGCCATACTTAATATCAATGGATTTTTTACCCTAGATGGCATTTCCTCCTTTAGATGGCTACATCATTCAGGAAAATGAATCTAGGTGCCAGACCAGAGAGGCACCCTGCCATCTGACTTTCACTACAGTAAAGTGAGATTCTCCCGCCAACTGAACTGCAACAGAGGTTTAATGGTCCAGACTACAGATGTTTCCAAATGACTTACGCTCCATAGGAATGACTTGGCTTCCACTATGTTAGAAGTCAAATGCAATGTTGGCAAACACCAGTCTGAGTACTGCAAGTTTCAACAAAAGCAGAACATAGTATGTTGGCAGCCAAAATCACTTCACTATTTTGCATTAGGTCGGCCAAACACTTTTTGTCAAGACATAGCTAACTCTCACCACCCACATTTGTCTATTCATTTGCTTATGGTCAGTAATACCTTATAAATCACATACTATACTAAGTGCTTTATATACACCACCCTAATCCTCTGAACAGTCCTGCAAAATAGGTATTATTATCCCCATTGTAAAGATTTGGAAATTGAAACTGAGCAGTTAAGTCATTTGCAACTACTAAGTAGCGGGCTGGGATTTGAACTCAGGTCTGACCTCAAACTCCTGCTCTTCTCATTGTACACGTTCATTCCTAAGGTTTCCCCCATCTCCTACCCTTTTACTAAGCCTAGAAGATAGAAGACATTTGATAAATGTTTGCTGAATCCATGAGAAATAAATAGGATACTTTAATTGAAACTCAAAAATCTGCCTAAATCAAATTCTTCAGTCCAACTTTAGTTTTAAAAATAAAAAAAAAATCAAGTTCATTCAACTCCCTTTGAATAATAAGTAATGGAACTTTTTTCGTTTAAAAAAATACTGAGTTTATTCCAAAATGGAACCTATCAAAACATAACTCATTACTGTGGAAATCTGGATATGAAACAAGTGAAATCATTAAGTCAGTGTTGTTTAGTACACTAAGAGGTAGATATGAAATAAAATCTGAGTTCAAGTTTCAGCTAAGTTTTAATTAAGTTTCATCTGTGAAATAGTAATAAATGCTCTTGCCTCCCCACCCAACAATGATGCCCTAAAATTCAAATGTGATAATGCCTATAAAAACACTTCATAAACTGTAAAATGCTATACAGAGATAGTAATTATTAGTGTGATTTCAACCTTGATGACAGAATGAAAGCCTGATACAATACTTTTAGCCTTAAGACCAGCATTTTTAAAAGTCTCACTATATCTGGAGCATTGTGAAAAGTAAATACCCTAAATTCCAATTCATTTATCCTTAAAAAAGGATGTGGCTTATGAATTACTAATCATTTTATGTCTAAGTCCTATTTCTCCACCTGCACTATTAAGTATCTCAATGGCAGGGAACTGGGATATAAGCACCAATATATTGTTTTGTTTTCATAAGGACCAATAATGACCTCACCACAATGTATGGGGGAGTAAGAGGTGAGAGACTGGGCTCCTCTATATCCAGATAATAATTCCCTCCTTTCACCTAAGGCACATATCCATTTGGAACAGGAGTTATCACATTTATTAACAGCATAATAAAAAAAGGGTCCAGATAATTTCTCCCAGCTATAAAAGCTATGATTCTTAGGGACAGCCATAAACACTATCAGCATAAGCCTATATACATTGGCTTGGTCCTTCATAAGCTGAAGAGAAAATAAGGTACAGAAAAGACTGCTGATAATATTAAATAACAGACTACAGAATTAGTTCTAATTAGTTCCATCAAGTGCATTTATCAATGACATGGCTGAGATTGATAAGGAATGATGGAATCTTTCTAGAGCTATTACGGTTTGGGTAGGTGATAAGAGTTCATGAGGGTTAAGAAGCTACTGGGATTGCATACATATATATGCATATACGCATATTTTCAAGTTAAGAAAATCTCATCATTAGGCTCACCATTCTCTTATTTCAGCCCCTAAATGTAAGTGACCATTGCCCTATCAAAATCCAGATTATAAACATAACAATGAGATTTGGAATATTGCAACACTTTTTTAACATCAGCATTGCTTCCTTACAGTTTCAACATTTCCCCCATCCATCTCTCAACAGCAAAATCCTCCAACTACTCAGCACATACTAGTGATACAAACCCCACCCCAACAAGCTTTCCCAAGGAAATAAGATCACTAAAAGAACTTTTTTTCCTGGTTCATTCATCTTCTCCATCTGTTTCTGTATCTATATACAAACCATGTGCCAGAATCACGATTCAGTTTTACATCTGCAAGTGATTAAGGCTCATAGAATTTCAAAGAATAGAAGTACACATAGTAGACAGTAAATATTAGTTGAATAATGGATTTAGAATACAAGTGACTAACACAAATAAAATTTATGAGTGCCCACTACAACTACAGACTGAAGTCTCCTTAGTCTGTCATTCAAGGCCCCAGCATGCTGGCCATTATCTTTTTTCTTCCCTACTCATTATTTCCCAAGGACAAATTCCTTCATATTATACCTTTGCCCAGACTCTTCCCGGGCCTGGAATGACCTCCTTCTCATCCGACCTATTCAGTCATCTCCTCTTCAATGGAACCCTTCTACACCCACTGCTCATTAACTCTTCCCTCCCTGAGCACCTCCACCATTTAGCATATAAGTATACGCTACCATGCTAGATGCATTGTTCTCTTACACAATACATTCACACATTTTTTACATTTACACCATACTACTCCAACTACAATGCAGAACTCTTTGAAGTAGTAGACTTGTCATTTCTTTGTATTCCCAATGTTATGAATATACATTGCTATACAATGCAATGTTATGAATATAATGGTTATTCAATAAAGATCCATTTAAGGAAATGAGCAAAAGGGGGAAGGCGTTATAGTTAAAATCAAGCCCTTATCAATGACCTGAATCCTTCAGTTATTTTATTATTTTATTTTATTTTGTTTTGTTCTGTTTTAATTGTTTTGTTTTGTATTTCTCAGTGGTTTCCTATCACTGGAAATAAAAACCCTACAGAAAAAAAACCTACAAACCCTACACTGCTTTCCTCTCCTACTTCACCTCCTATCATATACTCTTCTACCTCTCTAATACCTCTTACGCTGCTCCGTACACACTGGCCTCCTGGGTCCTCACACAGGCCAGCTCGTCTCACCCTTAGGATCTTTGTACCTGTAGCTTCTTCCCATGGCTGATACCTCCTCATAATTCAAGTCACTTCCTCAGAAATGCCTTCCTGACAATCCTAGCTAAAGCAATCTCCTCTTCCCATTATTCCCTACTATCAAAGTGTTTTATTTTCCTCCATCTCTATCTGAAATTATTCTGTTGCTAAGTTCATTGCTTGTCTCTCGCAAACAGTATGTTTCATGAAGGCAAGAATTTTGTCAGTCTTGTTCACCACTGTATCCCAGTGCCTAGAACACTACCTGGCATGCAGAAGACAGTCAACAAATATTAACTAAAAAAGAATGAGTGTGTTTCCTCTCAGCTAATGGTGTGGTTCTCCTCAAGAGCATGGATACTGTTTTCTACTTCATCTCCCATAGCACCTAACAGACTAAATGCACTGTGATCACTCAATATATGCTCAAGTATATATAGTCTTGTCAGGTATACCCTTCCAGTTACATCTTTAATTAAGTCAACAAATACTCATTAAGTATCTACTATGAGCCAGGTACAAAACTAGGCGGCATTTAATTTTTCAATTTATCATGTTTGCCATTGATACTCTGAAAGGTCAAACACATGATCATAAGCTAAAGAAGCCCTGAACCCTTCCCAGTTGGATGACTTCATCTAATTGAACAATGAAATGCAACTAACTGCAGCAATTCAAACTTAGGGTGTGTTTTTTTTGGTCAGAGACCACACAAAGCATTTCACTGCTCAACTGTATATCAATCTCTCACCTATTATTGTTCAAGAGAATATTTCTCAAAAACAACTATAAAAGACATTCTTAAGAAATCTGGAGACATTTGAATATGGACTAATACTACATATTAGAAACATGATTTTTTTGGTGTGATAACAGTATGGTAGCAATATAGTGGAATGTCTTATCTAGGTTACACAACTGCAGATTGATTATCAAAGTTAAGAAAAAAATGGATACATATATACAGGTATTTGTAGCTACATAAGTATATGGCAAACAGTTAACAATCTCTGAATCCAGGTTAAATATATGAGTATTTATTAGACTGTGATATTAGCTTTTCTATAAATTTATTTTTCCTAAGTTGGTGGGGGAAAAAAAATTTCCCTTAAAAGATTAATATGTGTATTTCTCTATGCTGTAATAACTTCTTGGTTGGTTTGCAACACAAGCTTTAACATATAATTAGTCAAAAATTGATCCAGAGAGTACTACAGGACCCACAAACTGAACCATTGAAACACCAGAAATATTGACAGAAGTAGTAAGAGACAGGAAACACTACCCACAGCAAAGACAGCTTCCAATCCAGACTAGGCCAGGTCCCTTCCTCTTATGCAGCCATGGGCTCAGAAGAGGAAGACATCATATTTTGGAACTCTGCCTGAAAAGCAGCTGTTCAGCACAACACATGCAGACCAAATCTTTCAGTTTCATCCTCCCAAGGAGACAGTCTATGATGGGAAACTGAACCATAGAATCACAGTGATAATATATATGAATAGGGTTTTCTTAACTGTTAAGTATTTTGAAAATACAGTTTAGTTTTTATTGCTGTTGTTTCTTAAGCAGATGTTAAGAACTATAATTACAACCACCAATGTAATAACTGGTTCAAGCAAGGATCATCAGTGGACACTACAACCATTTAGTAGGGGAACAGGATACTGACATTGTCTCACTCACCCCACAGACTACTTACAAAAGGGAGTGGGTACCTTTACAATGAAGAGATCAAACTTAACATCAGTAATAATGGGGCAGACTAACATCACATGCCTCTCAATATGACACAACAGGAAGTACACAGAATCATCTATGTAATACTTCTTACCAAAAATGTTTGTCTTGCATCTAAGCATGAGAAAACAATCAGACAAATCCAATTTATGAGACATTATAACTGTCCTGGACTCTTCAAAAGAAAACACGTCACTGAAGAAACACAAAAGTTAGAGTGGGGCTCTTCTAGATCAGAGGTCTTCAAACTAAGATTCACTGAAGTACAGTCATGCCCATTCACTTACATCCTGTCTATGGCTGCTTTTCTCTTACAAGAAACAGTATGGCCCACAAAGCCAAAAGTATTTACTATCTGGTCCTTTACAGAAAAAAGTTTGTCAATCCCTGTTCTAAATTAAAAGGGATATGACAACCAAATGTAAAAAGAAATCCTTAAAGTGGATTCTGAAAGGGAGGGAAACTATAACATTTATAACATTTATGGAACAACTGGAATATTTAATATGAACATTAGACATTGTAGTATCAATGTAGAATGCAGAAGTACTTAGGGGTTACAGATCATGACATATGCAACTTGCTTTCAAATGGTTCAGGAAAAAACATTAAGAAAGCAAATGTGACAAAATATTAACAACTCTTGAATCTGGGTCAGTAGTTTTCAAACATTTTGATCTCAGGACTCCTTACACCCTTAAAGAACCCTGAAGGGCTTTTGTTTGTATGAGTGAAATCTATTATTTCAAAAATGGGTAAAGGATTAGCATAGGCATTTCTCCAAAGAAGATACACAAATAGTCAAATAAGTATGTGAAAAGATGCTACAACTTTTTAGACATTAAGGAAATGCAAATCAAAACCACAATAAGATACCACTTTGCACCCACTAACATGGCTATAATCAGAAGGACAGTAAGTTTTGTGAGGATGTGGAGAAATTGAAACCCTCCTACACTGCTGGTGGGAGAACAAAATGGTGCAGATACTGTAAAGAAAGTTTGGTAGTTTCTCAAAAAGTTAAACACAGAGTTACCATGTAACCCAACATTTCCACTCTAGGTATATATATCCTAGAGAAATGAAAATTTGTGTCCACACAAAAATTTGTACAGCAAGCTTTATTCATAATAGCCAAAACATGGAAACAACAAAAATGTCTATCAATGGATAAATAAACAGAATGTGGTATATTCATGCAATAGATTATTACTCAATCCTAAAAATGAATGAAGTACTGGCACATGATACAGTCTTGAAAACACTGTGGTTAAGTGAGAAAAAAACAACAACACAGAAGTCTGCATATTGTATGACTCCAATTATATGAAAATTCCAGAATAGGCAAATGCAGAGAAAGCAGATTATGGTTACCAGGGACCAGAGGTAGGGGAGAATGGGGAGTGACTGCTAATGGGTATGGGGCTTCTTAGCAGGCAATGAAAATGTTCTGAAATTAGTTAATGATGGGGGCAGAGCCAAGATGGCGGCGTGAGTAGGGTAGTGGGAATCTCCTCCCAAAAACATATATATTTTTGAAAATACAACAAATACAACTATCCCTAAAAGAGAGACCAGAAGACACAGGACAACAGCCAGACCACATCCACACCTGCAAGAACCCAGCACCTGGTGAAAGGGGTAAGATACAAGCCACAGCCCGGCGGGACCCAAGGCCCCTCACCCCAGCTCCCAGCGGGAGGAGAGGAGTCGGACCAGGGAGGGAGAGGGAGCCCAGGACTGCTAAACACCCAGCCCTAGCCATCCGCACCAGAGCACAGACACACAGTGCATGCATGGGGTGCTGGAAACTAGGGAAGCAGGACAGTAAGACCTGTGAGCAGTCCCGAAGCCGGCACCCCTGTGACAAAGAAAAGTAGGTGCTTTTTGAATGTCTTAAGTGGGGGACAGGGACCCCACAGCTGGACGGAAGCATCCCGGGTCACAGTCCAGCAGCTGGAAATTCCAGGGAACTCCAGGCGCACTAACCCCCTGGGCAACAGCTCTGAGACCCCTCACAGAGGAAAATAGCCAAACAGCCCCCCGTCCATTACCCCTCCAGGGGCCTCACATAGCAGGGCAGCCTGAGGCTGGGCACGCCCACAGCAAAGGAGCTTCCTCCATACCGGCCGGGCAAGATAACAGGGACCCAATCTACACGCAATTGCCCAACACAAGCCACTAGGGGTCACAGTTGTCCCAGTAAAGAAAGGCCAGGAGCCAAGTGGAAAGACGCTTGACTCTCCCAGCTGACAGACAAGTCAATAGCACTCCACTGCACCTATCAACACGAAAAGGCAAAAAAATTTGATCCAGACAAGACTAACCCAGACAGCTTCAACAGCTTCTACATCTTCCCCTGAGAAGGAACCTGGGGAGATAGATTTAACCAATCTTCCTGAAAAAGAATTCAAAACAAAAGTCATAACCATGCTGATGGACTTGCAGAGAAATATGCAAGAACTAAGGAGAGAGAATACAGAAATAAAACAATCTCTGGAAGAACTTCAAAACAGAATGGACTAGAAAACAGAGAACAGGACTGCAGAGAAGCTGATGCAGAGAGAGATAAAAGGATCTTCAGGAATGAAAGAATTTTAAGAGAACTGTGTGACCAATTGAAACAGAACAATATCCACATTATAGAGGTACCAGAAGAAGAAGAGAGAGAAAAAGGGATAGAAAGTGTCTTTGAAGAAATAATTGCTGAAAACTTCCCCAAACTGAGGGGGGCGGGGGGGGGGAATGGCCTCTCAGACCACAGAGGTACACAGAACTCCCATGTACCTCCAGGGAGGTACAACACCAAGGAGGGCAACACCAAGACACATAATAATTAAAATGGCAAGGATCAAGGACAAGGAAAGAGTTTTAAAGACAGCCAGAGAGAAAAAAAAGGTCACCTACAAAGGAAAACCCATCAGGCTATCATCAGACTTCTCAACAGAAACCCTAAAGGCCAGAAGAGAATGGCATGATATACTTAATGCAATGAAACACAAAGGCCTCGAACCAAGAATACTGTATCCAGCACGATTATTATTTAAATATGAAGGAGGGATTAAACAATTCCCAGACAAGCAAAAATTGAGGGAATTTGCCTCCCACAAACCACCTCTACAGGGCATCTTACAGGGACTGCTCTAGATGGGAGCACTCCTAAAAAGAGCACAGAACAAAACACCCAACATACAAAGAAGGGAGAGAAATAAAGAATCATCAGACCGGGTTTATAATAGCCCAATAAGTGAGTTAAGTTAGACAGTAAGATAGTAAAGAAGCTAACCTTGAACCTTTGGTAACCACAAACTTAAAGCCTGCAATAGCAATAAGTACATACCTTTCAATAATCACCCTAAATGTAAATGGACTAAATGCACCAATCAAAAGACACAGAGTAACAGAATGGATAAAAAAGCAAGACCCATCCATATGCTGCTTACAAGAGACTCACCTCAAACCCAAAGACATGCACAGACTTAAAGTCAAGAGATGGAAAAAGACATTTCATGCAAACAACAGAGAGAAAAAACCAGGTGTTGCAATACTAGTATCAGGCAAAATAGTTTTCAAAATAAAGAAAGTAACAAAAGATAAAGAAGGACATTACATAATGATAAAGGGCTCAGTCCAACAAGAGGGTATAACCATTATAAATATATATGCACTCAATACAGGAGCACCAACATATGTGAAACAAATACTAACAGAATTAAAGGAGGAAATAGAATGCAATGCATTCATTTTGGGAGACTTCAATACACCACTCACTCCAAAGGACAGATCCACCAGACAGAAAATAAGTAAGGACACAGAGGCACTGAACAACACACTAGAACAGATGGACCTAACAGACATCTACAGAACTCTACATCCAAAAGCAACAGGATACACATTCTTCTCAAGTGCACATGGAACATTCTCCAGAATAGACCACATACTAGGCCACAAAAAGAGCCTCAGTAAATTCCAAAAGACTGAAATTAGTTAGTGATGATGTTTGCACAACCTTGTGAACATACTAAAAAAACAATGAACTGTACAATGAACTGTTAAAATGGTGAATTTTATGGTATGTGAATTATATTGATATTTTGTTTGTTTTGTTTTAAAACACATACACAGACACCAAAGTGAACTTCCCACTCATGCTCTTTTGGGTTGGAAAAAGGAAATTACCAACACAAAGTTAATGCATCAAAGTCTCAATTCAATATTTACTGAGTGGGGAATATGCTACAAAATGGGAATATAGAGAGATAAATACATTGTTCTTATGATATTCATAGTCTATTATAAAATAGACAAAGATAAGCAAATAATTATAGGTGTTAAGTGGAACAGCAGAAGATATACAAAGTATAGAAGAAGCTGATTTATATATCAGGAAAGGTTTCACAGAAGAGATTATATCTAAATTAGACCTTAAAGAATTAATAAAAGTTCTATCCAGGTAGATAATGGGAGCAAAAATGCTATATATCAGTGCATTCTAAGTGTCATAACAGCATTCAGAAATGGGACAATCAGTGAAATTTAGGCTGATCTTTGAGAATGACTAGAATGATTATGTATAAAAATGCTACTGGACTTTGAACTAAACTGAGGAAAGAATGAACATGGGTAAAAAAAAAATTGGAAATGCACATATCTCGCTGAGCACAGCAAGAGGAGCCCAGATGGCTAAAATAGCACTGAATAGCTCACTGGTGTTGGTATGAGTGGGAAAGCATTTTAATTTGCTTCTTCCAAATGAATATGCCTATAGTATTTCAGCTGCTTTCAGTTGTGTTTTGCACATAGAAATCTATGTGCCAGCCTATCTCTCTTTCTAGCTATTCTCATTTAATCTTTACAACAAACTTGAGCTAAGTATTAATATCCCAATTTTTACAAGGAATTCAGCTTCAGAAAGGTCAGTAACAGCTCACAGTACTATATGCATTCTGTTCAGTGTCATAAATTCATTCTCTCAATTAATCTTTGAAACAACCCAAAGACCTAGGTATTATTAGCACTTCTATTTTGTAAATGAAAAAACTGAGATCAAGGAGGTAAAGCAATTTGCCTAGGGTCACAATGGTAATAAAAGGCAGAACTGGGAATTAAATCCAGGTCTGCCAGATCCTAAAGCTCTCTTCCACTAGATATATCGCTTTATCCATCTTTAATCATTATTCAGTCTATTTCAATATGCTTCAATTTTTATACTGTGCATTTTCAGTGCCTAACAGTAGTAATCTCTTACATATACATTTGAAGACACTGTTTCTATGTATTAAACCTAAGGGAAGGCTAACAACTGGAGAAATTGTAGCCAAGAAGCCCCAACATAAGGTGATATCTCAAAATCTTTTTTTTTCTCTTCAAGTTTCCCCAAGTGGTAGGAAAAAGCCTCCAATGCTACAGCAGACTAGCCTGAGGGAGAGCTGCAAAGAAATCTTTTCACCAAAGAGAAGGAAGGAGCTAGTCTGACCAAGATCTGGTTACAGCAGTGCCGAGCAGAGATCATGCAACATACACTGCAGCAAAATCAGGTGCTCAGAGCTGACAGATATCAAGCCACTTAAGGCTGGTAAAATAAAAAATAAAAACTAGAAGCACTTAGATCCTAAAAATGCCTCTAAACTGTAGGAAACTGACACAGGATAAGAGAGTGGATTCAGTTGAAGCAATTCAAGAGTTAAATCCATGAAACTCACATGACAGCAACAGTTCATACTGGTAACTCACATCTCCCACTCATTTTACCTTTTTTTCCACATAGAAAAGGTAAGCTGTTTTCTCAGTTTCTAGTGAATCTGATACCCTTCAAAGGCTGTTTCTCAGCTTGCTAGATGGCTAGACCAGGACTCGGGAATGACGCAGCAACATCCTCTCCATCTTCCCTCTAACAGCAGAAAGAGAATCAAGGACTACAGAAAGATGAGTAGCTGAGAATGACCTTCCTTCTCATTCCAAACATCACAGGTCTGTCCTACTTCTACAAGACATGTGACTGTTATGACACTCACCCCAAACCATTTATTTTTCTCTTTCAGACTGGGGCTAAATAATCTTTTCCATTTTATTCCATTTAGTTTTATTCTAGTGTCCTTTGACAAATTCCTTCACAGATTGCTCATTTGTAAAATGGAACTAAATATAAATATGCTAGACCCTAGACCCCACCTCTCTCACAGGAATATTACTTGAAGGAAATGTTATGTAAAGTATTTGGAAAGTTAAACACATAATATAATATCTAATATTTACCGTATGTTTACTTTGTGTAATTCTAAGTCCTTGGCAATGAACTTGTTTATATTTCACAATAGGAAGACATGATTTTTGAGAAGGAGATGATTTTATGATATGACATGATTTTTCGAGAAGGAAACAGTACTGAGAAAAATACCATTTTTCGCTGTTGGGGAGCAAATATCATTTTTCAAATCAGTAAACTGAGACACAAAGAGATAGAGTTCCTCTCCCAAGTTTACACAAAAATCACATAGTAGACCCAGAATTCAAATCCAGGCCATAGTGATCAATAAATGTGAGTGTATATTACTAAATTAACATACTTGTGTAATGAAAATTACGTTAGAATATTACAGCACATGGTTTAACAATGCAAAGACAATACCTAGTCAAACATTCAACAAATACTTGAATTCTACTTGGTTTCCACCACCATATACCATTATCTGTATGTACTTTGAGATTAACACATAACAGACACATTTATGTGGAACAGAGGCTCTGAAGTCACACATACCTAGCCACACAATATGTCACTTAAGAGCAATATAGGCAAGTTACTTAACTGTGTCTCAATGTCCTCATTTGTAAAACGGGTAATACCACAGAGAATTGTTTAAGGACTCTCATCTGAGTATAGTGGCTGGCATAAAGTAAGTACTAAGCCAGTGTTGTTAGCTACTACTGTTAACATTATTTCACTCTGCCAATTTACCTATTACCCACGTAAACAAACACCTAAAAAATTTTGCCTTAAAGCTGTCATATAATCTTGAAATGTACATATGTATTAAATTTCACATTTCAGCATCTCTACACTTTGGTTATTTTTTTCTAGTTAATTAATAATCCATGAACATTGATACTGATGTGAGCATCTATCTACTCTACCATTTCAAATTTATAGCTACATTGTATTTCTTACGTGTCAAATGTCATACTGCAAACTCTTTTCTCTTAATAGAAACTGTCACAAACTGCTATCTCAATACAAACTCACATTTCTGATTAATTGGTAAACTGACTTGAGAGTCACTGTGTGTGACATTTTATCAAAACCTAAAATTAAAACAGTGGTATCTTCTTAGAAATTATGTGCTCTATCTTTTCATTTGACAAATCTGAAGCTCAAAGAATAAAGCAACTTGCTCAAGTTTATATAGCCAGATAACAACAAAGGCTGAACCAGAACCTCCCGACTCAGTCCAAAGGTCTTTATCATCTCTCTGGTCTGAAAAATTCCATTTCCTGTCAGGGAAGGTGATAAACATCTGAGGACAGAGAATGACTCAAATCTCTAAGGATAAAAAAAATTTCAGGCAGTGACTGTAATGGGGTATGTGATAACACGGGGGAATGTAGTAACCACAATGTTGTTCAAGTGAAACCTTCATGAGATTGTATATCAATGATACCTTAATTTTAAAAAATTTCAGGATACAAGGCTTCAGTGACCATTTAATATAGCAAAACAAAACAACAACAAAGTGGCATTACTCGTACTGCTTCCTTCTCAAAAAAATCATGTCACCTCAAAAATTTGGTCTACTAAATTTGTATTAGCCTAACCTACATTTGTACATGCTGTTCCTTCCCAGACATCTCTGCAACTTTCTAACACTGTCTTGGAAAATTCAGGTCAAAATCCTAGTAACAAACTCCAGGGAACTGTCACAGTGAAGTGTTGTTAAAGCAAATACTCCTGAAAATAAGTGGGGCTTGGAAGTCCTAAAATATTGATATTCTCAGTGTAATTATTTTTGTTGTGATATCAATCCTATTTTTAATTTCTATTTGAGATCTTCATGATTTTGTGATCTTTCTCATAACTTTCCATGAAAATCACACTAAAATAAGAGAAAAAGCCATAAAAATTTTCTCATTAAGGCCACTAATATTCATTAAATTTTCCCCAAAATTAGGGTATTTCAGATCTCACATGAGTTTACGAAAGAACTCAATTCATATCACTCTTTCCAAAAGTCTGCTCTAGAATAGACATGTCTTGTATTTACCCAGAGTCAAGACCACAAGTGGGCAATCCATTTCACACACAAGCCACAGCAAGATCAGGGAGAGAGGAAGAGAGAACAGGGAGACTAGCAAGTCAAATCAATTATTTACTTAAAAGCCCATAAGGTAGAAAGCACTATGAGATGAACAGTGCCAATCTGCTCCACCCCTTCTATGCTAGTCAGTACAGGCCAAAAGATGTACACCAGAGTCCAACAACTAGCCAAGTTACAGGTAAAATGGTCTTAGCAGGCTAGCTGAGGCCAAACATATATATTTTTAACTCTAGTCAAAGAACAGAGGTTCAAGGAGGAAGATAATCAATAGCTTAAATATTGCAGAGAGATTAAAGAAGGCAAAGACTATGAAAATGCCTGAATACATGGCCATCGGGTCTTCTGAAAGAGCATTTACAGTAAAGCATAGGGGACAGAACCAAGACAGGAAAGTGTTAAAGAATGAATGAGTGTAAAAGAAAGGCTGCATACAGAATGCCCTTTTTTTAGATGTTTGCGAATAAAGGAAAAAATAAAGATGGCAATAACTCTAAAAGATAGAAAGGCAGAGGGATTTTATTTATTTGTTTTAGGATAGGAAAGACCTCAGTGTATTCACAATCTGAAAGGAAGGACTCAATAAACAATGAAACTAAGGATGCAAGAGAGAAAGACAGCAAATGTAAGAATAAGGTACTAGGTACTAGACAAAGTGGATGCTAGGGAATGGGATGGAGAAAAAGTGATCCACGTGGATCCTGAAAGTCACCAGAGAAACACAATGAAAAATGAAAATGGAGAAAGGATCTGGGAGGGACTCTGAAAAATTAGAAGCCATGCAAAATGGCAAATCAACAATATGGAAATAACAATGAAGGACTAGTAATACTTTGTTCCCCCATCCAAGGATTCACAGAGTATTCAACCAGCAAAAATAGGAATAGTAGTATTCATTAGAGAAAAATCTTGTTTTCAGTTATGGATTAGGAGATGGAGGAAATGTTAGGAAAAGAGATTAAGAGCCTAGGACTTTGCTCACATTTGTGGCCAGGTTCCACCCAGCACAGAAGAAGGAAGCAGCTGGTCAAGGAACATCAGGGATGAGGTGGAGAGGGGTGAGGCTGAGCTTTTTATAATACTGAGGAGATAGCAAAAGACAGAACTTTGAAGTAATTATCAGTGGTAAACATGAAGAAAAACCAGCTAAAGAATTTTATACCTACAGATGATGGGGGGAAATGAAGAGAGAGGAACATACAAAAAAAAGTACTTAATATCACTGACAGTGAGTCTCCAGCCCTAACAACATTTGCAAGTGGAATGAGTTCAATCCCACTTCCCCAGAAGCTGGACCCTGAAACTTTCTTAACTTCATTAGCCACAAACAACAGTTTGTAAGGGGGTTTTTTGCTTTCTGATTCAGACATTTGTTTTGAATAAGAATCTACTGAAAGCTTTTCAAAAGGATATTAGGGACATTATTCAAAAGATTAATGTTCTTAACTAAAACTAGAGCTATAGATCCTATTTGGTCTTTTAAGCCTTCTCCCTAGCCCCGCACACACACACAGGATATGAAAGGATCGATAACACCAGTTAATATTTCAGTAGTAAGTACTTCATTGATTTGAATTACTGCCTAATTAATTATCTCAACTAACCCACTCTTTATTCCTATTCTTATGATGTCTAATCCAAGGACAGAGTAGCAGAAAGAACATAGGCTTCGTGTCACAGTGATCTAGAATCCTAACTCTCCCAGTCCCCCAGGGACATTTCTTAAACCCCCTATAAGCTTCAGTTGCCTCATCTGTAAAGTAGGAACAATACCTATTTCATGAGGTAGTTGTAAAAATTAAAGAGTTAATAGATGTCAGGTAACTGTTACACAGTATATGCTAAAGAAATGGCAGAAAATATATTCTACTATGACATGTTGCAATGATGGAAATTAGACTATTTTAACTAATATCATTATAAAGGCGTCCAAGGTAAACCAATTTATTGCCACATTGCTGTTAATGTACATAAGACAAATTCTGTTAAACAAAAATCTCTAATAAATGCATTCCAAAAATTCTTCTGCACTTGATATTTAATCTAAGGATGATGTTATTTACTAGAGTACAATTTCCGTAACTAGGAATTTACACAATGGTTAGTGGTTTGAAATGTTTTTGTTGTTTTTTTTCAAATAAGTATTTCCAAAATGAAGGAAACCTTTTAACTTCCAGCTCAATCCCAGGGCAATTTTAGAGACTCTGAACAGATCTCAAGTAAATGGAGTTGTAAAAGCACTAGGATGTAGAGTAACATAGTTAGCAGGGAATTGAGGCAAAAAGCCTTTTGCCCCACTTACCAATTTCAATTAATTCAATATCACAAATGCTCCTCAAATTTACCCATCTCAGAATCTTAGAGGTATCTACTTTCTTTCTCCATATCATTAGGTCCTATGTTTCCCTTCTTTAAACGTTCTATCCAATATACTCCTTTTCTTAACTCCCTAAATTCAGGTCCTGATAGTGTTTGCACCTAAATATCTGAAACATCTTTAGTTGGCCCCTTTTCCAATAATCTACATAACACCTCCTGATTAATCAGTCTATAATTCTAAGTTTATCGAGTCACTGCCGTACTTATAAACCTTCACTGGTTCCTAAATGTTGGCAAGATCAAGTCCAAATTCCTCATTATAATGTTCAAGACTGTTCACTAATCTTATCTCCTCCTAGTCCATAATCTATACTATATTATTGGATCAGACAAGTATTCTTGGGTTCAGTCAATAATACAAGTTTATTCCAATCTCAGTACCTTGGTTCTTGCTTTGCCCTGGACTAGAAAACCATCCCCTGCCTTTGTGCCTATTCAAATCCTATCCGTCTATCACTGTAATTAAAACTCTAGTATAAGTCCCTTCATGAAGCCATCATACACCACTGCAGACCTAACAGTAGTAAACTATAACATGTCAAAATAACATGTTAATAGCATAACAACAGACCTCTTAGAGCAGTCACCACTGTACTGTAGATTCTGTGACATTCTCACCAAAGAATACTAAAGTAAATTTTTCATAAGGCTAAATTATTCAGTATAAAAAATCCTTTCATCTGAGATGACGCCCTTTCACATCTCTATTTTAAAGTGATCCCTCTTTTATAAAATGGTGATAGTGGATGAGAAAGTTGTTTTTCATTTTCATGTCCTTGGAAAACAAAAGCTTTTTTGAAATATGACTAGTTTATGAAACCCAAGCTCTGGAACCACTAGTCAACATCCCGCATTTTGGCATCTATATACTGTATGGACCAATATTGTTATGGAACTGTTTGAAAACATGGGCACTGTCTCCCTAGTTAGAAGTTTAAAACTCTTTAAAAACAAGGGCTATATATAGCCTTTGTTTTGTCTTTTTGTTTTACCCACATTAATCAGCCCTGAGTTAAATACAAAACAAGTACTATAAACTGAACAGAGTTAACAAAATTATTGGCTTTTAAATTTGATGAGAAACAATCACAAAAATGTAACTGAAGTCAGTGTTCCTTCTCTCTTCTCCACCTCTCTTCCCTGAAGATTCTCTGCACTCTTCTGGATGGTACCCACTAAATGAACAGCCCTCTACCTCCCAATATTTCTGCTCTAACCCAACTCCTCTTGCCAATCTTTATGACTTTTATCCCTCAGTTGCTGTATTATTTCCTCCCTGCTCCATTAACTGCCTCACTATCCACCTATTTTTCTATCACACTTCTTTAAGATCATTATAGTCTCTTTTTTGTCTTAGAATACAATCTTAGAACAAAAAGTCTAACATAGTCATCAGTCCTCAAGTTCTTTTAAAAAAAATTTAGCTTATGCTGGAAAGTATGTAATTTTATTATCAAGTTATATTAAGAATATGTCATACTGCATTCCAGCCCACCTGTGGCAGAAAGCATAAAAAACTGATATTCCTGAGATAAACCTAACAAGGACCACTACATTGCTACAAAAACAACCTAGTTATATGTATTTATAATATATTCTGTATACTCTGAAAGAGTCTTCCATTTTAAAGTCATTTAATACATCTTTAAGTTTATCAAGACCTAAAAATGGTACTCTTCTTATCCTAGGGAACATAAGCCAATGGCTGACCTAATTTACTTAAAGGAGTAATGATCGTAAACACACACATTTCATAAAATCGTTATGTACTCTTAAACAATGTAATGTCCAAGAGCTGTTCAGGAATCAAATCCCAGCTTGGCATCCACGGGTTGTGTTGACTTTGAGCAAACAGATTCTGCATCTTAGAGATTTTTCATCTACTAAATGGGGATAACAACAGTATCTAACCCAAAGGGTTGTTGAGAGGGAGATTAAATAGATATAAAAGCACTTCAGTACAGTGCCTGGTACATGGTCAATAAATGTAGGCTTCATTATTAGTCTTCAGTGACTAAGAATCCATAGAAAAATTTCAGTTATAAGACCTAAATGAGTTGCTTATTCACTGATACTTAATACAAATCACCAAAATGGCCTAAATCAGATAAAAAAACCCAGGTACTTAGAAAGA
The DNA here is from genome assembly GCF_040802235.1 of Manis javanica. Taxonomy (NCBI): domain Eukaryota; kingdom Metazoa; phylum Chordata; class Mammalia; order Pholidota; family Manidae; genus Manis; species Manis javanica. The sequence goes on from NC_133159.1 coordinate 17,151,521, forward strand.
CAGAGCATTTGTGATAAAGCTGTTCCAGAGTTTAAAGAACCAAAAAGTTAATTTCATTTCTCTTGCTCAGCATTTGCCTCTTCCAGTTAACTTGAAATTGGATAAAAACAAAGATTTCTTTATGTTTAGAAACAAGAAAATACTGTCAGACCAAGGTGAGGATACCATTTTTCTATCTGAATTCTTCAGGCTCTGCAAAAAAACTATAAAAATAATGCCTTGGTAAGTGGGTCAGGAAAATACATTTCACCTTTTAATCATACATAAAAGTTCAAGTCTGGTCCTATACAGATTTGCTTCACAACAGATTAAAACTGTTACATTTTTCCCTTTTTTTTTTTAGACCAAAAAAGATAGACTAATTTTTAAAGGCTATAAATAAAACATGTTGATATTAAAACAAAGATAATGCTTTCATTGAAGAATTTCAATTCAACCATAACACAAGTTTAAACAAGTCATATTCAAGCAATGATTTTTATTTATAAAAGTTCAAAATGGGTGCTATCATTCAAGTCATCTTGGGAAGCAAGACTCTTCCCAACAATACTGCCAAATTCAGAATCTTTTTGAAACTACTTATAGGCTTCTCAAAGACAAGCCTCACACATCCAAAACTAGTCTCCAGCTTTTGGAATTACATCTCATTAGTGACCCAAAACAATACTGATTACTCACTTCATTCACCAAACTTGTTTATCTCCAAAAGTTAAGCATAACTCCCCCAAAATGAAAATTTCTAGAATGAAGAATATGCAGTATGCTTTCTAAAGACAAATTCAAAAAAGTATGTCAAATATTTCACAGTTTGGAAGTCTCTTTAAAATAAATACATTAACTACTTCTTAGAAGTTTCATTTTGGAAACTTCTGATACTTGTTTTTAAAAAGCACAGTGACTGCAATGGGGGGGTAAGGAGTTGATAATATGGGTGAACACTGAAACCACAATATTGTTCATGGGAAACCTTCATAAGATTGTATATCAATGATATTTTAATTTAAAAAAAAATTTTTTAAGCAATCATCATATTACCTTACAGACACCCCTCTGAAGGAGCACTGTTTAATATTTATATCCATTCCTCTTGAAATTTTATATTTTGGTCATACTAGTTAGGTGAACTGGAATTCTCCAAAAGAGGGAACTTCAAAGTTTTTTTTAATTATTTTACTGTTGTTGTTTTAAAGATGGATTTGGGTTAAGAGAGGAAATTATCCCAGCCTAGCTTATCTAGCCTAACACACCCTGCTCTAATCACCTTGGCTGTAACCTATCTATCAGAAACTTCAAAAATTGATTGATGCCCCCTCCTAAAGATAAAAATCTGGCATTGAAGTAATTCCTGCCAAGATTTCAGCAATTGGCATTCTAAAAAAAAAAACCCAAATCTGACCCTCAACAGCTTTGTGAGTCTAAACAAGATATATAGCTTCTGCCCCAGTTCCTCATATGTGAAAAGGGGCTAAAATAATAAATGTATACCTATTTCATTTATGTGGTAAGTATCCAATGAGATTATATGCCTGGCACATGGTAGGCACTCAATAAATATTTGTTGAATGAACAAATCAATTAATGCATATGAAATGCTCAGGAGAGTGCCTGACAAATGGATATTATAGCTAGCATTGTAACAGGCACTTGAGATCTGTACCTAGAATATGCAAAAGTAAATATCTAACAGTATTTATATCACCACCCAAAAAATCAATAACCAAACTTAACATTTAAAGATAATTTTCAAAAATTATAATGGTCTGAAAAAGTATATATTATCTTACCAACAGTCTCAATTTCCAGTTGCAGGGTCTCTCTTAAGTGATAAGGGAGGATTGGCTAAAATATCCAGAAATTATCTCTTCCTTGTACCAATTACAATCATATAACCAACATTTAGGCTAAGGTTGAGCCAGCCAGTCAAGAAAAACAAATATATCAAAGGAAATTAGTCACTGAAAAAGCTGCTTAGCTTCATCAAAAATTAGTACAGTTCTAAAAATTCTTGGATTTCTCCTAGTTTGCCAGTATATTGAAATGTTATCTGACTTTAGACTAAGTCATATTAATTTTAAAAGTAATAAAAAGAAGGAATTTTTCATCCACTCTTCAAATAAACAAGAATGCAATGGTAAAACTGAAATAATGACTAATATTTACTATGTGCCAGCATTATGACCTAAAAGATTTTGTTTTGTACATTAAATTATTTAGTCCTCACAACCACTCTCACTATCTTAAAGATGGAGAAACTGAAGCTTTCGGAGGCTACAGAACTGGAACTATATAGTTTTTAATAACCTTATGAGATAAAGTGCTATTTAACCAAAATGTTCAAAAGAATGAGACACAAATGGATAACCAATTATCAAAGAATCAAACTACAACAAACCACAGTTAATAGCGCCTTAGCTGAATAAAATGTAATGATTCAGAAATGTCCTCTAAGATCTCAGGATGCCCAGGAGCCAGGGTCATGAAAAATCCTATTGTGAATGTGTATAGAAGTGTAGGAGATTGGGTTATGTACTAGCATTGTGATCCATTCTGAAAATCACTTTTTTTGTAATGAATAATTTATGATTTGTCACCTTACATTTCAAAAGAAAACTTCTAGTTATTGAAGTTTAGTGTTGGTCTGAAGTATGGATAAATGTAAATGCATTCTACCTATACTATTTATTTTGACCCAGGTATAGTAAAAAAAAGTTAAAAAGTAAATAGGCTGATTTACAGGGCATAAATCTGCAAAGTAAAAAGCTAACCTTTTCAAAGAATATTGCTTCTCTCTCACTTACCAACTTTACATTTCCCTGTATGGCCCCGGAAGATGACTGGTTAGCCAGAGACGGGTAAGATTCCTCAAGGGAGGAACAACCTAAGACAGGCACAGTCGCAGGGGGGACGTCAGGTGAGAAATTGGGGATCAACAGAGGTGAAGCTTAGAACCTCACCCCCCGTGTTTTGAGAGAAATCTTCTGCATCCGTGGAGGTTTTGTTGCCCTTGTCTAGCTTGGATTAATACTTAGTCTACAGGCACACACCTGATCATCTACATTAGACCTCTTACAGCACTAAACTGTTTTCTACCTTTATCTTGCATCTACCTACCACTTCAGCATTTTATTTAAAAAATTAAATAAATAAATAATAATAATAATATTAAGGGAGAAATATGGGATTCACATATAAATCAAGTATAAAAATCAAACGAATAATCATATTTGACCTGATTGTTTATAGTTCATGATGCGTGATCAAAACCGAAAGTTTCTGTGATGACTGCCCCTTGCACTGTTCACCATGTAAGAACTTATTCACTATGTAAGAACTTGTTCACCATGTAAGAACTTGTTCGCTATGCTTCAGAAGATTGGAGACTGTTGAGAATTAGGCTTGGGGTTGATTAATGATTGTGCATTGAGTCCCCTATACAGAATTTTATTGTTGTTAACAACCATATGATCAATAAATATGAGAGATGCCCTCTCAAGGGAAAAAAAAAAAGTAAATAGGCTGATTTCAAAAACTATTTCTAAATTGTTAAAAAGATAACAGTCAGATTATGAAAGTTAACAAAATCACTCCAGTGTTTCTCAGAAACTTCCTAAGAACCTCTGCTCCAATGTTTCCATAAAAACTTACTAAATTATGCCACAATCTTCTCACACAGTTCCATCATGAAAGTCAACATGATCACTGCTTTAAAATGCATAGTATTTAAAGCATTTTTAAGTTTTATATTTACCACCCAACTATGCAATATGTGTATTAAGTTAAATCATTCCAGTTATTACTAATTTAAATTTGCATTTAAATTAGCTTTAAGTGCATACAAAATTAATACATACATTCTTCTGCCTTTAATGAAAGAATTACTACTGAAAGAGATTACTGACTAGTCAGAGAAGGTAGCTTTAAATAGATTTAAATGACGTAGAATTTTCATTACTGACATCAAAATCAAATGTTATTCAACAGAATACTCAAATGAGGCATTACTTGGTATTTCATTTCAGTTAGTAACTCCCATTGGAGAGCATCAGACAACCAAGGAACTGGGCATAGTTAGTTCTTTGCCAGTGACAGATTCCAAAGATGTGCTTTGTGGCACCAAGCCTATACTTTCACACCCTAATAGTTGATGTAGCTTCTGAAGCAGTAGGGGCACTCCCAGTCTTTGGATTGAAGAAAAAGCTAAGAATTCTAGTAAAAATAAAATTCATGTTAAAAAGCCTGAGAAATTAAAACTGCTACCTATAGATAAGCATCATTATGACAAATCATCAAAAACTCTACTGAAGACCTACGCACAAAGCTCAGTGAAAGGAACTGAGGAGAGTACTGGCTAAGACAATTTAGCTTCTGACCAAATTAGGTAATTAAGATACAACTAAAACTAACCAAGAATATGAGGGGTACTGCATTACAAGCTCCAAGGTTTTTTAGAAAGAAGCTTTTGATCTAACTAGGTAGGTAAGATACATGTTAGTGTGACTTACCAAGAACATGAGGGGTATCAGCAATAAATGTCACAAAATTTTAGAGGAAAGAGATTTACTACTGCTAAATCAGGAGAGACTTTACAGTGGGCAATGAGCTGGGCCTTGAAGGGTAAAAGAGACTATATAGTTAAACAGCCTAAGAGGAAAAAAAAGGACAAAAGTATGGGAACAAAGGTGCTGAACTGGGATTGTGGTCATTAAATATTTATTGAATACCTATTACATGTCAGTCACTGTGTCAGATACAAGTTATAAACTGGTGAACAAAATAGGTGAGCTCCCAGCTCCTGTGAAGTCTGGTGGGTAAGACAGATAATTATCATGCAAGCAGATATATCATTTTAAGTTATAATAGGTGCTATGAAGGGAGTCAACAGACTCCAATAAAAGGAATAATGGGAAAGGACTAGCAAGATAAGATGATGGGGGTAAGTATCTCTGATAAATAAGCTGAGGCTTGGAGGAGGCAGCCAGCAAAAAGCAGGGGAAAGAATGTTCAAGGATGAGAGAGCCAGAAGCATAAAGGGCCTGAGGTAGAACTTAAGTTTAAAAATAAATAGGAAGCACAATAGCCAAGAAATGGAAGCAACCTAAGTGTCCATCAGTAGATGAATGGATAAAGAAGATATAGTACGTATACACAATGGAATATTATTCAGCCATAAGAAGAAAACAAATCATACCATTTGCAACAACATGGATGGAGCTGGAAGATATTATGCTCAGTGAAATAAATCAGGCAGAGAAAGACAAGTATCAAATGATTTCACTCATCTGTAGAGTATAAGAGCAAAGAAAAAACTGAAGGAACAAAACAGCAGCAGACTCACAGAACCCAAGAATAGACTAACAGTTACCAAAGGGAAAGGAATTGAGAAGGATGGGTGGGAAGGTAGAGATAAGGAGGAAAAAGGGGCATCACGATTAGCACGTATAATGTAGGGGGAGGGAGACATGGGGAAGGGAGTATAACACAGAGAAGACAAGTCGTGATTCTATAGCATCATACTACACTGATGGACAGTGACTGTAATGGGGTATGTGGTGGGGACTTGATAATAGGGGAGTCTAGTAACCATAATGTTCATGTGATTGTACATTAATGATAGCAAAATAAATAAATAAATACATACATACATACATAAATAAATAAGAAGCTAGTGTGACTGAAGCACAACGGACAATGAGACCGGCATAAGATGAAGTTGGAAAGGTAGGCAGGGGCCAGGTTATACAAGGATTTATGGGCCAAGATAAAGAGTTTAAATATGGGTTTTATTCTAAGACCAGAAGAAAACCGTTAAAAGTTTTTGTATACTCACAAACATACTGTTGAATAAAAGAAGCCACATCCAAAAGTATGGGTGTATGATTCCATTTTTACAAAAGTACAAAATAGACAAAACTAAACTATGCTGTTAGAAGTCACCCTATCAAGTGAAAGGGTGGCAGGAACAGAAAGGGAACTCAATTGAGGGGGTTCTAGGTACTTGTAACAGTTTCTTGATCTGGGTGCTGGTTACAAGGGTATATCTATATACTTTAAAAAAAGGTTGTGATAATTTTTTAATATTATTCAAACTTTTAATAATGTTTTTAAAATATTACTCTGTCCAGATGGGCATACACATGCCAGAGAGGAGCACATACAATTATGAAAGGTCTTGATTGACAGATTAACCTGATAGAAACTGTCAGATACATATAAAATAAGGGAGGGGTAAGTCAAACAGCCAGTGAATACAAAGTACCCTGTTTATAAAGAATAAATGTTGAGTCTGGGAAGGGAATATGCAATAAAGGATGAGCTATGAATTTCTTAGAATGTAAGGAAGTATCTCTAGAAATTAAGAAAGGAATAGATGAAAACAGCAATGCCTAAAAAGATTAGCAATGCTCATTATCTTTTGGCTTATATTTTAATATGCTATTTTTAAGTTCTTCCTTTGCTTCCACAAACCCAGTACACTAGAAAGTAAAATGAAACAAAGATCCCAAACTTGAGCATCAATCATATCTGAGCTCAAATCAATGCTCTGCCCCTCACTAGCGCTGCAATAACTGCTCTGAGCTCAGCTCCCTCATGTATAAAGCAGATAATAATGACTACCTCTTAGAGTTATTATTTTCTCCCTGTCATCACCCAAAATGTTGAGTTGGTAGACTGGTATTTTAATTTAATTACTATTTCCTAACAGTATATGGAAAGCTGATGGTTGATGAGTTTCTGTTCTCAAGATTCAGAGGTGGGAGTAGGATTATAAATGGTAAACATATAGAAATAGAATGGATAAGGAGAAACAAGGAGTAAGATGTAAAAACGAGGCTTCTTCTAACAGCTCAGTAACAGAGGTTTCAAGCATTTTCTAAGACAGAGACTTGAGCTAAAAAACCAGACTACAACAGGTTTATGAAAAGGAAAAAATAATCTTATGTCTTCCCAGCAAGACACACTTTCTACCTAATGTATGCCCTTTATGGAATATTAGCTAAAACAAGATAGACAGAAACACAAAGAATATTCTGTCACAGGTGGAAGGCCTTCAATCATTTTATTGTATCCCCGCCCTTAAGAATTATTTGAACAACCATAATGTGTAAAGCACATCTTAAGTATAGCCAAAGACATTAAGTTTTATATTTCAGGAGATACCATTTCAAAAAGAAAACCAAAAAGTACAACTCCTTAACAAATTTTTGGCTAATTTTTCCCCCACAATGTATCCCCTGTCCTAAAAGTAACGAAAACCCAGTTCCTCACAACTTTATCTTTCCCCTGATCTTATAAGTGTTCCCATCTCTGCCTCTCTTATTCTTCCCATGCTTCTTACCATTAAATACCTAAGGTTTTCCTATTTCCTATGAAGTTGCACACCGATTCTCTCGTATTCACTCTGATCTCACCAGTCTGAATCTGAACACAGAAACTTCACAACATTCCCAGGAATCAGTCTGCTAACCAATACCAAAAAAGATAATGATAATGCACAGTTTAAACAAATGATGACAGATGCGGTGATTACATGACTGTACATATTTGTCAAAGCTCATCAAACTGTACACTTAAAATTGGTGAAATTTATTGTAAACTACACTTGAATAAAGCTGATTTTTTTAAAAAGAATGTATGCATTCATTCATTCAGCAAATATTAACTGAGCATCTATGATATGCATCAAAGTTCATACCAAATCTTTCAGCTTGACTATCTAGGTTCTACCTGTATGTAACGTGCTTTACTCACAAGCTGATACTGACCCAAAAAAGCTGTCTTATATGAAAAATAATTCAGTTTCTGGCCATGAATGTCACCTTAATGATGCCCTCAACAGTGGAAAGACATTAGCTACCCAATCATCTTTCATTACATAAACGAAATCTATGATCACCCAGGTACTCTTTATCTTAGCACAAATGCTTTCATCATAAGAAAAAAAGTATTAAGCATATATTGCATACAGGACATACCACTACCACAACTTTATAAGTTTGTCTTTCTATCGAAAACCTACAACATCTCAAAAGCATACTGATAACACTGCTGGAAGAAAAGGAGGCAACATTATTGGGGAATAGACTTAATTGACTTATTCTAGGATTCACAGTGACCCAGTGGCTGAGTTAAAGGTCTAGATACTAACACAGCATGCATAGCAAAGATAAGCATGGACCTTAGAAACAAACTTGGGTTTGAATTCCAGCTCCACTTCTTCCCTGTTGTATGCATAAACTTGGGGAACATCACTTTACCTGCTGACCCCCAGCTTACTCATCTGTGAAACAAGGATGCCAGCTACCACTTCACAGCATTATTGTGAAAATGATACAAGATATATACTACCTTGCACAATTACTGGGCACAAGGTAGGCAACTGCACAGTATTAGTGCCCTTTCTTAGTCTTATATTACAAAGAGTAAGAAAACACCTGTTAAGGCTAATTCACAATCCCTATAAGAAATGACAGGACAACAATGAATTTGTACTTGCTGCCTTCATACTCTAATCAACTCCTTTCCCCAACCCCCTATTTCCAGTTTTTCAAACGTTAAGTTACTATGTTTAGAAAAGTGATTTAATTTTAGAAACCTGGGAAATTCTTCTGAGTAAATTAAGCAAAACGTTAATCTGCCCCAAGGGGAATTCTGAGCAAAAGAATTATTTCTGACGAGAAGAATTTTCTATGAGGTTATTCAATTTAACCACACGAATGCCATCAAAGCTGCACACAAAGTGACAGAAAGCAATCTGGAACATACTGTACAGATTCTCCAAAGGGAAATATCCTCTTAAAACCCAAACCCCTCCCTCCCTAATCTGAGGTAGTAAAATCTTACTAGGTGATCTGAATTCCACCGGCTCTGACAGTAGGCCAGCTCCTTAGAGCAGAACTTGCAGCAGTTTGTACAATGTCCTGAACAAATCCCACCTCAAAAAATATCCCCAAAAGGCAGGGAGGTCCAGAAAGGACTTTCTACTCAATCAACAGATAAGGGACCAGGAGCTCAGAAGCACAATTATTTTCCCAAGGTCATTCAAGTCAAAAAAGGTGCGACAGAGAATGTGCACGCAATCTGGCTTTCCAGAGAAAACACTGCAGAATTTTTGGGGGGTGCCTATTCTCCTCCCCTCTCCCACCCTCAAGTGTGAGCACCAGTCTCGGCATTTCCGAAACAGGCCACAACAAGCTCTGCACTGTTAGGAAAGGGGCTGACGCGGTGAAGAAACAGATGCTCCAAAGCAAGATGGTCTTTCTCGGCTCGCAGAGCCTCCTCCAAGGTTATTAACAGAAACCGCAGGCACCTCGGAGAGGTCTCAGGCGGGCTCCGAACCGCCAGCGCGGCCGCTCCGGGACGCCGGCTTCCCTGCAGGCAGCCTGCAGGCAGCCTCCGCGACCAGAGGCCACCGGCCCAGAAACCGCACTTCATTCCTGCGCTTCGGGAAGCCATGGCTCCTTCCCGGCCCGAGCAGGGGTGGGGGTGCGCAGGAGGCGGGCCGCGCGCGCTGCGGAAAGTTCACCGAGCCGGCGGGCGGGGGGCGGCCCCGGCCAGGCTCACCGCGTCCCCCTGCAGATTCCACCATTAATTAGTCCTAAGGACTGTCTACTGGCAACTTAAACAAAGCGAATGCCTCGAATTCCTTCCCGGCCCAGCGGTCTGGCTGCGAGACCAGCATCCGCCGGGACGCGGGCCGGCGCGGCGGGCCGACAGCTGCGGCGACGGCGGGACCCCTCCTCGCCCGGCCCGCGCCCCAGCAGCCCGCTCCCGCAGCCGGTCCCGCACACCGGCCCGAGCGCTCCCCAACCTCCCTCCGCCTCCTCGGGAGCTCCCGGGCTCTTCCTGTAAGATCACTTCCTTCCTCCCCGGGTGCCCGCGGGCCCCGCGCAGCCCCCTCCCCGGCGGTCCCGGCCCCCTGCCCGGCCGCGCCGCTCCCCGCCCCCACCGGGCCCCGCGCGCCCTCCCCCAGCCCCAAACTCGACCTCAAAACTCTCCCCGCCCTCCCAAAGGTCCCCTCAGCTCTCTGCCCCAAACATTTCTCCTCACATTCTCGCTCCCACCAAGAAGTCTCTCAGATCCTTCCCTCCCCCTCCAAAAGAAAAATCTCCAACTCCAAAAAAATTCCCAAGGTCTCGCCCCAAAACATCTCCCCTTCCAAGCCCTTTCTCCAAAATTCCGCTCAAACTCTGCCCCCACCTCAACTCCCCACACACGCACCCCAACTGCTCCGGGGTGCGCCCGCCGGTTCTGCCTCGTCGCCCCTGGGTGCCCCGGCCCCTCGGCGCGGCAGACCAAGCACTCCGGGCACCCTCCTCTCCCCCTGCCTTCCTGCCCGCCCACCCCGGCCTCCCGCGCCGCTCTCCCGCCGCCTCCCCGCGGTCCCCTCACCTCGGCAGCTCCAGCCCGCGCTCCCGCCCGCTGAGGGATCCGGTGCTCCGCTCCCGGCGGCCGGCGCCTCCTCCGGCTCCCCGGGACTGACAATGAGGGGCGGGGCTTGCTGGTGACGCAAGTGTTCTGGGGCGGGGCCTTGGAGGGGAGGGGCTTTGTCCGCAGCCCCGCCCCCTTTGCGCTTGTCCCCTTCCTGGGACTTGGACTCTGCCAAGTTTTTATTGCCTGCCTAGCTAAGCGCCCAGAGTCTGTGCTAGGCGCGGTGGAAAATCTAAATGGAAGAAAAGACGTCCTGCTTTCAAGAGGGGCACTCTCGGGGGGTTTGCGAGGATTAACTGAGATAATCCATGTAAAGGTATTTAGCCCAGGGCCTGGTATGGAGTAATCACTCAACAAATACTACTTATGTTACTCAGCAAATGCGGAAAAGGAACTCAGCTTGGACCCAGGAGGCGTGGGTTCCAGTCCCCAGCTCTGCTATTAATTCATTGTGTGATCCTAGACAAGTCTTTTGCTATCTATGTTCCCCACTTTCACTTTCTTTAAAATGGGGAGGGTCAATGACCAGATGATCTCAAAAGTCCCTCTAACAATTCTAATACATAGTTCCTGTAGACCTACTATGTGTGGGGTCCACAGAAGTGGGGAGGAGGTCTCTGAGGGGAAACCAAGACCCTCAGCCAGAGACACCCTTTCCTACAGATGCCCTCCCACATACTAACACAAAGCTGTATTCACAAGCCAGGGCACAGATGAACTGAGGGCTGCTTCCTCTCTGACTGCAGCATAGCTGGTCTCTTGAGACATCTCTTGTGTAAGCTCCTTATTGCCTATGGAATAAAGGCCAAAGTCCTGGCTTGGTCTGATCTCCTCCTACCTTTAAACACACACACACATGCATGCACGTGTGCACGCACACACACACACTGTAAAGTTTATCCAAACTTCCCCTAGCACACCCACTGCTTTCCCACATCTGCCCCTTGCTCATGCTCTTCCTTTGCTTTCTCATCTCAGTTTACAACTCCTAATTTCTCCCAGCCAGAAGCCAACTCTCCCTCCTTAGAACACCAGTGGCATTGTGTTTAACTCTGATGTGAGCACAAACACGTTTTAACTTGTATCACATTGACCTTCCATTTGTTTCTTAGCACTTTCTCACTTCCTGAAGGTCAGAACTCACACATGTTTGTGGAGCTTAGGTTCTGATGCCAGAAAACCCTGGGATTATGTGCCCATGTTCTGGCCCATCCTAGCTGTCTTTGAGCCTCATTCTCCTCATCTGTGAAGTGGGGATGTTAATGTAGTTCTTGTAATGTTTTAAAATTATATAAGACACCATGTGGAAAGGACCAGGCAGTGTTCCACAAACAACATAGCTATCATTCTTATTTTCATTATTATTATCGATATTATTTCTATCTCCTAACATCCTGTGCCTCCCCAGTGATAATCCACCCAATCATTTAATAGTAGAAGACTTTGAGGTCCTGAGAGAAGGAAGAAGCTCACTGAAAGCAGCCCTGCAGAGCAATGCCACCAGAACAGGAGCCACCACTCCAGCGCTGAGACCCCAAGCAGATTCTGCAAAGTCACATGTGATGCCCCAAGGTGTCTCTGTCACTTGGCACTCCTACAAGCTGAGGACAGCTTCAAGTTCTCTCTGCAAGATTTTTGCAGTAGATGCTGACCCTTTTCTCTCTCATGCCTTTCTCCTCTCACTTTCATTAATGAGAGATGGATCTGTGTTAAACTGCCCTTGGCATCTTCACAGTCCTCTAGGAGAGCTGCAGCAAGGCCACTGGGCGTTTCCTGAATGCTGGCCTGTGGGAAGAGGGAAAGGGTTTGGGGTTCTGATTAATTTCCTGCACTGCAGACAGGCAAATGGCTATTCTGAAATGCCTGAGCTGGTCCTCAAGGGCCCCTAACAAATTGTGGATTATTTTTAGAATAGGAGATTCAAAAATGCCACTTCCCATAAATGTAGGCATGGCCACAGAATTGCTGCAGGCAAAGAAAGGGCCTTTTCTGAGTCCCTCCTATGTGCTGATGCTGATTCCAAGCATTACAAACCCCTGGAAGAGAGAACCCGGTACATACAGGGGAGTTTCTGAAGGCAGAACTTTCTCCCTGGGACCCATGACTCCGTCAACCACTTATTCATTCATTCACAGCAAAAGCTTTGGCACAGGACAAATCAGGATTCAAATCTAAGCTCCACCACTTACCAGATGCATGACTTTGGGCTTTCAAGTTTCTGCACCTCAGTTTCTCACCTGAAAAAAATGGGGATATTAATGGTACCTGTCTCATACAGTGACTGTGAGGATTAAATGAAATAAACATATGAAAGAGATTAGTTCACAGGCTGCACCTGGTTCATGCCAGGATATGGTGACTGCTGCTACTATGTCAGCATGTCCTCCCAGTAAGACTCCTCATGTGCTGGCTTCTGGGCCAGGAGTGGGGCTAATAGTGCTGACCTCAAGAATCTCAGTTGGCAAAAGGAATGTGGTAGATCTTCAGTTCTAGATACTTCTGCCATAAGCATCTTTGCAGTAGACATCTCTGCTGCCAGCATTTTTGTTGCATAACTAATTGGCCATAAGGCAATTTTGCTGTAAAAGATTAAAAAATAACTGGTTGACAGTTTGGTTTCATTTCTCCATTGACTCAGTATGCCTATTTATATATTATATAAATCTTAGCCCTCGTGGTCAATATGGTGGCACAGTTTTGATCCCTCATTTCCCATAGACCTTTGGAACATCTATCAGTGAAGATGTGACAATATGCCAAGAACAAACAGCAGTGTAAAAGCCTTCACAGAGCAAGACAAAGCTCAGTTACAAATACACATCCGAGGATTTGGAAACTGAGACCTCTCTTAATGAAGAAGAGACTGTAATGAAAAAGAAAAAGTGTGATGCTGAACGAGGGGATAAATCAACAAGGAATAAAAATGCACACTATGAATGAAAGACTTTGAAGACAAATGTTTAGGGTACAATCCACAAATAAAATCAGTTATTTGTGCAATCCTGCCATGAATCTATATATATTTTAAGTGGATTCAAATGTTTTGTATTTCACAACAAAGTCTTTTTAATTTTGTTATTAATTTCCATGTTTCATTACATCTTTTTTAATGAAAATTCCTCTTTTAGTTCTTGTGATTTTATCTTTCATAACAAAATCGCCTTATGGCCCATGAGTTACATACAAAAATGTTTGCAGCTCAAGTGCTTGTAGTAAAGATGCTTACAGTGAAAATACCCAACACCAGATTTTCATAAATAGGCAAGAAAAGGTGTCTACTGGATATTGTTAAATGAAAAGATAAGTTGCAGAAATACAGGTGTAGTAGGATCCCATGGTTTAATTGATAATATACTTACTATATGCATTAAAAAATGGAGGATATAGAGAACTAATATAAGGCTTCCACCTTTTTGTCCTTTTAGATTCGGTTTTCTGTGTGTGCATGCATGTGTGTGTGTGTGTGTGTGTGTGTGTGTGTGTGTGTGTGTGTAGCAGAAACTTTAAGAAAAGACTATAAATTGCTAAGAGGGAAGGGAAAGGGATGAAAACACAGCTACAAGGCCTATCTGCGGCAGTGGGTACCAAACGAACAGTACAGACTGACACAGAAAGTGGCATCTATTCTTATCCCCCATTCACACATGTAGAATAGGTTCCATCTCTTCTTCAAGGCAGTTCAGAAAAAGCCCTCGCCAGACAATTCTCATCTTCTTCCCTTCACTCCACAAGCTCTTAGCAGCGCTTGAACTTTCAATGCTATAGCCAAAGGCAAGATTCCTAACAGAATTCCCAGGCACCCTAGAAAGGCCAGTAGGAGAGATTTTTAAGCCGGAAGGATTTTTTTTTTCTGCTCCCAGTCCTGTGCCCCTCCCTGACCTCCCAAAGACTAACAACGTCAGTATCTTATATCTACTGAGCCTAAACTTGCACTTTCGTTTTTCCTCATTATATCTTTCTGCAATTTAGATATTTTACAAGGAGCTTATATTACTTGGTCACCAGAAAAAAAGCAGTAAAAATATGTACAAAAAGAAAGTTAACCAAGCCTGGGATTGGTATACTTTTTGTTGGTTTGCAACAGTAAATTATAACAATGTGGCTGAGGCCAGTGCCAAGTTTCATCAGAATCATAGAAAGTAAGAATGGGAAGGGATAAAATCACCTTCAGTTTCTCCCACCATCACCTAATAGTATGATTTTAAGTTCCCTCATAATTCAGGTCACCCATCAATACATGTATTTCATTCATTCATTCAACAAACACTTCTGGATTTGTTACTACAAATTAAGCATCATACGTGTTATTTTATACATACTATCTCATATAGGTAGGGGGGTTATTATTCCCATCTTGCAAATTAAGAAAATAAGGCATAAGGAGGTAAAGCAACTTGCCCAAAGTCTCACATCCAGTGGGATCTAAACCAAGACTTTCATAACATCTAAGTCCCATTTCTGAAGGCATTGGGTAAATTCCTATGCAAATGAGCTATTAGCTCAGGAGCGAAGCCATTATTGCTTGGGTGGCCTTGGGCAAGTCACTCAACTCTTCTCAGCAGCAGTTTCCATCTCTGTGGGATAAGGGTATACACAGCTATTTTATATAAACTGAAACACACAATACAAAGGGAAGTCATCATATCAGCTCTTTGAGGACTGAGTCTCACTCTTCTTTGGGTCTCTTGGTGCTTCCCCCACTAGTGCTTATCCCCCATTTGTGCATGCAGAACCACCACCCTTGCAGGGTCTTATTATTCCCCCCACTCACTGAAGACCTACTCAAGAACAGGAGCTATGCTTTATCATTTCTGATCCCTTTCTGCCCCAGTGCAGCACACGGCATGCATCCCTCTAATCCTTTACTCTTTTATTTCCTAACAAATGGCTGAGAACCTAACATGTGCCAGGCTGCACAGACTATGAACAGCCAAGGCACCTGCCTTCTTGGAGCTTATGACTGGTGGAGTTCAGAGACAAGACAATTTAAACACAATTAGTTACTTAATAATAATTGTATTAAGTGCCACAAAGTATCAAGCCAGATGCTCTGAGGGCTTGGAGGATGTAGAATGAGAACCTAACTGAATCCAGGACACAGAGAAGGCTTCCTAGAGGAGCTGGCCTTGAGCCTCAGAGAGGCTAAGAAATTTGCTCAAGGTCACAAAGCTGGTAAGTAGAAAAGCTGGGATTTTAGCCCAGGAATGCCTGACTCCAAAGCCCATGCTCCATCTAATAGAGATATCTGCCTTTTAATTCCTGCATCTTATTCTGCCCTTACTCTTATTGGTGAGAAGGGAGCAAAGTCTATTTAACACTGGATGCTCTAAAGCAATGTTTTTCCAGGGCCTCCTTTGAGAATCTGCTGAAATTCATGAACCACCTCCCAGGAATTGCATGTATACAGACAGATCCACAAAATCTTGCCTATAGTTTCAGGGTGTTTGTAGGCACCCTAAACCTAAACCTAAAGCCAGGTTTAGAACCCACACCATGGAGGACCTTACAGAGAGATTCTCAGAACCTCACCAACAGACACCAGGGCCCCATAAGGACCTCAAATCCCCAGACAGACTCCCAGGCCTCTATAGAAAGATTCTCAGGTTCTAGAAGAAAGTCTTGGGATCCAGTAGAATCCCGAGTCCCTCCAGAGTTAGAGCAGAGCCCTACAGAGGTATTCTCAAGATGCTGTAGGCTGAACCCTCCTGAACCAAGAGCCTGCGCCTGGACCACGGATTCATGGCACAAAGTTTAGAGTCAAACAGACGATGGGTGGAATCCTGGCCTTGCTGTTTATTAGCTATGACCTTGGACCACTCACCGACAAACCCTCTGGCCTCGGCGTCTCACCTCCCAAAAGAGAGGGTTGGACACCTCCCCGGCCCAGCCCGGGCGGCGTGGGCTCGGTGCCGCCGGCTGGAGCGATGGCGCTTGTGGGACTCAGCCTCGGCGCTGCGACCGCCCAGGAGTCGGGCTGCAGCGCTTTCCTGATATACCAACGCGCGGACGGCACCAGGAGCGCGCGCGGCGGCCGAGGGAGGCACGTTTGCCGCAGTGACAGCTCCGCGCGCCGCGGGCCTGGGAAGCGGCGGGGCCGGCGCGCTCCCGGCCTTTCCCACCCACCAGGCAGGGCGTTCCCGCCAGCTGGCTTCCTGCAGTCGAGGTCAAGGGAGGGGGGATGTCGCTGAGGGGCCACTGGGCCTGGCAGGCCTGGTTCCTGGCTTTCTCTCCACGTTTCCTGAGCAGAACCGGCGGGGGGATGGGACCCAGCACAAACCTTCCCGGGAGCGCAGCCAGGAAATCGCGTCCTTTTTCATTCAGGTTTCTCCTCTGTCCCCAAACGGTGCCAATGGCATCTGAGTCCTTACAAAGTGAGTATGATGTGACCCGCTTTCGCCATAAGGAAGCTGAGAGACGAAATGGCAGATCCCAGACCCCAAAACACAACAAAATTCCAACCCCAGGTTTTAAGTTTATTAACTCCATCCTATGGATGAGAAAAGCGAGACTTTAAAAAAAGAAGGGATTTCCCAAGGTCATAAAAATACCGCCGCCAGTAAAATTAAGTCCTTACTACTACATACCAGGCACTGTGCTGCAAAGGCTCTAAATGTAATTGTGTCACTGAGTCCTCAGAATCAATGAAGATAACTGTTGCGGCTATTTCATAAGTAAGGAAACTGAGAACCAGAGAAGCCAAGTGGCTTCTCTGATGTCACACAGCTTTAAACCAACAGAGCTAGGAATTAAACTCCAGTGTCCTATTTCCAGAGCTCAGACCATTCCACTACCCTGAGGGCCAGAACCTCGTCTCATTCATTCTTGGGGTCCCCAAAACCCCACCTGGAACTTGGAGCAAAATGCGTGCTCAGAGAAGACTATGGAACCTAGCACAGAAGCTCAAAGTTGGAAGGACTGGTAGGAATTGTCTATCTTGACTCCTAGAATCTTCAACCAAGTGAAAATTCAGCCTCTGCTTGAATACTTCCTATTATGATGAACTCTTTCTCTCCCAATAATAGCCCATTCCCCTCTTGGACAAATATGTTTGGTCCTTAATGTAAATACTCCATTTTGCTCACGGTTCCTTGTAAACAAAGGAATACCTTTTCCATCCTCATGGCCACAGTATATATTGCATGGTACTCTTAGCCATTTTATAAGGTTCAATAATTTTAAGTTCTGTGTGAACTAGAACAATGTCAGCTGTTAATTAACCAAAGATGTTCCCCTTAGGTGTGTAGAGTTGTTTCAGAGAAAGGCAGCCCAACTTACATCTTCCAGCACCCCTTGCAATTAAGTATATGACTAGTTTTCACCAGTGGGATATGGGAGGAGACAACATATCAGACCAAATCGAACTTAAGAAGTATGTGTGCTTTCTTAAAGCTCTCTCTTTTCTCTCCCATCTGTCAACTGATGCCAACAGCAGGGTGATCTTAGAAGCCACATATTGAACATGGCAGAGTCTTGGTCAGCCTGAGTCTTACTCAGTCATTTGACAGAATGGGGTAAACACTGAACTAATTTCATTATATTTAGACATTGAAATTTCAGGATTTCTCTCTACAGCAGTTAGCATAACTTAACTAACACTGGAACTAACTTGGGTTCATTGTTATATCCTCCACATTATGGGGTATGGTATTGGTCCCACAGAAGATGCTCAAAAGACATCCATCTAGTACCAACTGTACCCAGCTGGCTCAGCTGGTCAGAAATAGTCTCTGTTCATTTTATTGATGCATTATGTCCTGCCTATTCCAAAGAAGGGTTTTGAGGTGGTTTCCATTGCAGCCTCAAGCCTATTTGATGGATAATTAAAGAGCAGGCATCAAGGAGTAATGAAAGCCTGGTCCAAGTGGGGAAGGAGGAAAGAAAGATGAAAATTGACTAATGATAGCAGAAAGGTTAGGCTAAGTTTTCTAGGGATAGAAACTATGACAGAGCAAAAACCATGAGTCTCCTGGCAGTCAAAGCAAAGAGGGAAACAAGATGAGTTGCAAATTATATGGGGAGTGTTGAACATGTGGTTAGGTGCATAGACCCTAGAGCCAGACTGCATTGTTTTGAAGCCCAGCTCTATCACATAGTAGTCATGACTGCAGGCAGTTACTGACTTCTCTGCGCTTCTGTTTCTGCATCTAAAAAATGGGGATGCTATAATAGTAAAACTCTTCTCTTAGGGTCATTGGTAGGATTAAGTGAGTTAAGACAGATATAGTTTTTATAACAGGTCTGTCATGTGGTGAATTCTATTTAAGAATGAATTATTGCTAGTTTGATTGGAAGAGTCACATTAGTGATCTTGGAGAGACAAATTTTCCCCTGCCCTAAACTCTCAGAGGAATGCCTTATATAAGGGACCCCCCCCCAACTAAAGTGATGGACTGTGCCTAATCTGAGCTTTATAACTGCTGAGCCCTATGTCACGTGGTTATTTCTTTTATTGGCTTGTGGACCAGACAAGCTTTGGCATCCTACTCACTTAATTCTGGGGCAGATTGCTGGGGGTAACCTAGGGCCCTAGACACCTTTCTGCTGACCTGTCCACAGAACAGGTAAATGTTGTGGTGAGGAGCAAAGGAGTTAGTGTTAGACAGACTCCGGTACGTTCGTTAACCTCTTCAAGCCAGTTTTTCCATTCATGCTGTAGAGACAGTAACAGATAGTATCTACCTAAGAGAGGTGCCATAAGGATTACATGAAAGAATATATACAAAACCCTTACCACAATATCTGGTATTATAAGGCTGCAGTACAAAGCACCCACAAAATAAGGGAAAAACTGACAAAATAAAACAGGGAATCTCACCTGAGATCCCTGGAGAAAGGAGAATCATTTTTAATGCTTCAAGAAATGGAACATTTTCCCCAGAATGTGAACCTAGGCTAACCAAAGCATCATTTCTCTGTTTCTGACTGGCATTCCCTCTTCAGTGTAGTGTGCAGCCCAGGCTGGCCCATTTGTGGAGGTACCCTAGCCTGGAGAGGTACCACAGAGCCAGAATGACCACCATGCCACAGCCACAGCCCATCTTTGTCAGGGAGTGAGGACCTGAAGCTCTCCCTTGGGCTTCCACGTGTTGGGTGGTAAGTACTGTGCTGAGCTTTACCCACATTACCTCGTCCAGGCCCCACAACAGCTTCAAGGCATGAACCCTATTCATAATCACATCTTCCAGATGAGGAAACTGAGGATCAGAGAAGCAAAGGGACCTGTCTACTACCTCACATCTAAGAAGTAGCAGAGCTGGGACATGAAAGAAATGTGTCAATGCCATTATGTGTTCTTCACCATTAGACTACACTGTGTCTCTCCTCTACCTGACCCAGGATCTTGTCTTTCTCTTTAGCCAACCTCTCTCTTCCTAGTCTTCAAGGATCTCTCTACAAGGATG
Organism: Manis javanica; assembly: GCF_040802235.1. Lineage (NCBI taxonomy): Eukaryota > Metazoa > Chordata > Mammalia > Pholidota > Manidae > Manis > Manis javanica. The sequence continues at coordinate 17,171,350 of NC_133159.1, forward strand.
CTCTCTTCCTTCATCAAGAATCTTCTAGGAAATACCTCCTTCTGGGACCACCTGCTTCTCTGAGTGCCTGGCTCCAGGGCAGCCCCTTACACTGTGGGGACCACCTCATGTACAAGACAGGCAGTTGCACTGGGGTGCCCCAGGTGTCCTTCAGGATGCCTTCCATAGACAGAAAACATGGCTGGAAGATATCATGGTCATCACCGGAGCCCAGCTTGCAGTTGTTATTTGCTAAGCCTCCTTCTTGGTCTCTCTGCCTCCAGGCTCCCCTACCTCCATTCCACCTCTGTTCCTCCTTTCACACGCAGCCAGAGTGATCACTCTCAACACTTATCTAATCTAGCATTCCCCTGCTGAATCATCTTCAATAGCTCCCAGTTGCTCCCAGTTTAAAGTTCAAAGTCAATAGTTTGGTTTAGCCTCAAAGACCCAGCCTACTTCTCCAAACCTCTCTTTCCTCCCAGGCGTCCTTGGTCCCCCATGACCCTAGATATTCATAGTTCCCAGCCTCAGACCCTTCGCATGTGCAGTTCCCTGTGTGATACGAGATGAATGAATTTGCGCACAAGCTGCTAGGCCGAAGCAGGGCTGTGAGGCTGTCAGATCCTATTAACCTCACCTTCTCCGGGTGGCAGCCAGAGACTTCCTACCATCTGAGGGATACTTCGCTGCAGAGACTTCCTACTATCCACCTGGGAAAGGGACCAGTCAGGAATAGAGCACCAGCAGGTCTGGCTCTGTGTAGAGCCCAGATAAATGAGGACCTTGTCTTGCACTCACTCTGTATGCCAAGGCTAGATGTCAGGAAGGTGACATAACATAAAGCAGTGAAAGGGTGCTAGATTTCCTATCAAGTCTTTGTGATTCCTGTGTCTATGCTATCTCCTTGGTTGACTCAGAATTCAAGTATGTATATGTATATGTGTATGTATATGTATTGGTACACGTCTATGTACATGTGTATATATGTAAAATGTGTGCAGTTGTCTGAGTGCCGTCCCGAGCAGGCACAGGCTTCCCACCTGCTGAGGAAATTGCTCTGAATAAGTAAAGTACCCACCCCAACTTTGATTGCTGCGGTTTTCTCTGGTGCCCCTCCGCCACCTGGTGGTCATATCCAGAAGAGACCAGGATTTCCGACCACTAAGGAAAGATGCCTAGAGTGGTGGGTCCGCAGAACTGCAAAATTCTCAAGGGTAGCATTTTAATGCCAGTCTATATCCCTCTCTGAGCCCCTAGGGCTCACCTGTGCCTGAGGTTCTGAGAAAGCCAGAAGCTGATTCCATGTCACTGTGCAATCTTGGGTCTGTTACTGCCCCTCTCTGGGTTCAAGTTCCTCATCTATTAAAAAAAGGGGAGCAGGAGGGGATTGGGCCCTAGCAACTCTTATAGTCTAGGATCTATGTCCAAAGTCCACCCAGTAACCTGTGACTCTGCCTCCTTCCTTAGCTCAGTGGACAGACATAAATTCCAGGAGGACGGGGAAGCTGTGGCTTGGTCTCTCTATCCCAAGCATGTGGGACAGTCCTTTGTACGTGAAAGATGGCTTATTGGGTTTGGGCTGCATTAAGAGAAGCACTGTATGTTCAAGAAGGGGGTGATAGTCCTTCTGCCCATGTCTGGAGTCCTGTTCTCCATTTGGGATTAGAACTTTGAATGGGTCATGGAGAAAGTATAAGACATCCATAGAAGGATGAATGAAGTGACGGCTGAGGGGGGAATCACAAAACCACATTTTATGGAGAAGAGGGGAAGCAGCCAGAATATTGACTGTGGAATAAAAGGAGACTCCAGAGACATAGATGTCTGCTTTCGAACACCTGAAGGCAAGAGGCTGGGAGAACTAGGAATTAGCCCTACTACTTCAAGGGAACAGATTTTCTCCTCCCAAAAGCAAGAGAAGCTTTCAGTCTGAGCTATTTGAATCGTAGTTGAATTTGAGTCTGTCCCTAACTATTCCGCGGCCTTGGGCAAGTTCCCTCACCACATTAAACCTTGGTTTACTCATGTATAAAATGGGTGTAATATGGAGCACACAGGACTGATGTTAGGATGGAATGATATAAAGCATTTTTTGTTTTGTTCTGTTTGTTTGTTTGTTTTTAAAGCATTTTTGAAGTGCCAAGTGCAAGGCTTCTTGCCTGGTTAGTGCTGGGTGAGCACAGGTATGGTTAAAAGAATAGAAAGGTAGTGAGCACCCTGTCACTGGACGTGTGAGTAGAGGCTAGAGGATACTTGGTAGGAATGCTGAGGGGTCGAGCAATTGGTAGGAGTGTGTGGCTCAGGATGGTGGTGTGGGCTGGTGGCTAAGAGTACTGGGTCTGGGTCACATTGACTACATGTGCATCTTGGGTTGGCTATTTACTTGCTGTGATACCTTGGGCAATCACTTCACTTTTCTGAGCTTCTGTCTCCCCATATGTAACATGGGATCACTTAGTTGTCAGCGGATCAAGGAGGCAAAGCAATCAAAATGCGTGAGCAGCTACTGTTATTAACCGTCTGACTGGGGTTGTCCTAGATGACCTTGAAGGTCCTTTCCCATCTGATAGCCTCCAGGTCTAGAATCCCTTCGGCCACTGGGAGCAAAATGCAAGGGGCCCTGGTGAAGCAGGGAAACGCATTGCCCTGAGGCTCCCAGATGCAGAAGCCTGCTTGAGTCTACTCCTTGCCAGTGGCAGTGTAAACAGGGCACTGTCCCTTCCCATCCCCCACAAGTCAGTCTTTCCTGTGACAGGTCGGTCGCTGGAATGGCGCCTAAGGGAGCTGAGGGTGTGGGGCACAGGATGGAGTACAGGACAGGTACAGTGGAGGACAGGCTGTCTGACTTCCTGATCTGCTCATGCACTTTGGTCTCCAGATAAACTGGAGACTCTGTAAGGGACCCAACTGCTGGACAGGGTAAAGAAATTCGCCAGTAGCTCGGGAAGGATCAGAGGTTGCCAAGGTGGCCCAGGGGCCAAATCTGGCTCACAGGCCTATTTTGCAGTTGGCACAGTTGCATAGGGATTTGTTTGTTTTTTCTTTTAATTAGTTGTCAATATTTCAAAATAAGGGAATTGCAGAGAAAATCCAGATTCCTTACTACTAAATCAGCAGAGCTGATTTCTGTATGACATTTCTGCATGACACGAATCAGATATGAGTAGTGGCTGCCTTTAGATAAGGAATGTGACTTCCAGGTCACCAGAGTCCCCACATCTCCCTGCTGAATGACACCCAGTCTGCTTCACTCACTTATGAATGGCCTTATAGTCCCTTGAGTTTGAGATTCCTGGGATAGAGGAAAAGAGCTCTGGCTTTACAATATATAAGGATAATAGGACAAATCCCCTTGGTTATATGACTCATTAGTGCTCCATTTCCCCATCTGTAAAAGGATGATAAACACTTGAGGGTACTCCAGGGCTGATGTGAAAATTAAATAGGAAAATGTTTGTAAAGCACCTTGAATGTAGTAGGTGCTCAAAAAGTTTCTTGTGGAGTATACTGGCCTGGTCTCTTTCAATAATCTGCCCTGTGTTTGGATGTTGCAGTGTTGGGCACAGTGCCAGCCCCCAACAATCCCTACAAGGCTGGCATTATTGTTATCCCTATGGTGCAGAGGAGCAAACTGAGGCACAGAGACATTAATTAAGGAAATGGAAGAGCTGGGATAAGTAGCCCAGTCTGTCTGATCCCCAGACCTGGGTTTTTCCCACTGCCTTACCCTGCCCTTCACAGCCACATGCCATTTTAGCCTTGGGCACATCCACTGGGATTAAGAGAATGGATTCCAGGGTATAACTGTATGGCTTGAATTCTGGCTCTATCACTTACCAGCAGTCTGACACTGGGAAAAGTTTTTCATTTCTTGGGACCTCCAGTTCTTTATCTTGAGGTGAGTTAATGTTCGTAAAATGTGTACAGCAATACCTGGGTACACAGTAAGAGCTCAATAAATGCTAGCTATTATTATCAGTAAATGAGCACTGGCTGTGTGCCAGGTACTAGAGTACAAAGATCAGTTAGAGTCCCTGAGAGCCCCATAGTCTGATGAGAGATCATAGGGCACTGTGACATGTGCTGTAAGGAGCCTGGCTATGAAGCAAGAGGGGGGTGATGGGTAATTTTGTGTCAACTTGTCTGGGCCACAGCACCCAGATATTTGGTCAAACATTATTCTGAATGTTTTCGTGAGGGTCTTTTTGGATGAATGTATATGTAAATGAGTGGACTTTGAATAAAGTAGACTGCTCTCCTTAATGTGAATGGGCCTCATCCAATCAGGTGAAGGCATGAATATAACAAAAGGCTGAACTCCCCTGAGCAAGAGGGAATTCTCCAGAAGATAACCTTTGGACTTTATTTGCAACATCGGCATTTCCTGGTTCTACAGAAACTGCCTTTGGACTCAAAGTACAACTTTTTTTCTGACGCTTCTGTCTGTTGGCTGCCTCCATCAGATTTGAACTCACCATGCTTCCATAACCATGTAAGCCAATTCCTTGAAATAAATCTCTTTCTATATATATGCACATCCTACTGGTCTGTTTCTCTGCAGAACTCTAATACAGGGTTGGTGGGCAGTACCAGTATTTCTGCCAGAGGAGGTATCCTTATTATTATGTCTGGCAATGCTGGCCTGGAAGGGGTGGTCCAGGGCACTGATCCTGTCCCCAGTGGATGAAATAGTTCTTCAATGACTGGGATGGATTTACTGGGAGGATCCCACAAAGCTGGGAGGGAATGTCAGGCCCACAGAGAGGCTAAGAGAATCAAGATTCAAAAACTGCTTAGTCTGCAGAAGGATGTGTAGGCACCTACAAGAAGAAATGTAAAATAAATCAATGAAAAGTCCTCCTTTTGGGTTCAGTTGTGCAGATGTAAAACCAGGGCCCAGGGCAGGAGAGTGCAGCCAGCTTAAAAGCACTAGATGTGTACAAGATTTAGTGCTTTTAGCTTGACCACAAGTACAATATGGGCCAGTTCCTTCCTGAGTTATGTTAAGAGAAGAAAGGCTGAGATGAGGCTGACCGGCCAAAGGAGGCACAGTCCCAGCCTCTGGATTTCAGGGCAGGATCAGGACAGGCAGGTGGAAGTCACGGGAAGCTGGACTTGGGTCCAGTGAGAACAGTCAGTGCTGACCAAAGATGGACTGGGTGTCTCTGGGCAGTTGTCTCCTTGTCACCAAGAGTGTTCCAGGAGGTATCCCATCTGCACGATTAACCAAAATGCTATCAAGAGAAAGAGCATGCGCTTTGGATAGGACAGACCTAGACTCGAGTTAATTAGTGTGACCTCCAGTGAGTCCCCCTTTCTGAGCCTCCATTTCCTCCACTGTGAAATGGGCCCACAGAGCTCAGGAAATGCCTGTGCTGCACTGGAAATCCCTGGGTCAGCTCTCAGAGCAGCCAGTGAACATAAGCTCTTTGCCACATTTGCTGGCTTACCCTGAAATATCCTCTGGCTGTCCCCACTTCCCTGTCCAAGTCCCCAAGCTTGTGCCAACCTGAGAGTGTCTCATGTGGCCCAACCTTGCTGCCATTCAACCTATGGGAGGGCAAGGTAGCAAGGGAGGGGTATGTCCTCCTTTTATCTGTTGAGATGTGTTCAGCAGCAAGTAACAGAAAAATCCAGCCAACAGTGTTTAAACCCTGAGGATGGTACTGCTCACTTAACAAGAAATCTGAAACAGACACACCTGGATGCTTCAAGTGCCTCCATGAGAGTCAGGGAACCGGGCTTGCTGTCCCCCCTCTGCCACCCCCAGGGCATCCATGATGTTTTCCTGCAGGTTCACAGGCCCAGTTTCTGGTCCTCGTAGGACTACCCCCAAGCAGGAAGGATTTTTTTGTCCATGCATGTCTTTCTTTTCCTGCAAGGAGAATCTTTCCCAACCTCCCCGTACATCTTGCATGACCAGCTTGTCCTGGTTTGCCTGGTACTTTTCTGGTTTGTACTGAAATTCACAGGTCCTGGGGACCCCCTTAGTCCTGAACAAATCTGACTGATTGGTCTCCCTATTTACATCCCATTGTCCAGAACTGGGTCATGTGTCCATCCCTTGGTCAATCCCTAGCAAAGCTCATGAATTACCCTGACTGGTTTAAGCCAATCGGGATTCACCTCCTGGAGGACTGGGCACATTGCCATTAGAACTGACCAGGGATTCTGTGAGCAAGGAAGGACTGTCTGCTAGGTGTGCACTCTGCAGGGTCTGCAACACTTGCGTGTACCAGGAATTAGCAAAGCCCTCCCCCGGGATCATCACCATCATGCTGTGTGTGTGTGACTAAGTGTGAAAGAATTAGGAGCATGACAAGGATATGTAGGAGGGAGGAGAGGTGGAGAATGGCCCAAAATATGGGCTTCCTCTATGGTCATGGGTAACAAGTTCATTTTTAATCTGACCTTCATGTGCCTAATTAGTATGTAGTTCTCCAGGCATGATATCCAAGTGGGCAGCTTTCAGGTAAAAATATCAAAGACCAGAAACAGCTGGTCTTTTTCCTAAGCTGGCCTATCTTTTGACTGTCACTGTGGGGACGGTAGAAGAGGGGACATCAGAGCAGGACAGAGGGGCTGGGCTGAGGGCAGGCTAAAGGGTCAGCCCCAGCCTGGCTCCCTGGGGAGGCGTGGGTCCTTTAGACTCCTCGCTCACCTCTCGCCTCAGCTACACTAGGAGCAGAACTGCTCAGAATCTGGCCTAGGTTTACCTGACATCAGTCTCATGATTGTGAGGTTCCAGCTCCAGGGCCAGTCACCTTCTCTTCAAACTTTAAAGACAAAGACATTGAGAATAAATCATTTGTAAACCTGGAAATGGTGCTCCATTCAAACAAATAGTTATTGAGCATATCTACTAATAAGCCAGGCACTGTGCTGTGCTAGGGATCAAACAGCAAACATGACAAGTAAGAGCCCCACCCTCACAAAACTGACACTCTAGAGGTGGCAGACAGACAATAAGCAAGAACTAATACCTATATATTGTCATCAGTAATAAGTGCAATTAAAATAAAGCCAAAGAAAGGGCTAGAGAATGACTAGGTAGATGGGGTGAGGGGTGGCTGCTCTTCTAGATCAAGGGTTTGCAAATTACTGCCTGTGAGCTGCTACCTATTCTAGTAAATAAAATTTTATGGGAATACAGCCAAACTCTCTTTTTTTTTTACATGTTGCCTATGGCTGCTTTCATGCCACAATAGCAGAGATGAGTTATTGCAAGAGATGATATGATCCACACAGCTGAAAATATTTACTATCTGACCCTGAGGAAAAAAAACCTTGCCATCACAATGAGGTACCACTTCACACCAACTAGAATGGCTACAATCAAAAAGACAGACAATAACAAGGACCAGGGAGGATGCAGACAAATGGCTGCTCATACATTGCTAATGGGAGTTGGAAAACAGGCTGGAAGTTCCTTGAAAGGGTAAAAATAGACTCGCCATATGACCCCAGGTCATATGCACCCAAGAGAAATGAAAGCATATGTCCACACAAAAACTTGTGCAAGAATATTCATAGCAACATTATTCATAATGGAAAAAAGTGGGAACAACTTAAATGTCCATCAGCAGGTGAATGAATAAATAAAATGTGGTATAGGCACACAGTGGAATATTACCTAGAAGTAAAAAGAAATGTCATTTTGATGCCTGTTACAACACGGGACAACCGTGAAGACTCTACGCTAAATGAAAGCAGTGGCCATAAGGGACCTCACATTATTCCATTTGTATGAAGTAAACAGAACAGAAAATATATAGAGACAGAGCGCAGATGAGCGATTGCCTAAGGCTATGGAGCCTGGGCAGTGACAGCTAAAGGGTGCAATTTCTTTCTGGGGTGATGGAAATTGATTGTGGTCAAAGTTACACAACTGCAAATACACTAAAAGGCACTGAATTGCACCCTTGAAGTATATGGTTGTATAAATTATATCTCAATAAAGCTGGTTTTAAAAGGTTTACCAATCTTTGTCCGAGAGAATCAGGAAGGCCTCTGAGGAGGTGACATTTGAGCTTTTGTAGTTGACTCAAAGCTCTCAAAGAGTAACAGCATTTTACTGAGCACTTATGAATCAGGCACTATGCAAAGCATTTTACTATTACTACCTCATTTAATCTTCACAAAAATCCTATGCCTTAGATAATGACAACCCCACTTAACGCATGAAGAAACTGGAGCACAAAGAGGTTATGTGACTTGCCCTAGGTCACACAGCTGATAAAAGGCAGAATTGGGACTCAATTCCGGGTGTTTCTGACTTCAAAGCCTATAGCCTTAACCACTGAGACATACTGTACATAGTTCCCTAACCAGTTTCTGAATTGCTGATCTTTCCCAGGTCAGGAAGATGGCCCAAAGCAAGGTGGAGGAGATACAGAACAACACAGCCTTAAGAGAAGGAAGGAAAGGGCGTGCCAGGTGCAGAGAACAATGAGCACCCTGAGAGGTGGTCCTGGGCTCAGGCAGGGGCCTCACAGGGGGAGCAAGACGCTAACACAGTAGATCCCAAACCTCACAGGCCTAGAAATCAACTAGTGCAATATGTGAGAAAGAGGCTTATTTAAAGCACAGATTCCTGGGCCTCACTGGCAGAGATCTGATTTAGTGGGTCTGAGTTGGTGACAGGAATCCAATGTTCGCAAGCTCCCTGGAAGATGTTAATGTAGATGGCCCAGGGACCACACTGTGAGATGTCCAGCAGAAACTTCAAGGTCACACAGGACTTCTCTGGCTGCCCCCCCTCAGTTCTGGCATCCCTCTTTCCCTCTCCCTTTCTGACATCCCATATTGCTGACCCTCATCTTCTCCCTGTACTGGGACCCCGCTGAGCATTACAGGCCTCCCAGGCTCTGTTCCTGCTCTTTTCCCTACGTGCCACGACTTTCCCTGCCTTCCTTGCTCTGCTCCGTCTCCCCCAAGAAGCCTCATTCCATCTCTCCTTCCTTAGCCTCTTTAGGAAACCTTCCCTAACAGGCAAGTTTCTTTACTGCATCTATAAAAAAGATGTTGAAGGACAAACATGAAAATGTGTGCAAGGGGCATTGTAGGCACTCAAATAGTGGCTATTACTTTTATACAATAACATACTTATTATTATCCCCATTTTACAGCTGAGGGGAAGTGAGGTTAAAAAAAAGACTAAAAAATACATCCAAGGTCAACCAGCTAGAAACTGATAGTACTTGGATTTGAACTGAGGCATCAGGTCCTTGGCTTTAACCATCCTGTTATATTGACATTCATTGTTATACGGCTCTGGTGAGAAACAAATGGCAGGACTCTGGCTCAGGGCCTGGCATGTGATAGGTGCCCAGTAAATACTGAAGACTGCAGGTGAATTGGAAGGTTTCTATATCCAGGAAGAGGGGGATGGAAATTACCCAAAGACTTTACTGATGATGATGTCTCATGCTTTTTATTTGACAAGACTCAACATCTTAAGATCTCTGAAGAGAACAGAATATAAAAAAATAATTCAGAAAACAAGGTTCAGAATAGCATTCCACTCAAAGCTTGGTGGCTCCAGAGTCTGCCAATATACTTCAGTGGGGGTGATTGTGGGTTTTAATTTCAGAACGTTAAGATAGTGCAAAGAAGCTGGGGAAGGAGGAAGGGTACAAGGTAGCTGATCTGGTTCCAGCCATCCCACTCCCCTGCCCCCTGCTGCTGCAGCTCTCTCTGTCAGTCTATATCCCCGGCACCTCAAATACTGAATCTCTCCCCATGAACAAGTGGAAGAGATTCAATCTAAAGAGGACTCAGTATTAGAAATCCCTGGGTGTTATTTTCCAATCAAGGTGCCACCTGGAATAGAGACCCCCTCCGTTCTGACTCCAAATTCTCTTTCAACTCAGGTCATTTATCTTGTCTTTGAGCTCCACACGAAACTTAAGGACCAGAAAGCCTCCTCTTTGAGAGCAGTCTTTCTACAGTCAGACAGCTTCCCTCCTGAATTGCATCAACAGGGAATCCTGTGGGTCAATTTCTTCCAATATGGATGAACTGTGAAAATATGCTAAGTGAGATCTTTAGTCTTGTCCTTTCCACACAGCTGTCCCGCTTCCGGTGGCTCAGAGGTCAAGAAGACAACAGGAAAAAGAATTCTGAACGATCCTGTTGACTGAACCACAGCCCAAGACATCAGGATTAACCCAAATCTCAGGAAAAAATAAAAAGGACCATTTCAGTCGAGTTATAGGACACAAAAGATGACAAGAGTCGCCACTGGATAGGACTAGGCGGCTTTCCGGAAATGGACAACTTTCTGAAACGCTTGCCGAAACTCTTCGTTAAACACGGTATAGATTATTGGATTGATGAGGGAGTTTAAATAACCTAGCCAGGTGAAAAAGTCAAAGAGGGCTGGATGGATCCAGCAGGAGTCCCGGCAGAGGGGGAGGACCAGAGAGGCAACGAAGAAGGGCAGCCAGCAGATGATAAAGGCCCCCAGGATGATGCCCAGGGTTTTAGTGGCTTTCCTTTCTCGAGCAGCAGAAATCCTCTTGCGCTCCAGGACACTGTCAGCGAGCTTGACTTTCACGTGGTTGAAAAAGAGAGGGGAGCCGGCCGAATGGGAGTGCCCCTCGTGAAGGCTGGGGTTGAGGGAGCAGAGCGAGGACCCCGCAGAGCCGGCGATGAGATGCGCTGTGGTGAAGCGCTTCCCGTAGAGCGAGGGCGGATTCAGGATTCGGTTCCTGGCAGCCAGGTAGATCCGGCCATAGAGAATGATAAGCAACACAGACGGGATGTAGAAGGCGCCGCAGGTGGAGTAGATGGTGTAGGAGATCTGCGACGTGTTCACCAGGCAGTCCGACATCTCCTCATGAGCTCTGGCCTGCCGCCAGAAGAGTGGCGGGATGGAGATGCAGATGGAGATGGTCCAGACGATGGCAATCATGGCAGCCGCGTGGCCTGCTGTCCGGCGTTTACTGTACTCCAGGGCATCAGTGATGGCCCAGTACCTGTCCAGAGCAATGACACAGAGATGCAGGATGGAGGCCGTGCAGCACGTGATGTCAGAAGACAGCCAGATGTCACACAGGATTTGGCCAAAGCTCCAGGTGTGGGTGGTGGTATATGCAATGCTGATGGGCATGACCAAGATGGAAACTAAGAGGTCAGTCATGGCCAGAGAGCCGATGAGATAGTTGGCCGGAGTGTGGAGCTTCCTGGTGAGGAAGATGGTAGTAAGCACAAAGGCATTAGAAAGCATGGTGGCCAGCGTGATGATGGAAAGGACCACAGCAAGAGAAATCTTGAGAGCCTGGAGGATCCCTGGATCCCAAGCCTCTGGGGTCTCAGTGGCATTCCAGGATCTGTTGGAGGTCTCCTGGAGAAGGTCTTCCACTGACTGGTTTAGTGGGGACATTCTAGGTGGCTATCTCTTCCTACCGGCTTTACCACAACACAGCTCCTTCTTTCTCAGTTGTCCTACCCACAAAACAAGGTCACCCTTCTCTCTCACACTCCTGGGAGCCATCCATCAGAACAGACCATAGTGAGAAGACCTGAAGACTTGACTACTCAAAGAACCTTGAGGTGACTAGCAGTTGGTCGTTAAAGGTCTTTCCTAAACCAGGTGAATCCCAAGATATCTCACCATTCTGGAACTCCATCCAGCAAATGGTCAAGCCCTGTGGACACAGGCTCCATTTGTCAAACATCGATTAGGATATCACACCACTCCAGGCAGTGGTCTGGGATTCTAGATGTTGACTCCTTCCAAAGCTTGAGAGATAAATGTGTTTCAGGAGAACTTCAGAATTTCCCCATCCTATTCTGAGAAGTTTCTGGATTTCAGGTTGCCTTTGGGGAGCTCTTAAACTAGAGACAGAAAGTGCCAGCTGATTCAGAGAGGCAGTCCAGTCAATAGCTCATAGTTTTCCCAGGTTCGTTTTGATGCATCATGAGGCACTTAACTTTGGTTCCTGTTTCACTGATCATTTGGAGCCTGAACAGACAAAACGTTGCAGTTACCAAGACTTGAAGAATGCATGAGCTGGGAGAAGGCAAAACAAGTGGATCACTGTGGGTTCATTGAGGAGGACACATGTTCAGAAGCTCTGGGGTTTAAAAAAGAGAAAAAGTAAAGAGTTAGGTTCCACAAGGACAGTTTAGACACTTGAGACTAACTAGAAGGTTAAAAGGATACTGCTCTGTGCTGGTAATGATGCAGTGAAACTGGTATTCTTAAAAGTGTCAGGAGAACGCAGGAGAGGGCAATGTGTCCCACCCCTGACAATTCCCAGAGGGGACGTGGCTGTTGGAAGCATTGGCAAGCTTATTACAAATCCATGAAATCAGCTCTGTAAATTGTGAATCAGAAATCATCATTCTGTTTATTCAGCAACAATGGAAACTAAACAAAATAACTCTGGGCATAGTAAAAAATAAAAAAGGCCACCATGGAAACTCCAAATTTTTACAATGTATTTCTCTAGCATTTGGGGAGGAGGAGGTGACTTTTCTTCTGTTAATTTCATATGAACTTTCCAAATTTCCTAGAATGAGCATTGATGATTTTCAAAAAAAAAAAAAAACCAAAACAGAAACACCTTTGTGATAAGCAAAGAGCAAAATTAAAACCCTGAGTATTTTTCATGGTGAAAGTTTAAATCCAGAAAATACATTGGGCTTTCCAAATGGAAACTGGAAATGTAGTCACAAAAAGTTCTTGAAGACACACTTTCTCCTCTGTGTGCCTCTGGCCTTGAAGCCAGGCTTTAGTATTTAGGACATGGGCTTGGCGCCCCGACCCTGGTGTTGACGAGCACGGTGAGGTAATCCAGAGGGCAGTGTGTGCAGACCCACCTCTGGCATGACCCCAGCTGACGTCTGTGGGGCCTGGCAGGCAGTCCCTGGGTACATGGGGTTGGCAAGAAGGGTGCCAAAATCACGTAGCTCTATCCACATGCCTGCCGTCTCTCCCCCAGCCTTGTGTAGAATGCCACAGCGCCACTAGGAATCCCTGTGATTCATTTTATTTCTTCCAGGTCAACTTAGCAAACAGGCCCTGCCCTGGGAGCATTCACGACCTGGCAGGGGAAGCAAACATGTAGCTTCAAGAACCCTCGGATGGAGGTGGCAACGCAGAATTTATATATACACACTTTTTTTAAAAAGTGGTCATTATAATTATGTATGAGTTTATTTCATTGTGTGTATGCTTTTCAGCTTAATGTATTTCGAATAATGTCCTATCAGTCACTCCCACAACATCCTTCTTAAGGGCCTCATATTGCTGTATCAGGTGGCTACAAACAGAAGGGGTTCACTCATCCAAGTCTGAGGGATGGCTTTCCTAGTGGCTAGAAAGGCAAGAGCAAAGTCCTAGAAGTCAGAAAGTTTAAGGCATGGTCAGAGGACAGAAAAACACCAGTGGGTTGGAGCACAGAGAGCAGAGACAGGGTAGGAGACAAGGTGCAGGAGGCGGCTGGCCCCAGCGGGAGGAGGCAGCTGGTATCGGAGAGCGTGGCTTGGCCCAGGACAACCTGGGCTCTACTCCCTGCTCTATGCCAGCCTTCCTGTGTGACCTTGGGCAAGTCCCTTATACCTTCTGAGTCTTAGATTTCTTCCCCTATACACTGGCCACCCTGCCTGCCTTCTAGGACTGCTGTGGAGCTTCCACAGCTCCTGGCAAGGCCAGCCTTTGAAACCCAGTAAAACACTGAAAAGAGTCAAGATTTAGTCTCTGTGCATTGACTGATTTTTAAAACTTTAAGAAGCTAAACTACAATGTGGCAGTTTCCCTCCCACTCCTCAAATGTGTGGATGCTTCATCTTTAAAAACGAATCTGCATAGAGGAGAGAAAACAGGCTCAATTTAAGAAAACCAATCTTGAGCCACCTGCTCCAGAACACTCCCAAAGTTGGAAGGATATAATTATAATACCTTTCGTGGAGCTCCTGCTATGTTCCAGGCCCTGAGCTAGCCCTGGGGCTAAGAGTCACCCCCTGGGAAGTGGGCAATATGGTCCCAACTTACAAATAAGCCCACCATTCTCAGAGAGGTGCAGTCACCTGCCCAAGTCACCCAGCTGGAAGTGGAAAACCAGGTCCAGAGCCAGCTCTCAAAATTTCCACCCCTCTCCACACTGCCTAGATTCTGCAAGGAAAGCCTTCTAAGGCACATGCACATCCAGGAGTGAAGCTGGTTTGGGCTCCCACGTGATAGAATGAAGACCCACCTACTCCGCCTTGCCCCCTGCTCCATATCAAAAGCCTTTGGCTAACGTTTTCCTCCCACTTCGGTTCACGTGGAAAATGTGAAGTTGGGTTGGACTGTTTGGAATTTTCTTCCTTGCAGACAGTCTGGGTGAGTAAGTGCCGTCTTTTCTCACAGGCGGCTGTGTGCTTGCTTCACAAAGCCATGCGGTCACTCCTTGGGTTCCAGGCATTCCGACGACCTCACTGAGTGAAAGGCGTGGGCTCAGACAGGCCTGAGAGGCTAATGAGTGACTTCTGGGGAAGGACAGGGAGCGAGGATTGCCTTGGGCAGGAATGCTGGGCTGGAACTTTGCCGGAAGCTACATGATTCTGAGCCCTTCTCCCTCCTCTCCCTCCTGCTGTCCTAACCCATCCTGAACAAAGTTGGGGGAATTTCCTATACTATCCAGCTGCCTTTGGAGATCCAGACTGCAGCTCTATAAGCAATTACCTCCCTCCCATCACACTTTAAAAAAAAAAAATGCAAATGAAAACAACAATGACATACCATTTTCACCCAGCACAGGTAGAAAATTTTAAATCTTATCTTGTCATACTATTTGATAAGGATGTGGAGTAATAGGAATTGTCACCTACTGCTAGTAGAGGATAAATTGGAGGATAGTATAAAACGCATTATAGTGTTTTCTCATAAAGCTAAAGATGTAATAATTACCTCATGACCCAGTCATTTCACTCCCAGGTAGACATGACACAGAAACTCTCCTATGCGTTCCCCAGCAGACAGGAGCGAGAATGGTCACAGTAGCATTGCCTGAAATAGCAAACAACTAGAAGCCGCCCAAGTAGAATACCTTTCGTGGAGCTCCTGCTATGTTCCAGGCCCTGAGCTAGCCCTGGGGCTAAGAGTCACCCCCTGGGAAGTGGGCAATATGATCCCCAACTTACAAATAAGCCCACCATTCTCAGAGAGGTGCAGTCACCTGCCCAAGTCACCCAGCTGGAAGTGGAAAACCGGGTCCAGAGCGAGCTCTCATCAAAAGCAGAAGGGTAGAACATGCCACGTTCCTGCAAGGGAGTGCCGTAGAGGCAGAACTGAGGGCACCCGAGCTGCACGCGTCAGTGGGTGATTCCCATGAACGTAATGCTGAGTGCCAAAGTCAAAAACATGTAACAAGAAACAAACTCTTTTGCCAAAAAAATATATGTGGTGAAGCCATAAAGAAAAGCAAGGAAACATTAGATACAAAATTCAGGATATCAGTTACCCCTGGAGGGGGAAGGATACATGAATATCATTGTGGAGGGGCTTTAAAGGTATCAGTGATGTTCTACTTCTTAAGGTGAGTACATGGATGTTTAATATTATTCTTGGACTATATGTATATTATATATATATATACACACACACACACTCTTTTGTACGGAATGATATATTTGTAATTTTTCTTAATTTTGTACATTAAAAAAACAGAACCACACTATCAGCAATAACACTGATACACTAATACCTATTGATCGATTTGAGTCCTGAAGATCTGGGTTCTGGGTGCATCTCTGCCACTGACCAGCAGGTAACCAAGGGCAAGTCACGACTTCCCTCTGACCCTTAGTTTCTTCCTTGGTAAAATGAGAACATAAGCATGGCTCTGCTGCCCCGGAGGGATATTTAGTCATTCTGGTAAGATCGCATAAGGGACTGCTGTAAATTATGGTGTCCTGAACACCTGTCACGATGGTAACAGAGATGGCGGCAGCGGCTATAAGCATACATTGTAAGTCAGGTGGATTGAGTCCCGATTCTCATTGCTCCACTTTCTTGCTATGGCCACTGGGGAAGTCACTTAAGTTCTCCAGGCCTGCACGGCCTCAGTGGTAGAGATGATAACCCTACCTCACAGGAGGTGGGGGAGAACCGGTCAGATCATGGATTCCAATGCCCATCATAGTAAAGGATGACCTCTGGTTTCTCTATGATGTGTCCAACCATATTCAGGTCTCCAGGCAACAAGGGCTCTTCCCTCGCCAGAAACAAGGCATCGCTGCCCATTTTCGGCAGTGATATCTGCCATCGTCAGAACTACCAGCCACACCAGGGGGCTTCTGCGTGCCCACCACACTCTTGGGAGCCATCATCGCAGCACCAAGGACCTTCCTCAGCCTCCTCCGCCCCAGCAACGTCTCCCCTGTGGGCCACATCGTGCAGACTCCAGCCACACCACACATCCCCAGCTTGAGCATCTCTGCAGAGGGACGGAGGGGATCAACAGGCAGACAGACCTGGGTCCCAATTCCAATGGTCCCATGGACCACCTCTGACCACAGCTGCTTGGACCAGGGTGGCCATGTGACCGAAAATGAGCCAAGCAGATTCTCTCTTGGGAATTTAGAACAGGGACTGTGAGCAGCCGGGCAGACAGATGCTGGAGGGGGAGCAACCTGAAAGCTGAGGATCCTTGAGTCTGGCCACCGGCATGACTGCCCTGAACACCAGGACAAATTTGGAGGGAGGAAAAAAGTCGTAAGTCAAAGAAAAGAGGTTAGAATAGAGAGGCGGAGAATGGTACAGAGAAAGAAGCAGAAAGAGAGGGCAAGCACCTGCCCTAGGAGAGGAGAAGGAGGGAGCCTTCCAGCCCGGCGATACTCTTTCCTATCCTCGGATGTCCATGAGCAACCTTTGTACCCAGGAAAGTTCATTTGTACCAACTTGCGTTTTCCTAGTTGAGCCAGTTAAAATGGGCACAGCAGGCCCTGAGAAACAGTAATAAGACAGAAGATTTTCCATTCCTTCCCACCAACAACCCCTATTGGGGGTCGAGGCAAGTCATTTCACCTCCTGGCTTTTCTTCTTCATCTGTAAATTGGGGTAACAGCACCTTTCTCCCAGAACGGCTCCACAGATTCAGCAAAGGAGGAGTAACATGCCCGGCACAGGGGCTGGTCCACAGCAGGCGTCCTTTCGGTCACTTTTAACTAAGGCTTCCTCCCCAAGGCTCATTCACTTGCAGGAAGATCAGTCACTTCCCCTTTCCAAAGCACCTTTATTTTAGCTAAGTGACTCATAAAGACTTGCCAGAAACCAAGAGGATGTAGGGGTTTAATGTATGCTCAGAAGCCAGTCTCGGCCTTTTAGAAGAAAAAAAGACAAGGCTCTGTGATAAAGATTTGTTGCAGTAAAATAAATCTCCCACAGAGGAATTTGTGTCTGTTCTTTCTCCGGAAGCTGGGTGGTACAGATGAGATGGGGAAGTGATTCTCCATGAATCTGAAGAGTGCTTTACATTTTACAAACTGCAGCCACAGCTGTTACTTCATCTCATTCTCTCTCCTGCACAGGACATTCTCTCTCCTCCCAAGGCCTCAGTTTTCTCCTCTGTAAAATCAGGGCATCAAGTCCAACTCACGGGTGTCATGTGCATGAACTAATGTATGTAGGGAAAACTGAAATTTTTAACATGAGTGTGTGTGTCTGTGTATCTGTATGTTTGTATCTGAGTTCAAGTTTTGACATCTAGTCAGTATCTTGAGCACATCAATCTCTTACCTCAGTTTCTCTAATTAAAAAATCTGGAAAATGTAGAAAACAAAAAGTTGCCATACCTCTGACCCCAAATTCCCACTCCCAGCTATATAGCCAGCAAAAACATGTACGTGTGCCACCAAAAGACCTGGGCAAGAACTGAACCACAAAGAACCACAAACTGAGAGTGACCCAGGCAGACATCAGCAGCAGAATGGGTTCATAGCAGAGCCCTGTGCATCAGTGAGAATGCACCCAGCTCCCCCCTACACACAAGCACAAGGACGAAGCTCCAGGACACAATGTGGAACAGAAGGAGCTCAGCATTCCATCACCACATGTGATTCAATCTTCACAAACTTCAAGAACAGGCAGAACCGACCTACACCGATGGGAGTCACGCTAGTGGGCTGCCCTTCAGGGGAGGGGATGCAGTGACTCGTGGGCAGCATGAGGGGATGGAGGTTGTGGTCTGTTTCTTGAGCCGGGTGTGTTCACTTTGTGGAAATTTGTCAGGCTGGACACTTGTTTTTCGGTATTTTTATTTCTATGAAAAGTTTACCCCAAAAAAGTAGCGGTTTAGTGACTAAGTGCCTAAGAATCTTGGGCACCAGGCTGCTGGCCAACAGGAGATCCTGAGCTTGTCACTGAACCTCTGTGAACTTGGTTTTTTCACATGGAAAATGGGAATGAGCACACCACCAAACTCAAACTGTTGTCATGTTTGAGTGGACTGAATGGGAAGCAGCAACCATATAGTAAATGCTCCATAAACTGTAGTTAGTTACAATTAACAGTCTCTCCCTGGCAAATGTGACTTAGAAGGAAGTTTTGAAAGACATAACCAAATCTAATCAGCTGAGATTGCTGCTGCCCTGAGAGGTGAGTGACTTGCCCAAGACTGCACAGCAAAGTCCAGCCTCCCTCCCAGCTCAGCTCAGTCCATCCACAGCCCCATGCTGCCTCTACCTTCCCCTACCAAAAAGAGGTGTACATTTCTTTGCCCCTCAATGCTGGGTCCAGCAAAGACTAGCTATGGGCACCAGAAGGAGCAGAAGTGACAGTGAGCCAGTTCCAGATGTAGTCTGCAAGAGGTGGTACGTGTTTCGGCATGTGTTCTGCCACTGCAATGAGAACATGTGTGGGTTAGCTCGCTGGTTCCTAGAGGAGACAAAGACCCGCAGAGCAGAGTAGAGCACAGCTCCTGCAGCCAGCTGCCTCAGCCACACCCAGGTAGAACAGAGCTCCTCAGCCGCCTGGCAGGTGCACATGTGAGGTCAGCTAAGATCAGAAGAAATGCCCAGCCAATTTCAGATTAAAACAGCCAACTTCCAGGTGCATGAATTGTAGTAATAAGTATTGTTTTAATCCACAAAATTGAGGCGGGCTTGTTACACAACAATAACTGACTGATAAACACTCCCCTTATTCCCTGAATCACTGAATTGTGTCAGTTCTACTGCTGACACTTAACTGCCTTGGCTCTTTTCTCCCTTCTCTAGCCATGCCACCACTGTCCTGTTTCAGGCCACCATCTTCAATGGCTTAAAAGGTCTCCCTGCCTCCACTCTTGTCCCCTCTCCAGTCTCTTACCATATCACACCTGGCATCTTCCTTTTACCTATAAGGTCTGACCATATCACTCCTTTAAAATCCTCTAGCAGCTCCCTATGCACCTGGGATTAAGTCCCAGCTCCACAGCTTGGTTTAAGAGGCCCTTCACCAACTGGTCTTCACTTACATTACGAGCACCGTGTCCTGAACTAGCTGGCTGTGACCTTTGCACTGAGTAGCACAGATTGGCTTGTTTTTCTGCCAGCACCCTGCTGCCACACCCACTCCAGTGCTGTTTCCTGCTCTGAACCTGCTGTGTCCTCTGCCTGGCAAGTATCTTCTCCTCAGCCCTCTGGCTGCCTAACTCCAAGTCCTTCAGGACTAAGGTCTGGTATCTCCCCTAAGGAAGCCTTCTCTAACCTCCCCCAGCCCAGCCTGGGTTAGGCGCCCCTCTTCTGGATGCCCACCAGCACAGCTCTTACCACACTGGACTGTCTCTGTAAGTACACCCTGAGTGCAAGGACCATGTCTGATCAGACCCCTTTTAGCCCTGATACCTGGCTCACAGCAAGAGACGAATAAATGTTTATGAAAGGCTCCATGAACCGATGAGGAATGGGCCCTGAGAACAGAGCGTTAGACTGAGAGGTAGGAACCCTGGGCTTTTTGTTTGGTTCTGCCACTGAACTCTCTGTGGCCTTAGATGAGCCAGTTCCCGTGCTGGGTCTCAGTTCCTCCACCTTGAAAATGAGAAGTTTGGACCAGACCACATATTCTCTTGCTGTGCATTTAGAATCACCTGGGGAAGCTTAAAAAGTAATAATACAAATGCTGTTTTAAAAATAGAGATGTCCAGGCCTTACCCCCTTGCCCCTCTGAGGGGTAGAGCCTAGTTACTATAAATTCTCAAAGTTCTCCACGTGTTTCTAAGGTGCAACCAGGATTGAAAACCACTGGCCGTGAGGATCTCTGGCTATCTTCATCACTGACAATCTGGATCTCTTTAAGAAAACAGAGACAGGTGGAGCTTGTTTTTAGGGCCTTTGCATGAAGAAACTGAGGTCCAGAGAGGTAAAATGACTTGCCCAAGGCCACACGGTTGTGGCACAGCTGGGATTGAGAGCCAGTGCTGAGAAACTCTAGAACAGCCACTACTGGCCACATTGTAGCCACTGAGGGCTTCAAGTGTGGCCAGTGAGATGAGCTGTAGTGTAAAACACAACGGGCTTCAAAGACTTAGTTCAAATAATAATGTAAAATATCTTATTAATAACTTTCTGTATCAGTTACATGATAATATATTGACTATTGTGAGTAAATAAAACACATAACTGAAATTAATTTCACTTTTTCTTTTTTTAATATGGTTTCCTCTAAATTTCCTAATTCTAAAACATTTGTGGCTTGCTTTATATTTCTTATTTTTTGTTTTTAGTTTTTTATTTTTAATCGATGTATAGTTGGCATAGGATATTAGTTTCAGGCGCACAACATATAGTGACTCACAGTTACATACATTATGAAATGCTCACCCCAATTAAGTGTGGTTACCATCTGTCCCCAAAGTTATTACAATATTATGGACTATATTCCCTATGCTATACTTTTCATCCCTGTGACATTTATTTTATAACTAGAAGTTTGTCCCTCTTGATCCCCTTCACCAATTTTGCCCATCCCCTCACCCCTTCCCTCTGGCAGCCACCTCCAGGCAGTCTCTCCATTGGACAGAGCTGCTCCAGAACCAGTGGCTCCAACAGGGGGTGTTATCGCCCCCTACGGGTCATCTTAGGACTCTGTCCTCAGAGAACCAATGCAATCCAGGGAGGCTTGGGACAGTACAGGGTGCTACATGCGCAGAGGCTGGAATAGTAGTAGTTGTAAAGTAATGACCAACATTATTAAGAGCTTACTGTGTGCTGGGCAGTGTTTTAAGTGTCTCCTCTATCAACCCATTAAAGTCTGACCACACCCTCTGAAGTCAGTCCTATTACTATTATTCTCATTTGCCAGGGGTGGGGAATTGAGGCTCGAGAAATGGCTTGCCTAAGGCCCCAGAGCGAGGACAGGGCAGATCTAGGCTTGGAACTGGGCTGCTCAACTCCATGCTCCACTGTTCATAAAACGTGCTGAGTAAAGTCAGTTCCACTTCCATCTTCATTCCACAGGTATTTTACCCCACAGATGCCTGCACACATTCAACCAATCTTTACTGGGTACCTCATATATGCCAGGGTCTGCCACCCCCACCCGAGTGAGCCCCCTCTCTGCCGCTGGGAGGGGGCGCAGACGTCAGTCAGCACTGAGCAGCGGCCCCAGCACAGCCCAACAGGAAGGGCGGGAATGCACAGTGGCTTCTCACACTTGAACGTGCACAGGCATTACCGAGGGATCCTATGAAGAGTGCAGATTCAGATTCTGTAGGTCTGGAGCAGCACCAGGGATTCTGCATTTCTGACAAGCTCTCAGGTGATGCTGCAGCTCCATGGACCACAGAGTCGGGCAGTGCATAACAGTAATGTCAGCCCTGAGATTTAAGAAGGATCTTAGAGTGGAAGAACAGGAAGGACTCAGGAATCACATAGTCTTGACTTCCTCATGGTACTGACAGGGACAGAGGCCCAGAGAGGGTAAGGCACTTGCCCAAGGTCACACAGTGAAGTACAGGCAATGACCAAGTCTTCAGACTCCCACCAGTGCTCTGCCCACTGCCTCCCATTTGCAGCAGAAACTTGAGTCTAAGGGCAGAAGTATCCAGAGGCTCTTACACCCTCTCCCACCATACGCTTTCGGCATTTTCAACTCTGCAACCCACCTCCCATCTGAATATCCAAACTAGGGGAGTAATCCTGGGAGCAGACTGGCAGGGAAGACCGCACTCTGCAAGAAGCCTTTAGGGCTGCATCCCCTGGCCCTAGAGCTCAACCTGCCCCTCTCCACCAGATGCTGCACATCTGGATCCCCAGAGAGCACTTGAGTGATGGAGTGAAAGCATTTTCAGCACAGAGGAGAAGCCGTCTTCTCCAGACTGGATAAACAGAGTACTAACAACAGGAATTCATTTCCTAGAAACTAAACACTGAATTTGTTAATGTTTACAGGACCCAAACCTGCTATTCACTATCTGTTTTCCCCACTAGGATGCACAATATGGCCATGATTCAGAGCACAAGCTTTACAGTCAGGTAGACTGAATTCGCCTCCCAGCTCTGCCATTTGCTAGCTCTGTGACCTTGGGCAAGTCTCTCAACCTCTCTAAGCCTGTTTCCTCACCCATTCAATAGCTGCTTACTTAAAGCCTACCATGTGTTGGCATGAGCAACACTGATGTTGACCCTAGGAAGGGCCCTGGGGAGAGCCTCCTGGAGCCTGGGACCACGGACATGATGGAGGATGACGTTGGAGTGTGAAGGCACCCTGAGAAAGGAGGAGGGCAGGTGACCTGCTGCAGCCCTGAGATCCCCTCTGAAAGTGGCTGTGAGGCTGAGTGCAGGAGGACAAAGACAACCAGCAAGTGAAGAGGAGTTGGGGCCAATGACACCTATTCCATTGGACTGAAGAGCCCTTCCCTCCTGCACCCCAAATCCTTTTTCATTTCCTATTGCTTACCTACCCCGAGATCACTTTCCTCTCACCCTCCTGCTCACCTGCACTCACCTGCAGCATGACTGAGACCTCCTCCCGCGAAAACACTGTGTCTCCTTCCTCCGAGCCTTTGCATAGCCCATTCCCTCTACCCAGGATGCCTTTCTTCTCACCTTCTCCACCCTCTCTGGACCCTAGGGATGGAACTGATCCCTCCCTTCCTCCAGCCCCACTGGTCTTATTACACATCACACTGGACTCCCCTAAAGGAGCTCATTTGCTGACTGCCTATCTCCCTGTTGGGTTTGTGATCCAGAAAGGGGGGGGGGGGGCGACACGGTGTTACAAAGCCCAGTGCCCTGTGTGGGGTGGGGTACCTGTCATCCACCTGTCCAACTCCAACTTTACCCTTAATTCAGCTGTCTCCTCTTTGATAAAACTTGTCCACGCCTTCCGCCCAAGTGGGGTCAGCCTCCCTCTTCTGTGCCAACCTGTTTATCATTCACACTGAGCAGCTAGTATCCTGAGGTCTAGTAACGGTGGCTCTCTCCCCACAAGATGAACATGCCTGGAGCAGAGACCCAGTTTTGTTCATAGTTGTGTTTGGGGCTTAATACTTACAGTGGCTCAGTAACGATTTCCTCGAAGAATGAGTCAAGGAACACTAACAGTTTTCCCTTCGGCATCCCTCTCTGTGCCTCTGGCCCCAAATGTCTTTGGTCATCCCTCCTGGATGGCCCTTCAGGGCCCCAAACTCAAAAGAGCCATCCATATCAGCCCCTCCTGCTTCCTCCCTGGCACACATTATCCTGTCCTTATTCACCCATCCCAACCCTTGAAATCCTCCCTCTTTCCCTCTCTTCTCCAGCATTTAACTAGTTACTTCCCTTTTATGAGAAGCTGAGGATCAGAAAGGTAATGCCATCGGCTCAAGGGCAGACAGCAAATAAGCAGCCAGGTCCAGGGCCATGCTGTGAACAGCCCAGACTCCCTCTTCGCCCGACCTCTCTCGCTCCCCCACAGGTGCTGTCTCTCCCCTTCTCTGTACACATTTGGGGCTTTTGCATCATGGCTCAGGCTGACAGATGGCTCTCTTCCTGGGAAAGCAATCTTTCCCTTTCCCCTTCACACACAAGCTCTTGTAATATGCTCTCTGAGGTCCTTCCCAAAAGCCAGTTCTTCCAGGAAGCCTTCTATGCTCAACCAGATGCAAGCTCTCCCTCTTTAAACCACCAGATTCCAGGTTTGTTTGTGCCTTTTACTGCCTATAGCTGGAAGCTCCTTGAGGAGCCACCTCTTCTCTTCCCACTCCAGTGCCTGCAGCTCTAGATCACAATCAACGCAGAATAACTCCTCTTGCAAGGCTCAAATGAGCCCCAGAGAAGTAACAGCATCCCCTCTCTCCTATTTGAAACTCTCCAATGGGTCTTATTATCAGGATAAAATCCAAAATCCTCACCACGGCCTACAAGGCATGGTATAACCTGCCTCCACCCCCAGACACTTACAGACCTCATCTCTTAACACCTGCCTCCCTTAAACATCACCTCTTTGGCAAAGCTTTCATAAGTAGTTCTCATCCCCTGTCCTATCACCCTACTTTATGCTCATTTGAGCACTTAACCCCTCTCTGGTATGTCCTACTTGTTTATATATTGCTTGTCTCCCCACCTTCCCTTCAAACACTGCACCTTTTGTCCAGCTCATTCCTATATCCCCCAGGCCTTGAACTGTGTCTGACTAACAATAAGCAGACAGGTCCACAGCCTGGGGAGAGCTGTGGGCTGGAGACGTACATGTATGAGTCATGTGCACAGAGGTGGTAACTAAAGCCACTGGGTGGATGAGCTCAGCCAGGACCCGTGTCTACCAGGAGCAGAGAGGAGGGCCTGGGAAAGCAGAGCAGCTAATGGCTGCAGAAAGGACGGACCTACAGAAATAACAGAGACAAAGGAGGGAAAATATGACAGTGTTAAGTTACAGAAGCCAGAAGCCAGCATTTCCAGAGGAAAGGAGTGGTCAGCAGTGCCAACTGCTGCTGAGAAAGTGAAAGACTGAACAGTGTCTCCTGAGGACACTGGTGACCTTAGCAGACCTCTACCCCTCTACAGCCCTCAGATGGGAGCCACCTGTGCAATGAGAGGGACCTCTGAGGTTCTGAGAATTCCCAGGTCTGAGAATGTGTATTGCTGCTCATATCCACATCATTGTCACCAAAAAAGACAGTCATCCATCTGCAGCCTAAGAGACAAGGGACGACAGTCCACCCACCTTCGTTATTTATGCCAGGTAACTGAAAAACTCAGAGAAAGCATCTGTGTGTTTCCAGCCCTGTATCAAGCACCATGGAGAGGAGAGAAGGCCCGGTCCTAAGAGTCATGTCCAGCTGGCAAGCCCCATCCCTCCTACACCACCCTCAGGTCCTGGCTTTCTGGATGCCTCCATGACAAAGACCACTCATTTCTCCCCACCAAAGGCTGGAGAAAGCCCAGCTGCGTAAGAGGCCTTGCTTGCTGCTGTCAGTAAAGGGTCTCTCCATGTCCTTCTGAGGAACGCTGAGACCCTGGCCAGTCGTGTGGTCCAGAGCAGAGCGCAGATCCACAATGTGTGCCCAGTTAGAAGACACGGGAGGCTGCTGATGGCCACTAATGACTGAGCTGTTGTTGGTGGCCAGGTGTGAGCAATGACCCCCTCTGATTTGCACAGCAAGCCTGCAAGGTGCCATTCTTTTCCCCATTTTATATGGGAGGAAACCAAGACTCAAAGAGGTTAAGGGCTTTCCCAAGGTCACACGGCTGTGGTAAATAGTCGAGCCCGGTTTGCTAACAGAGCCAGTCTGAGAGACCCAGCTCTTAATCCTTGAACTTCCCCAGAGCTGGTGAGGCAGGGAACTTTGGTCTTGTATTATCTTACAAGCAGTGTGACCTTGGGCAAGATTTAGTTCCCCTCTCCTCATCTGCAATAAAGCAGATTTCTTATTGCTTGCAGTTCTGACGCTACAGTGATCAGCTAGGATGTGTACAGAACTTCACAGTCTGTAAAGGCATCCATCCGTACATCTCATGTATTCCCACGGAGCCTTCAGAGGGGGAGAAGCATCCCCTCCATTTGATAGATGTGCAGACTGAGGTTCGAAAAGATGCAGTGACCTGACCAAGGTCAGAAAGCAAGTCAGGGCCTGCCTCGGCTTGGGTCTGGAAGCCGAGGCTCCACACTGGACGCCCTTTTAACTCCGCCGCAGAAAAGGGCGGCCCCGCGCTGCGCCGCATCCCGACCTGGCCGGCAGGGGGCAGCGCCCGCCTTCCCTGGGCCGCCCGGGGCCACGTGGGGGAGTCGCAGCCCCCGACCCTGGGGGCGCGCCTCCCGCCCCGCCAAATTTTGCTTAGCCGCGGGGCACCGAACGCGCACCCGGGACCCTGCACCCGCCCCCGAGCGCGGCCTCGACCACCCTCTATCGCGGGGCTCGGGACGGTGTCCCCCGGACGCTACCCACGGGCCGCGCTGGTCCTCCGGGACCCACTTCCCCGCGCGCGCACCGCCCGTCCGAAGGCATCCGAAGCGGGACGCCCGGTCACCGAGGCCCTGGGGAGGGCGACCCCCCGCCCCAGCTCCTCCGGGACGGCCGCAGCGGCCGGACTGCGAGCCGCGCGAGGGCCCCGGCGCTTACCCATCCCGGGCCACGCAGGTGCGGGCTCCTGCTTCCTGGCGCAGCGCCTCGTCTCACCGCCGGTGGCCGTTTCATCGCCGCCGCGACCCCCGGCCTAGCTCCGGGCGCCGCCCGCCCCGCCACCCCGGGGGCTGTTCCCGGGGCCGCTCCTTCGCGCTCCCGCCCCTCCCAGCGCCCTGCGGCTCCTCCGCATCCCTTTCCCGCGCCCGCCCGCCGCCCTCCTCGCTCCCCTCCCCCAGCTCCTCCCCCGCGAGGCCCTCCCCACTCGGCCCCCCGCCCGCCGGGAGGAGGCTCGGCCCTTCCAGTCCCGCCGCGCCGGGAGCTCCAGCCCCCGCCTCCGCCCCAGCCCCGGGGGGTGGGGCACCGAGTAGGGAGGGGCAGGCCCTCCGGTCCCCACCTGTAGCCGAGCGGTGGGCTGGGTCCGGAGTAGGGGGTGGTGAGAGGCGGACCGCGTCCTGAGACCCTTGAAAGTCCAGCCACCCATCCGTCCCTATCTCCCGTGTTCATCCGTAGTAGGATTTTTTCCCCCACTTCATTTAACAAATATTTCTTGATCTACTGTGTGTCAGTCACATTCTAGGCACTGGGGATAGAGCAGTGAACAAACAGACGGGGGACCCATGGAGTTTACATGAATGTAATAGATAAAACAGGAAATGTTTATAGAGGTAAACGCTATAGAGGAAAATGAATAGGAAAAGAGGTAGCGAGGGAGGGTGGTGGCGTTGAATAGGGAGGTCGGGGGAGGCGAACCTGGGAAGGTGGCATCTGAGCAAAGATGGGAGGTGAGGGAATGGGCCCTGCAGGAATGCGGGGAAACGGCATTCCAGGTGAGGGACAACAGCAGATACCCTGAGGCAGGCAGTGACCACGCCAGTTTTGGGGCTGAACGAACAGCAGGAAGCTGAGGTCAGAGATGCTGCAAAGGGGCAGCTCCGGCCTTCATTGAAACAGCAGATTCTGAGCCCCGGCCCCACCCCCAGGTTCATGCAGGTGTTGGGGGTGCTGAGATGAACCTGCCTGGTTCCAGGGGCCAGGGTTGGGAGAAGAAGAGCACAAAGAGGAACAGGAGAAAGGTCCACCGCAGAAGCGCATGCTGGTGTGTCTCTTGTGCAGATCCCCCCCAGCTCACGTGGAGGAGCTATAGCCTAAAAGGCGTCTATATCCTAAAAGCTGTTTTGTCTCCTAGTTCTCCATGTATCTGAATCCTTGTTATTCCGTGGATCCACTATTAGGATTGTTAGGTCCCCGTGATGAACTGACCCTTTTATCATTACGAATTGACGCTGTGTTCCTGGCAACAGTTCTTGTCACAAAGTCTCCTTCGCTGGCAGGAGGCAGGGGACAGCAGTACCCACTGCCGCGGGGATATTTACAGCCCACACAGCTGTTTGACATCTGGCACACCAAAGAATCAGCAGCTTATCCAGTTTTTCTTTTTCATGTCCTTCTGTCTCTACAAACACCTATCCACCTGGTCCTTCTCTCCTTTCTCCACACCTCACCCTCCTGGTTTATCATTTGACCGCTGGCCTGGAGCTTCATCTGCTTCATCTTTCAATCTCTGTCTTTTTTGGAAGGCCGTGATCAATGATCATTAAAAATGCAAAAGTTCTTTTTGTCTTAGTGCAAATCACAGGCATATAAATCATCGGCCAGTAGACAGGAGTTATCTGCAGCCACACCTCCACTCTACTCAGACCCTGGGCTCTTTTCCCAAATAGGAAATGAGAAAGTTTAGCAATGCCAAATGTAGGCATTTCCCAAAATATATATTGCTGCTGATTGCCCAAGCTGAAGAGTCATAGAGGAGGAAGGGGGTCCGGTCTACACAGCGGAAGCATTTGCAGCTACTGCCAGAGTCCCAGCCTGAGATCCTGCAGCTGGGAAATCCACAGGGCAAAGTAAATATAGACACACCTCGGGTGTGTGTCCTCAATGAAAAAACTCTGATACTCCAGAAATTGCCCTGACCAGGGATGAGAAGCAGAAGGGATAAGAAAGAGGGACCACCTTTGGGCAGCAGCTCCATGTACTTTAAGAAAGCTTGTCATTTAATAACAAAAGCTACCCAAAATGGTAAATGCCATTGGAAACCTGGCGAAAGGAAAAGGCTGGGTCTACTAGGGGAGGGTTTTCTTCAGCCTCTCAGCCGCCACCCTGAGCCAGTGGATGGGTTAAACACAGTCCGCACTCTCGGGAAGCTCACAGTGCAGGAGAGAAAGCCCATATGCAGTTAAGCACAGCACAGGGTGGGGGAAGGGAGAGAGGTAGCTGGAGCCTTAGGGGCTCAGAGGAGAGCACACCCGGCCTGGGAGATGGGCAAGGGCACTGAGCCTTGAAGGGTGAGTAGGAGGCATCCGTGCAAAGAAGAGGTAAGGGAGGCAGAGAAGTTTCCCGGTAGAAGGAACAGCATGTATAAAGGCATAGAAGATAAGGAGAGAACTTAGTTAGGGCAACTGCAAGTCTGTGGATATTGTTAGTCAGGGGAAATGGTCAAGATGAGGCTGGACAGACAGGAAGGGGCCAGCTCACGAAGGGCTTTGAGTGCCAGGTGTAGGACCCTGGGCTTTATCCTGAGAGCCATGGGAGCCATGGAAGGGCTGTTAGTAAAGGATTGACATGACTAGGCAGGGCAAGTTGGTAGTCGCTGGTACCCTGAACTCTGATACCTCACTGTTAACAGTTCCATCACAATCCCCATTGCTGCTTCCATGACGAAAAATCCTGGGACAATTCCCTGATCAGCTTCCTGCCCCGCCAAACCATTCTGCATGCTTCACCAGAGAAGGATCCTTAAACATGGAATCCTCCACCCAAACATTTCCAGTCCCTCCCCGCTCCCTCCTGAAGAGGTTCCAATTCCATCATCCTGGCATTCCAGACTCTGCCCAGTCTGTTCACACTGGGTATGTCCTGCCTTCTCAAACCTGGCTCATGCCCTTCTTTCCATTTGGAAAGTTCTGATCCCCATTTCCACCAGTCAGAATCCCCCTCGTTTCCAGAATTTCTCATACCTCTTTGGCTCACCATGACTCATTCCGTCAAGGCTCATCTCCAAACCCCCAGGTTCTCTGCAGGGCCCCTGCCACCCCTCCTCAACAGAAGTGGCAGCTCCCCCCTTGGAGGTCCAGTGGCAGAATGGGCATTAGAGGCGTTGACTGAGTGACTGAGTCTGAGTCCTGATTTCACCACTCGTTAGCTGTGCAGCCCTGGATGTGTTATCTGAATCCCATGAGCCTCATTTTGTTTATGCGGGCAGTGATCCAGTAATAGTACTTACTTCATGGAGTTAGGATAAGGGCTAACTTAAAATCGCATCTGAAGTACATAGCACAATGCCTGGCACCCAGGACGCCCTCCAGGAGCATTCCCTGTCACCATAAGTGAAGGCAGGATGCCACACCTTTAACATTCTGGGTCTGTCTCCCCCAACATTATCAGTTTCAGAAGGGTAGGGATTATTTCACCTAGGTATGCTCCCTGCCTCCCACTGGTTCTGACATATTGAAGGTATTCAGCTGAAGACTGATGAATGGATAGATTGGTGGGTGGATCCATTAATGAAAAAGACACCAGCCAGCCACTCCTGCTCTATCCCCTCTGCTTGGGCGTTGGGAGCCAGGCTTACCCTTTTCTGAACAGGGTTGAATGAATCATATGTCCAGGGACTAGTGTCTGGGCAAGCTTTGTAACCAGACAGTGCAGTTTGCATTTTCTTCAGGGGAGAGCTGTCTAGACAGAGGGGACATCTGCGCCAGGGAGGAGCAGGGACTGAATGGGAATCAGAATCCAGGCAAGGGCTTTTCAGGGAAGCAGAAGCCCAGCCTTCTACCTGTTTTCTTCCTTCCTTACTGCTCAGGACCTGGCCGAGCACGTTTGCCACCTGCCCCCAGCAGCGGAAGTTAGTTCACAGCTTCAACCGGGGAACAACAAAGAAGGGGACAGCATGGCCCTTCACTAGCTAGTGACAAGGGTAAAGAGAAGGTTGGAGAATCCAGCACAGAAAGAAGCCAGTTGTTATGTGCCAGGCTCTATGCTAAGTGCTGAGCAAGCATTATCCTCCCTGTGACCCTGTGAGGAAGGTATGTTACACATTCCCATTAGATGAAGAGACAGGCGGGGACCTCAGTTATATCTAACCCCCACGCCATGCTCCTTCTCATGCATCACGCATCTAGTCAACAAATATTTTGAGCACTTTGTCTTTGCACAGTGCCAAGGGAAGTGGTGCAGGGCAGCAAAGATAATTGAGCTGTGGGTTCTACTCTCCAGGAGTTTATAACCTAAGGACAGAGGTGAAGCCTTACTCACAGAGCCTGGAAACACAATGAATGTTGAATACAACACAGATTGTCAGAGCTGGGGGGATCTTTAGAGTTCAGGTATGCCGATCCTGTTTATTTACAGCTGGGGAAACTGAGCCCTAGAAGGAGGTACTGACTGGAGAGTATGGTCAGGAGCTTGGGCACAGACCACCAGTTCTACCAGTTCCCAGCTGTGTGATTTTAGGCTTGTCACTTTCTCTGTGCCTCAGTTTCTTTGAAAAACAGGGATAAAACTGTAAGAATTAAGTAAAATCCTCCATGTGTGGGGGTTAGCCTAATACTTAATATGTAATCCCACAACACATTTGCTCTGATTATGATCAGCCAGTCACACAGGGAGTTAGTAACAACCCTAGACTAGACCCCTGGCTCCTGACTCACAGCCCAGTGCTCTTTCCAGCTCCCCATGGTTCCTCGTGTCCATTAGAGTGTGGTCAGGGGAGAATAAGGGTCACCTAGGGAAGGAGGTCGCCTATGATCAGGTGTCTGCTGTCCTTGGGGCGAGCACCCAGATGTCCCTGAACTCGTACCTCAGTGCCTTCCGCCACCCCTCCTCCAGATCTTTGTAGCCCCCCCTACCTCTTTCTCCCCTCTTGACCGGAGTCCAGAGACTCACTCCTAACTGGAACAGGCACCAAGGCTCCTGATAACATCCCCACACCTCCTCTTGCAATTTCCTGTGGGCCAGACTGGGTGGGGCCACGCTGGAGCAGGAGCCAACAGGAAATTCCCAGGAGCAGTGAGGGATGGTGTCCGAGGGCGGCCAACGATACTGTCTCCAGCATCAAACCTCCAGCAGGGAAGAGGCAGGTCCCCCAGGAGAGGTTTTTCTGTTTGTTTTCTAACCAGAGAATTTAATTAAGAGCTCGATTGCTTTGCCCAGGGACTAGAGACCCAAGGGGACAGCAGGGCTGAGACTGATGGCTGCGGGGAAGGGAGGGAGGGGCCTCTCTTGACTCAAACTGACCTGTGATGGGTTTAAGCTGCAGCAGAGAAATTCAGCCCACAGGGGGCATTTGTTCTGACCCCCCCCCCCACAAGGATCTTTCCTTACAGGAACTTGTGAAGTTTTAGATGCTGCGGTGCAAATTGAAAGAAGCTTATAGCAGCCAAGGAAATAGGCAGAGTTTGAAATTCCCAATTGTCCTTACTTATACCACTCCAACCATCTTCCCTGAGGCTGCTGGGCTATAAACAGCGCAAAGCCAGGGGGCCTGAGTCCAAATTCCCCATACTCGACCTCCCTGAGTCCCAGTATCCTCATCTATAAAATGGGGACAACTCTACTAACCCATTTACACGATCCACTTGTAATATGAGAATAACAACATCTTTCTGGCAGAGCTGGGAGGTGAGGAATGAACGTGCCAGGGGCCTGGACAACAGAAGGGAGATAACGTGTCAGTGAGAAAAGAGCACAGGCTTGGGAATCAGGCCTGGGAGAAAACAGCAGCTCTGCTGCCCACTGGCTGCACGAACTTGGGCAGGTATGGCCCTTCTCTGAGCCTCAGTTTTCTCATCTGTAAGATGGGGAAGTTGATGCCTATTTCACTGGGTTATGAGAATTAAATGAAATATGACAAGGAAATACCTCCCACTGGGCCTGGCCCACTAGGCCCTCAATCTGAACACCTCACCTTCTCCATCACCACCAGATCCCCAGGATTTTTTTGTGGAAGGAAGGAGTTTCTGAGGAAGGACTTGTTGTGGTTTGCATTAACGTCTGACCTCTCCGCTCTTTGAGATTTTTCAAGGCTGGGAAGTTAGTCATTCGCAATGAGAGGACATGTTTTCCTTGGCAGGGCCAACACAGAGGGGGGGCTAAGGCCAGGTTAGTCACTTTAACAAAATCCACTGACTGGTTCTGTCTTAAAAAAAAATAGAGAGAGAGAGGCCATGTTCAACTTAAGTCTAGTCATTTCAGCTAAAAGGAGTGGAGTGGAAGATGGGAGTGAAGGTGTGCCCCTGCAGAGGAGCTGATTTTCAGGTCTCTTGGTTTAATCCGTGACAAAGCTGTTTGAGAAGGACTTCAATGTTCCTGCCCCCACAGGGCCAGGAAGAAGGCTTTACCTCAGCCTCGCATCTCCGGGCAGGCTTAGCAACCTCTTAGGAAGATCCGAGGCAAACAGAAACAAAAAACAACCTGGACCTGGGTTTGAGCCCCTGTGCACCCGGCCGTGAGTTCCTGCCAGGTGCCCTGGACCAGGACCCACCATCTCTGGAGCCTGCGTCCGCCTCCCTCACGGCATTCAGTATTAGTTTTCCTCTCGGCCGGCCATCTTCCTGTCCAGTGGAACTTTCCCAGCACCCCCGCTCAGTCATGCTTCAGCCCCTTACCCTCTCATAGTAAGTTTTTCTTAGCACTTACCTGACATTCTATTTTTGTTTTGTTTTCAATCCATTAACTCCACTACTGTCTATTGTTTGCCCCTCTACCCCAGGACCAAGATCGACGCCTGCATGTGCTAGATGCATGGTAGGTATTTCTTGAATGCATAAAATAATGTAAAACAGGGCTATTAGTTACCTGGCAGGACTGTGGTCTGGATTTTAGTGTGTTTACACCCGGTTCCTCCACTTACCAGCTATGTGACCTTAGGTGAGTTACTTCCCAGCTCATCTATAGAATGGGCATTAGTAAAAGTATCAACCTGTGTTGCGAGGAGCGCATAAAATGATGCATATAAAGTATTTAGCATAGTGTTGGGTGCATACTAAATGCTCAGTAAAAATCAGGTATTTGAACAGATAAGAGTTGAATTAAAGGTTTACTCCAATGCGTTTACTTCAATCCACCTGGTACATGGAGAAAACTCCAGGACTAGGGTGTAGGATGGATGAAGACAGGGAGACCACCCCACGGGGGAGACCATGCAGGAGGCTGTTGCAAGGAGTGTGGGGCCTGACTCTAGGCAGAGGCTGTGCGGAAGATGAGGGGAGAAAAATTAGGACTATTTCTGAGAAGCTATGTGCTCACTGGACCAGTCCCAGACCCAGGCAGAGCCACAGAGAGCACCCTCAGTCAGCCCTGCCACCCCCACAGGCTTGTCCTTCCCGCCCTCCTGGTCTGGGCTGACAGAACATTCCAGGGCAGCACTCCTCTGAATATTCCAATCAGTGAGAGAAGGGGCTGAGGCTAGAAAACCAGATGAGGCCCCCAGGGTGACTAAGCACCAGGCTCAGCACTTAAACACTCTTTAATCATTCTCCACAACAGCCTTTGAGGAGATCACCACCCCCATTTTATGGATGGACAGTCTGAGGCTCAGAGGGCTGAAAGAACACCCAGGTCTCCTAGGAAAGAGCTGAGAGAAAACAAAAGCCACCTGCTAACAGCTTCCTGGATGCCAGGCACTGCCTTGAGGAGCACTTTCCATAAAATAGCTCTCAACCGATCCATGAGGCCTGTACTTTATTATCCCCATTGCACCGGTAAGGAAACAGCACAGAGAGGGCAATAACTTGCCCCAGGTCCTCAGCTAATAAATGACAGAGCTGGAATTCCAAAGTAGGCAGCTGGCTCTGGGGCCCTCGCCACTTGCTCTGAGTCTCTTTCTCCAACTATGAAATAGAACTGGTAACATCTACTCTTATAGGTCTGAGGGGGACAAATGAGATTATAATTCACCAGGATGCATTATGACAAGTGTGAAGTGTGGAGCAAGGGGTTGCCATTCCAGAACAGAGAGTGAGGGAGGCCAGGAAAAGCAGCCAGCCGCCAGCCAGGCCCCCGTGGACACCCTTGCCTGTCTCTTCGCTGTCTTCCTAAGGCTCATGAGCCCCGTGCTCCCACCAGTTTTTCCATTGGGTGCATGTGTGTTTAATTCTTGTTACAGAGAGGAATTTGGTAAGTAGTGGGTTCTTCCTCAATGTAGAATTGAGCAGAGAGAAATTGGGCCAATGCTGTAAACCCATACATACACCAGCTCGTTACTTTACAGCCCATCATAGCATTCCCACTGCAACCCAGCTAAGCTGAAAAGCAGGATTTAATTCTAAAAAGGGGCTAGGGAGAAAAAATACATGAATGTTGGTTCCAAATTTAACCTTCAGGTATTGTGGAAAGAGCAGCTCTCACCTCTCCAAAGACCACAGAATTTGACAGTCTGACATTCAAGGGAACTTTCTGGCATGGATAATTAATTGACAGACACATTTGAGATTCCTGAGCATCCTTTTAAGACCTCAGGCGTTCCCTTAAAAACATGAAGGATCTCTGAATTCCTTGTAGAAATAAACATTCATTTGAAAGACAATTTTGAAAGACTTAGAGCTGATTTTATCCATCAGACTAGGGAAACTCAAGAAGATTGGTAATACCCAAGCATTAGCTAGGGTGTGGGGAGATGGAATTCTCATTCACTCCTGGGAGAAATGCATGTTGGTATAGTCTTTTTGGGGAGACAATTTGGCAGCACCCATCAACAGTGTAAGTCAGCATGCTCTTTGACAATTCTATTGCTAGTGTCATCTTACAAAAATACTCTCCCATGTGCACGCAGAAACATGTTTATTATCGTGAAAAAAATAAAGATGACCTATATGTCTTTGCATTCCTTTGGGTTAAAGGAATGATATTATATCTACATTGTGAACTATCATAAAGCAATTTTAAAAACTTGGTAGATCTCTGTGTTTTGCTATGATAAGCTGTGTGTGTGAAAAAAGCTTAAGCGAAAAAATCAAGTTGCAGAATAATATGTGTGGTGGATCCCATTCGTGTACCCCAGACTACATTTGCATATATTTACAACTATAAAAATGCAGGTAAATGCTAGAAAATTAACCTGGAAGGCATCACCCCAAGCTGCTAACAGTGGTCAGCTGGGGAGGGAGGAGGATGGAGCTAGTGAAAAGAACTTTCATCTTTAACTCTCACATATAATACATTGTTGTCATTTTTACAAGCATGTAACATGATTTTATAAATATAAAAGGAAAAGGAAAAAACTTTGTTATGAGGCCTTTGAGCTAACTACTTCAC
Organism: Manis javanica; assembly: GCF_040802235.1. NCBI lineage: Eukaryota > Metazoa > Chordata > Mammalia > Pholidota > Manidae > Manis > Manis javanica. The sequence goes on from NC_133159.1 coordinate 17,207,154, forward strand.
ATCAGCAAGCTTCATGCTCCACATTATACAAAAGAATTTACTGAGGTAACTTCTGGCGTTAAAATTTTACAAATACTTAAAAATTTTTTTCAGTAAAGCAAAGAATACTTCTAAATCAAAGGTTTCCCAAGCTGGCTTAAGTCAGGATCACCTGTGAAATTTTTTAAGCATCTCCAAGGATCTATAAGGCTGCTGTCAAAATTATTGCTGAGTTGTTTTATTTTTACAGTTTTTTAAAACAAATGTGGCAAATGAGGCTCAGAAAAGGAGACTTTTTCAAAGTCAAAAAGCAGGTCCCCCCTACGCAAGTTGGTGGCCTGTCCTCTCTTGTTGCAGGCCCTAGGCAAGCAAGCAAATCTCCCTTCTTCCCCCTCAACACTCCCAGACTGAGCCAGCTGTGAGCGCCATAGAATTAAGCCTCAAATATTCTAAAGCAGCTCCAAAGACATTTCCTCCCATGCGGAGGAAAAGCATCCTTTGAGGAAGATGCTAAATTGCCTTAATCATGATTCTTTCTAAGGCACAACAAGCCCATCTGCTTTCATGGTGGGGGTGTAGAGACATGCTGAGCAAAAATACAAATCAACCCAAATACAAACACAATTAGCAGGTCCATGCAGCCCTGTAATCTAGAGAAAGCAGGAAAGTGGTGCCCAGGGCGTGACACAAGCAGGTCAGCCCACCGCCTGGTTCCAACTGGAGCATGCAGGAGCTGCTGCTGGCACCCGCACTGACAAAGGGGCGTTGGTGGGGGTGGGGGACTCGGTGCTGTACTAGGGAGAGGTTGCAGGAGGGGGACCTCCAGCCAGGGCCGCGCTGACGCTGTGCACCAGCAAGACTGCAAAGTTACAGCACCAGCGCAACTCGATAAACATGAGAGGCAGAAGGGGCTTGGTGACATCACCGTGCTGGATCCGACAGCTCTGGATTCAAACCCTGGCCCTGCCACTGACTAGCTATGTGACCTTGGATAAGATATGGAGCCTCTCTGGGGTTCCTCTTCTGTAAGGTGGGGTGCTAATACCCACTTCACAGGCTGAAGTGAGGAATGAAGTGATGTGTGTACAGCTCTCAGCATAAGGCCAGGCATGATGAAGCGCTTCAGAGTTAGCTCTTACAATATTTCTCATTATTATCCACCCACTCCTCCCTGAAATGCCTAGGGTTGATCCCCTCCTTCTCTTTCTGAGGCAGGAAGGATGCAGAGAAGAGACGAAACTCTCTAGGACAGCAACTTAATCTGAGTCACCGAAAGAAATCTGCAAACCTTGAGAAAATCCCTTCACTCCCTTTTGACTCAGTTTCCCCATTTATAACACAAGGACTGGAGGATGTTTAGGCCCTGATCACCTAGTATTTTATGCATGATGACAGCACCAAGCTGCCTCCGGACCTCATCCTGGGGGGATGAATGGCGGAAAGCCAAACCAGGGAAGAGAAATCCCCAGATACCTGCCCATCACTTACAAGAGTGTGCCGAGGACCCTTATGGGGTGGGCTGAAGATGCGGGTGGTTCTCTGGCAAAGAAAGGATGACATGGACATGTACTAGGCAGTGTTGAGGTTTTTCTTCATACATAAATTTATGGGACTATTGATGATGATAACAGCTTCTATTTTCTGAAATCTGTGCTGTGCTAGGCACTATGTGGAGCATTTTACTGAAGTATAATCTTTCATCCTGTAACACTACTAGAAAAAAATGACCCTATTTCAAAGCTTAGGGAACAGAGAGCTCAGATTACACTGACACCAAAACAGCAGACATGGGATTTGAACCCAGGTCCGTGCTTTATGCTGCACCACTAGTTAGGAACTGTTTGAGCTGAAGAAAAGGAAATAAGTATGTACAGATTTACTCCTATATGCTGAGCAGCAGGCTAGATGTTTATTTCATATAAACATTACAATAATCTAGTAACATATCCATTAATGTTCCTGTTTTATAGCTGGGCAGACTGAGGTTCCCTGAGGCCAAGAACTAGATTCAGGATATAACAGCACGAAAGGACTAGCCTGGGCGCTCCTGACCTGCTTATTGTGACCTTTTGGCAATCTAGGGAAACTTACAGGCTCCTTCTCAGAATATGTTTTTAAATGCATTAAATAAAACACATAGAATTGCAAAGGAAACAAATTATAATGAGATGCTGTTGTCAAAATACTTTTTCTTATCCATGATATAATAATAAAAGTGCTTCTTTATTAACACATTAAATAACCAGACCTGACGGCTGGTCTAATGACTACTCTAATTTCAAAGTCCTGTTGATCATAAACAATATTTCAAAATATCCACAATAGCCATAATGTAATAGCAAAATACCTATGATTTTTATTTTTATTGGAACCAAAGCCACAGGAAGTGCTAATAATATGTAGTTTATTGACTTCATTCAAAACTGGAGTGATGCTAACTTTCAGATAGAATATAGTGAAAACACAGATGTCACCTATCCACATCCTGCCTGAATTCTGTTCATGGAGTTCTTGGGGGCCCATGGTTTCAGGTTAAATGTCCCCGTCTAGGCTGCATCTGTGGTCACTAGATTGAGCTGTACCGGAAATCAGGCACTGTGTGCTTTGGTAACCTACCAATGGCTTGTTTCATTGAAGACCAGTGTTTGACCAAGTGTGTGATGTCCCTTACTTGTCCAACTCCATTATGCATACCTGGGGAAGAAGGTCTTTTATTTGGATGACCCAGCCAAGGGAACAGAACCCCTGAGAGGTACACAATACTGACACAGGGAGGTTCCTCCTGGGCACACCAGTCCTTTCTGGTTCTTAGTGGCTTCAAAAGGTGGCCTGAGTACATGAAAATGTGCAGCCCCAAATTTTTATATCATGTTAGGCATATCTTAGCCCTGGCTCTGTGGCCAACAGATAAGGTTTCTTCTCTCTTACGTGGAAGACTATAGTCTATAGAGATTAAGATCCTATATATCCCAAGCACTCAGATGCATTAATTCACTCAATTTATATTTATTAAGTGTATTGTTAGTCAAGATTCTTCCGAGCTAAGCACATAAATGGAGTGGAGGAGGGTACTTACTGACTCACCTAACTGAAAAAGTCTAAGAATAGCACCCCCTCAGGTACAGCTGGATCCAGGCTCTATTTTTCACTATATTCTCAGACAGACTCCCCATGAGAGAAATAGAGCAGCCATCAGTAACTTCAGGTGCTTTTCTTACCTGTTTAGCTACCTCTGTAAAAGAAAGTGCCTCTTTCTCAATAACCCCAGAAAAAGTCCTGGAACTAACCCTCTGTGGATCAAGCTGGGACATGGGCCTATCTCCAGGTCAATCACTGTAGCAAAATGGACAGAATATGCTAATTAGTCAGGCCTGCGTAATAGCCAGAGCCAGTCCTCCCTGGACCACAAGGGCCCACAAGGGCTGAGTTGGGGTGGGAGTGGGGCCACAGGGAGGTCTCCAAGGGAAAATCAGATTGCTGACAACAGAAAAATGGATTCTGGGAAAGAGCAGTGGATGTCCTCTGTTCTAATTGCCTCCTGCTTACCCTGTTGGTGAGGGAGGGACTCCTCCCTAAATAGTATGAGATGGCTGAACACATTCACCTGACACCAGACAGATGAACTCAAACAGAAGGTTATTAATCAAATATACTCACAGCCCTAGAGGAGGACACAGCCTGTCATGCAGGGCCACATGCACTCAGGAACAGAAGTGGGCTTTGTAGTAAACTGGAGGATGGGGTGACATCTGGTTTCCTTGAGAGGATGTGATTGGCTTGCTTGAATAATTTCTCAGGCTGTCAAGGAGTTGAAATCTGTTAGGGTGAGGACTGGCTGGGGCACCTGCTCTGGCTGATAGGGGAATTGTTAGGGTGGGGAACCTTCCTGTTGGGCCAGGGGGCATATCTGGAGCAGGGGAACTGGGCTTTGGGGCCCTGTGAGACTCAATTATGCCAGGGCAGCACATGACACTTCAGACCTTACAATACACTCCTAAAGGGCCTACTATGTGCTGGGTATGCTCTTAGACGTGGGGACTGCTAGGAGGGAAGATGTCTCACATGTCTGGCGCCCCTGACTTTGAACTCGAGTCTCTGGCTCCATTAGGTCTGTTCTGGATCCAACCCATTATAACTGTTTCTATTTGTCTGCCCTCTGCTTGAATACCTCCCCAGAATCTTGATCCACTTTGGGACACTTAGAAATTTCTCCCTCATATGGGAGTTGTCCTTGTTTTGCCCTAAATTCATTAAAAGAGCACTTAGCCACTGAGTGACTCACAAAATCTAAAATATTTACTATCTGGCTCTAAAAAAGTTTTGCTGATTCCTGGTCTAGAGCAGTGGATATCAGTCAGGAGGATGCTATGCCAGGCAATGGGGCTGAGGTTCAAACCCAGACCTAACTGTGTGGTCTTGGCTAGGTTACATTGCCTCTCTGAGCCCCATTTCCTCATCTGGAGAATGGAACTGAGATCAGTACCTACCACAGGGTTTCTTTCTGGGGTGATATAAATGTCCTGGATTTAGGTAGTAGTGATGGTTACCCAATTTTGTGAATATACTAAAAATCATGGAATTGTACAATTTTTTAAAAAGGTGAATTTTATGATCTGTAAATTATATTTCAAGAAAAAAAGTACCTCCAAAAGCTGTTGTAAGAACTAAACGTGGTAATATATAGCACCGTTAAGAGCAGGGCAGAGCACCAGACACCCAGTAGGTGCTTTTGTTGTCATGGTCCTCCTCCTCCTCATCATCATCTGGAGGTGGAGGAATCATTTAAAACAATGCCCTGGAAACAGGTTTGATGTATTACTTGAACTGCTATTTTCTCTTTCACAATACCTAGAATAGTAAAGCATCTGGCAAGCAAGAAGTTGGCATTCACATTGAAACTGTACCATCTAAATTAAGAATGTTTGTCTTTTAAGATAAAAATAAATTTATTTTCCTTAAAATATTTTCATGCTTGACAGATCTGACTACACAAAAAATAGACTTTTCTCTATCATATGGCACTACACACAAAGTCAAAATAACAAACTAGGGGAAAATGTTTCCACATAAAACAACAAGTTAATACAAACATGGTCCTAAGAAGTAAATAGGAAGAAGACAAAGAACTCACTAGAAAAATGGGCTAACAACACAGACAATTCATAGACAGTGAATGCAAATGGCCAAAACTCCTATGAAAAGAGGTTCAGTCTCGCAGAAGTCAGGGAAATGCACATTCAGAACCAGGAGATGCTATTTTCTCTCATCAGACTGGTAAAAATTTAAACAAGCAATAAAATATGGGGAAGTGTTTGAGAGCCTACAAATTGCTACAACCTTTGGGAGAATAAACTGGCAGGATTTATTAAAATTTAAAGCATGTATACCTTTTGACCCAGCAATTCCACTTCTAGGAAGCTGTCAGATGGAAATAAAAGCATGAATACATAAAGCTAGGTATTTAGGAGATTCACTGAAGGGCTCTTTATAACTGGAAGCTATCTAAAGGTCTATTAGATAGAGCTGATTAGTTTACATACCACAGAATGCTTTAAAACTACTAAAAGAATGAAATGTTGCATATGGATATGAATGACCTCTAGACATGGTATTAAGTAAAAAAGGCAAGGTATAGAACAGTGTATGTTACATGCATTGCACACATAATACATATTATATATTACATATGTAATACTATACACATAATACTATAATACTATATACATACAAAATACATAATACCATATACATATTATATATCATACTATATACAAATAGTATATAGCACAAATCTACTATATAGCATATGTACAATACATACTATATATATTGTTATGTAAAACGGGAGGGACGATGTATATACACATTTGCTGATCCATGCTTAACCTGGAAGGTACAGAAGAAAGGTAATGCTCATTGCTTCTTGGGGGCCAACCAGGTGCCTGGAGGGAAGGGGGAGAAAAGTTCATCCTTGAATACTCTTGTATACCTTTAAAATTCTGAGCCATGTGAATGTATTACTTACTAAATTTTTAGATTAATTAAAAAATACACAGATCTAAATATATTGGAAAGGTATCTACAATGTATTGTTAAATGAAAAAAGTATGTTCCAGAATTTTTTTTTGTAGAAAAAGGGAAAGAAGAAAAAGCCCTAACACTATATGCACATGCATTTGTTCAAGCATTAAAAAAAGCCATTTTTTTTTCTTTACACATGAGCATGCATAAGTTTTCTATTTAAAAAATAAATTTTCATTGCTTTGATTTGTTTTTGTCACAATGTCGAGGACTCTGGTCGGGAAGATTTTCATGCAAACTCTCAGACATGGTGGGAAGAGTGTCTCTTGGTTTCCAAAGCCTCTTCTGGCAGGACAGATGTTGCTTTCCTTGTCCTCAGGAGTTGCAAGTTCTGCGTTTTTCACCGAACAGACAAAAGCCCCTCCTTTGCCCAGCATGAGAGAAATGCACAGACTCCAGGAATGGGATTTGAGGGGCACGTTTCAGGAAGCAGAAAAGGAGAGACACAAGCAGGGTGAGTTTTCCAGCTGCCAGGGCTGCCTGCACATGGTCCCTAGAGAGCTGCTTGTGCCCCTGAGAGCTGCATTTTCTTTATCTTTGGAGGAGATAGTTGGCAACTTCATTCCCCAGTGACAAACTTGCGATGCTTTGCTCTCAAACATTGTGAGGGGCTGGGCTGAGTCACCAGTGGTTAGTCCCAGTGGAATTTGCAGCCAGCTTGGGTTCCACTAACCTGCAGGCTCTCCTAGGTTAACTTATCGGTGAAGAGCTCCAAGGTCCAACAGATCTGGTCTTCAAACTCACCTCTGCCACCTAGCAGATGCTGGGCAGATGACTTACCCTCTCGAAGCCTCAGTGTCCCCATCTGGAAAATGGGTGAGGTGATGAGGGTGATAAATCTCTTCTCCATGAAGATGTTGTAAGAGAAACAATGCTGATAGTGAGCCTGGCACCTGGTACTTGTGACATCTAAGCCTCTGGAGTTCGGTACAAGGGGAGGTGACATTGTGGGGTTACAGCAAGGATGCCTCTGGCTCTAACTGTATTGTGACCCTCAGCATAACCTCATGGCCGTGCCTGGTCAGGGGCAGTGCATGGTGCTTGTGTGTGGGAGATGCGTGGGTGGGTCTGAGTATGAGAGAAAACATGTCTAGAGTCATCTCTGGGGGTTAACACCACCAGGCCAGTTTAGCCAGAACTACAGTCGCGTAGCCTGCACAGCAGGAAAGGAGGGGCTGTCTCAGCAAAGGCTCTGAGGCCCAGTTTATAAAAATAACCCTCCACGTCCCTCGCGGGGCAGAGGCAGCAAACCCCCCTCTTCTCATGCTCCTCACACCTCAAGTGAGATTAGACAAGCGCAATCATTAATTATTTCAGAAATAATCGGGGCAGCACTTGCCACCCGACCGGCCGAGGCTGCAAATGCCCGGTTGGTTTTAATTATTTTCCGGGGAAATGGTTGCCTCCATCAATCACAGACCCATCCCGCCGAGGGCTCTGTGGAGGGATGGGCTGGGTGAAGGGAATGTACCTTCCTCTGGCCCTGAGGGAGCTCTCAGGTGGCCAGGAGGGGGTGATGGGATTCATTTGGGGTCCCATCTGAGAGCAAGCAGGTCCTCTGCCTCAGAGTGTGGCAAGGGCAACAAAGGTTTGGCAGAGATACTGGGTTTGCACCCAGGCTCCTCCCTTCCTAGCCACGTGACCCTGAGCAAGCCAATCATACACCTGGCCTCTACTTCCTCATCCTAGGCTATTGGTCAGGAATTTGGAAACATCATACTGTGGAAGCAGGGGGAATGGCCTTATGAGGAAACTGAGGCCCGGGGAGGTACAATGGCTGTGTGAGGCCACGTAGCAGTCACTGGCAAGTGACCAACCCAGGGTTGTCCCCTTTCCCAAGACCTTCTGGGGTTCTTTCCTTTTCTGGGCCCATTTCCAGGGGCCCCATGTGCTTGGAGACTGCTGTCTTCCTGCCATACTGGAGATGGGCCTGGCACGAGCCCAGCTACCCCAGGCATGGCGTGAGCCTTTCTTCCCAGCCCTTCAGGCTTGTCGAACACTCGCTGCTGTTCAGCATTCTCAGAGCAGGTCCAAATGGTAAGTCAACCAAAAAATGAGTGGGTGGACTAGACAGACTCCAACATGGGGGAACAGAAGGGATTCTCTCTTTACCTAGGAGCCTCTCTGAATCTGAGGTTTTCTGTTCTGAATTCTGGCTATTCCCACCACTTCCATTGTATGACGTTTCCAAATTCTTAACCATTAGCCTCTATCTAAAAGAGGGTCAAATAGCTGTTCACACAGCCTGATTGGAAGCAGATAGTGGCCTGGTAGTGAGGGCCTGGAAACTCACTGCCTGGGTTCAAATCCCCACATCACCACTTCTTAGTTGTGTGACCTTGAGCAAGTTGCTTCACCAGCCTGTGACTCAGTTTCTACATATGAAAAATGGGGCTAACAATAGCACCGAGATGACAGGTTTGTTACCAAGTTTAAATGAGATAGAACATGGCAGTGCTTAGCCTCACGCCAGGCCCACAAATAAGGTTTTGATGACTGCTAGTCAATAACAGAACTACAATAGATCATTTCCACATACCTGTCTCCCCTGCATAGAGAGTAAGCTTCTTGAGGGCAAGGATCATGTTGGTGTTCTACCTTGCACGTAATGGATCCTAAAAATAAATTAGATTTGCTGAGTTCAATAGGCATGTGAATAGGCATTTAGTTCTTGAGGTTCCTGCTTGGAGTTCTGGGACTTGTGTTTCTAAATGAGTGATATTTTAGGATTTGATTGTAAGCTCATAATTCTCATATTCTGCACTTCACTGGACGTGTCTTTTTCAGTACTTACCACAACCATAAATACAGTTATGTGATCTTTTCACTGAATGTTTCCTCCCTGCCCAGATTGTAAAATCCATGAAGGAAGGGACCCTGTTTACTTGATAACCTCTGACTATACCCATAGGCTTAGCACAGGGCCTGGCAAATATTAGACACTCAATAAATATTTGTCGGCTGGCTGATAACTCACTAGCTTAGCAGGTGTAGTTAGTGAATAGACAAAAGTTGCTTATTAAAAAGACCAATGGAACACTAGCAAAGTGTTAATGTTCTGTATACTAATATATTCTATTAAAACATATGCCATTGGAGCAATAACTCATTTAATATAAGCAGTCAGGTATCACTAATTCTTAACTATTATGTATTACTGTTGAGCTTAACCTTGACTTAGGGCTCTGGCTAGAATATTAAATACATTTAACTCATCCTTCAGCTCTTTTAAGTCTAAAACTTCCTGGAATGTACATCTAAATATCTCTATGGGACTTTACAAAAGCCCATGCATGTGGCTTCTCTAACTGGCCAGAGGTGTCTTCACAGCCATACAGACTATATACTTTTAGTTGGGAGTGCTAATTATTTTACTGCTTTCCCTTCTTTCTTTGCTCCTACTTCCCCCCCATATCTCAATCCAAAGACAGAAGAATAAGAAAGAAAACTCCAAGTGTTGCAGTCTCTGCTTTCACCAGAAGCATGAACCTTTTAACTGTCTTTTTCCTGAGCACAGAAAGATTTCTCTTCATCTGTTAGCCTTTCTCTAGTTACATTTTCTCTTCTTTGGAGGAAATTGCTTCTAGCTTCTCCCCTTCCCTCTTGACCAGTTACTTAGCTGGGCATACCGTAAAATAAAATTTACATTAAATCATTCCCATGGCAACTCATACACTGGGTATCTGCTTCTAAAGCAGTCATATCCATTTTCCAGTTACAAATTCAAGCCTGCCAAAAAAGTAACATTTCTTGAAAGTACACAGACAGAACCTAACAAGGTCTGTAAATAATGATAAAGTGATTGTACAAGATAGAGGTCCCTTGATAGAGAGCATGAGAGGAATTTCTGAAAAAAATCCTCGGTAATCATGGATATTTACATTGTGCTAAAGCCATTTTAAGTCTGCATAGAAAGCCATTGAATTATAAACATCAGGGAGCGCTCTCATTTCTGGAGCACCACCCACTCTGTGCTAGACATTGGACTAAGCACTTTGCATATATGAATTGCCTCATTTAATTTAATCCTCACATCCTGTAGAGATTTTTGACCACAGATTGTCATTAGAGCCACTGGGCATCTGCTCCCATGGAAAATGTTTCAGCCCCCCAAATTAACTAGTTGGAATTGAAGCATTCATGCATGTACTTCCTAATAAGAGTAACAGCTGCTGTTTCCTGTGCCATGCCCATTGCCAGGTTTGGCCACATCCTCCCAGTTAATCATTAGAAGCAGCGTAGGAGGGGGTATTATTCTCCCTATTATAGATGGGGAAACTGAGACTCAGGGAGGGGAAGCAGCCTGCACACACAGCTAGGAAATTACAAAGTTGGGATCTGAATTCAGGTGGGTTCAGTCCCCAAATATGTGCTCTTGTCACTCTGCCTCCCAGAGATGCTTCAGCCAAGGAGGCGAGAAGGCAAACAGTGCCAGTCTTCAGAAGATGCAGGCTTCCAGGGGGTAGGAGTCCTGGGGGTGGGTTCTGTGCCAGGGGAGGTGACTCTGGGGCCTGGAAGGTGGGAGGGAGGGAGAGGAGCCAGTCACTCCTCCCCAGTCCTTAAAATTGCTGAGCTTTTGTTGGTTCCCACTAAGGGAAATACTCCCCCTCTCTCTCAACCCCCTCAACATTTCTACCTGGCCATTTCCTACTCACTCTCCAAGTCTCAGTTTAAAAGCTGCCTCCTCTGTGATGTCTCCCTGACTTCTCAGGCAGACTTCAGTCTGACAGATCTGGCTCAGAGCTGTGGAGCTTTGTAGATTGCTTTCCCTCTCTGAGCCTCAATTTGCTCATCTGTAAAATAGGGCCCTTACAGGGTCATCAGTGTGACATCACACTGAGTTTCAATGTGATAATGTACGATTATCACACAGTAGAGCTCTTGACCATAGTAAGTGCTCAGTAAATGTCAACTATTATTGGCCTCCTATGTACTTTACCATTTCCAATATTGCAGTGAACTTATTTGTAATTTGCATGTCTCCCCAATAGTTGGTGAGGCTTGAGGGCAGGATCCTTATTTTCTCCTCTCTATCACCAGCCCTGGAACCAGTGAGCACAGCTGAATATATGAAAGGTTATCTGGGACCATCTCCCAGAACACTGGGCTCCTGGGAACAGTAGCATGGAAGTAGAGAGCTGGGGGTTCATGCTTTTCAAATGCAAATCTCCCTCACCCCACATCAAGCCACTGAGAAAGACCATTGACCAGTCAACCCTCAGCTGGGCTTAGGGGACATGCAGCTGAGAAGGGCCACCATCTAGGGGCCTGGCATAGGAAGGTGTAGGCCCTGGGCTAGGAAGATGGCAACACAACTTTGCCGTGTGCCAGCCCATGCTAGCTCACTTGAACAACCTTGTGGTGCCTCAAATCTATTTTTGGAAGAAAGCAGAGGATATAAAAATAAATAAAATACACTCAGATCACCATTTACTTTACTGTAGCTCATGCCTGGCTTCTTTGGCTCCAACTTGTCATTGACACAAAACTGGAAAACAGGGAGAACTGGAAAGAACTTGGAAATTACCTGGTTTCAGTCAACATTTCCATGAGCGCCTGCTGTATGCCAGGCCCTGAGGATACAGAGACTAATAGTGATAATACTCAGCATGAGATGCGTGCTTACCTTATGCCAGGTGCTGTTTCAAGCACATCACAGATAATAGTCATTTAATTATCACAATCACACTAGATGATAGATGCTGTTATTATTACTGCCATTTTACAGACGAGGAAACTGAGGCACAGAAATGGTGAGGAACTTGCCCAAGGCCACAGAGATAGTAAATGCAGAACCTGGATTTGATGCCCGGCTGTCAGACTCTGGCTCTTGGTCACTGCGGTAATCTTACAGTGCCCCCAGTCTGGTGAGTTTGTGTGGATAACAGATAAGGAAACGGGCCATTTCAGGGGCACAGAGAAGGGGCTGCTCTGGGAGCTAAGACAAGGCTTTTTGAACGAGACGCAGAAGCTGAGATTTGAGTAGGGGAGAGAGGGTGAAAAGGAGATCCTGTGGGGAGAACAGGTGGGCAGGAGTGCGGCTCAGAGAGAAGCTGCTTCTTGCTGAAGGTCCCACTGAGAGCCAGCAACACAGAAAGACCTTCAGCCCAGGTCCCAGGCTCTGTATCTCTACTACCCTGTCTCTTAGCATTCTCAGCAGCAGGATCCTAACCAGCAAGAATTGCTATGCCCTGGGGTCCTCGGAAGAACAGAACATAGACACTTGACCTGGGAGTGCCGAGCAGATTTGTATGGACTAAGGAGCCAGACAAGGCGGTAGAGGGCAAGTTATTAGGCATTTTGGCACAGACAAGGGGCCCTAAATTCAGCACTCATGGCACCATATCCCCCTCATCTTCATTTGTTATCTTTCTCTCTCCTCTTACCCCATGGTACGTTAAAAAATGCCCCCAGAGATCTGTCTGTATCCTAATTCCCAGAACTTGTTTTGAAAAAGGGTCTTTGCAGACATAATTCAGTTTAAGATTTTGAGGTTGAGAAGATTATCCTGGATTATCCTCATGGGCCCTGAATATGACCTTATAAGGCAAAGGCAGACCTGCGATGTTATTCACAATGGCTAAAACATGGAAGCAAACCAAGCTTGGCTGGACGGATGAATGGATAAGGAAAATGTGGCTTATACATGCAATGGAATATTAACCTTAAAAGTGAAGGAAATTCTGACACGTTACAACTGGAAGAAACTTGAGTACATTATGCTAAGTGAAATAAGCCAGTCACACAAAGACAAATACTGTTATGATTCCACTTACATGAGGTACTTAGAGTAGACAGCATCATAGAAAGAATGGAGGTTGCCAGGGGCTGGGGTGGGGTGGGGAATGGGGAGTTATTATTTAACGGGTACAGTTTCAGTTTTATAAGATGCAAAGAATTGTGGAGCGGGGTGGTGGTAATGGTTGCACAAAATTATGAATGTGTTTAATACCACTGAACTGTACACTTAAAATGGTAAAATGTTATGTCATATTTTACCACGATAAAAAATTTGAGAAAAAAAAGTTGCCATAAGGAAAAGATATAGAAATAGAATTAACGATAAAGTCATGAATTGCCAGTTTAAACAGAGAGAGAGAGAGAGAGAGAGAGAGAAAGGCAGAGAAAGGTCAGACAGGTTCACAGAGGAAATGATGTGAAATGGCACAGCCTCCTGAGCAGATAGATGTAAGTCTCCTGGTGCCTTCCTGGCACCTTGATTTAAGGTTTCTGGCTTCTAGAATTGTGAGAGAATAAATTTCTTTTGTTCTAAACCATCAGGTTTATAGTAATTTCTTAAAGCAGTCACAGGAAACTAATAAACATGTCCCCATTTCCCATCATTCCTTTCCTCATCTTTCTCCCCTGGGAATAAGCAAGGAGACATGGGCAAGGGACTTCTCTGACTTAGGCTATAGGACTTCGTCACCAGGAGGTCTTCTGTCCTCCTTGGCAGTTGGCGGCAGCTGGCTCATCTCAAGCCTCTGATCTTGCCCCCTGCCAGGTTCTCATACCCTCATCCCACATCTCTGGACATGTCCTGGCCACAGCCTGAGAGGACACTCAGCCGCTCATTCACAGAAGGGACTCAGGGGCAAGTCCTTTCTGTGACTTCAAGCAGAATGTGAATGAGTGACAGTTTCAGGGCAAAGACAGGTGTATCCTCCCTGACAGTATTCATATAACTTCTCTCTCCCACTTTGTGTCCCTCCAGCCGCTCCTAGCACAGAGCTGGGCACACAGTGACCTTTTGGTAACTTTCCTCGAGAGGCAATATGGGGCAATGGTGAATGGTATAGGCTTTGAAAACATATGAACCTGGGATTGAATCCTGGCTCTTGTTACTTACACGCTGTGCTGCCTTGGGTAAGTCACTTTACCTCTCTGAGCCCCAGTTCATCGTCTGTAAAAGGAAATACTAGCACCTCCTTCAAAACTATCCTGAAAGACAGCTGAGGATAGATGTCAAGAGCATGGGCTGTGGAGCCAGACGACTTGCTTCAGATCCCAGCTCCACCATATATTAACTGTTTGAATTAGGCATCCATGCCTCAGCTTCTCCATCTGTAATTTGGGGATAGTAATAGTACCTACCTCATAGAATTGTGAGGACTAAATGCATTATTTTACATCAAATCCCTAGGATGGAGCCTGGCACACATCAAGTTCTCCATAAACAACCTTCATCATTAGATATCACCATAGGGTTGTCAGGAGCGCTATTTGAGATGATGCACAAAAGCAATTAGTGCAATGCCAGTGCACAGTGAATGTCCTGTAGTGGCGCATACGGTCTCTGCCATCACTTCTTGCTGAGGGGCCGTGGGGGAAGGGGCTGCCATTCCCGGGCCCCACAGTTTCCCTGGCTAGGCTGACATTCTCCCGACCACCTGTAGGACCTTATTTCACTCCCTGGAAGCCCAACTTTATAGAGCAACGTCTGATGCCTATTATAGATTTAGTTCTCCTAATCCACCCCAAATGCATTTACCAGTTGTCAGCCACTTATCAGCAATTAAGCTTCCATTTTAGATGTCAAGACAGAAATATATTTTGCTGCTGAGAGGGGAAGCATTCAGATGGGCTGTTAGACACAAGTTCTGAATGTTCTCTTTGGTTTGGCAAAAACTTTCATAGACTTTTATACATTTGTAAAACCAGAAGGGACCCTAGAGAGGCCCATTTTACCTAAGTGGAAACTAAGGCCAGGAGGTTACTGTGAACTAGGGGCAGAGACAAGGAACCGTGCTGCATGTATTTGTTTTTCAAGCTTAAAAAAATTGCAAACCATACTGTACACACAGAAGTGTATGTAATGTATCTTGCTGTTTAAAGCATCCCACAACCTGACATCCACGTTCAGAAATGGAATTAATTCCAGTGCTGGTAAGCCCCTACTGCTGTATCCCCTTACAGAGGGTCTGCAGAGGAGTCACCTGCCCATAGAACAGGGGGGAATCCATCAAAGGAGGGGCTCCTTCTAGTAAGACAGCCAGGAAGGTTGTTCAGGGTCCTCTGCTTGTAATTCTCTGGGGTGGAGCCCAGAGTATAAGCTGAATTCCCCAGCATCATTTTAAAACCAGACATTTTCCTTGGTGGTGTTCCCTTTTTAGCCACTCCGTGTCATCTTGGTCTCCCACCTTCAGGAAGCTGGTAGTGCTTTCCCAGCTCAAGCAGTTACCACATTTGATTTCTACGGATAGGAAGAGCAAACCTTGCCACCTTCATAAGAGTAACAATTTATTGAGTGTTCAGGTGTTCTCAGCAAGGGGCTAGGCAGTTTAAATGCATCTCCCTACTTAGCCTTCACAGGAATCTTTAGAGCAGTCACCATTAATGATAAAACCCATTTTTCAAATGAGTAAATGGGGGCTCAAAAAGATGAAATATTTTTGAATAAGTTAGGATGGAGTAGAGTCAAGATTTGAACCCAGGGTTGTCCAGCTGCAGGGTCAGATCTGGGTTTTGTGGGGCCTGAAACTTAGGCTGTTTTGGGGTTGTAGGGGAGGAAAAATTTGTCCTTGATCCTCTTAGGGTCTCTGGCTAAGTCTAAAAATTAACCTGACAAAGACTGATTAACAGGAGAAAAGCATGCAAGTTTATCTCATGTAGGTGTGACATGACGTGGGAGCCTGCATGAGGCAAGAAAGACCTAAGAAAGCAGTTGGCCCTGAGTGTTTATGCCAGGTGTCATGAACGTGGGCAGTCACGTAGAAAACAACAGGTTGGGAGTCTGAGGTTAAGTGGAGTGTAAGGGGTGGGGGGAACTTAGTAAGTACAGTTTGTCGGGATTCTTGGCATCCCTTTGTCTTTGTAGGTAAGACACCACTTTCCTTGGGGTACAGGGAGGGCACCTCTCTCGTGAGGGTTTTCTGACCAGCTCCAGGGAAGAAGGACAGAATGGGGATGTCAGAATGACCTTCCTGCTGCTGCCATTTTCTCAAACTCCTTCAATTAAAAATATCCAATATGCCAGGTGCCATATTTCAGCGTAGCCTGTCCTGAACCCCATCAAGTGACCAGCATTAAGAAAGGACAAAAGATTAAAAGTACGAATATTGATACGAAAGTGTTCAAGTAAAAAGAGACGTTAATTGCAGTTAAAATCTTGTTTTTGCAAATTTTGCAGAAATGTTTACTCTGTGAATATATTGTTGGGGCTTCTTCCTCGGTTTGTGGAAGGAGCTTCTGCAAAGGAGGGCCGCTGAGGCCACAGCTCCATTATTGCGACTCAGTCCGTCCACCGTGCCTCTGCTAGAGCAGTGGTTTTCAGGAAGGGATTAAGCAGCACACAATGTCAATAGTGCTTCAGTGGAGCAAACTTAGGCTGCAGTGAGGAAATAAGAAGAAAGACGGCAAGCTCTCCGAGGATGGTCATGGATGGCACCCAAAGAGCGTTTGTTCCCTAACAATCACATGCATTCTCTCTCTTGGCCCCGGGAAGATGGCAGGGGAAGTAGGGAATGGATTGTCCGCTTTTAGTATTATAAATGTGACCTGGGTGGTGAAGAGAGACACAGACACCCTTGTGCTCCGTAACACACTTCTCTCTTCAGGTCATCCTTGTCCAGTACACAGGGTGGGCCCTGGTTCCATGATGGGGCAGAGGGCGGTGGGTGCTGCCATTCCAGAACGTAGCTCTAGTCTGACAAACATCTGAGAGCAAACAACGCTCCACCCCAGGTACTGCTTTCCTCCTGGAGATCATGCCTTTCTGATCTGAATGAGAAACTTATACCCTCTTATCAGCCTGGTTTTCACGCTATTTGCTGTGAAGCAATAACTGTTCTCTTGCTCTTATTAAGCCAGAGGCTCTGACCCCCTAATCGCCCTGAATTGTATTACAAAGCTTCCTGGAATTAGGAAACATAAAAGGTGACCTGCACCTGGGGGGGGGGGGGGAGAAGGGAGAGGTCTTTATTCACCTTGTTAAGGCTGCCTTATCCCTCGCCTTGTCTCCCAAGCACAACACTGAGGAAGCTTTTAATTTAGTCTTTGCTGTGCTAAGGATGAATGAAGCGTGGAACCCCAAGAGACTGATTGGGAAAGCCCATATTGGAACAGAGTGCAAGGATATACTCCGCCCATAACCCCTTCTGCAGGAGATGGCAGAGGGATCCCAGAAACATTGAAAGCCATCCCCACCTTCCCTAGAGGGAAGCTCAGAGATGAATTAGTGAAGGAGAACATGGGAGAGATCTGATACAGCTCCCAGACTTCTACCAACAGGCGCGCGTTAACCTAATTCCCAGGCCACCACCAAAGCCACAATCACAATCCAGACGGAAACGATGGGCTTGGCACACGGAAGTGTAACAGTGATCCTGCCTTGAGCTGCATGTTTAGAGTTGCCCAGGTAGGGAATCATCTGAAAACTCAATCTTTTTTCCTCCAACTTAAAAGAAGCATGGTAAATGATATGGAACATAAAATTTACCATCGTAACCACTTTTAAGTGTACAATTCAGTGGTATTAAGTACATTTGTAATGTGCTACTCTCACCATTCAGCTCCAGTCTCTTTTCAGCTTGTAAAACTGGAACTCTATACGCATTAAACAATTAAACAGTAACTCCCCATCCCCTCCTCCCTCAGCCCCCACCATTCTACTTTCTGTCTCTAAGAATCTGACTCCTCTAAGTTCCTCAGATAAGTGGGATCACATAGAATGTGTTTTTGTGACTGGCTTATTTGCCTTAGATAATGTCCTCAAGGTTCCTCCACAACACAGCATGTCAGCATGTCCTTCCCTTTAAAGGCTGAATATATTCTATTGCATGTACATATCCCATTTTGCTTACCCATTCGTCCACTGATGGACACTTGGATTGCTTCCACGCAGATAACTTTAAATTTAAAAATGTTTAAAACAATTTCCACTTTGAATGGAAATCTTTAAAGGTTCACCTGCCACAGCCCTACTGAAAGAGGAAGAAGCTGGGTGTGGAGTGGAAAAGATACTCTAGACGTTTAGGCTTGGAGCTAAGAATCAGTCTCAAATTCAAGTCTCTGTTTTGCTATCAAGACAATGCAATTTTCACCTTCCTGGCCTCAATTTCCTCATTGACAAGTAAGATTAAAAGTAATCATACTTTAATTCATGTGTTCATGGTTTTATTCCATCTGCACACCCACCCACACACATCATTGAGAGGCACCTTCCTAAATCTAAAATTGTGACTCGAAATTAAGTCCTAGCCTTATTTTTTGCTTAACCCTCCCTCAAACCTCCTTTTCTGAAACTGTTTATCTGCCAAATGGGCTCATAGAATCAAAATGAGGTGATGAGGAAAGCATGACTGGCAAATGGAAAGTTATACAAATGTAAGCAATTATCCTCGTCATATTGAGTACAATTCAGTGTGTGTTGTGCTGCTGTGGTGCCCTGTTTGCTAAGAGGCTGGGGAGTCAGGCCTTTGATGTGAAACAGGAAATGAGGTGACCAGGTGGGGAACAAAGATGGTGTGTGTGGGAAGGACAGATGGAGTTTAAGACTTTTCAGAGAAAGGATTTGAGCTGGAGGTAGATTAGATGTGGGGATGAGGCATAAAGGAAAGATAGCTGTCAACGTGTGATGAGTGAGGGGCCTTTGGTGGTCAGGTAGCCTTAGAGGGAAGCCTTTGTGCCTCGGGTGGAAGGGGAAGTCCTCTCCCTCTTTCCTGACTGACCCCTGGTTGCTTCTCTGCCTCCCCCTCTGCCAGGGCTCTGGACCTTTTACACAGTCACAGTTAGCAGTGAGAATGGATTTATCCTCTAATGTTACTGGTATGGGGCTTTCTGGTTTGTCAGAAAAATTCTGACATATGCATTGCCAGAATCCTCACACTAGGGGAGGCCCTCTGCAGGATGTCCCAATACTCGCATTCTAGAAACATCAGGTAATAGGCTAGTTCCAGTCCTATTGGCTTTCCCCCTTTTCAACACTCAAGGCTCAAATTGTATCTTTGAGATCATTTTGGGACACAAAAGGAACACACTCAGAAAGCTGGCTGGCTTGCTCTCACTCACTCACTCAATATCTACTGAGTTCCTTCTCTGGGCGAGATACTGTGCTAGGCCAGGGTTTCTCAACCTGTGCACACTTAATGTTTGGGGCAGTACAAGTCTTTGTTGTGGGGCTGCCCTATGCATCATAGGATGTTCAGCAGCATCCCAGGCTTCAGAATTCAGAAGCACCCCCTAGTCCTGACAACCTAAAATGTTTGCACACATTGCCAAATGCCCCTGGGGACAAAATTAGCCCCTTGTTATAAGCCACTGACCTGGCACCAAAGCTGTGAAGATGAGCAGATGCAGAACAGTCCCAGCCCTCAGGGAGCAGTCTAGCTGAGGAAGCAGATATCAATTAAATAATCGCATAGAGGGGGTTAAAGATGGTGTGAAAGGTGAGACAGAGAACTCCTCCCAAAACCACATAGAATATGAAAATATAGTTAATACAACTAATCCTAAAAGAGCAACAGGAAAGAAGGCTGAGCCAGACTGCATAAACCTGGAGAACAGAGCAGACCTCATGAAACAGGGTAACATACCAAAGTCTTGATCTGGCGGGACTCAAGCCCTTCCCCCACCCCAGCTCACCAGTGGGAGGAAGAGAAATGGAGTGGGGAGAGGGTGGAAGCCTAGGACTGCTGAACACCCAGCCCTGGAGATCTGCTTTGGAAGCACAAACCTACATTGTATGCTCTGGAGATTAGTGGGGTTGGAAAGCTAAGACAGGCAGAATACTTGGAGAGACTGAGATTCCAGCCATTTGTGGAGGACAGGGATCCACATCTGGCTGCTCTTAGACAAAGGAAAGGCATCTGAGAGGCTTCCTAGCAGTGAGAGGGCTGCTGAAGGAAAGGGGATTGCACAGAGCTTGCTGCTCGGGAGGAGGGATAGGTGGAAAAGGTTGTCTGGGCATGCTCTGCCCAGAAGGTTGAGAACTTTCAGGAGCTTCAGGTGCTCCATCCCCCTGGCTGGCTACTCAGCTACAATGCCCCCCACTGTGATATGCAGCCTGCTGCACCTTCCTCCTGGGCTGCTGGCACCAGCTTGCAAACCTGGTGTCAGGCCAGCCCAGAGGGAGGCACCACCTATGGCAGCTACAAACATAAAGGACAGAGGCTTACACCTGTGTGCTCAGCCCACTGGTTCTGGCAGTGGAGGCAGGCACTGCACCTGGGAGGCAGGAAACATCTCTTTCCTCCCCCCAGGCACCAGCACCACTCCCCTGCGATCCCCGACATCACTCCAGGAGCTGAGCAGCTCCAGAGACTACAGATTCTGGGACTAGAGGGTGCCACATACAAATATGAAACGTCAAAGGAACCTGGTTCAAAGCAAAATCTCAAAAACACCAGGAAAAGGCCCAAGTGAAACTGAACTCACCAATCTTCCTGAAAGAGAGTTCAAAATAAAAATCATAAACATGTTCATGGAGGTACAGAAAAATATTCAAGAAATCAGGGATGAATTAAGGACAGAGATTCAATCATTATGAAATTCCATATCTGAAATGAAACACACAATGGAGGGGTTTAAAAGCAGATTAGATGTAGTAGAAGAGACAGTAAATGGAATAGAAATGAGAGAAGAGTAATACAAAGAAGCTGAGGCACAGAGAGAAAAAAGGATCCCTAGGAATGAAAGACTATTGAGAGAACTGTGTAACCAATCCAAACGGAACAATATTCACATTATAGGGGTACCAGAAGAAGAAGAAGAGAGAAAAAGGGATAGAAAGTGTCTTTGAGGAGGTAATTGCCAAAAACTCCCCCAATCTGGGGAAGGAGACAGTCTCTCAGGCCATGGAGGTGCACAGATCTCCCAACACAAGAGACCCAAGGAAGACAACACTAAGACATATAATAATTAAAAAGGCAAAGATCAAGGATAAGGAGAGACTATTAAAAACAGCCAGAGAGAGAAAAAAGATCACATACAAAGGAAAACCCATCAGGCAATCATCAGACTTCTCAACAGAAACCTTACAGGCCAGAAGGGAGTGGCATGATATATTTAATGCAATGAAACAGAAGGGCCTCGAACCAAGAATACTCCTGGCAAGATTGTCATTTAAATTTGAAGGAGAGATTAAATAATTTTCAGATAAGCAAAACCTGAGAGAATTTAGCTCCCACAAACCACCTCTACAGTGTATTTTGGAGGTACTGCTATAGATGGAAGTGTTCCTAAGGTTAAATAGCTGTCACCAGGGGAAATAAAATCACAATAAAGAAAGTAGAACAATTAATTACTAAGCAGATGCAAAATCAAATCAACTACCCCCAAAGTCAATCAAGGGATAGATAAAGAGTAAAGATTATGATACCTAATATATAAAGAATGGAGAAGGAATAAAAAGGAGGAAAAAAAAGAACCTTTAGGTTGTGTTTGTAATAGCATACTACGTGAGTTAAATTAGACTGTTAGATAGTAAGGAAATTACCCTTGAACCTCTGGTAACCACAAATCTAAAGATTGCAATGGCAATAAGTACATACCTATCAATAATCACCCTAAATGTAAACGGTTTGAATGCACCAATCAAAAGACATAGAGTCACTGAATGGATAAAAAAATGAGATCTGTCTGTATGCTGCCTAGAAGAGACTCACTTCAAACCCAAGGCATACACAGACTGAAAGTAAAGGGACAAAAAAAGATATTTCATGCAACTAATAGGGAGAAAAAAGTAGGAGTTGCAGTACTTGTAGCACACAAAATAGACTTCAAAACAAAGAAAGTCACAAGAGACAAAGAAGGATATTACATAACAATAAAGGGGTCAATCGAACAAGAGATTACAACTATTATAAATATCTATATACCCAACACAGGCTCACCTACATATGTGAAACAAACACTAACAGAATTAAAAGAGGGAAATAGAATTCAATGCATTCATTTTAGGAGACTTCAACACACCACTCACTCCAAAGGACAGATCAACCAGACAGAAAATAAGTAATGAAACAGAAGCATCGAACAATGTATTAGAACAGATGTGCCTAATGGACATCTACAGAACACTCCATCCAAAAGGAACAGGATACACATTCCTCTCAAGTGCACATGGAACATTTTCAAGAATAGATCATATACTAGGCCACAAAAAGAGCCTCAGTAAATTAAAAAGTATTGAAATTGTACCAACCAGCTTCTCAGACCACAAAGGTATGAAACTAGAAATAAATTACACAAAGAAACCTAAAAAGCCCACAAACACATGGAGGCTTAATAACATGTTCCTAAAAAATCAATGGATCGATGACCAAATAAAAACAGAGATCAAACAATATATGGAGACAAATGACAACAATTTCAACACCACAAAATTTGTGGGATGCAGCAAAGGCCATGCTAAGAGGGAAGTATATTGTGATACAGGCCTATCTCAGGAAAGAAGAACAATCCCATATGAAAAGTCTAAACTCACAACGAAA
Organism: Manis javanica; assembly: GCF_040802235.1. Taxonomy (NCBI): domain Eukaryota; kingdom Metazoa; phylum Chordata; class Mammalia; order Pholidota; family Manidae; genus Manis; species Manis javanica. Next base: position 17,229,644 of record NC_133159.1, read on the forward strand.
CTAGAAAAAGAAGAAGAAATGAGGCCCAAAGTCAGTAGAAGGAGGGTCATAATAAAGATTAGAACAGAAATAAATAAAATCAAGAATAATAAAACAATACAAAGAATCAATGAAAGCAAGAGCTGGTTCTTTGAGAAAATGAACAAAATAGATAAACTCCTAGCCAGACTTATCAAGAAAAAAAGAGAGTCTGCACACAAACAAAATCAGAAATAAGAAAGGAAAAATCACTACAGACACCACAGAAATACAAAAAATTATTAGGGAATACTATGGAAAATTATATGCTAACAAACTGGATAACCTAGAAGAAATGGACAACTTTCTAGAAAAATACAACCTTCCAAGGCTGACCCAGGAAGAAACAGAAAAACTGAATAGACCAATTACCAGCAAGGAAATTGAACTGGCAATAAAAAAACTACCTAAGAACAAAACTCCTGGACCAGATGGTTTCACTGCTGAATTTTATCAAACATTTAGTGAAGACCTAATACACATCCTCCTTAAAGTTCTCCAAAAAGTAGAAGAGGAGGGAGTACTCCCAAACTCATGATATGAGGCCAACATCACTCTAATACCAAAACCAGGCAAAGACACCACAAAAAAAGAAAATTATAGACCAATATCCCTAATGAACACAAATGCAAAAATACTCAACAAAATATAAGCAAACTGAATTCAAAAAGATCATCCATCATGTTCAGGTAAGATTTATTCCAGGGATGCAAGGATGGTACAACATTTGAAAATCCATCAACATCATCCACTACATCAACAAAAAGGACAAAACCCAAATGATCATCTCCATAGATGCTGAAAAAAACATTTGACAACATTCAACATCCATTCATGATAAAAACTCTCAACAAAATTAGTATAGAGGACAAATACCTCAACATAATAAAGGCCATATATGACAAACCCACAGCCAATAGCGAGAAGCTGAAAGTTTTTCCTTCAAGATTGGGAACAAGACAAAGATGCCCACTCTACCCCCTTTTATGCAACATAGTATTGTAAGTCCTAGCCACAGCAATCAGACAACACAAAGAAATAAAAGGCATCCAGATTGGTAAGGAAGAAGTTAAACTGTCACTGTTTCCAGATGACATGATATTGTACATAAACAACCCTAAATAATCCAATCCAAAACTACTAGAACTGATAACTAAAGTCAGCAAAGTTGCAGGATAAAAAATCAATACATAGAAAGCTGTTGCATTCCTATATACTAATGATGAACTAGCAGAAAGAGAAATCATGAAAACAATTCCATTCACAATTGCATCAAAAAGAATAAAATACCTAGGAATAGACCTAACCAAGGAAGTGAAAGACCTATACTCTGAAAACTACAAAACACTCATGAGAGAAATTAAAGATACCAACAAATGGAAACACATCCCATGCTCATGGATAGAAAGAATTAATATTGTCAAAATGGCCACCCTGCCTAAAGCAACCTACAGATTCAATGCAATCCCTATCAAAATATGAACAGCATTCTTCAATGAACTAGAGCAAATTGTTCTAAAATTCATATGGAAACACAAAAGACCCCGAATAGCCAAAGCAATCTTGAGAAGGATGAATAAAGCTGGTGGGTTTACACTCCCCGACTTCAAGCTCTACTGCAAAGTCACAGTAATCGAGACAATCTGGTACTGGCATAAGAACAGACCCATAGACCAATGGAACACACTAGAGAGCCCAGATATAAACCCAAGCATATATGGTCAATTAATATATGATAAAGGAACCATGGATATACAATGGGGAAATCACAGCCTCTTCAGCAGCTGGTGTTCGCAGAACTGGACAGCTACTTGCAACAGAATGGAACTGGATTATTGTCTAACCCCATACATAAAAGTAAACTCAAAATGGATCAAAGACCTGAATGTAAGTCATGAAACCATAAAACTTTTAGAAGAAAACATAGGCAAAAATCTCTTGAATATAAACATGAGCAACTTTTTCCTGAATGCATCTCCTCAGTCAAGGGAAACAAAATAAAAAATGAACAAATGGTACTACATCAAGCTAAAAAGCTTCTGCACAGCAAAGGACACCATCAGTAGAACAAAAAGGCATCCTATAGTATGGGAATATATTTGTAAATGACATCCAACCAGAGGTTAACATCCAAAATGTATAAAAAACTCACACACCTGAACACCCAAAAAGCAAATAACCCTATTATAAAATGGGCAGAGGATATGGACACTTCTCCAAAGAAGAAATTCAGATGGCCAACAGGCACATGAAAAGATGCTCCACATCGCTAATTATGAGGGATATGCAAATTAAAACCACAATGAGATATCACCTCACACCAATTAGGATGACCAATATTGAAAAGACTAGGAACAACAAATGCTGGAGAGGATGCAGAGAAAGGGGAACCCTCCTACACTGCTGGTGGGAATGTAAACTAGTTCAACCCACCAGTTTCCAATATTGTGGAAAGCAATATTGAGGTTTCTCAAAAAACTCAAAATAGAAATACCATTTGACCTGGGAATTCCACTTCTAGGAATTTACCCAAAGAAAGCAACAACTCAGATTCAAAAAGATATATGCACCTCTGTGTTTATTGCAGTACTATTTACAATAGCCAAGATATGGAACCAACCTAAGGGTCCATCAGTAGATGAATGGATAAAGATGTGATACATACACACAATGGAATACTATTCAGCGGTAAGAAAGAAACAATCGTACTATTTGCAGCAACATGGATGGAGCTAGAGGGTATTATACTCAGTGAAATAAGTCAGGTGGAGAAAGAAAAATACCAAATGATTTCCCTCATTTGTGGAGTATAAGAACAAAGAAAAACCTGAAGGAACAAAATAGCAGCAGACTCAGACTCCAAGAAGGGACTAGTGGTTTCCAAAGGGGAGGGGTGGGGAAGGGTGGGTGGGGAGGGAGGGAGAAGGGGATTGTGGGGTATCATGATTGGTGCACATGGTATGTGTGGGGTCACGGGGAAGACCATGTAACTCAGAGAAGACAAATAGGGGCTCTGTGGCATCTTACTACTTTGATGATCAGTGACTGCAATGGGGTATGAGGGGGGGACTCAATAATAAGGGTGAATGTAATAAACACATTGTTTTTCTTGTGAAACCTTTGTAAGAGTGTCTATCAATGCCTTAATAAAAAAAATTAAAAGACCAAAAAAAAAAAAAAAAACACTGAAGGAACAAAACAGCAGCAGAGTCACAGACCAAAGGGACTAGTGGTTACCAAAGGGAAGGGGGTGGAGAGGGTGGGTGGGGAGGGAAGAAGGGGATTAAGGGACACTATAATTAGCACACACAATATAGGTAGGTTACAGGGAAGGCAGTACAGCAGGGAGAAAACAAGTAATGACTCTACAGCATCTTACTACAATCATGGTTAGCGTCTGCAGTGGAGTGTTGGGGGGTATTTGATGATATGGGTGAATGATGAAACCACAGTGTTGCTCATGTGAAACCTTCATAAGACTGCATATCAATGATGTCTTAATTAAAAAATATAAATAAATAAAATAAAATGAAAACCATTCCTGTTCAGAGGAAAATATATACATAATGTGTGATCCTGGCTTGGATCCAAGATTAGGAAAAAATAGCTGTGAAGGTCATTATTTGGGCCACTGATGAAATCTGAAACTGGACTGTGGATTGAATAATAGTATCCTATCAATTTTTAATTTCTTGATTTTGATAACTATACTGTGGTTATGCAAGAGAATGTCTTTGCTCTTAAAAGAGAGACATGAAATACTGACATGTATGGGACGCAAAATCTCCAATTTACTCTCAAGTTACACAGAAACACACATATGTGCAGTTGGAAGGAAAAGATGAAGCAACAGCAAAATGTAAACACTGATAAATCTGGATAGATGTTAAAGGGAGCTCCTTGTACTATTTGTGCAAGTTTTCTATAAACTGTAAATTATATGAAAATAAACAATAAAAATAGTTGGCCAGAAACCTTGTATTTCACCCCACAGCACGAACATATTCCTAAAATATGAGTCTACCTTCTTGGCTTGGGAAACACCTCTAAGGAACGTAACTGAACCTCTCTGAAATAATGCAGACGTTCTTCATGATCCCAAATCTTCAACAGTCATTTACTCATCATCGAAGAGAAAAAAATAATGTAATAAATTAAATTTTCCATATAATCAAAACTTTTTCCTTTAAGTTATTATTTCAGCAAGTATGTGGGAGCCTCCTATGCACCAGACATATTAGGTGTTTGGTGAACCAAAGGGACAGAGATCCCTGCCCTGGGGGAGCTTGTTTTTTAGCAGAGGGAGATAAAATAAACAAGATACAATAATCAACATACGTTATGGGTAAAAAGGTGGTAAGTGCTGCAGAGAGTACAGCAGGGAAAGGGGGATCAGAGGTGCAAGGGCAGAGGCAGTCAGAGCAGGCTGCCAGTTTAAATAGGTAGTCAGGAGAGGTCTTATTGTAGAGAACAGACCTGAAGGGAGTTAGCTTTGCTACCTGTGGAAAGAGCTATCCAGGCAGAAGGAATAGCCAGTGCAAAGGCCCTGAGATAGAAGCTACCCAGTATCAAGGAATAGCCCGGAAGCCACCGTGGCTGCAGTGGAGTGAGAAAGTCACATTTCTGATCAAAATCCTCAACTGGCTTCCCATTGCTCTAAAACAATCCTTGCAACAGCCTTGAAATTCCTGTAGACCTGATCCTTGTTACCTTTCTGATGTCATCTTCTAAGTTCATAAACATCTTTTTTAACTATACTGCAACAAAAGTGTCTTCTAAAAATGTGTTATCTTCTCAAACGCAAGCATCACATTTTTTACTGGTTAATAATTATACTGTACTGTAATAGCACCAGTCACAGGCTATGCTGAGTACTGCACATAGATTAACATGTTAAGGACTGTCAAAGCATAATACGTGAACACATTATATGAAAGAACAACAGAGAAAAGTGCAGAACTGTGTGTCCAGACTTTCCCCTCACTGTTGGTTTCTCATTTACAGGGTTTTTCCCAACAGAATGTGCAGGCATCATCTGTTTCTGTGAATCACAAAACTTCAGATGATCTCCAGGCTCCCTCTTAGCTCTAGACTGACACCCCATTTTGCAGAAGAGAAAACTGAAGCTCAGAAAGAATAACTTGCCTAATAAATGATACATACTGGAGAAAACTAGGAGTCTATCTTAGTCACTAGAAGCCACCTTCTCCCAACTCCTGGCTTTCTCACTCAAGCAGTCCCTGTTTCCCAGAAGCTCCAGAGAGCACAGAAGTTCCCTCATCTAAGAATAAAACATTTTACCCTATTATTCTTCAGGGGCAATTATAGAGTGTTTCAGGTTTTGTCACTGATTACTCGCTATCATTTTGCAACTCCAAATAACTTTAGGTTCCCATAGCAACACACTCTGCTCTGGAAACTGACATTGTTCCCTAATCCATGTGGGAAGGAACAAGAGCTTCTCCCAGAAATCTCACCGCAGGTGGGAGAAGCCATGTCATGGAGTGTGGAGGGTGGGGGAAGCTATTAAGGATTTTGTCCAGCCAAAGACAATGGACCTAACATAGTCACCAACGGAATGATTAACCAATCCAGATCCAAGGACAGCTGTCTGCCAAGAATCTTTGTATTGCAAGAAGCGTTATGATGCTTGGCAGGACTGAGGTAAGAAATCAAGACTCTAAGCTCCATTAAGTAAAAGAAACTTCCACTAAGTGTCCATAAAAGTATATGGTATTTTAATAGAAAAATGTTGCAAGATTTATGTTGGTTGATTGACTAAAAGGCCTACCACATAATGATTTGGGAGGTTGTGTAATGACATCTGCAACTTACTCTGAAGTGGATCACAGAAATAAGATGAAGCGATTGATGGAGGGATGGTCAGACATGTACTAAAGCAAGTATTGTAAAATAATTGTAGAATCCAGGTAGTTAGTATAGAGGTAAGACTGTAAATTCCTTCAACTTTTCCCAAGTTTGACGTTTTCATAATGAAATGTTGGAATAAACATATGGTTGAAATTGTTGAAATGTATCTTGGTGTCAAAAGAAACCCAAAGGGATTTTTTAAAAAACAGAATCACTAATGTCACTTGATGTTCAGAATTGGCTATTGTAATCCCAACAGAAGTTAATGTAAAAATAAAAGAAGCATCTCTAAAGGACAGGGTAAAATTAAATATTCTTCAGCCAGGGAGTCCAATATTCCAAAACAGAAGCTAAAGCTGACAGCTTCTATGTTTTCAACAACCTGTCATTCAATTCCTGGGGCTAGTGGAATATACAGATGGAAAACTTGTTTTAAAAATCTTTTGAAATTTTGAAGACAGAAAACTTTCTGCGAACTGCTGACAGTTTCATAAACACACCGTACACACCTGTGGAATCCCCTCAGTCTAAGCAGCATTACTTGTGGAGATAGTGCCATCTGGTGGACAGCAGGGAACAATCTAACAATGTATTTACTACCAACTTTAGTTTCCTCCTCTTTAGGGAAGCATTGTCTACTAGTCCTTTATTTTTCCACTGTTTTCATTCAACAGACATGTATAAGGAACCTCTGGAATACTAGAGTGCAGGACGTGGATCCAGAATAACTTGTCATGATTCTACTTCAAATCCCTTGTGCTCCTTGTATTAATTTTGAACATGTTTTCACAAAGACTTGCTCATTAATTATAAAAAGGCCCATGAAATGGTTATCAGGTGACATAATGGAGGTGTTAGCTACGGTGGTAATCACTTTGCAGTATATTTGTGTATATCCAATCAACACGTTGTACACCTTAAACGTATAAACATATGCTGTTTGCCAATTTTATCTCAATAAAGCTCATGTAGTGGGGAGAAAAAGAGGCCCAGAGACCAAACTCTTCCATTCATGCCTTCATTTATTTAACACGATTGTAGTCACTGTGATCACGTCATGGGAAATCCCACATTTAAATAATTCCTTTCTTGAGGGTGGTAAAACTCTCCATTCTCACAGTTTCTAGTTAAACAGGAATGCTGGTGAGAGAAGTGTTGCCTCAAATGAAAAGGCCTGAGTTTTGCAATTTGCTGTCAGTTTACTAATTGTATCATTTGGGGAAATCACTCCCTTGGCGTCTGTTTTATTTAGATGTTATCTGTTCACTCTGCCTCTTAAGAGTTGTTAGATCTTTTATCTTTTTTTTAAAATTTTTTGCTATCATTAATATACACTTACATGAGCAGTATGGTTACTAGATCGCTCCCATTATCAAGTCCCCACCACATACCCCATTACAGTCACTGTCCATCAGCGTAGTAAGATGCTATAGAGTCACTACTTGTCTTCTCTGTGCTATATTGCCTTCCCTGTACCACCCCCACATTATGTGTGCTAATCATAATGCCCCTATTTCCCCTTATCCCTCCCTTCCCACCCATCCTCCCCAGTCCCTTTCCCTTGGTAACTGTTAGTCCATTCTTGGGTTCTGTGAGTCTGCTGCTGTTTTGTTCCTTCAGTTTTTCTTTATTCTTATACTCCACAGATGAGTGAAATCATTTGATACTTATCTTTCTCCACCTGGCTTATTTCACTAAGCATAATACCCCCTAGCTCCATCCATGTTGTTGCAAATGGTAGGATTTGTTTTCTTCTTATGGCTGAATAATATCCCATTGTGTATATGTACCACATCTTCTTTATCCATTCATCTACTGATGGACACTTAGGTTGCTTCCATTCCTTGGCTATTGTAAATAGTGCTGCAATAAACATAGGGGTGCATATTTCTTTGTCAAACTAAGCTGCTGCATTCTTAGGGTAAATTTCTAGGAGTGGAATTCCTGGGTCAAATGGTATTTCTATTTTTGGTTTTTTGAGGAACCTCGGTACTGCTTTCCACAATGGTTGAACTAATTTACATTCACACCAGCGGTGTAGGAGGGTTCCCTTTTCTCCATATCCTCACCAACATTTGTTGTTGTTTGTCTTTTGGATGGTGGCCATCCTAACTGGTGTGAGGTGGTATCTCATTGTAGTTTTAATTTTCATTTCTCTGGTGATTAGTGATGTGAAGCATCTGTTCATGTGCTTGTTGGCCATCTGAATTTCTTCTTTGGAGAAGTGTCTGTTCAGCTCCTCTGCCCATTTTTTAATTGGATTATTTGCTTTTTCTTTGTTGAGGTGCGTGAGCTCTTTGTATATTTTGGATGTCAACCCCTTAGTGGATATATCATTTATGAATATATTCTCCCATACTGTAGGATGCCTTCTTGTTCTACTGATGGTGTCCCTTGCTGTACAGAAGCTTTTTAATTTGATATAGTCCCACTTGTTCATTTGTGCTTTTGTTTCCCTTGCCCATGGAGATATGTTCATGAAGAAGTTGCTCATGTTTATATGCAAGAGTTTTGCCTTTGTTTTCTAAGAGTTTCATGGTTTCATAATTTACATTCAGGTCTTTGATTCATTTCAAGTTTACTTTTGTGTATGGAGTTAGACAGTAATCCAGTTTCATTCTCTTACATGTAGCTGTCCAGTTTTACCAACACAAGCTGTTGAAGAGGCTGTCATTAACCCCATTTATATCCATGACTCCTTTATTGTATATTAATTGACCATATATGCTTGGGCTAATATCTGGACTCTCTATTCTGTTCTACTGGTCTGTGGCTCTGTTCTTGTGCCAGTACCAAACTGTCTTGATTACTGTGGCTTTGTAGTAGAGCTTGAAGTTGGGAAGCGAGATCGCCCCTGCTTTATTTTTCCTTCTCAGGATTGCTTTGGCTATTTGGGGTCTTTTGTGGTCCCCTACGAATTTTAAAACTATTCCAGTTCGTTGAAGAATGCTGTCAGTATTTTGATAGGGATTGCATTGAATCTGTAGGTTGCTTTAGGCAGGATGGCCATTTTAACAATATTAATTCTTCCTACCCAAGAGCATGGGATGAATTTCCATTTATTAGTATCCTCTTTAATTTCTCTTAGGAGTGTCTTGTAGTTTTCAGGGTATAGGTCTTTCACTTCCTTGGTTAGGTTTATTCTTAGGTATTTAATTCTTTTTGATGCAATTGTGAATGGAAATGTTTTCCTGATTTCTCTTTCTGCTAGTTCATCATTAGTGCATAGGAATGCAACAGATTTCTATGTATTAATTTTGTATCCTGCAACTTTGCTGAATTCAGATATTAGTTCCAGTAGTTTTGGATTGGATTATTTAGGGTTTTTTATGAACAATATCATGTCATCTGCAACAGTGACAGTTTAACTTCTTCCTTACCAATCTGGATGTATTTTATTTCTTTGTGTTGTCTGATTGCCATGGCTAAGACCTCCAATACTATGTTGAATAAAAGGGGGAAGAGTGGGCATCCTTGTCTTGTTCCCGATCTTACAGGAAAAGCTTTCAGCTCCTCACTGTTAAGTATGATGTTGGCTGTGGGTTTGTCATATATGGCCTTTATTCTGTTGAGGTACTTGTTCTCTATACTCATTTTATTGAGAGTTTTTATCATGAATGGATGTTGAGTTTTGTCAAATGCTTTTTCAGCATCTATGGAAATGATTGTGTCTTTTGTCCTTTTTGTTGATGTGGTGGATGATGTTGATGGGTTTTTGAATGTTGTACCATCCTTGCATCCCTGGGATGAATCCCACTTGATCACGGTATATGATTCTCTTGATGTATTTTTGAATTCATTTTGCTAATATTTTGTTGAGTATTTTTGCATCTATGTTCATCAGGGATATTGGTATGTAGTTTTCTCTTTTTGTAGTTTCTTTGCCTGGTTTTGTTATTAGAGTGATGCTGGCTTCATAGAATGAGTTTGGAAGTACTCCCTCCTCTTCTATTTTTTGGAAAACTTTAATGAGAATGGATACTATGTCTTCTTTAAATGTCTGATAAAATTCAGTGGTGAATCCAACTGGACTGGGTTTTGTTCTTAGGTAGTTTTCTGATTACAGATTCAATTTCATTGCTGGTAATTGGTCTGTCTAGATTTTCTGTTTCTTCCTGGGTCAGTCTTGGAAGGTTGTATTTTTCTAGGAAGTTGTCCATTTCTTCTACGTTATCCAGTTTGTTAGCATATAGATTTTCATAGTATTCTGTAATAATTCTTTGTATTTCAGTGGTATACATTGTGATTTTTCCTTTCTCATTTCTGATTCTGTTTATGTGTGTAAATTCTTTTTTTCTTAATAAGTCTGGCTAGGGGTTTACCTATTTTGTTTATTTTCTCAAAGAACCAGCTCTTGGTTTCATTAATTTTTTCTATTGCTTTATTCTTCTCAATTTTATTTATTTCTTCTCTGATCTTTATTCTGTCCCTCCTTCTGCTGACTTTGTACTTCATTTGTTCTTCTTTTTCCAGTTTCAGTAATTGTGAATTTAGTCTATTCATTTGGGATTGTTCTTCCTTCTTTTAATAGGCCAGGATTGCTATATACTTTCCTTTTAGAACTGCCTTCACTGCGTCCCACAGAAGTTGGGGCGTTGTGCCATTGTTTTCATTTGTCTACATATATTGTTTGATCTGTTTTAATTTGGTCATTGATCCATTGATTATTTAGGAGCATGTTGTTAAGCCTCGATGTGTTTGTAAGCCTTTTTGTTTTCTTTGTAAAATTTGTTTCTAGTTTTATAACTTTGTGGTCTGAGAAGTTGGTTAGTAGAATTTCAATCTGTTTTAAGTTACTGAGGCTCTTTTGTGGCCTATTATGTGGTCTATTCTGGAAAATGTTCCATGTACACTTGAAAAGAATGTGTTTCCTGCTGCTTTTGGGCATAAAGTTCTGTAGATGTCTGTTAGGTCCATCTGTTTTAATGTGTTGTTCAATGCCCCTGTCTCCTTACTTATTTTCTGTCTGGTTGATCTTTCCTTTGGAGTGAGTGGTGTGTTGAAGTCTCCTAAAATGAATGCATTGAATTCTATTTCCCCCTTTAATTCTGTATTTGTTTAATATATGAAAGTGATCCTGTGTTAGGTGCATATATATTTATAATAGTTATATCCTCTTGTTGGAATGACCCCTTTATCATTATGTAATGTCCTTCTTTATCTCTTGTGACTTTGTTTTGAAGTCTATTTTGTGTGCTACAAGTACTGCAACTCCCACTTTTTTCTCCCTATTAACTGCATGAAGTATCTTTTTCCATCCCTTTACTTTCAGTCTGTGTAAGTCTTTGGGTTTGAAGTGAGTCTCTTGTAGGCAGCATATAGACGGGTCTTGTTTTTTATCCATTCAGTGACTCTATGTCTTTCGATTGGTACATTCAGACCATTTACATTTAGGGTGATTATCGATAGGTATGTACTTATTGCCATTGCAGGCTTTACATTCATGGTTACCAAAGATTCCAGGTTAACTTCCTATCTAAGAGTCTAATTTAACTCACTTAGTATGCTATTACAAACACAATCTAAAGTTCTTCTTTTTCCCTTCCTTTTCTTCCTCCTCCATTCTTTATATATTAGGTATCATATTCTGTACTCTTTATCTATCCCTTTTTATTACCTCTGATGACAGCTATTAAACCTTAAGAATACTTCCATCTATAGCAGTCCCTCCAAAATACACTGTAGAGATGGTTTGTGGGAGCTAAATTCTCTCAGCTTTTGCTTACCTGGAAATTGTTTAATCTCTCCTTCAAATTTAAATGATAATCTTGCCAGATAAAGTATTCTTGGTTCAAGGCCCTTCTGTTTCATTGCATTAAATATATCATGCCACTCCCTTCTGGCCTGTAAGGTTTCTGTTAAGAAGTCTGATGATAGCCTGATGGACTTTCCTTTGTATGTGATCTTATTTCTATTTCTGGCTGCTTTTAATAGGCTGGCCTTATCCTTGATCTTTGCCATTTTAATTACATGTCTTGGTGTTGTCTTCTTTGGGTCCCTTGTGTTGGAAGATCTGTGTACCTCCATGGCCTGAGAGACTGTCTCCTTCCCTAGATTGGGGAAGTTTTCAGCAATTACCTCCTCAAAGACACTTTGTATCCCTTTTTCTCTCTCCTTCTTCTGGTACCCCTATAATGTGAATATTGTTCTGTTTGGACTGGTCACAGTTCTCTCTGTATTCTTTCATTCTTAAGAGATCCTTTTTTATCTCTGTGCTTCAGCCTCTTTGTATTCTTCTTCCCTAATTTCTATTTCATTTATTGTCTCCTCCACTATATCTAATCTTTTAATACTCTCCATTGTGCTCTTCAATGATTGGATCTCCATCCTAAATTTATTCCTGAATTCTTGAATATTTTTCTGTACCTCCATGAGAATGTTAATGATTTTTATTTTGAACTCCCTTTCAGAAAGATTCATGAGAAGAATTTCATTTGAATCTTTCTCAGGTTTATTCATAATTTTGCTTTGAACCAGGTTCCTTTGATGTTTTATCATTTTTCTGTGGTGCCCTCTAGTGCCCAGAAGCTCTACTCTCTGGAGCTGCTCAGTCCCTGGAGCAATGTCGGGAGTCGCAGGGGAGCAGTGTTGGTGTATGCGGGGAGAGAAGAGCTGTTTCCTACTTCCCAGCTGCTATGCCTGTCTCCACTGCCAAAACCAGTGGGCTGAACACACAGGTGTAAGCCTCTATGCTACATGTTTGTAGCTGCCATAGGTGGTGCTTCCCTCTGGCTGGCCTGATGCTAGAGGGCAGGGGTTTGCTTTGCGAGCCTGAGCCAGGTACAGGCTAGCCAGATGGAAGACACAGCAGGCTGTGTATCACAGCTGGGGGCTCCTTGGAGCTGCATAGCCAGCCAGGGGGATGGAGCATCTGAAGATCATTTAAGCTCCCAACCTGCTGGGCAAAGTGCACCTGGACAATTTTGTCTACCTGTCCTTTCTCCTGAGCAGTAAGCTCTGTGCAATCCTTGCCCCTTTAGCAGCCCTCTCGCTTTTAGGAAGTCTCTTAGACTGCCCACCCAGATCAGCCATATATGAATCCCTGTTTTCCAGAAGCAGCTGGAATCTCTGTCTCCATGTATTCCACCTGTCTTAGCTTTCCAACCTCACTAAATCACGAGAGCACCATGCAATGTAGGTTCATGCTCCCAGAGGAGATCTCCAGGGCTAGGTGTTCAGCAGTCCCAGGCCTCCACTCTCTCCCTGCTGTTTCTGTTCCTCCCGCCAGTGAGCTGGGGTGGGGAAGGGCTTGAGCCCCACTAGGTCACAGCTCTGCTGCGTTACTGTTCCGTGAGGTCTGCTCTTTTCTCCAGGTGTATGCAGTCTCATGCAGCCTTCTTTCCTGTTGCTCTTTCAGGATTAGTTGTTATTAATTATATTTTCCTATTATATGCGGTTTTAGGAGGTCTCTGTCTAACCAATCACGCCGCCATCTGTAATTGATCCTTTATCTTATGTCTTCTAGTAAACATACATCTCTGGGATTAACAGCTCAGACCTAGCTGGACTCTCCTCCCCTCTTCTCTGGGTAGAGGGCTCTCTACTTCAACTCCCTTCAGGGTCTAACAGCAGCGAGAACAGCAGGAAGTTAGGGCAGAATCAAATGAAACATGCCTTAAAAGCTGATTAAACACGGGGAAGAAGTATAGCACAGAGAAGCTCACTATGCTGATGGACAGTGACTGTAATGGGGTATATGGTGGGGACTTGATAATACAAAGAATGTAGTAACCATAATGTTACTCCCGTGAAACCTGAGCATAGGATTGTATATCAATACCTTAATAAATAAATAAATAAATAAATAAATAAATAAATAAATAAATAAAAGGTTGATTATAGACAACTTCCCTGGGCTTTTAGTATCTTTATAAATAATGTGAAAATAATAGCATCAATCTTACAGGGATGTTATAAGGATTAAATTAGATGATCTATTCAATGTTTAGCACAATGTCTAGATGGAAAGATGCTGCTATTGTTTTATTACTACCAGTACCATCAGGCAGTATCATAGGTTGCCTAAAGAATTCTTACAATACTGCAAGGATGCTAATTATTTTGCTCAAGATGACAAAGTTAGTAAGTTTAGATAGATTTGGCTCCCAAACCCTCTTTAAAAAAAAAAGAACTTTTCAGTTGTGAGACATAACACCCACACACATAAATGCATTAAAGAGATTAATAATTATAAAGCAAACACCCATGCAATCACCACACAGACCAAGAAGTAGAATTCTCCAAGTGTTCTGTCTCCTCCACAATATTCTTATATATGTACCCTGATGCATATGCACATGAATTCCTCATGTGTAACTTTAAGAAGCAGGAATACTGTATCATAGGGTATATGTTTATGCATCTTCAAATTCACTAGGTAAACATACTTATAAAATGGTTGTTCCAATAGACTCTTGCCACCAGCAGTGAAGTGCCCATTGCTCTATCTCCTCACCAACACTTGCATTATCAGACTTTATCTTCACTAGCCATCAGAGTAGCATTTCCTTGATTTTGCTACACAATTCCTGGGTTACAAAAGAGCCTGAACACTTCGTTTAGTCATCGCTGGAATACCTTCCTTTATTCTGTGCTGATTCTTTTGCCCAGTTTTCCACCGAGTTATCCCATGATTCACGAGGGGTTCTATGGTTCTTAGACCAGAGAACAGGTACTAAAGCTTATTTGCTTGTAACACAGTGCTACAAAGAGCGAGCTACAGAGTAAGGCTTAATAAACACACAATGACTGATTAGTTCAGGTTCATAATCCTTACTGGCAATCCTCAAACCTAAAGTATGAAAACCACAAGAATTTTTGTAAATTTGGGATAAAACTCATTTGGAGGCAAAACCTGAACTTACACAAGGCTTCTTGTAGTTTTGTCATGTTTCCTGAAGAAATATTAATGTTTGACTGTAGATGCTGCCCTGACCCTATGGGGTGGGTAGGCATTTACTCAATTTTTGCAGTGTTTCTAGCACTATGTTTTATATATATATAGACACGTTGCGAAGTTTAGTTAATAGCCTTTCACCATTTACATAGGAGACACCAGAGGATCAGGCAGGTTAATCTGCCTCGTCACACAGAAGTGGTGAGATTTATGTCTCTTGAAATTAGCATCTTGCAAAACCCATACATAGCCATTGAAGCATACCTGATGCTACAGAGTAATTTAAAGGTATCATGGAAACGTACTTAAATTACTAATCCATATTGAGTGCTTGCAGTATATTCACTGAGAAATGTGCCAAGATGGATTGGTCACGGTAACAAGGAGCTACAAGGAATCCCAGAGCACCTGGTGTGCTGTTTGGCGCTGAGAACAGAGGTTGGTCCTGAGGCTAGAGGGAGGGCCTGACGGCTCACAGTCAGTCAGTTTGAACGGGAAGACATTCGTTTTATTCTGAACTGTTAACAGGGTTTCCTGACACGAGATAACCATCAATACTGCATTCCTCTTCCTATGGACTTTCAAGACAGTGACTGTTATTCCTGAAAAATTCAACATTTAAAGCAAATGTTTCAAATAAATTCTCAATCTCCCCTTCTCATCTTACAAATTGATGTACTTACCTCCAGTCTCCAAGGATGAGATGTTTTTGTCCAAGTCCACTGCTATGCCAGGGCCTTCCATTCCACTCACTCCCATCTTCTCTGGGGGACCGCTTCCTCTCTACCTCCTTTCTCAGCTAGCTTAGTAAATCTACACGACTCCACTTCCTCACCTCCCACCTATTTCTCATTGCACATCTGCCTTTCCCCCACTGTTCCTCTGACATCGTATTGCCAATTTCTGTGGGCATACATCACCTGTCTCTCTGCTCTACTTGGTACTGTTGGCCATTTCCCTCCTTGAAACTCCTCTCCCTCGGGGGCAGTGTTACTCCTATTTCCCAGCTCTCCCGCATGTTTGTCTACAGCCTGAACTCTCACTTGAGCTTCAGACTGCATGCGTATTTCCATATTCAAGTTCCTGGCATCTCTAGACACATCAAACTAACCATGATCAAATTTCTTGGCCACTCCTCTTGAGCCCAGGCCTGCTCCTGCATTATTTCTCAGCAAATAACTACCACCTACCCTGTAACCTAACTAGATACCTAGTGGTCACACCTGACTCTTCTTGCCCCTACCTTCAAATTAATCCTCAATTCCCGCCTTTACCTTAAATAGGCTCTAAAGAGGAGGAAGAGAATTCTCTCTTCTCATCAGTTTAGTTGAGCAAGTATTTATAGAGCACCTTATGTACATCTAACAGAAAACTCACTTCAGTGTAGATATTAAGAAGCCTGTGAATCTTAGGGAAACTTTTGCTAACTCAATTATTCAAAAATGCTATACACATATTAAATACACTTAGGTCAAAGTATCTTTGGAAAAAATCACTGTTGAGTATTAAAGTGTACTAGGGAATCATTAGTAGGCATTTCTCAGTTTGCATGTCAAGGGCCAGGTTTATAAACTTGATTTACTAGGACAGCAAATAACCTCAAAATTATGCCAAGCTGTGGCACCCAGCTTCCAAGATGGCTTCAGTGATTCTCATCTCCTGGTTTTCTTGCTCTTATGTAGTCTCCTCTCACACTGATTGGGGTGAACCTGTGTAATTAATGGGATATTGTGGAAATGATGAAGGCTTGCTACATTATTCACTCTGGGCAGGAGGTTGGGGAGCTAGCTGTATGTCATAAGACCAGTCAGTCCAATGAAGGGGTCCACTAGGAACTGAGATTTACCACCACCAAGCCCCTAATGCTAGGCAAGTGAGTGAGCCACTCCAGCCTTGATGGGGGCTGGAGTAAATCAAAGCAAACCCTCCAGCCCCCATCAAGACTTCAGATGAGTAGAATCTCCTGAGACCCTGAGTCAGAAACTCAGCTAAGCCACTCTTGACCTAGTGTAACTATTAAATAAGATATTTTAAACTGCTAACTTGGCACTCATCTAAGAAATGTGGAAAACCTTACAGCACAGGCATTCATATTACTGAGGAAATGATTGAGAGATACTCTGAATGACTATGGAAAAGTCTTGAACATTCTCTCGGCTTTTAAGAGGCATGAAATTTCATTCTGAAGAGAAAATCCTATTGATGTAGTCTTCCATTTTTCCACATTCCTTATGAACTTGCGAGAACTCCCACTGCAAAGACACTTGTGGTACAAAGAATGAGGGAAAGCCTTTGATGCCTCTTACATTAGAAAATGTATAAAAATCTTCCCTGAATGCAAAACCTATGAGTGCATTTCAGAAAACTTTTCAGTGATTCCTGTCTTCATTGACATGTTGAGAACTCATACTGGAGGAGAACCCTAGGAGTGCAATCAGTATACTTCAGCTTCAGCTCTGCACTGAGTGACCACAAAATAATTTAACTGGGAACAGAAAGTACAAATGTTATGAGTATCATCCTTAGGTCGGGCTACTAGCTCATTAATTTTTAGTCTTTTTTAGTGTAAACATTGATGTCTTTATCTATCCCCTAAAATAAACCTTAAATCACATCCCAAACTGTTTTTCGGGGTGTGTGTGTAATTTGTTATGTAGCAATAAATATGCAAAATTACCAAGACATGTGAAGATCTGCTCAACAATAGCACACAGAAATTTCGTCCTGTGATTCTATCTACTGGAATGGGGAAAGCAAAGGAAGATTCTTGGTCAGGAGGCTGAAAATATCTGCCAGAAGAAGTTATTTTGAAAAGTACCCCATAAATCAATCTTTGTAGAACAGCTGACAATCTCCAATTATGGGGTGTAGAAGTCAGACCCTAGAGTATGCTAGGTAATTCTTTTTTTTTTTTTAACTGAGGGCGAGACCAAGTACCTTGCACCTCACCTCCACAAAGGCATCAATTTATGATCACAGGTAAGAGTCAAAGGTACTAAGGGAAGAGAAGAACCCAAAATTCAGGCTCCTGCTGTCTCTCACTCCTTGCTACAAGCCATATGCTTAGGTTTTTAGACCATTTTTTTTACATTAAGTACAAGGCAGTAAATAACATCCCAATTTATCTTTACATCCTTACTTCCTTTCCTTTCACTTTAGGCAGCACTTTGTCAAGCTAAACAGAACCAATCCAGATAATTATGCCTTCCTGAAAGTACTTCTGCACCTCCTAACATACTACTGTCATACAGATAGTATTATATTACACTTAAAATCTCTCCTATTTGTTATGAAAGCTAAGGTCTTGTTTTTTGCATATGCAAGGCTTTAGCCCATGGATACTTGGGCACATGGTAACTGCTCAGTAAAAGACAGTTGGCATTCATAACCATTTATGGCCTATTTTATTTCCATCTGCTCCATCATCTTAAAATATTGTCATAATCTCTATTTCGAACATCCTGGCTTACTTCAAGTGTCATCTCTAAGAAACCTTTTATAATTTCTAACACTTACTACTTCCAACTGTCACCCCAACTCATACAAAATGGAATTTTTACCTCATCTGAACCTCCACAAATCTTGTATTTTTGTCATTTTCTAGCATTGTACTTGTTTTGCCCACCATGTCTTCCTTACTAAATGTGAACCAAGGCCCAGAACATGCATCTCCCAAAGTAAGTCAAATCTTGGTTGAATGAATAAAAATTGTTTAAGAGTCCCAGTCTCTTTAGAATTTTCCTTAAATCTGCCCTCTTTGGATCTTAATGTCCACTACAATGTACTGAATCATTTATGTGCATGCTTCCACTATTACACCCTTCAACCTCAAGGCATCTATTAGAAAGGATCAAAATGTTTGTTGAACTCAAGAGGATGTGTGAAGGAAATAAATACTTCCTCATCCCACTGTTCATTCACGTTTTTCCACAAATGCTATCATCAGCATACAGCCACTCAGAAATTTTGTATGGATCTTTCTTAAAGCTCTGCCAATTTTTTTTTTGAGAGGGCATCTCTCATATTTATTGATCAAATGGTTGTTAACAACAAAATTCTGTATAGGGGACTCAATGCACAATCAATAATCAACCCCAAGCCTAATTCTCAACAGTCTCCAATCTTCTGAAGCATAATGAACAGGTTCTTACATGGTGAACAAGTTCTTACATAGTGAATAAGTTCTTACATGGTGAACAGAGCAAGGGCAGTCATATCACAGAAACTTCGGTTTTGATCACACATCATGAACTATAAACAATCAGGTCAAATATGATTATTCGTTTGATTTTTATACTTGATTTATATGTGAATCCCACATTTCTCCCTTATTTTTTTTAATAAAATGCTGAAGTGGTAGGTAGATGCAAGATAAAGGTAGAAAACATAATTTAGTGCTGTAAGAGGACAAATGTAGATGATCAGGTGTGTGCCTATAGACTAAGTATTAATCCAAGCTAGACAAGGGCAACAAAACATCCATGGATGCTGATTTCTCTCAAAACAGCGGGGGGTGAGGTTCTAAGCCTCACCTCTGTTGATCCCCAATTTCTCACCTGATGGCCCCCCTGCGACTGTGCCTGTCTTAGGTTGTTCCTCCCTTGAGGAATCTTACCTGTCTCTAGCTAACCAGTCATCTTCCGGGGCCATACAGGGAAATGTAAAGTTGGTGAGAGAGAAGAAATACTCTTTGAAAAGGTTAGCTTTTTACTTCTTTGCAGATTTATGCCGTGTAAGCTCTGCCAATTTTATGGGCACTCTCAACTTAGAGCTGCCTTTAAAAATGAGTATTCTCTTCCCATTTAGGTATCAGCTGTATCAATTTACACAAAGAGGTCAAAAGCTAGATGAATGAGGAAGCCCTTGGAGCAGTAAGGCTTAACATCAGAGGAAATGGAGCACCGAGACCTTGTGAAAGCCAAAACACCACCTTTGCTGCTGGCCAGACACTGCCAGTTGAACTAAGTTAAAGATCATGTTCACTTATAATAGGTGCTCAAAAGCAATCTAGAGCCTGCTATTCACCATCACCTGGGAGTTTACCAAAAATGCAGACTCTTCAATGGTGCAGCTACTTTAGAGAGTAGATTAGCAGGTTCTCAAAGTGTTAAAGTTAATGTATGACTGAGATCTGCTGTGTAACAGTGTGCTGATAGTTAACAGTACTTATACTGTGCCTTAAAAACTAACAGGGTAGACCTCATGAGCTAAGTGTTCTTACCACAATTAAAAAAGAAGTTACTGTATGAGCCAACAATTCCACTCTTAGGTATATTCCTTACAGAAATGAAAACACATGTTCACACAAAATCTTGTACACAAATGTTCATGTTAATGTTCAACATTACTCAAGATAGCAAAAGGTAGAAACCCAAATGTCCATCAACTGATGAAAAGATAAAATGTGTTATGTCCAAGAAATGGAATATTATTCAGCCATAAAAATGAAGTATCTGATACATGTTACATGGACACACCCTAAATACATCATATTGAAAGCCAGTTACATAAGTCCACATAATGACTCCATTTACATAAAATGTCCAAAATAGGTAAATCCATAGATTAATGGTTGTCAGAGACTTGGTGGGTGAGGAGGGGAATGGAGATGACTGCTAATGGGTACAGGATTGCTTTTTTGGCACTTTGAAAATGTGGACAGTGGTGACAGTTGCACAACTCTACATGTTAAAAAAAAACACATCAAATTGTACACTTTTGAGGAGTGAATTTATGAATTGTATTTCAATAAAAACTTAAAGAGAAAAGAAATGCAGATTCTCCAGTTGACACCAAAACTACTTAATCAAAATCTGCATTTTAATAAGATCCCCAGGTGAATCACAAAGTTTGAGAAGTGCTGATCTACAAGATTACCAAGATTGGTTCTCCAGTTAATTTCCTTATTCATGGAATAGTTAACTTCATTTCACCAAGGTAATTCTGTCACAATTGCTTGAGATACAGTCAGCCACTGGTCACATTTATTTTATAACATGATTTTTCCTTTAAAAATTTGCAAGGTTTTAGTACTGCATGGCACCTGCACTGAACTAATAGCAAAGCCTTGGAATATATATATTTTTAACCCTCAATAGCACTAGGAATATAATATATAATGTTCTTACTTTAATTAAACCACCAGTCTTGAAGTGGGTGGTAATAACATATAGAAGGTGACCAAAGGAGATACATAGCCAAATGGGAAATGAGACCAAAAAAACCACTCACTTCAGAAAACAGTTTATTAAAGGTCAAGTCAGATTTACAGGAATATAAAACTGGGAACAGAGATGCAAAAAGTTTCAAATAAACTATGCATACAACAGGAAGTAAATTACCTACCTGAGTGTCTCAGAGGTTTCCCTGTACTCCTGCACAGAACCATTTTTTTTTTAAGAATCCTAGGTAAAGTGTCAGCAGTCACAATTTCTCATGATTTAGCAGCTAAAGAAAATGTTCATATTCCAAAAAGAAAGAGGTAGACCCAATGGAAAATACAGAATATAAAACATAGTCATGATGAGCTGTTTCTGTGTTCTAGTTCTTTAAATTTTGTATGTGCGCATGCATTCTGTTGGAGGGTTGTTCAGGGGGAAGAGGTGGGAGGGAAGCCATTATGCAAAATGACAGGAGTTGAAGGGAATTTCTGGTTATATCCAGGGTTTGACTATTATTTCATCTCTAGTCTGTTATTGGAACTTTTTAAAAACCAGGCAAATTTCACTAAGGATTTGCACTGTCTAATGGGTACTCAATATCTATCATACCCAAATTAAGTGCAGGCTCTGCAATCAGCCTGTCTGGGTTCAAATAGTAGTCTTAGACCACTGTTTAGCAAACTTGGGCAAGTCAATTAAATTCCCTGGCTTAATACCTTAGAAAATGGGCTTTAATAATAGTAATTACCCCACAGGATAGTTATGAGGATTTAAAAAACATGTATTATGTATAGAGCTTATAATAGTACCTGGCACACAGGAAGTGTTTTGTGAATGTCTCACACACATACAAGCACACACATATGCAGGATCTTTCAAACAATTTGTCATATTCAGATTAACATGCTAGTTAGAAGGGACTGTTGATGGGGAACTGGTATTAGCATCATTTCATTAATTTGGATTCCCTGTACTAGAATTCAATATGCATTTTATCAAAAAAACCCAAAAAACTCCTTGAGGACTTGAACTGTATGCTGGTTCATCTCTGAATTCCAGGGCTGATACAATGCCTATTACAAAGGTGTGTAATAAATGTAGAACAATTTAATCCTAGTAATTAAAAATTTTATCTATAAAACCAATATAGGTGGATGTTAATAGAGACCTATAAAAACCCCAAGTTTTACTCTTATCTGATTATATATAATAAAAATCTAGTTCTGGTAGGAGCTCTGCACTATTTAAAAAGTTTTGCTGTACACAGTGAGGGATAAAATTAAAATTCAACTGAAGTAATTTTTACAGAAAGGATTTGAGAACAAAATAATTGGCACTCTGTATATTTCAATGTAAGTTCTAGATTAAATGCTAAGAAGAAAAGCTCCATGTTTCTTGGAACTCCACCTCCACACCAAATGGGGGGCAAGACTTTTTGAAGCTCACAGTAAAGCAGCTGTCCACCTTTATTAATACAAATTGGTCTTAAAGTACTTAATAGAGCCTTTCTCAAAACAGACATCTTACTTACCTTTTCAGTTTATTTCCTAAAAACATTAAAGACAGATGTAAGGCTTAGTTGGTAATTTCCATGAATTCAGTTCTTTTCCTCTGACTGCAGTTGAGTTGACGTGACAAAGCAGGTCTGGGAATGCTAGAAATGAATTCCTACTTCCCTTTGCATTCTTCAGATTCATTTTCCCCCATATTTCTGCACTGGATGGTTTCCATTTCAGCATCAGTCACGAAATCTTGAAGGTCAGACACAGTAAACAGGGAAGGACATAAAATTAAGTGATTTGGGCGTAGTTTTGAGTCTCACAACTTTAACAGGGACGAGTCATACCTCAAAGGATGTGGAAATGAATTACATGTTCTGTTCCTTAATGAGATTCAGCTTTTAGTCAACTTAAAGGTTTGTTATAGCCTAAAGGTTTTTTATTCCTTAATAAATGTTGAGTGAAGATGTAATTCCCATGAAGACCAACCATAGTTGACCAATTAAGTAAGTACGCATTCTTGATTTATTCTGGAGTGTTAAACAATTCAAAGGGAATAAAATAGTGAATTGTTCTCAATTTCTAATTTGTTGGTCAAATTTTAAATGGATATTTTATTTATATACCACTTATATCAGAAGAGAAGTGAACTCTGATTATCAGTACAAGTTTAAATTTAGTTTCAATTTAAATATAAGCTTATTCCATTCAATTCTTTCTTATAGGAAATTAGCACTGAAATTAACTTAGGAGGAAAATATTGAATAATTCATGTGAAATTTACAACCAGGAAATGGCTCCATGCTTTGCAAAATTATAGAGGTCCAAAACTTTCTACACTTCATGTAGTTTAGCTAACAAAATTTCTTTTTGCTCCCTATAATCATTAAGCAGGTTTGCTGTACTCACATACTGATACTTCAACACTCTTGGGACACCCAAAAGTCAAAGAACAGGGTCACTACTTTGGGGACAGAAATGAGAGTAGCTGGATTAGGGGACCTTTGAGGCTAACCAAACTTGTTTAGGGGAATAGAAGAGACAGCCACTGATAAGCTGTAAGAGTGAGTGTTCTGACCATAGATCAGGCAGTTATCCTTGCTGAATGGTCCTGGATTCCAAATGACACATTCTTCCTCAAAGTACTCACTCTATCACTGGCTCAAGCAGTCCACACTGGAGGCCATTTAAAAATGCGCACTTTGCAATAATCATTATCTACCTTAGCAGCTAGAAAGGCAAAACAAACGTTAGCATATAAAACTACCTTCAGGGACTAAATAAGGCAAGAGTACTAATTAATGAATGGTAAAACAAAATGACTACAAGCAATTTTTTTTTTAAGTATAATGAACACATCTGGTTTGAGGAGGTTGAATTTATTTTTAAGTAATCTCAAAATGTGTTTTCAAAGTACTCTTCTCTTTCCATAACTTGTTTTTGGATTGACATTCCAGAAGGGTAAGGAATATAAAACATCATGGTTAGATGTTCACTGAACAGGAAGGAGATGCAGTAAATTTGCTTATACTGTGTAATTAAATAATAAACATTGGAATCTTACACCTTTCATCCCAGAAAATCCATGGATGAACATCAGACATAGCAACAATTGCTCCTGATGCCAGATTCTAGTAGCAAAAGGCAAGAGGGACTCATGTTACCTACTCTTCATTTTTATAAAGAAAAACAAAGCAAAATTCAGTTTAACAAAGAAAAGAATCACCATTTAGGATGACATCAGAAAAAAAACCAGTCTGAGAACAAGCTGTATGAATGCTGGTCTCAATGCTTCTTAGCGTACAGTTAAAAAACATTTGAAGGAAGACAAACTGTCCATGTAAGTTAATTTTCAAAGCAAGACACACAGTTCTCAAAGCTAATAAATGGGGCAGCACAACTATGTTAAACTGGTATCTAGAAATAAGGCAAAAATAAAATACTGTTTGTTGTAGGTTTGAGATGCATCCTGGTTTAGACTTGCTAAGAGAAAAGAGTTGGCAACAATAGACTTCTGCTCAAGGTTTGTATTATTTTAGCAGCCAAGAATAATTCCTAAGTTTCAAGATTTGTATTTTGAACCTGTTCATTCTTCAGGCTTTCATCATGAGTTTTCATGATAAATCTTACCTTCAAGGAGAGTTTGTAACCCTCATACTATGAAACTTCTACTGTTATTTCCAAATCCAATATAATCTAATAATCTTAATCACAGCTTCACTGCCATCTCAATTGTCCTTATGAACTCAAAAGGGAAGGTGGAGGTGAGACACTCTGTGAAATGCAGTCATACCTGTTCCATTACATCAACTGAAGAGATTAAACCTCATGATCTGGAGAATTATTTTTTGTTTCTCTTCAAGCCTGGTTTGTAAGGTGAGATCACTGGACATGAGAAAAATGGAGATCCTAGCACTAAGTTTTTACAGGTATTTTCATCATCCATTTGAAGTAAATTCTGAGGATTATCAGCTATTTCACATATACAGTTACATAAAATCTCACTTCAAAGTTAAATTGCTTTGAGTTATTCCTATTTGTGTTCTCCAGTGGTGTTAACAATCAAGAACACAGTAATAACCATATTACTCTGCCTTGCAACAAACCCAGCTACATTCTTGTTCACATGGTTAAAATATTTATTGCAAGCATATAAAATGAGTAACATTACTGTTTTATTTAAACCCAATATTCAGTGTTCCTGACTGAGGTGGGCTCAATAACCTTTCAAAAAAATTAATGTGGCCTGTCCATGTTTTGAGCCCAGTTGCTGGCTTTGTACCAACACTTCTACTCAGTTCTCTTCTCTTCACTTGAGTCTCAGTTCAGGAACAAAGCCAACAACCTGTACACTAGGCTTAGATAATAGTAGTGAGGCAAAATGGCCAACTTTAAAGAGCCAGTTTCTCCCAATTTAGGGATGCTGTGGATATAATTGTAAACAAAGGGTCAAGTGTAAACTGTCCACAAAATGGAGATTTCTGCAGCCTCAGCTTATGAAAATGCACTTAAAAAGTTGTAAAAACATTTAAGATTTAGTTGTGAAATGTTAACTATGTCAAGAGAATAAGAATCCAGAAAAATCATCCTGAACATTAATTTCAAAATTTTTTCCTGTTTATGTATCTTCCTGACAATATAAAACCATCAAAATGCCCTTCATGAAGCCTTAGCCTTTTTGCTGGATGATGATGAAGGCTATTTGACTCATGATTATTTACAGATTTTTCCTTTTGAGATGTTGCTGCTCTTGGACTGAATGCCATTAGAGCCATTTCTGCTGCCTGGATACAGAGCATCTGCAGCAAATTTGTGCCTCCAGCCTGGCTTCTCCCTTTTCCCAACCACATGCTTAAGGACTGAAACACTTATTTCATGTTAATTTGAAGTAAAACACATAGAAGCAATTACTTAATACTTCTTTTACATCATTTCCTATTTCCCTAATGCTGACCCCACTT
Source organism: Manis javanica (assembly GCF_040802235.1). Taxonomy (NCBI): domain Eukaryota; kingdom Metazoa; phylum Chordata; class Mammalia; order Pholidota; family Manidae; genus Manis; species Manis javanica. Next base: position 17,255,550 of record NC_133159.1, read on the forward strand.
CATTCCCTGCAACTTTTTTTTTTCTGAGAAAAACACTTTCTCTGCAAAATTCTCTTCTCCCAACATTTGTGGGCTTCCTTCTCCCTCTACCTTTTTGAAAAAGACATTGAGCTAAATTAGCTCCTGGAAATTTCAAGGGAAATCTGTTGAAGCTAGAGGCAAACCTGCAATGGAAGCATTATGTTTCATGTAAATTACCACCCAAAGTGTCAAAGGGGCTACGAACAGTTTACCTGATGAGCACCCTTTTCCCTTTCTTCTTGCCTTTGGTTCCAAGAATGAGCCTAGAAATCATGGTCAACTGCAGACTGTCAGGGAAAAAAATGAATGGAGGACACTTGGAAGAGGGGTGATTCCACCTTCCCCCTTTTCAATCTAAGTTGAACTTTTTCAAAATACTAATGCCAAGAAAAGTTGATCTGAATGAGCTTTGCCAGTGGCTGTTAAGTAACTTGGAATGCCACTTTAAAAAATGAATGGGGCATAGGTAGTACAAATGGTAGCAGCCAGGCTTGTATTAACACTGCTTCTCCTTGCTGTATCAAGCAGGTCAATTCTTAAAAATCTACTGAACATACAATTTTTATATACCAGATGAATTTCCTGACAACAAACTAATTTCAAAGATGCCTTACAATCTTTTTTTCTGATTGCCCTGAACTTGCACATGCCTCCCTCCACTAGTTTCTTTTAATTATTCAATTTGCTAATGGTTCTACCTGATACCTTGAGTCAAGTTCCCAATTTAATCTTGCTAAATTAGGTTACTATGAGATGTAAAATATGCAGTATTTGTATATATTCCTTTTCTAAATCTTTTCTAGATTGCTGTCTTGTTCTTAAAGACTTACCAAAACAAAGTAGTAAAAGAGAGGAGGTGGTATATTATGCATATGTAGAATCTCATGATCTCATTGACTTTATAGAACCTAATCCTTTTCAATCATTCACTGTGACATTTTACCCCAAGTAAATGGAGTTTAAGCATATTTCAAGTAACTCTAAAAAACACTGAAGATACCTAATTTTTGAAGAACACTTATTTGACAGAAGTGTTACCATTTTTCATTTTTGGTATAACTAAATTCATTTTTTAAAATTTAAGTATCTTGTTTCTATATTAAGATAAAGGGCACTATAAACTTTATGAAGCAGAAAAAGGAATACATCACATCACATCCAAGGCTTTTTGGTCTTCTGCGACTTCTAGTTATAGAAAAGAACTTGTAAGGACACGCAGGGTTCACCTTGGCACACTTGACTTAGGTAAGTGAGGGACATGATATGGGATTTATATTCAATGAGGGTTCTGGGGAAGTAAGCAAGCATTTGGGACAAAGCAACAATAAGGCCTAATTATGGTACATCTAAACTGTTTTAGATTAGTATTTGTTATTCAGGTCACAATTAAATAGTTCAAGACCTGTGTAAAGTTTCACACAAATACGAAATACTTTAAACTCCTAAGAAATTTTCTAATGTAACACAAGACCACCTGTTTGAACTTACGGAATAGAGAGTTGATGCTATATTTATAAAAATAAAAAGGAACTGAAATATTCATGATCCTTTTGGCAAAACCTATGTGACTTAAATTGTTTTGTAAATAATTTTCAGATTGAATATGGCCAAGTATGCACCTCAGAGTTCATAAACCTAATGTTACAGTGTTCCATATTATACTTTTTACCTATGTCCTTCTTCAAGTCTGAGTGCTCCAATACATGCTAGTGAAAAAAAAAAGATCAAAATTAGCATTAAGCACAAATATTTTCAGTTAATACTGCAAATAGAACCACCAGGGGGAAAAAGGCCATAATAAAGAAAACTCAACTATGTGACTGAATGAGAAACCCTTGAGATGTATAAAATCAAACTATATTACTTACCAAACCTCTACACCATCTCCTGATTAATATATCCAGGAAAAGATGTGGGAAGATCTAAAATGTATCACAAATGGGCAGAAAGAACACTTTAATAGCCCTTACCCTAAATAACAATTCAAAATGAAAAATTTTTAATATGACACAGGTCAATAATGTATAATTATTTTGAAGTCTTTTATAAAATTTTTAGAACTTATGAATACATTTCCAGAGCTTTCTGCTCCTGAGGATGCTGAAATCCTTTGAAAAGGAATAAAAGGAAAAAATAAAGGGGGGAAAAAAATCCAAGAACGTGTGGCAGAGGAAAGCTGAGGGGGAGAGAGAAAATACCAAAATTAAAACGAACAAAATAAAAACCCTTTCTCTACAATATTCAGGGGCTCTATTTTTGAACAGACCAGTTATTCAGTACTTGAGTCATGGACCTACTACAAAGCGTTCCTGCATCTCAGTGTTCTCACCTGCAGAGTGAAGTGAAGATTAAGGAGAACACCTGAAAAGGACCTGAACAAATGTCATTAGCATTAAACACACACACATACTCCCTTACATTTTTTAAAAAATTGGTTATTACTTTTATTTTTGCAAGAACAAAAGCAGAGATCTCCCTGACTGGCTCTTAATTTGGACAATGTGTCTAATGATACATAACTTTTAAAATAGCTTCAGACACATTCCTTAAAATGCTATCTTTACATAGTAGTGGCTGACACAAAGAGAAGGCAGCACCCCTCTTCTTGCCTGGCATCAATTGTTACTACTGATATTAGAAGGAAATGGAAGGCAGTATGCCCTTAAATAGCGTGTTTGCATGCTAAGTGACAGGTGAGATGAATGTTCAAGTTTGCTTTGGTGATAAAGCAACCAGGCTGTATCTCCAAGTATAAAACCAACTTATTTTATCTCTTTCCTCTGCAAAACTAAAGCTTTTGCATACATAAAGAAGCAAACATATATCAATCACAAAATGTTGAGAAGAAAATATTTTACAATACTAAGGGCAGGACAACAGAAGCACACATCAAGTTAAATTTTATAAATTTAAATTCAATTTTCCAGAAGAATAAGCCTTTGGTTCTTTTTATATTGTAATTCAAAACTTCCCACAATGTCTAACCTAAAATGTTTCGTCTCTAGCTCTGAAAAACTGAATAGTTTTCTAGAGAAAAACAAAAATGAACGTAATTTCAGTTCTAATACTTGCTACATCACAAGCCACCTCTAAAACTCTGTCACTCAGCACACTCTGAGCCTGTTTTCCTATTGGTGAAATAGGAATACTGCTACCTAACTACTCAGCAATTATTGTGAATATTAAAGATAATATAAAGTATCTATAGCTTCATGTGTCTGGCACACACCAGGAACTCAATGACAGGAAGGTATTCTTTGACTAATATGAGGGGGGCTGGACTAGGCAAGGCAAAGGTCAAGGTAAAAAGAAATCTTTTGTTAATTTCCCCAGGAAGAGACAGAGAGAGCACTGAAGTCATTAAGGTGGCAGGTCAAGCAGACTTTGTATAAGGGAGTTTATCACCATGACTAAAATAAACAATTCTGCCCATAGTATGAATGACTACAGCAATATGGACATATACAGTAGTAATGTCACAGCAACTTGGCCTTCAGGAAAGGCACTGCATGTGAAAATCCAGGTATCCACCTGTGCAACTTTTAGCAGGGCTGGCCAACTAGGCCATTTTTCTGTTTGCTCTGTGTACCTCCGAGTGGGATTTTGACAACTATGAAGCAAGATTGCTCTGTAATAGTAAAAAGCAGATAATCTTCTCAAGTTCTCTTGAGTTACTAGGTTCAGCCTCAAAACATGACTGCAAAACTCTCATATCCAAATGATTCTGACCCTTCTGCATTTTCTCTTTCCAGATTTTGTTACCCACAGCATCTAAATAACAAGTTTCAGTACAATGTATTGTCAAACTGCCACTTAAGTTATTCTAAATACTCCTTGAAGTGGGCCACTGTGAGAGTCTAGAAATCCTTTTGTATATGGCAATTTTGATGGCTCAACCATATATTCCAATTTCATGAATGATACCACATTCCAACCTAAAATAGGAAAATGGAATAATTTTCAAAGTAACTGCTAGGAAGTAATAGGTTAAAGCAAGGTGCACAAAGGCAGTAACCTTTCTAAGGTTAACAGTATAGGAGTAAACACAATCACAGATTGGGAAAGGAATAAACAGGTTTGAAAGCAAAGTTGCCAGGAAACATAAAAGGTCTCAAATTTCAATAATTTAGTTTTGACACAATGATGTAATGTGAATATTGGTGTTCATGTGATTAATTATTATGGTGACTGCATAGGATAAATAGTATAGTAGTTAAGAGAGATCATGTAGGAACACTAGGAAGAGTAATCCAGGAATTGATTTATAAGGCACACAGCAATGCTTCTTAACCTACAATCTTGGAATTTGGGGCGCATAAAACAGACTAAATGGGAATTTTCTCCCTTAATAATACATTAGCTTCATAAAAGACTGTCTAATACCCACTGTAATATTTCCAGTACACTGAACATTATTTGGGTATAAATGCTCTGTAATTATGATTCTATAGCATCTTACTATGCTGATGGACAGTGACTGTAATGGGGTATGTTGGGGAGCCTTGATAATAGGGGGAGTCTAATAACCATAATGTTGTTCAAGTAATTGTACATTAATGATACAAAAAAAAGCTCTGTAATTAATGAAATTTAATTCACTTAAAAATATTGCTGAATTCCTAGAATCTTAATATGTTTTCCAATCAAAAAGTACTAAAGTACAGCTGTTACTTCCTATGGTTGGTCTGGTATTTCTTTTCTACACTGGTTCCACGTCATTCTCCTGTAAGAGTAAGAAATGCCACCCTAGTATAGTAGGTTAATGACTAAAGAAATTAAAGGAAAAACACTGTAGACGGATCAATACAACTGAAAAGAAAACTCAACAGAACTATTAAGATGGCAACCTGTAGGATCAAAACGTGCTCCCCAAATACCTCTATCATGGCTATGTCTTTAAGGTTTCGTTCCCTATGCCAGATGCACCCCCATAATCCCCCAGTGCCAGCAGTGTTGGGAACATATGTACTCACTAAGCGTTTGTTAAATGAACACATGCTAGTTAACTATTTTTCAACAATATCAAGTTACATGGGATCTGGAGGCACATGACAATCGAGTGAAAGACTGGGGGCTGGAGATATAAAACCTTAGTTGCCCTAACAGTGGTTGAAGTCCCTAAAGAGGGGCAAAATACAAAGGGGGCATTATAGGAACGAGGAAATAACACAGAATTATGAGTCAAGCAGAGCCAGCAAAAGCTTTAAATTTTGAAGGTTTACTCAATTGTGCGAAAAACAAGATCAAGGATGATGATAGGGAGAAAAAAGGCAACTGAAATGGCCTTAAGATGACTGCCACTATAGCATACCAGCTTTGACTGAACAGCACTTAAAATGAACTGTAATTTTGAATCCCTTAAGCAGACACAGTCAGATGGAACCAACCCCAAAGCAACAGAGGGCACCTTGGTTCATCAGATATCTATACAGAATTCTAAAGTTGGTACCAGTGCAGTGTAAAAGCCAGTCTGACTTTGATGAATACCTTCCAGGCTAAGTTTCAGTTCTGTTACTGCTGAATGGTTTACTCACCAACCATGTATGTAGATAGGCTGTTACTATCAGGAATAGATTTCTCTAAAGTTAACAAGGAATCAGGATGCCACTCAACTTTGCTTTTGTATACTGCAGGCTTCTTTCCCCAGGATCAGTGACTGAAAAACTATTGGGAAGTAAGTTCTGATTCTGCTTCATCTTTATTCTATGATCCTAGCTTAGGCAAATCATGCGAGTTATGAAATGAAATGCAAACAATAACGCCCCACTTCTAACAGACACACACACACACACACACACACACACACACACACAAGGTAAGAATTCTGGGTATTAGAAAGGTGTTAAAAAAAAAAGATAATCAACAGTACACAAGCCATGGTTATGTATGCACCCAGTATACTTTATTTATGACCTTCCAGTAGCCACTTCAAAGACATAAAAAGAAACCTAGGGAAGGTACAAAACAGGGCAACTAAGAACTGTTTACAAAAATTAAGTGGCTTTTACCTTCAAAGAATAAGAACTCCCATCTATCTGGAAAGAAAGTTGAGACAATAAAATTGAATTCCATGTAAAATCAATCATGGTTGTAGAATACAACCATGGAGAGTCTGGTTCCATTTTAACTAACATTTAAACGAATCCTGAAACACTGTAACTAAGGGATGTTTTAAAATTGATAAAAGGGAGTCTCAAATCACAAGGTGCTTATTAAACTTTTGATGGAAGTACAAAAAAAAGGTTTAATTAATGGAGACTACACTGATAGCACATTTATTTACAAAAGGGGAGTTTCTCAGCTATTCAGAGGTTATCATTAACTTACTATCAACACAAAATAATTCTTAAGCTCTTCTTTCTGTATTAGTCCTTGGCAGCACCTCTATTTCTGAACTGGGAAAACACTAGTTTAACCAGGTGGTGGTATCCCAGTTTTTCAATTTCAAAGAAGCCTAATGACATTGACCTGATAAGACTGCACAGAGCAAGTAAAATCCAGAAGGCAGTATAGAGTGGCTGTTAAAACATGAACTCTGGTATCAGACCCACCTGGGTTTAATACCAGATTGGCCATTTCTACTTAAGAGGCCTTGGACCAAAAAATAAGGTGCCTCAGTTTCTACATTTATACTTTAACATTACAGGATCAAGAAGTTCAAATAACTTAAGACAATGACAGTCCATTAAAAATATTCAGTATTACCTCTTCCATCAAGCTTTTTTTTTTTGACTGAAATTATAACCAGTTTAATGCATTAAGTAAGCTCAGTTCTCTCTTGTAACTTAAAGTTCAGCTGGCAGTTAAAGGTCTTAGAACTTTTTAAGAACTTTTTTTTCTTGGGTGAAAAATAATAGAGAACAAGAACTAAAGGTTGGAAAGCTACTGGGTTAAACCATAGATTCTTTGAGACTTGTCATCCTGAGTTTTTTCTGAAAAGGAGCTATTACATTTATCTTTCCCAATCTGTAGTCACTCCTGTCAAATGTATTAATGTCCTATAATAACTCCAGACAAAAAATATATTATCAGACTCTAGATTAACCAGTTTGTACAACTTAATAAAACTTCAAACAGCTTGCCCTCACAAGGAACCTGACTAGTTAGAGGGTATGGAGAAAAAATCTTTTTAGTAAATCTATTCCATTTGAATGAAGCAACGTGTTTACCTCCAGGAAAGGGGAACAGGAAGAGTTTCAAACTTTTCAGTAATGGAAAAAAAGATAAAAATACAAGGAAAAAAACCTACCTTCACATTTGTTCTTTCACATTCACACACACTTCACTCACCCCATCTTTATGTTTTTATGTTTTCTTTAATTCAAATTTGAACTGTATAGGTAAAAATACTTTAAATCAAGTTAACTTGCTCACGTCCATTGGACACTAAAAATTTTACTTAGCTTAAAAAAAGCATGACATTGCACCCCTATGTTTATCACAGTACTATTTACAATAGCCAAGAAATGGAAGCAACCTAAGTGTCCATTAGTAGATGAATGGATAAAGATGTAGTACATATACACAATGGAATATTATTCAGCCATAAGAAAATCCTACCATTTGCAACAATATGGATGGAGCTAGATGGTATTATGCTCAGTGAAATAAGCCAGGCGGAGAAAGACAAGTACCAAATGACTTCACTCATATGTGGAATATAAGAACAATGGAAAGACTGAAGGAACAAAACAGAACCCAAGAAAGAACTAACAGTTACCAAAGGGAAGGGCTGGGGAAGATGAATGGGAAGGGAGGGAGATGGGGGGGAGGTGGGGAGAAGAAAGGGGGCCTTACGATTAGCATGTATAATATGGGGGGAGGGGGCACGGGGAGGGCTGTGCAACCCAGAGAAGACAAGTAGTGATTTTATAGCATCTTACTATGCTGATGGACAGTGACTAATGGGGTATGTGGGGGGAGGCTTGGTGAAGGGGGAAGTATAGTAAACATAATGTTCCTCAAAAAAAAAAAAATAAGCATGACAAAAACATTTTTACAAACTCTTCTGCTCTCCAGGAATAATATAAATCATACATTGTTCATGTGTTCCCATTAAGAATGTTTTATTAGGAATACAGAACCTTTCAAATTTCCAATGGTGCTTCTGGAAGTTTCATTTTGATGATTATCACTACTATTTATGAGTTTATTACTGCCCTCTGGAATCTTCTCTAAATTAGGATAATCATGACTTACTAATTTTGCATTTCTGACTCCTAAAACATAAAACACTCAATGACTGTGAAATGAATGGACAATGTATCAATTATCAACATTAGGTATACACTAGACTTAACATTTTCAATAAATAGCTGACTTTTAGCTGATTATCTAGTCTTGATTGATGTATAGGATCAATCCATTTAATGCTAACCCTTCCTAAGCATTAACAGGTTGACGTAAATATTACTGTACTTTCTGAAAAGAAAAAAGTTAGTTACCTTTATAATACTTATAAAGACAAAATCTAGGAAAAGAGTTTTTGGTAGGTCCTACTCTAACACTGAAAACTCATACTATGGAGAAATAAACTAGCAATTTCATGTATTTTTTGCAATCCTCTTTTTAACATGAAAAAGATCATGTTACTCATGTTACACAAATAAGATTTAAGTTAAGAATTTTCAATACCACAAGACATGATGAAACCTTAATTTGGGTTCGCTATCTTACTAGAATTAAACATTTTTCTCAAATGTTTATTGAAAAGCAAGATCACCTAAATTATATACGGAGAATTCACATTTAAGTGTTTACCAGCTTGAGTAGTTACTCAAACCTTTTCCTTAAAGCCACTATGCTATACAGCTACAGACACTTAAATATTCTGCACCAGACAGATCTTTGGGTAAATTTTAAGAAGCACTTATTGCTTTGACCTGTTTCCCAGATTAAAATATAAAGCAATACTAAAATTGATATACAATGTTATTTTTTAAAAAGCACTGATAGTAACTTTACAGAAAATATTGGCCAAATCTTCTATTAATATAATTTTGCACGATTAAGCATCTCTCTCTGGTAGACATTTAGTCTACACCAAATAAAACTAACCTTGTGGAAGTTTTTTTAAAGGGTAGTTGTTTTCTTAGAGCCAGATCAACTGATCAGTAATTAACTCTACATGATCTGAAAGCTTAGGCATGGTAAACAATACACCTTCAGCTCCTCCCAAATATATCACCAGATCACTGTCATGGTGATCTTAAATTCAGGACTGGCTGAGTACTGAGAATTTCTGACTCTACTGTGAAATTACCCAATTACTTTAAGCAATGGACCAAATTCCACAGAATTCTAGAATTCTACTAGTTCTTAAGAATTAGTAGGCTTTTAACAAAAACACTGGTATCTGCTAAACTATACACTTTTCTAAATGGCTCAGATTTTCACGAAATACAACAGCAGAAAATATCCTGAAGAAACCAAAGTCATTACTATTAAAAAAAATTTTTAAGACCACCTTTCCTTTTGTATTAGGAGGAATAACATCTTCTGTAGGAGTGCATAAGGAAAGCAGGTTCTCCACACAACCAATTTTAGGGCTGAGCATACTGGCTTCTTATATGTGTGATTCTGTACCTTGCATACACACACACAAAGACTCTTCCACCACATTCTTGAGAAATGTAGTTGAAATGGAAGATGATGGGGATGGCTAAACATAACCAACACTTTGAAAACACATAGATGCTGGTATAGACAGAACTCAGGAATGGAGATAAATTTGGGTTTTGTGAATAAAGTATGTTGAAGTGGAATTTTTTATTTTTAAATCATTTGGAAATTCATTTACTCGACACTTTCCAGATGAAGTAGAAGCTTGCCTAGGTAAAAAAATGGCTTAGAAACCAAACTCCAGTATGGTGTTTTGGCCTTAATTTTTGTGAATGAATGACGTAAGAAAAAACAAATGACAACTGAACTATCAACATAACACATACCTTAGCAATCTACTTTAGGACAGAATTATTTTACTTTAAATTCAAATTAAGTTGGCTTTATTTTAGACATAGCTTAAAAAGCTTGAAAGTAAACATATAATTTAACATTTAATTCTAACCTCACATTATCAGGTCTATTTCTAATCTAGTAGTTAAGAGCACACACTTTTGCAGTCAGGCACAACAGGATTTGAATCCTGGCTTTGCCAAATAGGTGACCACTAACAATATATAACAAATTACTTAATGCAATCCCTGAATTCCTCATACATAACGTAGGGACAATATAACATACCTTAAAGGGTTGCTGACTACATGATACAGAATGTAAAGAAATTTCTTGGCACAGTACCTCGTACACATTACACCATAGTTGGCTGTGGCATAAGGCATGCGGCATTTCCTTTTCTTGCACACTATGCTCCTAACCTTTCCATGGGATCCTAAACACCATTTTACTATACGGTGGTAGCCTTTACCAAAGTTTTTAAATCTCCAACTAGATCCTGCAAAGTTGGCATCATTTCTACTCAGGTCTACTCTGAAATCCCCAGAAATGTGAGATGACATGACATTGTTACTCAAAGTATATATAGTCAGGGACACTGACATCACCTAGGATGATGATGTCAAGACATGCAGATTCTTGCCCCATCTCAAATATATGGAGTCAGAATCTGCATTTTTAATAAAGCCAAGGGATTCTCACCCACATTAGTTTGAAAGACACTGCTGAATGGTAAATCGTGACCTAAAATTTAACTACAAAATTTAATCCCTGTAAATTCTTTTCAAAATTACTCTGATAAATGCAACAAATTGTCTCATTTATCTTTTTCCCCCATATTTTGGAAAGTGAAATAGAAACAACATAATAACTAACACACATTACACTTCATAATTTAAAAAGAAGTTTCAGGAACAGTATTTATTGGTAGTTTTATTTAAATAAATCAAATTGTTTTCCACACCAACCCTATACAGATTTTATGCAACTAATGATTAATCTGGTAAGGTTCTAATATTTCTTAATAAGAAGCATGGAAATTTCAATGTGAGAAGCCAATGCTAAATAAACATATACTATCTAACCAAAAATGTTACATCATAACTTGCAGTAAGTGTATCCAAGTCATTCTGACCAAACCAAATCAGGTACTTGAACAGCAGCAAAACATATAAATATAAAAGCAATAAATACATATAAGTAATATATAAAATTTTATATATGTTCAAATGAAAACAAAATGTTTTTGTTGTTTTGATCAATATAAAACTAAATTTTCAAAATGACTTAGCTGATAAAAAACAGCAACGGCCTTTTAAAATGTAACCTCTGCTTAATCTACCTAAAAAGTGAGGCGACTGAAACTTGCAGATTTAAAGGATTCACGGCTGAAATTAATCCCTTAGAACACCTGTACAGGAATGCCTGTCCCTAAAGCCTATTAAAAAGTACTTGATGTAGTGTATGGAGACCTCCAATAAAACAGTATTTTCATATTTAAGAAAATATTTTAAAACTGAGGTTGAGCTTTTCTGTGTATGCATGCCAACATTACTATACTTGGCAAGACTGAACCTCATCTCTACCCTGTGGAAAAGAATTTTAAAGTGATCAAACCTCACATTATTTTAAAATGCATAACTAAGTTGTACAATTTTGACCAATTTAACCTTCTTCCCTCTTAATAAATAGATAGTCAGACCTAAAACTCACCCATTATCTATACATGATCATGATTTCAGTCAGATTTCAAGTCTAAGTAAACAGAATTGATTTTTTTCACAGCTATGAGCATAAAATATTCACTCCACAGGAAAATATCTAATAAAATCTTATTATTTCTAAAAATTAACTAAATTCAGGACTTTACATAGAGCCAAATGACACCAATAGAACCTAAGACTAAAATGACTGTCAAAAGCAACCTCCCTTTATTTTTGGAAAAAATACACATCTAAGCTGCCCCACTTTCACCCTGTCCCACCTGACTTCCAGCTCTGCCAACACCTGAAGGTGCCCAAGTTTAGATTTTGTTAGAACATTCCTTCCTGTCTCAGTGAGTGATATTTTAATTCAGGGACAAAAGGCCAACAAAAGCAGGTAACTTTTTCTAGAAAATCACCTAAGAGAAGCATTTTTGACTGCTTTCTTATCTTAAAACAGTAAGTATCACTTTTTCTTCACTATAGCTCACATTAAACAGTCTTTGTTCAAAAGATACAAGGCAAAATATATTACTTCTCAATAGTCTCTTACTTGATCTGTTTATGGATCATTAGGTCCCTATCACTTTCCTCATAAACATTTTTTGTTATTAATGGTAGAGTATGCAAAGGAGTGAGCACATTACTGCAAGTAAATGTCCATTCTGAGTTGCAGAAATTCTACCTTTTTGACTGGTAAAGGAACTAAGTACACCCTTCAAGGTAAAGTGGTCACAATAAAACTACTATATCAGGGCTATCTTCAAGAGAATGGGATCAGTAATGAAAACAGACACTCATAATAAAGTTTAAGAAACAGAGAGCTCTCTATATGGTACTTCTTGTACACTGAAGATATCTCCAAACCATGGATCTAAGCGCTCCAACACAGTCTTCCTGAAATATTCCCTCACCTTTCTCTTTCACTTGTTGGCATGTCAAAGGGGTGAAGGACACTGGAGGAATAAAATGCCTACTGAAAGCACTGTGCAAGTGTTTCCTTTGCTCACCTCAGTATGTTTTCTAGGATCATTTCTAATGTGGACATGCCATAATTTCATCAGGAAAACATTATCAGCAGCCTGTTATTCCAAAGCCAACATTCCCATCTGATACATGTAGACCCAGCGCTAACCCCAGTAAAAAAGCTACTTCCTGACACTTTTCCTTTTACTTTACTATCCCATTCCTACACCACCTTCCCTCAAACCGATGCCCAATACCTAGTACTAAACTTGAGGACAGGAACTCCATTTAACAACAGAAGTTTCAATTACAGAACTACTGAATCTGTTTTGCACACTTGACCCATCACACCCCACCCAAAATCACCAACACAACATTTTGAGCATGTTAGATTTTATTAAAAATATTTAACATTGTACAAATATTCCAATACAGTTATGGTACCTGAACACTGTACCAAAAGCATGATTTTTATTAAGCTGCTGATTTGAATTGTCTTGTAAGTGTTCCTATTTTAATCTCATATTACTGTATGCATACCAGCAATGTAATGTCTGTAGGAGCTTTCAGCTCAATTATATAAACAGCCTCATAACACACAGTGCTAAAACATCATAATAAGATTAATTAAAATACATTTCTACCTACGTTGCTGACAGGCTAGAAAAGTCCCTTTTGTTCAACCATAATAAATGAGAATTCAAGATAAGCAATCTTCATGGGATCCTGACAAAGTTACTACTTAAAAGAAAATCCCTTATTTATATTTGAGGAATTTAAGCATTCCCCCACAATGCCTCCTTCTTTTCTGGTCCCATGAAATGTATTCTGCTGCTAGTGTATAAAAGCCAATTATTTTACACTGCATTTCCCTTAACTTAGATGAACTCCTCAAAATTACTTGAGTGTTCCTCTTACTTACTATAAAACTTTCCAAGGTGCACATTATTAAGTATCATCTTTAAAGTTCTGTACCAATCTTTTTTTAATCACTAATACAAGCATGTGTCAGAAGAGAAATAAGCACCTTAACACCATGATGCAATCACTGTAATTCTTAATAATTTCACTGAAGTGACATATGTGTAGTCTGCAGCAAGATTATGTTTAACACCTAGGAGACTCTTCCCAGACTGATAACCCAACCAACAAAGAAGGCGTAATATAGAGAAGGTTCTTCAGGCATGAAAATCCATAATTACTTTTTATCAGTGCTTAAGTTCTATTATAATTATTTTATATGGTATGGTCAGAAATGCCTAATTGTTATTTTCTCAATTTTTACTTTACCATAATGGAATCCCCTACAATGAGAGAGATTCATCTTCAGCAATAATCTAGATATTGACTCTTAATTCTGCCAATATCTACTAAGCCCATCAGCTATTCCAGGTTTCCGGCAAAACACAAGTTGTTGATAGATTTGTATTTCTGCTATGTTCAAGGTCCTAATATTTCAGCTATGTAATTCCTCTTGACCCAATGTTGTTATATTCTTCAAATTGAGCCCATTATTGTTTATGAAAATGCTAAAACTTTCTAAGTTTCATTTTACAATGTTAAGATTTCTTTTGAAGGATTTAAAAATAATTTTGCCTAGTGTTTAAAGCCCTCTGATCTACCAAGATTTTCCTATTTTCACTAATATTAGTGTGCAATAAACATCCCTTAAGATGCACTATTAATCTATCCAATAAAAATGTAAATATAAGTAATATAGAAGATATTAGAGGGACTGAAATCACAGTAAAATTAAGCAAATGTATTGTCTATCCAGGAGACTTAAGGGTCTATCTTATACAATGTCTATCTTGATTTTTAAAATATACCGAGTATTTCGTTGCTTCATACTTGTAGGCCTTTTCTGCTAATCTACCAATTTGAAAATAAAAAGTATGAAGTATTTATTGTATGTTCCTATTCAGAACAGAATTATTTAATATTAAAGTCTTACTTTTCTACAAGGCTGATATAAATGCCCACTTAGGGTATGGGCATAGTCCCACATTTAATGTCCCACTACTGATAAAAAAAAAAAATAGGAAAAAAAAAGTTCTTACCAACAATTCCACTGGTTATCGTCCCCAGCGAACCCCACCTAGCAAGTCGACATCATGACATATCAGGTCAGGGCAGCCTCAACCTCGCTCCCTGATAGTCAGGTGATAAAAGGAAGGAGTTAAAACAGGAAAAGTACACTTGCAGATTTCTGGATAACATCTGAAAATGATTTTAAAAAACAAAAACAAAACAAAACAAAAAACCCAGAGCTTCTGGTAACCTCTAAATAAAAAATATATATGTATATAGGTTAAAAAAAAAACTTTTCTAGAAAGGCTAACAGTAACTACTTCAAGTTAAATATTCATATTAAATTACTGACCAACACATTAAATATGCAGTATTTTTAAAGCTTGGTGTTTGCATTTCAAAAATAAGAACTAATCAACAAACTTCTAATGTAAAAGGAAACGTGCCTGGTTAATGGATTTGTTATTCTGGACTTTCTAGTTAGTAGTCATCCAATCCACTGGCTTACTCAGAACTAAGTTAACAGAAGCTCCCATTCTTAGAGAAACATAAACACACTTATAAATCCAGTGCACTCTTTCTATAAGGCTTTTTCTTAGCTGCTCACTTATGAGACTCCACATACTAAATGACAACATTAACATTTTTTCCACATACTTCAGTTGGTTATCTTTTAAAACCAGATAGCTCAGTATAATAAAATTCTCTCTGGAAAGTCACAGCGGCAAATTTTTTAACAAACCTTTATGAGTCTTTATAATTGACAAGTAGCAGCCTTATAGCAAGTATTTACTGGAAGGGTTTGGTTTTACAAATAAATGTAGGCATGATTATCCAAATGGGCAGGAGGCAAATGACGTGATGAGTTTCAAGAATATTATATGGCCTTATGCTAGGTATGGAATTTTATGTACTTTCTCTTTTGGAATTTAAAATATATAATTTATTTTGATGCATGCTGACCTTTTTAAAAAGAGGGTTTGCCTCCTGAGTCAAATTTCAAAGTCAGATGAGAGAAAATTTATCTACCAACAGAAAGCATTGGGCTTTCCTATGCAGAATAACCCCAGTAACTAAGAAAACTGAAAAACAATTATGCTGAATGCTTTTGTTAAAAAAAAAAACAAAAAACTTAACTACAGAACCATAGTAATTCAATTTCCATATCAATTGATCAAATAAACTTGGATTTATAGAAATCTGGCAACTTATTAGAACTTTTTTGCTTTTAAAAAATTAAAACACCATCATAGAAAATACATACACTTAAGCAACTGCTATAAATGAGTGATCAAATAAAAATTAGCATCCCATTATAGGGAAGGGGTATATTTATGTCAGTCTCAGGAGAGCACCTACAAAGGTCTACCTCAACATAAATGTATTTCTCAACACACATTACTGTAGCAGGCTCATAAATAAAACCAAATACAGGTTGGAGAACAAAAAAGATGACAGGAAAGTAGGAAATAAAATTTCCCAGAACTTGTAATTTGTATTTAATTTTAAAAAAATCTAATGCACATCTAGAAGACCTCCTCAATGACATTTTTCAATGTATCTATTAGATTGTTAGATTTCTGTGAAAATTTAAGCTCTATTTTCTCTGAATGCTGCTATAGCAATAATTTACAAGACATCAACAAGGGGAAAACTCTAAAGTGAGATTTAATGTTTACAAAGTAATATTTTGAAGTAAAATTTCCAAAGTAAATTTCCTGTTTAAAATAGCCACAAAAAATCTGTGAAGCAGTATCAGAGGGACATCTTTATCAATATATTTTTAATCAATGAGAGAAAAATATAATTTGTAATTAAAAGAAAGGATTTTGACTTGGAACCCAAATTTTATTATGTTTTCACCAGGATTTGTTAGGATGGCTGAGGGAAGCACAATAAATTACTTTTTTTTTTTCTCAGAATCCTTTCAATTGCCACTCTTAATTTTCTTCATAACAATTTTGTAGCTGGTAACATTTAATTTTTAAGAAACAAAACAATTCAGATTTTATTTGTAGATCCTTTCTTCTTTCCAAGAAAAATCAGGCCTCATTTAATTTTAATTTACATTTATAGTGGTAGCTTAAAATTTTCAAAGTTTAAAATAGCATTTAAAGGATGTCTGGTGTCTTCACTTGCATACATGGGCGTAAGAAAAAAAATGCGTAAGCTTTACCAGATACCCATGTTAATTTGAAACTACTATATAACAAACTATATAATTCCTTTATCAGTTTCCAAAAACATAAAAGGAATATTAATAAGGCTCGTTAACTTACTGTACTATGTAATTAGTGTAATTTTTAAAGAGGAGATATACTGACTTTCTTCAGCAAATATTAATTTCTTAAAATCAAAATAGAAGCCATGAAACCCAAGGCATTAAGTGGTTTATGATTTTGGACTCCAATACTGCTTTTATAAAAGACACCAGCAAGGAACAAGACAAAAAATAAAGGTGTCTCTATAATTATTCCCAAATGCTTATTTTTATCATTCAAAAACATTTTAGACCCATTTAAGAATAAAATGGAAGGAAAAATTTTATTGTAATTTTAAAGTGATCCAGACTCTTCTGCACTGCAAAGTTTGGACTCTTTTGTTCCTCTTATTCTCAAGCAAAAAAGTATTTACAGTAAATCAAGATTTCTAAAGGAACAGGGAAATAGATGTTATGACTTAGCCAATAAAAACGTTAGCCCTTAGGGTAGTAAAAAAATAAAAATAAGAGATATTAAGAGAAAGTCAGAAGTATGACTACTGGATATTTTCAAGCCTCCCTTATAAGGCATGAGTGTTTCTCAAAGCAAATTTACATATAGCAACAGGAAATTATTCCTAAACCAGTAACTGAAGTGGTAGTCACAATCACATACACTAAAACTGAAGTTTAGTCCGCAGTGCAATTGATGCCATAGTATTAACATTTTTTCCTGTTATATATACATTTACTTATCCAGCAAATAAGGTCTTCGGACATCAAATTATCCTTTATAGAAAGAATATGGGTCAAAATAAATTGCAGTCTGCTTCCCCAACCCCATTTTATTTAACACAAGCTATCCAATGCCTCCAAGACTGTCCAAAAGCCTTTGAACCTGTTTTTATAAAAATAAAGGATAAGATTTCAAAACTAAGAGACTATGAGAGAACACCAATCAGTGAAGTGCTACTAGAATAAATACTAAAATTTAGACTAATCCTCAGTCTGATATCCACAATATATATTGGAATAGACAAATTTTGCATGAATTTGATCACTCACATAGGCAGTTATAGTTTGAAAACAATATTCCTTGCAAGGATTACGAATAAAATAATGTTTTAGGACACAATTGAATTTGAAATAGGTAATGTTTTGAATAGATTTTTTAGTTTTATTGAAATCTTACATGAACAAGAAATTGGAAATACAATCACATCAAAGAACAAATTGTCACGGCTTTGACGTTTAAGCCAAACAAATTTTGTAGGGCAGATTTCAAAAAGGTGTGAAGTTATAACAATTTAAAAACACAGTTAACCTACTTCTAGGAATGCAAAACATACAATCATAGGTTATTTTCAATACAAGAAAACTTAAATTTGTTTGCTTTAAATTTCTTAAAACTACTAAGACAAAGCACTAGCTTGTATTTTTATTTACAGCATACTCCATACTCCTATGTAATCTATCCCAAATCCAAAAAATGAAACTGTCCAAAACCAAAGGTTCTGCAAAATCATGATTTAACAGTGTGCTCAGCTTGTTTTGAAGCTAAAATGAAGCCTAAAACGATAAAAGCATTGTAACCCCCAGAATAAGGGATCTCTGCAAGCCCAATAATGTCCAAGAACATTTATGAAAAGAGGAAAAAATAAAAAGACTTGAGTATATACACAATAGTGATTTCTTCAGCCCAATACAAATGGCAGCAAATTGCTATTTAAAGATGAAACAGTTAAGCCAATTTCTTTTTTTGAAGAATGTAGATCTAGAGCCAATCGTATCTTGCCAATATCATTTTCAAGCCCTCACTTGTCTATTTCCACTGTTGCCCATAAGTATCCTGATAAAATTCCTGGTTGTCATTATTGTAACCATAGTTACCAGAATAGTCACCACCTTGTTGAAGCGGCTGCTGAGCGATGGGTTGGGAACCCCAGTTCTGTTGGTTGTTGGTCTGACGACGCTTGGAATCAGGTTGGTTGTACCCATCTGCCTTTCTCTTGCCTCCTACATTGCCCCCACGATTGCCCCGAGCTCCACGGGAACCACGGCCTCTCTGCTGTTGTGCAGGACCCCCTCTGCCACCCCTAGAGCCTCTTGGTGGTCCCAAAGGTGCCCCCCTCTGTGAATAGCCAGCTCTACCTCTTGGAGGTGGTGCTCCCCGCCCCCTTGGTGGTGGTGGAGCACCTCGCCCTCCCCTTCCTCCTCCTCTTCCTCTTACTGCATAGCCATCATCATAGCCGTAGTAGGGATCTTCATAGCCTCCACGATAGTCGTGATAATCATAACCATAGTAATCATCATAGTAATCTTCATAGCCATAGTAATCTGGAGGGTAGCCATATCCACCTCTCCCCCCACCACGACCCCGACCTCTAATTGGAGGTGGCATACGAGGAGGAGGGTGATAGTAATAATCTTCATACCTAGCAGTAGAGGGAAGGGAGAAAAGAAAAAACAAATTAGTTTCCTTCAAGACTTCCTGATTTTTCAATTAACCAGATCTCCATTATCAAACTATTCTCTGTTCAATGATGTATTTACTAAATGTAGACTCACGCGGTACTTCTGGAGGCCTGTCTAGCAGCTTGGCGTTCTTTCCTTTTCTTATCTGGTGGCTTCGCTAAGACTATTTCTATTTCTTCCCCTTCTATTTCTTTGCCATTCATTTCATCCATGGCCTATACAAAATTAGAAAAATGAATTTCATTTTACAAGTAACAATACTTTAAAAACATAACTACATAAACATATGTGCCATTTAGTACACTTAATAATTTATTTCACAACTATTTTAATTTGTGAAAGACCAATCTAGCCACAAAGAAAGTCCTTGTTCCCCTCAATCCCACTTTCTCGTAAGTAAAGTACATTGAGAACAAAACTGATGTCTTACTTATACATTTAAAAAAGGTAAAAGAGCTGCCAGGGCTGCCTATTGCTGCTCTTTAATTTCAAATAATCAACTCCTCAAAGTTTAGCCATACCAAAGCAAATCCAAATCTGGGCAAAGTGCCAGTGTTGAAACATCTTCAGCATTCAAATCTTTAAATAAACACATGGCATTAACCTGTAGGTCTTATACTGTTTTCCATAAAAATCTTATGGATTTGAAACAGGAATGAGGTTATCAGTGAAATTCAACATGATACTGACAAAAAAAAAAAAGCCTCAGCTTCCCCCACAATACTTAACCTGGAATATTCTCTGACTTCAACAGTTTAAAGCACAGAGCCTACAAAGGCCTAGACTAATGAATACTCACTCACCTGGAAAGCAGTAATCAAAATGCTTTAGTTCTATGCTCTAGTCCTCTGTTTATGTTGTTCTACCTAACCACTTCTGCCATACTCAAGATTCAGGTAACTCAGTAACAAAATTATCACCTACTCACCACAGCTTTTCTGCTTCCCTATACAACCTTTACCTCCCTGGACATAACAGAATAAAATACTCTTATCTGTAAAGTACATTTAGTGATTTACAAGTATCTAGACAAAGATTAAATCAGTCCTCCTTTAGATGCGCATTTTCCCCTTTTATCACCTTCAGCTAAAGCACTGAATTAGTTTACAGAAGCTTCCTGCTATAAACTAAACAGAGCATCTACTTTTCCCATGGTAATCCTGTGGTTTCTTTCTAGTTACTACGCTAGAAATTTTATAATTTCATCGACTTTTCTAGCAAACCACCTTTTATCAGTTTTTGTGATAATTTTCAGTCATTTAATACCAGCTAAATCAAAAAGGGTATTTAAAAGGTACAAATTTGTTAGTTTTCTGTGTTTCGTATCACTGGCAATTTCAGAAGCCTACATTAAGTTCTGTACTAAGCTGTGAAATTTTATAAGCAATACTGTCTCACTAATTGGCTTCTATCAAAAAGCAAACCAATAAATTCTAACTAGTCAAAGATTCTATAAGGCATATTGTAAAGCAGTATACTAGACAGGAAACGAAAACTGCTCAAATTGGAAGGAGCACCATTCACCATTCCACTGACAGAACATGTAGAAAAAGAACCAAGCCTGAGTCACTGAGGATTTTAGACCCATCTTTCCAACTGAACTAAAAAAGCTTTTATTAGTGATTTGTCTTCTTTCCCCCACTAGGAAAGGAGAGAGGAGTAAGAGGAGCAAGAAATGGGAAATTTTACCCGTCAGAGATGGTGCTTATCTACTATCAACAAAAAGCAGCAGAGTATTCAAGTTTTATGTTCTAGACACCATATGAAAATACTTTTTTCACACATTCCATTACTATCATCAAGGAGTAAATCAACTGTTACATACAAGATCTAAAACTGGCAAAACATGGTCAATACTATTAGAATTCTAAAATGACTAAAGGCAAAACAACACAGAACTAACCATGCCTCAGAACACATCTACTGAATTGAATATGCTGAACTGTAGGTGAAATCATATACATTGTTCAGTTTCTACCATAGATCCACAAACTAAAGAAAACCAAGTAGTTATAATACATTCATTACCTGATTAATATTCACAGCATCAAATTACTATACCTTATAGTATTTCCAAGGTATCATGCTATCAAACCTTGAGTTTACAAAAGCAACAGAGATTAAAAATAATTCACCTAACAACCTCCTGAATCAGTTTATTTAAATGATATGTACAACAAGAGATTAATACCCAAAATATATAAAGAATTCATTAACATTAAAAAAACAAATTATTTAATTAAAAAATGGACAGAGGACGTGAATAGACATTTTTCCAAAGAAAACATACAGATGCCAACAGACACATGAAAAGATATCGATATCACTAATCATCAGGAAACTGTAAACCAGAACTGCTATGTGATATCACCTCACATGAGTCAGAATGGCTAGTGTCAAAAAGACAAAGAACAAGTATTGGTGAGGGTGTAGAGAAAAGGGAGCCCTCATGCATTGTTGGTGGGAGTGTAAGTCACTGCAGCCAGTATGGAGGTTCCTCAAAAAAGTAAAAGTAGAAATACCAAACAACCCAGTAATTCCACTTCTCAGAATTTACCCAAACAAAGTAAAATCACTAATTTGAAAAGATATATGTTTATTGCAGCATTATTTACAACAGTGATGATATGGAAGCAAACTAAGGGTCTGCTGATAGATGAAGGTATATAGATGTGTAAACACATACACACACACACACACGAATATTACTCAGCCATAAAAAAGAATGAAATCTCGTCATTTGTAACAACATGGCTTGACCTACAGGATACTATGCTAAGTGAGGTAAGTCAGACAAAGACAAATATCGTATGATCTCACCTTTTTGTGGAATCTAAAAGATAAAACAAAAAGAAACAAAACAGAAATAGACTCAAACACAGAGAACAAACTGGCACCTGCTAGAGGGGGTGGTGGTGGGGGAACAGATGAAAATAGATTAAAGAGATTTAGGGTACAAGCTTCCAGTTACAAAATAAGTCTTGGGGTTAAAAAGTACAGCATAGGAAATATCCACTTATGGTGAGCATTTCATACTATATACAATTATTGAATCACTATGTTGTACACCTGAAACCAACATATTGTGCATCAACTATACTTCAATTAAAGAAAAAAACAATAAAAACCTGCCTGAATCTAAGCACAGTAAACAATAATCAGGCTTTGAAATATGGAGTCTTACCTGTTACACTACTACCACGTCACAGAGATGATTAAAATAAAGTTCCAGAGTTTGGCAAAAGTTGACAACAAATTTTACTTCAGTTTTTAAAGTCACTTTGTGTTTAGAAAGTTTGAACAATAAAATTCAAATACCAAGAAACAAAATTTAAAAACTACCTTAACAGCTGCTCCTCGGTCTTCAAAATGAACAAATGCATAATCTTTCAACTTTTTCACTCTTTCAAGTTTTCCAAATTCAGAAAATGACTTTTCCAGTATTTCTTCTGTCACTGTAGTAGCCAAATTTCTCACAAATAAAACTTTCACCTAATACAACAAAAATACAAAATTGGCATTGGCTACTTATTCTTAGTTGAAACGCTAAAAGTATTTCTTCATTGCATAAGCTTTTCTTCTGTAAAGCATTAAATGTTAAAAGTTAAAAGTGCAATCATAGAAAGTATGAAACCTGCCAAGGAAATTATTCTATTAGTTACCAATTTATATGAGTTACCGGTTCCTTTTTATATGAGTTACTGGTTCCTTCTCCTATATTGTCATTAAAGTATCTAACACTGTGAAGAGAAACCTCAAGTAACCAAACACATAATTACTAAGTTAATTTATAAATTTAACATGGTCCCAAAAGTTCCCCCTACAATGAATTTTTCTGGGTTTTCCCTCTAGAACTGGATCAGCCAATTCTAATGTTCATATGAGAAAATACAAACAAAATTTAGCAACTAGTATTAACAGATAATGCTTAAAATATAGTATCAATGTAGTGTTTATCTGGATAGAGATAAAAGTTGGATCCATACCTCACACTATACACCAGGATAAACTCCATATAGAGAAAAAAAGGAAAATTAAAAGGGCAGGGCAGTGAGGGGAGAGCCTGAAAAGTGGTAGAAGAAAACAAAGTTGAGTTTTTTATAAAACATTGTACCAGGGGAGGTGTTGTGACTCAAAATCTACAGACTATAAAAGGAGTGATAAAATTCAACTACTGAATGACTTACACATGGCAAAAATACCATAAACAAAATCAAAAGACAAACAACATGTCACAAAGTGTTATATCTTTTTTATGGACAGAACTCCACAAATCAAGAAAATGCTCAGAAGAAAAACTGAATAGAAAAATAGGCAAAATTCATGAACACATGATTCATACAGGAAACACGAATGGCCCTTAAACATACTGCAAACTTAAACTCATACATAGTAAAAGAAAAAACCATAACATCTTTGAGATACCACTCATTATCAGACTGGCAAGATCCGAAAGTTTACCATACACTACTCTGACAAGGACAAGGAAAACAGGCCTTCTGTATTTTGCTGGTGGGAGGACAAAAGAGTACATCTCCTACAGAGGGGAATATGACAATATCTTAGTAATTAAAGATTTATTTACCATTTGGCCCACAGTTCTATTCCTTATAAATATATCCTAAGGATACATTTGCGCTTGTATCATCCAACATGATGTGTTGTCCAGCTGTTGAAAGTACCACAGTACACCAGAGTATGGAATATCATGTAGCCACAAAAAAATGAGGAAGAGCTCTTATATATATACTGTTGTAAGCCATTTTCCCCACTTTTTTACATCTCCAAAATAGGGATCCAATGTGACAGGTTTGCACTGTGTCATAGTTTAATTGGCAACATTTTATAATTCTTAATGGTATATTTAATAATGGTATATTTAGTAATATACTAATATACTTCCTTAGAGATAATGAAATAAGGATGGTGAATTAAGCAAATACAGATTAGTGTACAAAGTAGGTTATCAGTAACCATTCATGTAAGAAGTATAGAAAGTAAGAATACATACTCATATTTGCCTATATCTGCCTAAGGATGTACTAAAAGAATAACCAGAGGCTATTACAACTGGATGCCTAGAGCGGGCAAGGGAGATACTATAGATGGAGCTAGGTGGAAGTGGAACTTCTTTGTACTTTGATTTTTGGAACTAAGGAAATTTTACCATCTATTCAAACAAAAAATTAACACACACTGAACAATTGTTGCCTCAGATAAAGGGCTATATGAATAAAAAGGATCTGGGGAGAAGACAATAATTCAAGAGGAAAAAAAATCTAGTACTTTCCACCTCTGCCTCTATCCCCTTTTATTTTTCTCAATGTCTGTCATATTGAGGTCTAACTCTGCACCGACAAACCTCCCTTGATTTATTCACTTTTTTTTTTTTAACTCAACTGGATCTTTTATTTTTTCTGAGATGAAACCATAACTTGCTGAAATTGTGTTTACAATGTTCAATAGGAAAAAAGTTCCTTTGAGGGACATACATTTTGGATTTTGGCTCTTACGTTTTGGTTGATTGTAAAACTGACCCAACTTGGCAAAAATCTTCAATGAATTTTAACACTGATAGAGTGAAAGAACAGCAGAAGCTTTACTCTTTTGGGTAGACTTCCCCCAATCCCCATTTAGAAAACAATAAAGGAATCAGTATTATTCAATCAAATTTATTCAGTCAGTATTGTTCAAATTCATAGAGGCCTCCTTGTCATTCTGAAACTTGTTTTTGATCCAGGAACAATAGTTACTAGAATAAAATGTTTAAGTTTTCTAACTACATAAAAAGATTTAGGATGAATTTCCATCTGAAAGGTTACCAAAGGTATGTGAAAAGTAGTTGATAAGCAAATTACTAACTATACTTCAAGTTTCTGCGGATTTGTTCCCCTCTTGTAACATGTAATGTATCTATAATGCTATTTTAAATATGCTTTTATAGGAAAATACAAACTACATTCAGTTTCTACAAGGTAGATTCAAAGTTGTAAGGGATCTTAAAAGATTTATCCAACCCCAATAAAACAGAAGACATCCAAGTTCAGTAAGTTTGTCCAAAGTCACACTGTGTTAGAAGAAACAAGTGGAATTAAAATCAAGCAAGCAAGCAAAAAATACAAAAAAACAAAAACAAAAACAGGGCTACCCCAAATAGCCAAAGCAATTCTGAGAAGGAAGAATAAAGCAGGGGGAATTATGCTCCCTGGCTTCAAGCTCTACTCTACTACAAAGCCACAGTAATCAGGACAATTTGGTACTGGCACAAGTACAGACCCATAGACCAGTGGAACAGAATAGAGAGACCACATATAAACCCAAGCATATATGGTCAATTAATACATGATAAAGGAGCCATGGATATACAATGGGGAAATGACAGCCTCTTCAACAGCTGATGTTGGCAAAACTGTACAGCTACATGTAAGAGAATAAAACTGGATCATTGTCTAACCCCATACACAAAAGTAAACTCAAAATGGATCAAAGACCTGAATTTAACTCATGAAACCATAAAACTCTCAGAAAAAAATAAAGGCAAAAATCTCTTGGACAAAAACAGGAGCAACTTCTTCATGAACCTATCTCCCCGGGCAAGGGAAACAAAAGCAAAAATGGACAAGTGGGACTATATCAAACGAAAAAGCTCTGTACAGCAAAGGACATCATCAGTAGAACAAAAAAACATCCTACAGTATGGGAGAATATATTCATAAATGACAGATCTAATAAAGGTTTGACACCTAAATAAATAAAGAGCTCACGCACCTCAACAAAGAATAAGCAAATAATCCAATTAAAAAATAGGCAGAGGAGCTGAACAGACACCTCTCCAAAGAAGAAACTCAGATGGCCAACAGACAAATGAAAAGATGCTCCACATCACTAGTCATCAGAGAAATGCAAATTAAAAGCACAATGAGATATCACCTCACACCAGTAAGGATCACCATCATCCAAAAGACAAACAACAAATGTTGGCGAGGTTGTAGAGAAACAGGAACCCTCCTACACTGCTGGTGGGAATGTAAATCAGTTCAATCATTGTGGAAAGCAGTACGGAGGTTCCTCAAAAAGCTCAAAATAGAAAAACCATTTGACTCAGGAATTCTACTTCTAGGAATTTACCCTAAGAATGCAGCAGCCCAGTTTGAAAAAGACAGATGCACCCCTATGTTTATCGCAGCACTATTTACAATAGCCAAGAAATGGAAGCAACCTAAGTGTCCATCAGTAGATGAATGAATAAAGAAGATGTGGTACATGTAAACAATGGAATATTATTCAGCCATAAGAAAACAGATCCTACCATTTGCAACAACATGGATGGAGCTAGAGGGTATTATGCTCAGTGAAATAAGCCAGGTGGAGAAAGACAAATACCAAATGATTTCACTGGAATAAGAACAAAGAAAAAACTGAGGGAAAAAACAGCAGCAGAATCACAGAACCCAAGAATGGACTAACAGTTACCAAAGGGAAAGGGACTGGGGGAATGGGTGGGAAGGGAGGGATAAGGGGGGGGGGGGGGGAAAGAAAGGGGCATTATGATTACCATGTATAATGTAGGGGGGGGCACAGGGAGGGCTGTGCAATACAGAGAAGACAAGTAGTGATTCCAGCACCTTACTACGCTGATGGACAGTGACTGTGATGAGGTATGTGAGGGGGACTTGGTGATGGGGGGAGTCTAGTAAACATAATGTTCCTCATGTAATTGTAGATTAATACCAAAAATACTATAAAAAATAAAATAAATAAATAAACTGAAGGAACAAAACAGCAGACTCACAGAACCCAAGAATCAACTAATAGTTACCAAAGGGAAAGGGATTGGGGAGAATGGGTGGGAAGGGAGGGATAAGGGGGAAAAAGGGGCATTACGATTAGCACACATAATGTAGCGGGGGGGGGGACACGGGAGAGGCAGTATATTCAGAGAAGACAAGTAATGATTCTGTAGCATCTTACTATAGTGATGCACAGTGATTGTAATGGGGAATGTGGGGGGGACTTGATAATAGGGGGAGTCTAGTAACCATAATGTTGTTCAAGTAATTGTACATTAACAATATCAAAATTATAAAAAAACAGGACTATTTAGATACCCAGTCTCTTTCCCTGATACTCATCTACTCAAGGAAAATGAGACAGATATTGAACAGCACATCTGGTTCATTCTCAATCGATCTTCACTCATCAACCCAAATATTTGTTCAAAAAAACTTTATCATACTAGTATAAACCAGGGCTCTTCTCCAAACTAATCGGAAGACCAGCTCCTCAGAAACTGGAATACAAGTTTAAGGAAAAGACTTCTCAGTCTAAAAGAATCTAACCACTAATTTATGGCCACCACAGAGCTGCTGCCTTCCTGAGAAAGGAAGAGACAGACACCAAAATCCTCACTGAAAGCAGCAAAGATGCAACTCTGATGTGCCCCTTTAATCCCAGGAGTAACCCAAACGAAATCCTAAGAACCAGGACTCATGGAACCATTATTTACCAAGTGAAGATCCTGGTAATACATCTACAGGGCTTAGGAGGAAAGTGAGGGCCCTCTCTAGGACTTGCCATGCATATTTTGCCATTACCATGTAAGAGCAAACATGATAACCCTTTGCCTTTCTTCATGGAGTCAAACTCTAAGGGAGCTTGATTAAAAGAAAGGCTTAAAAAAAAAGAAAAATTAGCTATAAATCTAAATAAAATATAATTCATGGCCATGTAACAAAAGTCATAATATGAACTGACTGTAATATGGTCGATGAAGATTATAACTCATAATCTCCCTACTTTATTCAACAAGATGTTGTATTCTTATTTTTTAACCACCATATCTTTCAGAGTGTCTAGCATTAAACAGATTCTCAGTGTGTATAGGAATACTTAACTGAAGGGATTTCATTTCAATTCCTTTTGCATATTTAATCTGCAGGAAAAGGGATGATTAATAGAAGTTCCTGGATACCAAGACAGGCTATTAAGTTTTGTGTTAAAGCAGGTCCTTTCCTAAATAGTTGAAGTTCAAGAGGTACAATGTGTTATTTATCATTAAACTTTTAAAATGTAGATTTATTCTGCATACAAAATTTAAATGGTAACTTCACCCCCATCCCAACCAATTACATTTACCTTAGCCATGACTTCTGGATCTGGTTCTTCCACAGGGTCAGCCCATTCAACTGTAACTACATTTCCCCATACTTTTACTTTTCCACTCATCAGCCGGCGTCTGGCTTGTGCTGCTGACTTGTGATCCTCATATTCAAGGAAGCAGAACCCCCGATTCTTCTTTTTGTCATCGGGTTGATGATAGAGAATAACGTCCACCAAACCCTCTGTTAAACCAACAGCCAGATATATAAGCCAAAAGCATCCACCACACATCTAGCGATTAGGCAGACCTAAATCCACACTTGCCGAAGAGCAAAAAAATAATTGAAGAAGCCTCAAATGATTCACTAATTACCTAGTAGACAATTAAATTAGCATTATTAGATGTGGGGTTTGGGACAGTATTTTATGTTCCCTTTTAATTTTAGGGGTCCTGAAGGTACAGCCGTAGACAACAGGTCCAACTACTGTATTCTGACACAACATTGTATGATGTTTTAAAGAGTGTTTAATAGCCTTGTAATTTAGGGAAATACTACCAAGGAATTGAAAGGCCAGATTACTAGTATGAATCTAAGAGAATTAATGTTTAAAAATTCATCATGACCAAAAATTATCCTTGGATCTAATTGAAAGTTACTGTTTTTATCAAGAATGAAAGTGTTTGCTAAATACGGGTGTTCCTCTAATCTTAGCCCTCATTTTTCCATATAAGGATATCTGTAGGTATTAGCAGCTAGTCTGTACTTTTAAATACTATCTATCCCTTAAGAATGCATAGATTTTATTTCCTACCCAGACTTAGGAAGATATTTCAAATTTAACATGTCCAAAACTGTAACCACCACTCCCCAAATCTGTCTTCTCTAGACTTCCCTATCTAATAAACAGTGTCATCTCACCAGTTCTCAAGTCAGAAATTGAGGACTCGTTTTCTGCCATTACTTCAACTCCCCTATCCAATTCCAAACCACCTACTTCCTTCCATGTTCACTATTACCCTAGGTTCAGTCTTCTATCTGAACTACTATGACAGCCTCAATTAATGTATTAGCATCCTCTCCTCATCCTAAGCCATCATCCATACAACAGTAGAAATTAATATTCTATAAACATGAAACATGTTATTTCTGCTTAAGACCTTCAAGTACCTTTTCATTATACATAAATAAAAACCAAACTTCTTGTATGATCTAAAAGCCTGCCTGCTAGTTCTACTCCTTTCTACCTTTTAACACTGGCCTTCTCTCAGTTTCTTTAATACACCAAATTCTTTCCTGCCTTGGACCCTTGGCGTGTGTTGCTCTCTTGGAATGCACATCCCTTTACTCTCTGCATGCTATATCCTCATTCTTCAGGTCTTGGCTGAAATGTCCCCTTATCAGAAAAGCCTTCAATAACCTAGGAAAAGGCATAGTAGCTATTCTCTAGCTGAATATCTTTCACTTCCCTCTTCACAGTGCTTACCAGAATGTGTAAGTATTTCTTGAATTTTTTGTCTTATTTCCTTTTCCAGAATGTAAGCTCTACAAGAGCACAGAACATATCTTATTCACCACATCCCAGCACACAGCACAAATCCAGCCCTTAACAGGCACTGGATAAACCCTTGCTAAAGGAATGAATAAATGGAAATAAAGCCAGAAAGGAGCTGATAAACTGTTAATAATATAATAAAAAACTGATGAGGTCAGAGAATTGCATCATTATGGGTATTTGAACAACACAATTATGACAGATTGTTGCAGTAGTTACAAAATAGGACAACTTGAAGTCAAGATTTTGGAGTTGGTAGATTTTCTGCTGGAAAGATTCAGAATGTGATCTGGATGTGAGGCGGCTGACGTAAGGGACTGGAGATGAGGTGGTCCATAAACTAGGAGGCTAGGATACTGAATTGTGTTCATCCACATCGATGTTAAAGATACTAAGAGTAAGTCAATTTAGGGCAGAAGAGGAAGACTGTGAGGCAGAGCAATCTTTAATTAATAAAAGACTAAAACCAGAAGAGCAAGCGATGACAGATTCAAGATGAAAGGACTGTATGTATGGACAAAAATGTAAAGGAACAGTGGTTTTTATAAGGGAAAGTAATGGTCTAACTGTTTTTTTAAATTGCAGTTAGCATTAGTGGATCTCCATCAGCATTTTAAAAAATGAAATGGGATGGGAAATATCAGACTAAATCATGTGTAGTTAAGTTACAGTATGGTCTCATCAAATTTTTTCTTTTAGTTACATAAAAATGTATATAGACCTGTGATATAAAACATACTTCTCAATCAATTCCATGGATTTAGAACTAGTAATTTTAAAAAGTCTCATTTAGACAAGGCAACAGGAAGGAGGAGGTAAGAATTCTCATCCCCTAGGTCCTACAGCACACTGAGTGTCAGCGGGGGAAAGCCTACACTTGACGGCTACAGGGCAAAGGCTCTGGCAAAAGCCAAAGTTTAATTAAGGCAAAGAAGTCAAAGGGATATTCACTGAGAAAAGAAACTGAGGGTATGAGGGAACCTGCCTAGTCCAAACCATTATAAAGCAAAAAGGAGGCAATTTAGACACTGGTGACTGAATTCTCAGATTAATACACACATTTCCGTTTTTTGCAATTATAAATAGTACCAGATTTCCCAAAACTAACTTCTAAATACATTTTCGTTTTACCTGTGACTTTACTGAATTCTTCCAGAATGTTTTCTTTAGTCTTATTCTTCGGAATTGATCCAACAAAAAGCCTGTTGTTTGCCACAGAAATGCACACTCCAAGGTGTTTACCAGGGCGAATTTCATAGCTGTCACACTGCAAAGGAGAAAAGATCCAGACAACCCACAACCACCCCAAACTCAGAACAGATCGCAATCTAAAAAAATTCAACAATTTAAGGTCAAACACTCCCTGCTTCATGAACTCACCAAGTTCTCTCATGCTTGCCACTATATAAATGTGTATTTTTAAACTTGTTACAGTCTCTCATTTAACCTTCACTGCTCCTCCATATTTAATGACTCAGCCATTCACTTTATTTTTTAAATATATTATTTCATATTTCAATTTTATCTATCTGAAAATATTTTTTCTAGAGAATTTCAGAAAAAGTACCTAAGACTGATCTTGCAGGGTCCTTGGAGATAAATTAGGTATAAACAAGCCAAAAGTAAAATAACAATAAAGACTAACAACTATCAGTGCAAAAGAAATTTGTAAGAATTTCACAGTATACACAGAACAGAATTCCACATACATGCAAGAAAAATTTTATACTACCTATCCAACACAGTAATTTCAAAATTACATGAAATGATAGAAATAAAAAATGTTTTATTTAAATCATTATGGTATGGGTCTTTTTGATAAACTTTAGCACCTTATGCCTTAACATTACTTACCTATTAGCTTACAAAAAGATACAAAACTATAAAATAAAATAACCTATACTTTGCCAAAAATGAGGAAACAAAGCTTTGAAAACTTCTCAATATTACATAAACAAGTTGGAAGGAAAAGTCCATAATGAAAACTAAATCTGGGTCAA
The DNA here is from genome assembly GCF_040802235.1 of Manis javanica. Taxonomy (NCBI): domain Eukaryota; kingdom Metazoa; phylum Chordata; class Mammalia; order Pholidota; family Manidae; genus Manis; species Manis javanica. The sequence goes on from NC_133159.1 coordinate 17,287,553, forward strand.
ACTAGAAGTGGAATACTTCAGAGGTTAGTATTGAAACCAAAAGGCTTGGTGAAAGAGGTACTCTTTCTAAAAGAGCTAGACCTAGACTCAGTGGGGCCTTTAGATACCTGGCAAAAAGAGATTGCCAAAAAGCAACATTGTTATTTTAAGTTACCAAGATGGTTGTATCTTAATACAGCAGGACAGGAGATATACTTAATTCACACAACTTGTTACTACTACTACTACTCTGAAATAAAAACAAAAAATAAAAAGGTCTTACAGAAAGGAAATTACTACATTACAGAAGACTGGTAATAAAATAGAAAAAGAGAAAAAGATTAAAGACAGAGGACTGAAGGGCCTGGAAACAAAAAGAACACCTACAAAATAAATTGTACGATTAGGCTGTGACAAAAATAAAACTGAACTACAATCATTTCCTAAATTGTGTCCTAAAAAATCACTGTTACCCATTCTTCTGTCCCCAAGAACTCATCCCAGCCTTCATTACTCTTTCAGAATCCTGTCCTAACATTTGACAGCAGGAATTGGCATCTTTTTTGTCTAAAATCAAGAGAGAACTGCAGAAGCTAAATATTCAAATGAAACTTTAAGATACTAATCAATCTAATGAAAGCTTTCCCAGAATTATGGCAGCTTTAACACTTTTCTTGGGTGTTTTCATTCCTTTTTACTTTTACAGTCAGAAAAAAAGAGCAAAGGTCACATACCAACTCAGTCAATATAAAAACATTCAAAGCAAAAACTAAGGAAAATGAAACGTTAATTGCAAACATTTTTAACTGAGGTAATTCTTTCAAATAATGACCTGCCAGAGGAGAGGTATTCGCTTATTACATACCAGTTTAACAGCTTCCTGTGCAGCTTCCTTTCCACAGAAGGTGATAAATGCATACCCTCGGTTCTGACCAGACAGTGGATCCATCATAAGACGTAGATCCCAAATGGGACCTGCCTTTTCAAAAAGGGGCACCAACTCATCCTCATATAAATCTCTTGGAATTTTACCTACAAAGACCTAAAATAAAACCTGTATATTAGAACCCCAAAATAAACATTTCATTTCAAAGTCATGAAGCCTAACTGCCTTTTAAGGGGTGGAAGCACAAATATGGTTAAGAAGGAATACGGACAATTTGAATCTTATGGAGCTAACTCTAATTTTTATTATGATGGCCTTAGAGTCATCAATATAAAACAACTGAAAAATGTAAACCGAAGTGTGCAAAATTTGTTAACTAATAACTCAAAATCTTTCATTTTTATAATTTGTCTTTTTCTCACAAAGCAGAATAAAGGACATGTATCTTCAGGAAATACATTTCTGCATTTGTATAAAAACAATAATTGAATGAAAGACCAAAGAGCTCTGCAAGTTTTCTCAACTCTAAAATCCTTACTATTTTAGTTTTTTATTCTTACTAAGTTATACTTAACTAAATAAAACTATTTAGTTTTATTACTCCAATGCTTTAATCTATCCCATTCTCTTATTAGAATACTATACTTTAAGGTATGAAAAAAGCTTCACCATTTGAAAATCTGGTGCTCTATCTTAATTAAAATTATATAAGCAGGGTTACATTTAGAAACTTTTTCAGTATTTAATCAGACCTTAACTTTCTTCAAGATTCCATGTCAGCAATACTAAAAACAATGTGTTAAAATAATCTGCAATTCACTAAAGAGTAAATTAATGTTTGCATGACATGAATTTTCTAGTAAAACTCATCTACATCAACATTTCATATTCTGAAAAATAACCTGATTAATGAAGTAATAACAGCAATCCAAAAGATGACAAAATCATTGGGTATTAAGCTTCTGATATTAAATTCTACAACTGTTGTGCTATCTTAGGTCAATGCTTTTCAAAATAATCAGTTTTACCTTCACTGCTGTCTGATAAAACTTGCTGTCTTTTTTTGAAGCCATAGCATAATTCTCGCACAACAGCTATTCTAATTCTTTTACCTCAAGGTCTCCAATCCTCATTTACTAACAAGACTCATTCCAAGGAGGTCACCTGGGAAAAGCATTGGTTTCCTCATATTCTTCCCTTTCAGCCTTAAAAACATTTCTCAATACCTATTTTTATATCTTACCTTTATACATCAAAGAAAGAGATTTACTTCCTTTCCAAGGTTTACTCCTTAACCCGAATAAACAAGCCTATTTCTTTTCACCCCTTTCTCCTGGAAATAACTGCACACCTTTGTTTCTTCAACTCTATTTTGCTCAGTACATCCTTTCTTCCCACTGGTTCCTTCCTGTCTTCAAACATGCCAAATCTCCCGTAACAAAACAAAACAAAACACAAAAACCCCTTACTTTATTTTAGCCTATATTACATATTCCTTTCACTTTTAAATGTTTTGAACATATGGCCCATTTGTTTTATTCTACTCACACAGTTATTCTTTTCAACACATATACAATCTGCTTGGTACTGTGCAGCTACAGAGAAGTCTAAATGAACATCTAAGGTGTCATCTGAGTGATATCCCTACAAAACCATCAGGTGAGTGCTCACTCTGAAAAACACTTGGCATCTATACTCTCTAAAATTGGCGTCTTCCTCTAACTCTAAACTGTATACCCAAATGTTGCTAATGGACTTCTAACGATCAAATTTAAAAATCTTTTTTTCCCCCTCAGTTTCATCATCCTTGCCTTCTCAACAAATGTTAACTCTAGTGATGCTACCTCCTAAAAATTCTCTTCCCTTAAGTTTCAGAATCCTCTTCTAACTGCTCTTCTTACCTTTAATTACTTTTCTATCCTTTCCTTGGTGATTCAACTATCACATGATATCTGTGTTTCCCAAGTTATATTGTCTCCTAATCTCTGTATTTTCTTAACTTTTAAAGATCATACCTATCCCCAAAGCCCACAACTATACAGTCAGTCATCTTCCAGATCTACATCTCACACCCTCACTCTGTTATCTCCGACTGCTTACTAATATACATTTTCCTTTGGTTGTCCTGATTTTACCTTAAATCATCAGTAAGTCTAACAATATCAGTCCTGTTTTTTGAATACAGATGTATAAATATGGATGACCAAACACTAACAGTGGTTTATCAATGCATGAAAAAATGGTTCTAATTTTATTCTCTTTCTTATATTTCCTAATTATTCTAAGACATCATATATTTCTAATAAGCGTGTCCTTCTTCCAAAAGTCAAAATGACTAAAACATACCCTGTCAACCAGCTCCTCTGATTTCCCCCATTTCTCTTGGGAGAATAATATCTACTGCATCCCCCCCCACAAGGTGACTGAGGAAATAATGGTCCCATAAACAAAAATCTCAAATATTTTAAATCCCTCCTATTCCCATCCATCTCTAATTAATCCTTTAAGAATGGGCTTGAAGTTGTTCCAATGCATAATACCTAGACTATACAATTTGCTCCCTCCCTATTCACAGAAGTCATCCAAACATGGGACATGGAATCACATACACCTTGAACTCATGTGTATTTTTCTTAAGTTCTAGAGTTACAGTGAACACCACAGACATGGTCCAGGCATTCATAAAGCGGCTCATATTCTACAGGTAGAGATAAACAGAAACAACAACAATGATTTCAGGAGGTGTTATAAGACCAAGAAAAATAAAAGGAAAGGAGATAAATGATGAAGAGGTTGGATTTTCATTCAGAGGGCCTCTCTGAGGTGAATTACAAGTAAGACCTAAGGGGGAAAAAAATCGACTAAAAATCTGAGGGAAGGGCATTCCAAGGTAAGGGAACAAATACAAAAAGATCTAAGTACACTTGACATATCTGAAGAACAGCAAATAGGCTACTGACAGGAAAAGAAGGTCCCCACCAGAGACAGTGTTGGAAAAGAGCGCCTAAGGGGCCAGATCAAGTTAAACCATGGTTGGGAGTTTATTTCAAATGTGTTGGGTAGACTTCGGAGAATTCTGAGTAGACAAGTGAGTGGCCGGGTATAACTTATGTTATAAAAGGCTGGCAGCTGCAACAATGTTGACTGCGTCACCTTGGGCGGGCCTCCGTTTTCAAGTTACTTCCAGACGTTGCCGCCGGAACCGCAGTCGTCTCAGCCCCGGTGGGTGGCTGCAGTGCACACGCGCCATCCCGCTGCGCCCTGGATCAGCGGAGGCGCTCAAGGTCGGCAGAGCCCACCAGCACCAACCAACTCAGCCTCTTCGCTTGCCTGGACCTTGCCTCCGGGCTAAGTTGGCACCATGAGTGGCAATAACTCGGAAGGAAACAACAAAACCCGGTTTGATGATCAGCTGTGAACTGTATGGAAACATGAAAAACAGCAATACCCAAAAAGATCCCAGCAGAGAAACTGTTTCTTTCGGGCAGCAGCCGACTGACACCCCCCTACAAGTGGGACCTAGACAAAAAGACTTGGTTCCCCAAGATCAATGAAGATTTCATTGCTACCTATCAGGCCAATTACAGCTTTTCTAGTGATGGTGCATCTAGCTCTACCACAAATATACAAGATGTCAGTGTTCTGACTGCAGAGAAACCTCTGCAAAGAAAAAACCCTGAACCCAGTGATCCCAAAAAAGAGGGGAGAAAAGAGAAAGGCCAAATCAGGATGGTTTCGTGTTGAAGACAGAAACGCAAGTGTTTATTTGTCTGGTTTGCCTCCAGACATTACAGTGGATGAATTTACATAGCTCATGTCCAAGTTTGACATTATTATGAGAGAGCCTCAAACAAAAGAATTTAAGGTCAAGCTTTACAAAGATAATCCAGGAAACCTTAAAGGAGATGGGCTTTGCTGTTATTTGAAGACGAAATCTTTGGACCTTGCATTAAAACTTTTGGATTAAGATGAAATTAGAGGCTACAAATTACATGTTGACGTGGCAAAGTTTCAATTGAAGGGGGAATATAATGCCTCAAAGAAGAAGTGCAAAGACTCTAAGAAAAAGCTGTCTCTGCAACAAAAGCAGTTGGATTGGAGACCTGAGAGAAGAGCTGGACCATCTCGAATGTGTCACAAGCAAGCTGTCATCATCAAAAGTATGTTTCATCCTATGGATTTTGAGGATGATCCATTGGTACTGAATGAGATCAGAGAAGACCTTCAAGAAGAGTGTTTAAAGTTTGGACAAATTAGGAAGCTCTTTCTCTTTGACAGACATCCAGGTGGTGTGGCCTCTGTGTCCTTCAGGGATCCAGACCAAGCTGACTATTGTATTCAAACCCTCAATGGAAGGTGGTTCAGTGGCCGTCAAATCACTGCCCAAGCAAGGGATGGGAGTACAGATTATCAGGTGGAGGAGACCACAAGAGAAAGGGAGGAAGGGCTGAGAGGATGGGAGGCTTTCCTCAATGCTCCTGAGGCCAACAGGGGCCTTTGGTGTTCAAATTCTGTCTGTGCTTCAGAAAGGGCAGGGCCTTCTAGAGTAAGGCATTTTTCAGAGCACCCTAGCACATCCAAAATGAATGTTCAAGAAGCTACAACGGAAATGGCATTTGATGAACATGTAGATGAAAAAAGAAGAAGTTTGAAAACACAGAAGATGGGGGAAAAGTTGAAGAAAATGCTTCTGAAAAGAATGATGAAGAAAGAGGGCCTGAAAAAGTGGCTGAAGAAGGCTGTCCCCAGAATGAAGCTAAAGAAGGCTGCCTGGAAAGAAAGTCTAAGGAAGGCTGCCCTAAAAGAGTGCATGAAGATGACTACCCTGAAAGAGGGTCTGGTGAAGACAGTTCCAAAAATGAGTTAGAAGAGGGCAGTCTTAAAGAGAATGACCCTGAAAGAGATTACAAAAAGAAGAAACTCAGAAATGATTAGGAAGAGAATGGCCTTGCAAAGGAGTCTGAAGGTGGCCCTGACAAGGAGTCCAAAGAGGACAGCTCCCAAAAGGAGTCTAAAGATGACTCAGAAAGAGAATCTGAAGACTTCTGAAAAGCAGTTTCAAGATGGCTCTGAAAAAACCCTGAGGGCAATAGCCTTGAAAAAGATTTTGATGAGGATGGCTCCAACAAAGAGTTTAATAAAAATGTTCTCAATGAAGACTCAGACACCTGAGAAATCAGAATACGAAGATGACAGCTCTTAGAGTATCTGATGAGGAAGTATCTGACAGAGAGTTTGAAATAGAATCAGATGGAAAGGTAGATGCTGTAAGAAAAAGTATTTGATGATGAGTCAGATGAAAACAAGGATAAAGATGATGCAGATGAAAAGGGGCTTGAAGATGATGAAAAAGATGTAGATGAAAAGATGTTTGAAGATTCAGATAAAAAGAAGTAGCAGCAATATAAAGGAAGATGTAGATGAAAATATGTTCAAAGATGACAACTCTAACAACAAACGGATGACGAGGATTCCAGTGAGTAGCTGTTTGATGACTCTAATGAGAGACTACAGGTGGTTTCAGGAATGTTAAGGAAGAAGGGCCCCTGTCCACAGGCAGCAGTCTGTCCTCAGTAGTGATGTCAACAATTACATTTAATCCCTAAACTTGCTTTTACGGTGATTCCTCCATCTGCATTTTGCCTATGCTCGAGGGTAATTACTATTAGTGTTACATAAACGTGTACATATGGTAGGATGTCTCAAATTAATGCACTGAAGTTTTCATTGTTACATGCACTTAGTAATTTTAAATGTTAATTGGCTGTTCAGTTAAAACTTCATAGTATAATGCAAGTAAACTGAATACTGTCCTTTGTCAGATTTGTTAAATGCATGCAGACTAATATTTAAGGTATTCTGATTGAAATTTGTGATATTCAAAAATAAAAATGAGTCGTTAATATGCAGAAACCAAAAAAAAAAAAAAAAAACAGGCTGGCAGCTAAGTAGAAAATTGAATGTATGCAGAAACAGGCTGACCAGTCAAGTTAACAGGGCAATCCAGGCAAGGGCTGATGGTGGTCTGGAATAGTAGAGTGATAGCTATGAAGGTAAAGAGAATGTGAGAAATAGTTTTAACTTACATTGGATTCAAATCTACATTTTAATTACCTTGAGCAAGTTTCCTAATCAGTGAGTCTCAATATCCTCATCTGGGAATAATACCAACAAGAGGGTTCAATTTCCATGTGAGCAGAGAGGCCGCATCTTATTCCTCCTTTTACTCCCAGTACTGTACACAATGCCTAGGATATAGTAGCTCCTCATCTTTGAATGAATGAACATCTACCTCAGATTGTTAACTTTTGCACAGATCCTATCCCTTCTCCCCTACTTAAGGACACCCAATCCAGCAATAATTTTACCATCAATTTCCTAATTTATAATGGATCATTCCTATCAGCACACAAGTATCTTAAAATTTCTCCCCTAAATTTAAATTAAAACAAAAACACATCCTGACGGCAACACCTTTCAGCTTTTGTTCCATTTCTTTGCTACCTTTTTTAGCAAAACTGCTCAAGAGAGCTGTCTCAAATTCCGTATCTTTCCATCTCGAATCTTCTCTAAATCTGGCTTTCACCACCATTCTTGTCCAAGTCACTAATGACATCCATTTTGCCACAAGCAAGTATCAATTCTCAGCCCTCATTTTATTTAGAAGTTTGATATAACTGACCTCCATTCCTTCTGTGAAAACTACTTCACTCCTGAGATACCACACCTCTGGTTTTCTCTTAACTCACTGGCTCTTGCTTCTCAGTCTCCTTTGCTAGTTTATCTCCCCAAATTCTAAATGTTGAGGGGCTGCAGGAATCAGATCTTAGACCTTTTCACTAGCTATATACACTTCCTTGGTGACCATATCCAAGCTCAAGGTTTTGTTTTTGTTTTTTTCCAAGCCCTATCTCTGTAGATTTGCCTACATACTTTGACACATCCTTTGCAATATACTTTCAAATAACCCCACATAAATATTGTACTGGCATACAGTCTCTGAAGCAGGATATGAAAATGTCTCATTGAATCATGTACTCACCAGCACCAAGTATTATCAATTAAAAACCTTTGCTAATTTGATGGGTTAAAAAATAGTCTCTCCATCTTCAATTTCCTCACCCTTTACCCCATGTAACTCACAGCCCCCAGAAGAAAGAGTTCTTCTTAGCCTCATTTCTTGGGTGAAGGAACTGGGGCTCAGAGGATGGGTGTAACCCTGACGAAGGAGTCAATTGGGGTGGAAATGGGTTGGGCCTCAGAGGAATGAGCCAGCCATGCTTTGAATCCCACCTCTGCCCTGTGTGGAAGCTTGCAGAGGAGACATGTGACTTGGGCTATAGGCTGGGTAGCTTGTGAACCAGCAGAGTAGATGGGGAGAGGGTGGATACAGGCAGGACAAGCTCAAGGTTTTCAAATAATATCTAGGTTCTTATGCCTCCCACATTTATAACCACCAGTCAGAACTTTCCCCCTTAACTCCAGGCTCATATAAGCAACTGCTCACTCAACAGATCCACAGATATAAGAGACATCTAACTCATAACATGTCCACAACTGAATTACTACCTTTCAATCTTGCAATTTGCTATTGCCTACAGCCTTCCTCATTTCAATAAATGGAAACTCCATCCTTGTAAGCTGTTCAGGTCATAAGCCCTGAAGTCATCTTTGGCTTTTTTCTCTCATATCCCCATATCCAACTCATCAATAAATTCTGTTTTATCTGCCTTCAAAACATCCAGTTTACAACACCAACTGGTGTTAGCGTTAGCTGTACTACCCGGTATCATCAGCCCTATAAATGAGCATTCATTAAAAGAGCATAGCACTAAAAAAAAAAAAAAATACCAACAAAAGGTACCCTGAGACAAGAAATACACAAGGATAATTGGTTTTCATTCTGAAATGTGTTCTTATATTGTGGTTAGGCTCTCTGGCCCCATCTGATTAGAGTATTATTGCATTTGAGGATATTTGTATTTGAATATTTAGAAACTGTTTTGGGAAGTAAATTCTGCTTCATAACAGAATGCAATAGGGCTTTATAGTTAACTGTCCGCTATCCATTATTTTATCTCTGCACGATACAAATACATGTATGTAAAGCAAAGCCAGAACACATACAGTGGCACTATGAAAATATATTTGACAGTTAACTGAGTATCAGATTAGTATACTACTTATATGACACTGTGCCTTTATTTTTAGAACCAAACAGGGTTTTCCCTATTAAGCAAACCTAAAATGAAAAACCTGTATTTTCAGGGAAAATAATTTAATGATTACTAATCACTTTACAAAAGGATTCATAAGGGCAAGGTCCTTATACTCTATAGTATCATTTGAATGTTAGAACCTACAGATAATCCGTAAGAATACTATTTTACTTTAGAAGAAAAATCAACAAAGTCCCTAGTATTACAATCACTGGGGTCCATGAAAAAACAGGCCAAAAATACTGACTCATCTGAGGAATGGGAGATGGCTTCATTTCAAGATCAGTTTATAACTCAGGACTTAGGAAATCCTCCCTCTTCCAGAACCAAGAGAATCTAGTGAATACTGAACACTCGTTCTTTCTTTACTACGTAGGCATCTATCTGGTAAGTGTTTTGACTGTCTACTATCTTTCGAGAGAATACTTCTAAAGTGATAGATAGAGGAAGCCCTCTGAGACCCAAAAAGTAACAAATAACAGGCAGCTCAACAGTCTTCCTACTGTTTACTAGGGTTTTTCCATTATCCAGCTCCTACTTGCTATTTTACAAACACAGAGGCTTTTTGTTATATATAATTTAATTAAGGAGCTACTAAGTCATATACTTTTAGGTCTTCTCTGTTAAATACACTGGTTCTGTAAACATTTCTCTGAGTTAATATTACAAAGAATGAGATTTCAATCTACCATTTCCTTTGAATTCCTCCACAGAACATCAGTGCCATGCTTTTTTTAAAGAGCCTATTATACAGCCATAATGTCCATGATCTCCATTTATGTCAACAAGAGTTAAAACAAAATTTGCTTTCCAAACAGTTTTACAATACCAGCTTAAGAATACAAAGACATTATAACCACACTAGGTTCAAGAGCCAAGACACATGAAAAAATACATTTCAAAATATCTACCAAGGGAAACAAAAGCAAAAATGAACACATGGGACTACATCAAACTAAAAAGTTTCTGTACAGCAAAGGACACCATCAACAGAACAAAAAGGCATCCTACAGTATGGGAGAATATATTTGTAAATGACATATCTAACAAGGGGTTAACATCCAAAATATATAAGAACTCACATGCCTCAACACCCAAAAAGCAAATAACCCAATTAAAAAATGGGCAGAGGATCTGAACAGACACTTCTCCAAAGAAGAAATTCAGATGGCCAATAGGCACATGAAAAGATGCTCCACATTACTAATCATCAGAGAAATGCAAATTAAAACCACAGTGAGATATCACCTCACATCAGTAAGGATGGCTAGCATCGAAAAGACTAAGAACAACAAATGCTGGTGAGGATGTGGAGAAAGGGGAACCCCCCTACACTGCTGGTGGGAATGTAACCTAGTTCAACCACTGTGGAAAGCAATATGGAGGTTCCTCAAAAAACTAAAAATAGAAATATCATTTGACCCAGGAATCCCAAATTTTACCCTAAGAATGCAGCAGCCCAGTTTGAAAAAGACATATGCACCCCTATGTTTATCACAGCACTATTTACAATAGCCAAGATATGGAAGCAACCTAAGTGTCCATTAGTAGATGAATGGATAAAGAAGATGTGGTACATATACACAATGGAATATTATTCAGCCATAAGAAACAAACAAATCCTACCATTTGCAACAACATGGATGGAGCTGGAAGATATTATGCTCAGTGAAATAAGCCAGACAAAAAAGACAAGTGCTGAATGATTTCCCTCATTTGTGGAGTGTAACAACGAAGCAAAACTGAAAGAACAAAACAGCAGCAGACTCACAGACTCTAAGGGACTAGCAGTTACCAAAAGGGAGGGCGGGTGGGGAGGGAGGGAGAATGGGATTGAGGGGTATTATGTTTAGTGCACATGGTGTGAGTGTAGCACAGAGAAGGCAAATAGTGAATCTGTGGCATCTTACTACAGTGACGGACAGTGGCTGCATTGGGGTATGGGTGGAGACTTGATAATAGGGGTAAATGTAGTAACCACATTGTTTTTTCATGTGAAACCTTCATAAGAGTGTACATCAATAATACCTGAATTAAAAAAAAAAATTAATACCTATCATTCTTGTATATGTCACATCTCAGGACAATGCTTAACAATGTCTTTTAATGGATGCTCATTTATAGGATTAATTTACACAGATTTAATCCAAAACTGAAACCTCAGAGTCTTCTCATCATTTTAACATTGTCAGTCTTAAGCACTGACACTAATTTCAACTTCCTGAATGAAGACCTAAAAACTTTTAATGACTGTAATGAAACCTAAAATAACAAAATCCAAAATCTCAAAGCATGAAAAATGACACCAATTACAACAAATTTGTTTATTCAATCAGCAGCCCAATATGTTAAAAACCTCATTTCTGTGATTTTTCAAAACTTTAACTTTCAATAAGTATAGGCTAAATCTCATGAAATCTAACTTTATGGGAGGAATTGAAAACTTTACACTGGGATTATGTTATAACAAACTGCTTAAGAGGAGTGGCTTAGGCTGGTTATTTCATACAAAAACTTTGCTTCAACAATACCTCTGTATATTACGATACCTAATATATGGGAAAATGCACCTTTCTTCTGAAGACAATGAATACAAAAGAATGTACACACATTTAATAATTAGATAAGCAATTATTTGTTTATAACTGGATACTCAAAATAGTTTATCCTATTAAATTGCTCAAGTGCTTACAGTGAAATATTAAAAAGAGTGCTAGCAAACTCGTTCCTTTCCTATATAAAGTAAAGATAAAATAAGTCTCCATTAATGAGCTCATTTATGAAACCAATCTAATGGGCTAAAAACATTTGCTTCTATAATTAGGAAATACAGCCAACTAATTTTATACCAGGTTGTACTGGGCAATGTAAAGAATGTAACAGTGTTTCATAGACTTAATTTTTACTCCTAAGGATTTTGTAACTGGTTGAAGAAACGAGACTAAGATAAATAAATAACTGGTAAATACTAACAAGGATACCACATCCTGAATGGTATAGATTTTTCAAACTGTATTCCCCTCTTGCAAGTATTAAAGCCTGCCTCAAGAGCAAGCAAAGTACAAAGGACAGAGTTATTCATTTTATATGAGGGTTTAAGGTAAAAAAAATTCCTGATTCTAAGAATTATTTCAAACCATTAGAAAAAATACATATGCCTTCAAAATCCAAGTAAAAGCTGAACTGTATTTCTATAATGTTTAAAAAGTAAATAAAATATAAATGCAGATTTGAAAGGGTTCACAACGTAAGTTGAACACTACAGATGAAGGATGGCAGAGGGTGACTAGTAAGAGGATAAAAATGGAAAAAAGGTCCAAGTATTATTCACTTCTATATAATGTTTTCATGACATTTACTCCTGTAAGGAACTTAGATGGTTCAGACTCCCAATTATAACTCTACCAATAATTATATAAAGTAATTTAGAGTAATTTAATGAACTCAAAACAATCACATGAAGTTGATTCAGGTATCATAAAATAAAAATGCCTAGAGCCCCTTTTAATGATGTTAAATATTAAGGAACAGAATATTAACTGTAATATTGTTTAAAAGAAGTTAGGAAATAACGACCAATGGACGTAAACTCCCTTCTATACACAAAGAAGACAACTAGAACTAGTTCTGATATACATCTAAAAAGTCATGCTAAATGGTGATACCTTTACTCACAAACTAAAAATAATCTTTCCTTTTGGTTATCTGTAAGGTAAGTTTTAGCTTTTAAGAGGGTGTCATTGGTAACAGTTGAATAAGGCATTCCTGTTTCCTTTAAAGTTACTCAAACAGGAATTAGAGTAAACTTTTAAGATTTCTTAGAATTCTAATATATAAATTGGAGATACATAATACTACTACTTAAATATTTAGCTGACATTATCACCTAAGGAAGTTACCCCTTATCACTGTTATAAAGAAAATCCTATAAAATTATCATTTAACCAAGTTTAAATTTTAAGTTACAAGGCCACGATTTCAGCATTCAAAGGAAAAAAACATAACCAGTTATTCATCAAACATTATGTGCCTACATTATGTTTCTGGCATTAAGCTAGACACTAAATATAGACAGTGGAGACACCAAATCAAAGAAAGTGTTATCTGTAACAGAGCTTACATTTTGGCATATACTTTTCTCCATTTAAATGACTAGAATAAGCTAACGTGAAGTCATATAAAGAAATCTTCATGAGAACACAGATGGAGGAGGAACTGCTTTGTTTAAGGACAGACCAATGTGCTCAACCTTTTACCTGATTCCACATCCTTCCCTTGTGCTACCCACTCTCACCAATAAGTCTCTGTAAATACTGAGTACCTTCCATTTGATGGGGGGAGAGAGGACAAGCATGTTCCAAAATACTTACATAAAAACAGAATAAAGCAATTGTTTCTCCTAATAAACTCAACCCAAGCCCCAAAAAATGATGTGCTGCTACTTGTATGGTTATATCAGCCAGTTCCAAGAATCTATATTCCTTTACAAAGTGTTTGGGTATCCACCAGTCACATCATTATCCTTGCTTATGTTGGCAGCAAAAACAGATGGATATCCAAAAAACTAATAATAGCTACACTTCACAAGAAAATCACGTATTTTCCCCCATCATACAGTCAATGGAATAATTCACAAACTGGAAAGATTTCAGCAAACGGCTCAAGAACACTTACTTCTGTTCCAATTCCAGGCTGCACACCAGAGTACACACTGTCTGGTGGAGGACCACCATACTTCCTCTGTCCTGTGGTTACATCCAGAGTATAACCAGTCCTCTCAAGCAAGGCCTAAAGATAATTATATATATATATATATGTTTATATTTGAGTATTAAATCTCTCTCACACACACAAATCAGTATATTAATCTTTTCCAAAAGGTAGCCCAACATCTTAGGCTTTGTATTTTAGTTTAGTTAAAAAAGTAAAAATTCACACTGGTACCACTCACACATGGTCTCCCACTTTATTTTAGTGCTCCTTTCCATGTATTTAATGGAAAGAGTTGTAGGCAATTAAGTCTGTGAGCACATACCACTTTTTAATCAATCAATGAGAACAGAAAAGAGGCAAGGATTATTAAAAGAAAGACATAAGTTGGCCCCAGGCTACCTATGCATGCTTACATACTACAGTAGTCCTAATTTTGTATCCCCCTCAACTTCAACTGGACCTCTTTCCTTACTTGTTCCTTTTACATATCATACGTACATCCAACAGTGATTCTTTTCAAATACTCTCTATCTATAAAAACCGCAAGTCCTACTTCCTTCATGCAGCTTCTCTCACTTACTATTTCTTACATCTTCTTACTCTTTCTATTGTACTCAAATAATTTAACCTTTGTTTGATCCTTTTGTTTTGTACTCCTGCTATACCATAAGCTCTCTAAGAACCAGACCGTTTTCCATACAACACAGACTCAAAATATTTGGCAACTACCCAATGAGTATACTCAGATTTCTAAAGACAAGTTTTCTCATTACCAACCTTCCTCATAATATTACATTAGGTATTAAGAATTATAGAAAAAGAAAGTAATGTTCCTTCCCTCAAGGATTTGTGTTTATATGAAAGGTCTAAAGAACAAAGCACATAATGGCAAAAAAAGAAATGCAATCTATCTTAGGAGGAGGAGAATTTTACACTTTGGGTTTTAAAAATTACAGATGATGGTTGGACTTACGATTTTTCAACTTCACAGTGGTGCAAAAGCAATAGGCATTCAGCAGAAACCGTACCTCGAACTTTGAATTTAGATCTTTTCCCAGGTTAGCAATATGCACTACAATATTCTCATGATGCTGGGCAGTGGCAAGGAGCCTCAGCTCCTAGGTCAGCCCTGTGACCCCAAGGGTGGTAACAACCCACACACTTGCAACCATTCTGTTTTTCACTTTCACTACAGTATTCAATAAATTCCATGAGATATTTAACACTTTGATATGAAATAGGCTTTGTGTCAGATGACTTTGCCCACCTGTAGGCTAATGTTAAGCACATTTAAGGGAAGCTAGGCTACAGTGTTCAGTAGGTTAGGTATATTAAATGCATTTTCAACTTGCCGTATTTTCAACTTATGATGGATTTATCAGGACATAACCCCATCACAAGTTGAGGAAGATCTGTATACAATGTGAAAGCAACAAAAAATTTTAGACATCAAGTTAAGTGGTTTTCAAAAATATGTGTGGAGGCACTCTGGAATTCCTGGGTTACCTTAAGCCCCACATTCTAACATGACTCAAACAGAGCTGCTCTACTTTTAAACACAGAAATACATGTAATATATAATAAATATATAATATATATGTATAGTACACATTCTAACATGACTCAGAGCTGCTCTACTTTTAAACACAGAAATACATGTAATATATAATAAATTACACATTTACACATTGTGTAATATGTAATATACACACATTAAATATGTAATATACATCTTACGAAGAACAAATGGCCAGCTTTAGGGAAATAACATAAGCCTATTCAATGAAAAGTAATTTTTTTAAAGCAACTATTATACCAAATGAATTTTCACATTTAATTATTTAAAAATATTAAGAATAAGATACTATTTTACAGATGAGGCAAAGAAGGTACAGAGAAGCACTACGTAAACTAGTTATGTGACAGAAATTACAAGTTATATTTCCTGTTTAAAACAGCTGTTCAAACAGCTTCAACATTACATAACTATTTCAAATTGGAAAGTCTATTACTGCAGCAAAACATCAATATCCATTTAATTAAGGAATTAGATTTACTGTCTTTCACTGAAAGACCTATATTCACCTTTCAGAGCAATTTATCTAAATACTACTAGTAGTAATAATGGTTAGCTATACAGTTTTTGCTACATGTCAGGCATTATTCTAAGTGCTTTATGTATCTTAATTGCTTTAATCCTCACAACTTATGAGGTGGGTACTATTACTCTTCCTAAGTTTACAAATAAATTGAGATAAATAAAAAAATTCAAAAGGACAGCAGTTATAAAACACCTCTTTACCAAAAAAGAAACCAAGTACTTGGAAAGAAACTGAACCAAGAGACATAACTGATCAATCCAAAAAACTATTATTGGAAGCACCAATGAATATATATCATTTGTAGTTAGAAGAACAAGAAATGAGGAGAGTCTAAATCAGGGTTTTTCACCAAACAATTCAGTGTTTGCCCCCAAATTCTTACATAACTTTCCCTGAATTATTTCATTTTTAAACACTAGGTTTTTTTTAGAGTACAACTATGAAAACCGTTTCTACGAAACATAAAAAGCAGCATTCCATCTCATCATTAAATTTAATTTCATTACAACTATCCAAGTCAAGTTTTACCTTGATCTTTGCTTCATCAGGTCCCTTTGTGGACTCTTGCACCTTGCTCCCCTGTTTCTCCCTTTGCCGGTAGGTCTTCATAACTCCACATAAAAATGCACTTTTGTTCTAAAACAGGCAAGTAATTCAATGAAAAAGAATCACCAAGAATTATTGAAAGGTCACACACATCATTATATTTCAGAAGACCACAATTTCAACAAAGTATTTACTCATTTATTCACTCAACAAATATTTGCTGAGTGGTTACTATGTGACAGAAACTGGAGCAACAGAGACAGCCAGGACCTCAGGGAGCTTACCTTCTGAACTTCCCATTTGTTGATACTTAAATGAAATGCTTGTGGACTATCTTTGCCAGACATTCTGAAACTATTTCTTCCACCTACATTATTTCATTCCAAGATAACATGACAGAATCAGATAATCCAAAAATGCTTAAAATCTGAGTAATTTAAATTTGTAATAACCTAGTAACAACCATTAGCAAGCTCTAACTCAGATTATAAATTTTTTAAATAATTTACAAAAAACAAAGGAGTAGGGGGAAATTTTTACTTTATATTCATGCTTCTGAAAACTCTCTCAAAAACATTTTTTTTTTCTTTAATTTTTTAAAGAAGCAGAGGTAGTCACAAACAAAAAAAATACCACTTCTCCTCAGGAAAAAAAAAGTAATGGTGAAATAACTTCAGATTATTAGTTGTTCAGACATTTTTGAGAAATGGCCTTACCTGAACATGTGACAAGTCACTTTCCTTGAACTGTTGTAGTACAGACAGAGCTCCTTCTTCATTAAATTCCCTGAGAGCATCAATTGCTCTTTCATCAAGATCGACATACGCTACCAATCCTAAAAATTAAATTGAAAAGGGGTAACATTATTTCAACAAAAGGGATAATCTAAACTGTGCTATCAAAGTTTAATCCAGAAATGTTATATTCAATACTATCAACTAACAAACTACATTTTCATTTAACTATATGCATAAAGGCAGCTACAGAAACACTACATAGAAAAGTCAAGAGTACAAATATGAAAAGAGATAAATGTCAACACCTATAAATATGAATTTCAATCCCCATATCCCACAAAAAACACAAAAATCCTAACCCCATTTCCCACTCCCCAAAAGGCTTAAGTCTTTGGAAGTTAAATCTGTGAACAATACTATACTACAGATTAAGCATTACCATAACTGATTTGTTAAAGTGGTAAGAATACACTTTATTTCCCAAAGATCAACCTTCAAATTATATGGACTGTTGTAATTGTTGCTAACCACACAAGAGGTGGGGAAAAAAATACGAAAGAACCACTTTTACTAAATAATTCTTTCCACTCCCCAAAGTGTCAAAGGGTTTCCCTTCTTAGCACCAAAGATAAAATGAAACTCATTTGTTTATCCTGAGCATCTATTTTGCTGCAGTCAGAATGTGGAAAGGCATAATTTTAAAATCTTCTACAAATGCAAATGCAGCTTGATTAATCAATTCTGAAAGTCATACTTTAAAGCGTTTTTTTTTTTGCTCTTCTAATGTGTCAAGCTGAGATTTAAAAGATGCTATGACATTCACAACACTACCTACAATGACATTTTTTTTCCAAATGGCATTAAGGACTTTACTATGGATTTACAAGTAAACTGTACAGAAAATATATGCACTGCATTCTATTTATGTAGGATATTTAACTGCACACAGAACTTTACTACATTTAAAATATAACTTCAGTCTGTTAAGTTTGTTATATTTCTCTCTCTCTACATACACATAAGGAATATGTTTCAGAATTGATCCAATGTAAAATGGAAATATTTGGCGGATTGAAACCCCCAAGTCCATATGAACTAACATCAAAAATGACTCCATTTCGGTAAAACAAAAAAGAACTTTATTTCATATGGTAAATATATTTTAAATAAATGTAATTGTCACTTGCAAAGTTGCTTTTAAAAAATGTTGCCATGATTTGCTTTAAAGGCTCAAAATGAGCATTCCTAAAAAATTGGCGTTTCCTTACTTGACTATTCCATACTACCACCCAAAGCCACAACTCAGGACACCCATCAATCCGGTCAATCCAACCCTACACCCCAAACCATCAGCCTCTTATCAATAACAAAACACTCTACTAGAGAGCATCTCTAAGCAGATGACTGCCATTTCTCTATGGCAGAATGTCACAGAAGTTCCTGAGGACTGATTTTCGAATGGGACCATCACCCAGGAGTCATTTTTAGAAGTCATTTTAATGTCTAAAATTATCCTGAACTTTTCAGATTTAATTTTTTTTTAGGACAAAAAAACATATTTGTTACTACAGTACTTAAGACACGTTTGTGAAACAATTCAATTCTCTCTCTCAGAATCTGGATAGGCACACAAAACACAGGAAGAAAGTTTCCATCTATGGCCCTAAAGGAGGAGGACACGTTATTTATGAACAACACTCCCTAAGGGTAAGTATTTCTCTCTCTTTAAAACTCAAACCACTTAACAACCAACCATATTAAGATGTTCAAATTTGCTTAAACACTTAACCATAGGACTTCTAAGATTAAAAAATAAAAAGCAGCTGTTACAAACCAAACACTTCCAAATTACTGAGAGATGTGGATTTCTGTCCATTAGAAACTAGAAAGGCCACAAACTCTCAAGGAGTCTCATATATTATCATTTCAGACACTACAGTCTAGCCCTCTTATTGTGCCACCTAATCAGACCTAAGCTGATTTAACAATCACGTTAAGAAGATAAAAGTAGAAAGTAAAAGCAAAATGATGACTGATTTAGATTAAGAAAAAAATGTAAAATTTGGAACGCTAAGACATATTTTAATTGGTGATAAATCTAAGACAAATTGATGTACTGTTCTGAAACAACTAAGACTGCATATTCAACACTAAGAAGGCTTCAAAATAATGAAATAAGAATATCAAAGTCAAACCCAATATGCCCTCAGTGAAGGGAAAGTAACAAACATTTAGCTCTACATAGATCAGAAACAGTATTATTTAACCTTAAAAAAAATCTATAAAATTCAAAGTGGTTTGCCCTCACTTTCATAACCAGTCAGAAACAAGAAATGCATATTATACCTGTCTGAAATATTTCATCAAGTCTTTCTGCCACCTTCTGTGGGAGGCCTGCCTCTATCAGTGTCTTGTAGTGTTCTGTGTGAGTTACACTGGAAGTATCCATTGGTTCTTCCTCTTCTTTTAACTGTACCGCATTACCATTCACCTGATTAGCCATTTTATTATGCTGCTGGAAAAAATTCAGGAGCTATATTACATTAAGCCAGAAATAACTAGTTTGTAGGACAATGCATGATTTATCTAAACTAATTTGTATACATGCTGCTAACGACCTCTATCAAAATATTATTTTATGCCTTTTGTGATGTATCTGACCTAAATTTGCAATAATCATCCTGTAAAAACCACAGAAAATGTACATGGAAGCATCAGATCTTTAAGGAACTTCATGTACACTAGGTTAAATAAAGGCTTGAATTTACTGAAGGTTAAATCGCTGATTAACAAAAGCAGCTGTTGTGTCCTTAAAGCATGTCAACAAATCACCATAAAATCCTAAAGAGCCCCTCAACTCTCAATTCTTACACAGTTTTTTAAAGTTTGGTTTAAAAACAGAATGAACACCCACAGACCACTTAATCAAGGTTTAAGAACTTTCAGATTTTCCTAGCTCTGCTTCAGATCTAAGATTGGTGTGAAATAAATGCCCTGTTCTGTAGTTCAACATACTAGTGGTTTGGGTTTTCTCCACCTCACTTAAACGAAACAAAACAAAACAAAAAAACTTGACATTAATTGTTGTTCTAAAATTAATTTGCTATTCCCATTCACAGATTTAAAAGAAAAAATGACCAACTTTAAAAGCTAAATAGTTGTTTTAAGTTCACATGAAAGAAAAAGCGGGCTATAGTTGAAGTTGCTTCTTCAAAAAAAAATCATGAGTACACACTGAATTTTTCTTATCAGTAATAAAGCTGCAAAAACATGTTGAAGAATGGACAACTAACTTCTTCCAAGTAATTTCAACAAACGTTACCTAATTAGGATAAGCTCAGGTCAGATGTCTCAGATTAACCTCCCCAAATCATTTTGTATGTTCAACCTCTATGTAATGCTGAAAAACTCCTTGAAGAGAGAGAATAATAAACCCACACAATGCCAGTCTCTATACTGCCTCAGAAGACAAGGAATTAAAGTGCATTTGTCTGTGGTGAAATTATAACGTGATGAAGATATTAAGCAGCAGAAAAAGACATTGCAACAAATACTGAAATAAAGGACATGAGGTGGATCTCAAGAAGAAGCCTGCTTTTCTTGATGAAACTCAAGATACCCAGTTAGCTATAAAGAAAATACAGGTTTCCTAAGAAGCACTAAAACCCGCTAAGATAACCACACTTTCAGATTGCCTATCAAACTCAGTGCAAATGCACCAGGTGCAGTTTTCTGACTTAAAACAACTTGTTTTCATTTCAAAGTCCACTGATACTTACTGAAGTTAAAGGAAAAGGAAAGAAGACCAAAGGGAAGGAGGTAACAGAAAGTAGGATGAGAGGAAAATGCAGAAAAGGTTATTACTCTGATAATGAGATAAACAATATCATGACCTACGATTACAAAACATTATTAAGACTTGATAGCTCACTAATGTCTATACAGACGCAGACTTTCTGGTTTAACTCTGGGTGACAAATGTTTCTCAAGGCAAGCCTCAAAATCTGGTGAACTGGCAAAAACGAAAACATTCAAAATGGGCACCCTTTTGATCAAGAAACTACTTATAGTGTAAGATGAGTAAGTTTACTGATTAATACAACCTATTTCTATAAAGATGCATCTTAAAGTCCAAAATCTCTTTATGAACATATAGTTCTGTTTTCCCACGCTCCTCCATCCCCAAATACAACCAGAAGATCATCAGAACTCAAAAGTTCTCAGTATCACAAGACCATTACAGTATGGCACCTGGGAATAATATTAATCACAGAAAGGAAGCAAATTTTTAACAGAAAAGTTCAATGAACATCTGTTAAGGTGGTATTTTTTTAAGTATGTGTAAAGCAAAAAGACAAGTTGTGTATTAAGCACAAGACAGAAATATTTATGACTACCATTTCATTTTAAAGGCTCTCTAGAAGTTGATTCTGAAATTGGTTGAAAATGTTTAAGCTTGTAAACTTTTAACAAAAAACGTAAAAGGGATTCCAGAAACCCTTGCAGATCAAGAAAAAAAATCTCTCTCTTCAAAACAAATACAATGTGGTTCATTTAAAAAAGACTGTTGTTATATGAGACCATTTAAAACTCGTCAATTCAACACAACGCCACACAGCCAAACCATATTTCTGGATGCAGCAAATATACTAATGTAACTGGAGTCATTTGAGCTAAACATTTTTGCAAAACGTAGAAATTTAAATAAGATTTAAGGGCTGCTGGGAAATTTAGTAAGTCAGCAGCAGCTTCTCCCCTTTTTCTGAACATCTCTGTGCAAATCTTAAGAGAAGGGCTTTAAAAGAACCGACGAAATGAAACTAACGGTTATCTCATGGCTCAGGACAGTCAAGCCCTTATCCTACGTCTGACTCACGAGACATAAATTCAGCTTCTTGGGGACAGCAAAAATCTCAAACAGGTTAGTGTTTAAGGACTGAACCTTTCAAGAACCCCTGGGCCTTAAGTTTTAAATTTGGCACTACGGTCACTACCGTGTAAGAAGAATCGCCTTTCCAATTTAGTGCGCCTGTGACTTTGAATTATTCACCTCAGGCGCGCTTGAAGCCTAAGTTTCGTGGCCTCTGGTAGTCATTTTTTCCTTCAAATCTCGGCTTTCAGCATGCAGAATGGGGGAGGGGAGGAGGCTTCCTACACAAATCGTCCTTGCGACTTCCGCTTACACAAAGTTTTCTCCGGGCTCAGGTAATCCTGGGGTTTGCATCCCTCCCTCGGCCCACCCACCCCCTCAGGCCCGTCGCCATCATCAACACATCCCATTCGTGGCTAGGCCGGCAGAGAAGAGAACGAAGCGGCTCCGGAGACTGAAGCAACGGGGCCCCGGGCGCCCCAGGCCGCCGACCGGACCCGGCCGCGTGGAGCGGCGGGCGGAGGCGGGAAAAACACGGCCGACCCTGGCAGGCCGCGCGGAGAGCGCCCGGCGGGCCGGGGCCTGGAGGGAGGGAAGGGATGACCGAGGGCGAGGGGACGCCTCGACAGAGTTAGGCCCTCGGCTACGAGGCCGGAGGAGGCCGAGGCCGCCCCCAGACCATCCCCACCCCCACCCCGGGACCTCGGAGGAAAACGAAACTGGGGACAAGGCGCCGAGCCCGGGCCGCGCCGAGTTGGTTCGATCGGGGCTCCCGGCCCCACCCCCCCACGGGCCGGCGCGAGACTCACCAGGGCAGAGCTGAGGCCGGCGGCCGGGCCCGTGAGAATCAGCGCGAGGCGCTTTGAAAACGACTAGAAATGGCGCGCGCGCCACCCCCTCCCCCCCCTCATGGACGGAGACGCGATCCCAGCAGCACGCGGGGTTTCCCGGAACTGCTTCCAGGGACTCCGAGCGTCCGGGCAATCACATCGCGCGGCGGTCTGAGCAGCAGCTCAGGCGACCAATAATTATGAGCAGAGTCGGACCACGCCGAGCGACTCGGGAGCCAATCGGTGAAGCCTTCTGCTGAGCCAATGAGGGAACTCAGCGCCGCCGGCTGTGGCGCCTCCGGGGCGGGGGCAGAAACACAAAGGGGTCTGTGGTGAATCCTCGGGTAGAGGCGAGGCTGCGGAACACAGCTCTGGAGTGGCTGAGGCTCCTCCCTCCTTATCTGCCGCTGGTGCCTGGGCCTCGCGCCGCGTGGCCGCCTCCAGAACACGCCCCCCACCGTCCGCGCCGGCCTCGCTCTGCCGCGGACCCCCGCCCAAGCCCCACGCCCAGCGCCTAATATCCCCTCGCGCCTCCGCCGGCGATCAGTCGACCCTCCCGACACGCCCACCTTAGCGCTGTTGGGCCGCCCTCTAAAGTCATCTCTTGGGCTCTAGTTAGAACGCGATTTGAACAATTATTTGGCTTGGCGTCTGGCTGCGGAATTTCTTGTAGAAAAATCTCTGGGAATGATCGGGAAATTGCCCCCCTGGCTTCCACACACAGTTTGGGGCCTCTCAATGTGAGGGAAATCGCTAAAGTGGGCATGACTCAAGAGCAACGTTAATCAAAAATGATAGAGCAGGGACATTTTCCCACAAGGTTTCGAGGTAAGTAATTTTCATAAAGTAGATGGGGCAGATATATGCATTTATGAAGCCAAAAGACACACAAGGAAAAGGGCTGAAGGAGACTGATTCCCGTTATTCCGAAACCTATTTCTCACTCTCTTCTAATGGTTTGTTCCTTGACCTCGCCTTAGTCCAAACCCTCCTTCATCCCAGTCTTCCAAGCTCACTTCCACGGAGCCAGCCTTCCTTCCTTCTCCAACATCCAACGCCCCCACCCTTCTAAGGGAGTGGGGAAAGTCAAGCCGTGGTCTGCAGGATTTCCAGATAGACTCGAGGATCACTTAAATTTCCCAGAACATATCAACCAAAAATTATTGAAAATCTACCGTGTGCCCAGTACCAAGCTAATGTGACCTTGAAGCTTAAACTTTATTAGCCTCTAGTTCAAGGGTTCTTAACCTATTCTGTACCATTTGATAGTCTGGTAAAAGCTACGGCTCTCTTCTTGGTTTTAAAATCCATAGCATTACAAAAGAAACTTTATATTGAAGTACAACTAGGAAATATGTTTCAAAAATTTGTGAAAAAGTAATGCTTTATGGAGTTCCCTATACAGAATTTTATTGTTGTAAACAACCATTTGATCAATAAATATGAGAGGTACCCTCTCAAAAATAAAAAAAATAAAAAAGTAATGCTTTCCTTTATTCAAACATTAAATATCAAGATCTTGCCTCAGGTCAAATAACTACTGAAATTTTAAAGTAATGAGAAGGTATTTCAAGAAGAAACACATAACTATACTGTGATACGAAAATGTCTAATTTCAACTGGTGACAAAGAGAGATACTGCTAATTCTACTGTGGTTTATTGCCTACATTCACAATGGAGAGGATGCTAAATTTCAGTGGGACATTAATGAAAATAGCAGTGTTATTTATTCCATCAAAGTTGAAGGACTGTTGAAATTCCATTCAGAGACTCCTTGCAGTCTGTTGAGCAGAGGATAAGATCCCCTGGGTTGGATAATGTAATTAAAGTGATTCCATCACCCAAATTTTTCTGGGATAATATTGCAAGTATTCAGTTATATAGTGCTCACAAGTCTTCTCCACGTTTCAGACCATATATCTTTTTTAAAATTTAAGTTTCATTGATATACAATCTCATGTTGGTTTCAAATACACTGCCCATCAACGTAGTAAGATATTACAAAATCACTCTCCATGCTGTACTACCCTCCCTGTGACCAACCTATATTGTTTGATTGCGGATTATTGTGCCCCTTAATCCCCTTCTCTCTCTGCCCAACCTCCCCACCTTCCCCAACGTCTCCCCTTTGGTAACCACTAGTCACTTCTCAGTCAGCTCATATATCCTTTTTTTTTTTTTAAATATTTAAAACATTTATTGGCTTTTTGGAATTTTAATGAACATTTATGGTGGTTATATAAATTGATTCATTGTGGGGTTTTTTGGTATCATTAGTCTACAATTACATGAGGAATATTATGTTTACTAGACTCCCCCCATAAAGTCCCACCCACATACCCCATTACAGTCACTGTCCATCAGCATAGTAAGATGCTATAGAGTCACTATTTGTCTTCTCTGTGTTGTACAGCCCTCCCCGTGCCACCCCCACATTATGTCTGCTAATCATAATGCCTCTTTTCTTTTCCCCTTATCCCTCCCTTCCCACCCATACACCCTAGTCCCTTTCCCTTTGGTAATTGTTAGTCCATTCTTGGGTTCTGTGAGTCTGCTGCTGTTTTGATCCTTCAGTTTTTTACTTTGTTCTTAAACTCCACAGATGAGTCAAATCATTTGATACTTGTCTTTCTCTGCCTGCCTTATTTCACTGAGCAAAGTATCTTCCAGCTCCATCCATGTTGTTGCAAATGGTAGGATCTGTTTTCTTCTTACGGCTGAATAATATTTCATTGTGTATATGTACCACATCTTTTTTTTTCAAGAAAAATAGATCTAATTTATTTACAAATAATGCTGGTTTTCTTTTTTTTTTTAACTATACCATAACTTTTTTGGGGGGGTATCATTAATCTACAATTACATGAGGAACATTATGTTTATTAGACTCCCCCCTTCACCAAGTCACCCCACAAACCCCATTACAGTCACTGTCCATCAGCGTAGTAAGATGCTGTAGAGTCACTACTTGTCTTCTGTGTTGAACATCCCTCCCCGTGCCCCCCACACATTATTCATGCTAATTGTAATGCCCCCTTTCTTTCCCCCCCATCCTTCCCTTCCCACCCATCCTCCCCAGTCCCTTTCCCTTTTGGTAACTGTTAGTCCATTCTTGAGTTCTGTGATTCTGCTGCTGTTTTGTTCCTTCAGTTTTTTTCTTTGTTCTTATACTCCACATATGAGTGAAATCATTTGATACTTGTCTTTCTCCATCTGGCTTATTTCACTGAGCATAATACCCTCTAGCTCCATCCATGCTGTTGCAAATGGTAGGATTTGTTTTCTTCTTATGGCTGAATAATATTCCATTGTGTATATGTACCACATCTTCTTTATCCATTCATCTACTGAAGGACACTTAGGTTGCTTCCATTTCTTGGGTATTGGAAATAGTGCTGCGATAAATATAGGGGTGCATCTGTCTTTTTCAAACTGGGCTGCTGTATTCCTAGGAGTGGAATTCCTGGGTCAAATGGTGTTTCTATTTTTGGTTTTTTGAGGAACCTCCATACTGCTTTCCACAATGGTTGAACTAATTTACATTCCCACCAGCAGTGTAGGAGGGTTCCCTTTTCTCCACAACCTGGCCAACATTTGTTGTTGTTTGTCTTTTGGACGGTGGCCATCCTTACTGGTGTGAGGTGATATCTCATTGTGGTTTTAATTTGCATTTCTCTGATGACTAGCAATGTGGAGCATCTTTTCATGTGCGTGTTGGCCATCTGAATTTCTTCTTTGGAGAACTGTCTGTTCAGATCCTCTGCCCATTTTTAAATTGGATTATTTGCTTTTTGTTTGTTGAGGTGAGTGAGCTCTTTATATATTTTGGATGTCAATCCTCTATTGGATCTGTCATTTATGAATATATTCTCACATACTATAAGATGCTTTTTGTTCTATTGATGATGTCCTTTGCTGTACAGAAGCTTTTCAGCTTGATATAGTCCCACTTGTCCATTTTTGCTTTTGTTTCCCTTGCCCAGGGAGATGTGTTCATGAAGAAGTTGCTCATGTTTATGTCCAAGAGATTTTTGCCTATGTTTTTTTCTAAGAATTTTATGGTTTCATGAGTTAAATTCAGGTCTTTGATCCATTTTGAGTTTACTTTTGTGTATGGGCTTAGACAATGATCCAGTTTCATTCTCTTACATGTAGCTGTCCAGTTTTGCCAACACCAGCTGTTGAAGAGGCTGTCATTTCCCCATTGTATATCCATGGCTCCTTTATTGTATATTAATTGACCATATATGTTTGGGTTAATATCTGGACTCTCTATTCTGTTCTACTGGTCCAGCTCATATATCTTGATTTTTTTTTATTTGGAAAATACTGTCAGCTGAGCTTTGCATTTCCAAGAAAAAAAAAGGTATGTTTCTGTATTTATGAATTCTATATTACACAAATATTTATTGCATGCCCTCTACATACAAATTACTATGTTAAAAGTAGGGAAAATAAAATGAATAAAACACAATCTGTCTCAAGAGCTTTTACATTTGAGCTGACGAGGCAGACCAGGTATATAGATAAAAATAAAAATGAGTTGTTGAGAAAAACTCAAGCTATATCCCTAATCTTTTAAGATTAGGTAACAGTGCAGCCAGGCCATTACAATGTTTCCCTGTCACAGACCAAATATGTGGTCTAAGCTGGTATGTCAATGAACATCAAGAATTGCTTCTTAAGACAATTACAGGGCACCAGAATATACAAACTGACGCTTTGAGTTTTACTACCTACAATCCAAAATTAACAGAGAATGTTTGAAATTATCAAGCCTTCTTAGTGGATCCTTAGATTAATTAGTCTTTGTCATGCTTGTCCCTTTCATATCATTTAGTCTGTTCCTGACTCCAAACAAGATTACATCAATTCAGCCTCTTCAAAATGCCTTCACTTGCCACTAACAAGGACAAGTCATCCCAGCCACAGTTCAAGGGCCCAGGCAAGGAAAAGGAAACAAACAATAGGGAAAGGAAGAAAGGGGAGAGGAAAACGGAAAACGAGGAAACACCATGCGCAGAAAGTGGAGTACTACTGCTTAGGTGCCAAGCGTCCTCTGCTCTGCTTTGCTTCCAACACTTCAGTTCTACCTTGAATTCTCCCATTGTCAAAATTATTTACTTTCTTCATCAAACTTTAATATCTTTTATTATTTGAAGACACATTCCCAAATGGTGGTGTTCCAAACAAGACTGACCAGAGCTGAAGGCTGTTTATCTTTTATTTATACCTCCTAGGATTATGCTTCTTTTAAAAAATAAAGTGCCATATGGCTGACTTGCAATAGGTTGTAGTCAACCCAAGACCTTATTGTATGCCTGCTTTGTTGTCATTTTTGTAGCATTTTTTTCTTTTGAAGATTATCCTTGAACTGGTCTATTGAATTCCTTTCTAATTCTCAAATTCATCAAAGCCATTTTAAAATGGAAAGAAAGTATCTCCATCTTAGTGGCACACATTCTAAACAATAATCACTACCATTTATTGAGCTCCTACTGTGTATCAAGTGTTTTATGTATACTATTGCTGATCCTTATATGGAAAGTTAAAAGTTAATATTATTCCATTTTATTGAGGAAACAAGGCTCAGAGAAGTTAAAACATTTGCTCAAAGCCACACAGCTGAACAGACTCAAACACAGTTTGTGTGACTCCAAAGCCACTTCACCAAGCTCCTTCTCAATTAAAGTCTCAGTGTTAACAGATTCTACTAAAGGTACATATTTTTATCAGTCAAAAAAATCATTGTTAAACCTTCATGGTGGAGGCTCCTGATTGCCTCCAGTTACTTCCTCTCCAACCTATCCCTCTCTGTCTTTTTTAATGTAATTTATTAGAATTGTATTTTTGTCACACAGCACGTTTGACAGCTTGTTGGTTCTGCAGCACCAACTAGAAATGAAAACTTAGAAGTGATAAAAAAAAAAGCATTGTCAATGGGGTTTGTGGTGGGGACTTGATAATGGGGAGAATCTAGTAATCACAATGTTGCTCATGTAATTGTATATTAATGATACCAAAACAAAACACCATAGTCAATCTGATGAATAAGTTAGAAAATGTTATTTAGAGTCCAAAGCAAACTGTGATATAAGATAATGAGAACATTTTCCTTATGTGGTTTACAAATTGGCTTTACAATGCAATTTGAACTTGTTCTGGGAAATGATAGTATCTAAAAGCAAAATTGTGGCCTCACAAGCTCTCAGTCTTGGGAAGAAACAGTCCTTTGGGTAGCTTTGGCAGAAAAGAAAATGACTCATAAAGATTATACCTATATGGACTTCATAATACTAGATAACATTTGTTAAGCACTTACCATGTTATCTCAGTTCATGCTCACGACAATATGTGAGGCAAATACCAAAATGCATCATCTCCCTTTGGTAGATGAAAAAATTAAGCCCCAAGTCAAGAGTTGAGACTCAAACTCTGGTATAACTAACTCCAAATTCCAGTAGTCTCTTAATCATTATGCTCCACAGCCAGGAGAGATGAATCAAAACCAATCAAGTTAAATCTCCTTCTTTTTAAGCCTTCATATTTCCAAACCTGATGTTGATAGTCTCTGATTTTGAAACTTTTTGTCCTTAATTTTTTTCCTGAGTTTTCTCTTTGCCTTGGGTTCTGTTGGGAGAACATGGACAAAGTGAAAAAATAAAGATGGTACAATGAACTTTACTTTCCAACCTTCCATTCCCCCAAACTCGTGAAAGCAAGAATCCACTTTCAAGTTCAGATATGATAGTTAAGTCCAATTTAAGAATGATGAACACTTGGTCTCACCGAAGAATTTAACAGAACATTCTCCTGCTTGGCAACAGCGGGATTCCTGAGCAACTTCACCACCAGGACTGGGGGGCATCTACCCACTGCCACTGAACTCTGCAGCCGTTTAAAGTGACAGCACAGGCAGCAGCAGGAGCTGCCACCTAATTTCAGAAAAATTCTGGAAACTTCTGAACATAACATTGGATCCACTGAGCTCTAATTATTTTAAGGCTTCCCTATAGCAGGCGGAAGAACTACATCCTGCAAGTCTTTTATGGAAGTGTTACTGTAAGCTTTTAACCAAAATCCATTAGAATTCTAAGGCAGGTATTATTACCCATATTCAAATACACAAGTTAAATATACTGTTATGCAAGTCAGATTCATCAGGGATCATGAGTTCTGCTCCTTCAGAGTAACTTTTTTTTTTAAATTTAATGAAACAGTAAGAAATTGAGGACAGACTATGTGTACATAACTAAATTCTCATTACTCTTAAAATATCCATTAGAAGGGGGCAAGTGCTATCATTAACAAGGATATTATACCTTATAATTACATGGAGTTTTTCCACCTACGGAGAGTTTCAAATATAGTGTCTTACTAGACATCTTTGCTACATTTGGACATCTTGTGAAGTGTGCCATATCCTTAGCCCTGTGACTCTCTCCTGATTCTTCTCTGGGTCCTATAATACTGTTATTTCTTTCTAGGTCCTCTCCTCCATCATTATCTGTGGGTGTGTTCCCAGGATTCCATCCTTGACACCGTTCTTATGCTCTTGTCTTGCACATTCATTTGCATATTTTTACTATCATCTCCATACTAGCTATTCCCATTACTTAATCTGTAGCCTCACTTTTGGTTCTGAGCTCTGAATTCATATTTTCAAGTATTTACCTGATGGGCATGTGAATATGTTTGGATGTAGCAGTTTTTTCAAATTCACAACTCTAGTCTTTAAAGACGGGTTTTCTTTCCTACTGTGTGCCCCCTTCCTCACTGAGCTCCATCCACACTGACCTGGTGGTTGTCCAGCAGAAAGCCAACTGCTGCTTCAGCACCCTTACATTTGCTCTTCAGTAAATTAAGTACTGCGAACACTTCCCCTAGGTATCCTGACGACTCATTCAGAACTCTGCTTGAACGTCACCTCTTAAGAGAGGCTTTCCTTAACCATTCTAATACTGCAGTACCCCTTCACTCCCTTTTCCATACTTTCTTCATCGTACTCGTTACCAACTGATGTTATACAGATCTTTATTGTCCATCGCCCTTCCAAGCCACCCCTTGAGAATATAAGTTCAATAAGGGCAGTCTTCATCTCATTCAGTCTTAGCACATCAGCTGGTGCTCAACACATTTTTGTTAAATGATTTAGTTACCTTGTAATCTTCATACCTACCCCAGATTTCTCTTCTTCGTGTGTTCTGGTTCCATTCATTGCATATTCGTCCATCCAACAAATCACTTACCTCAGGAATCTGGATTTCATAGGTCCTGACTCATCTTAAGTGACGCATGGAGATGTTTGATAGTGTACCTGGAACCAGGACTGCAGCAAGGGGACAGATGGAGCCTCCTGCCTTTTCTTATTCAGGCTCTGTCTGGTTCTGGGAAGACCCTCACATTCACATGTGTGGCTACCCAACCTGCAGGTCCAAGCTCTGTCCATCCTCTCAAACCTAGGCATATGGGTACACACCTGCAGCTTGGTTTGCCCTCAGGAGAACAAACCTGGAAAAGAGGCTCGGAGATGGGCTGTTTGGGCAAAGAATTCCAAGGTTCTGGAAATTTGGAGTTTGTGATCTGGAAGGGGAAGGGGAGGTTTGGATGGGCACATCCCCTTGGTCCCGTGGGGAAAGGTGCAACTGGATGAGGGCCAGGTCAGGGCCTTTTAAAGAGCAGGACAGATATGGCCCCGTTGCCCTGGCCTAATGGATGCATTTGGCTGGGCTAAAACCCAAACTCCAGTAGACTGGATGTAACTAAACAAGAGTGAAGTCTAGAAAGTGTGCTTCTTCCTTCACTTGCTAAAACTCAGATTTAAGTTCTATGATTCAAGAGTCATCAATGGGGAGATTTAGAAAAGAGAAGCTTGGGTACAAATCCTATTAGAAAATGGAACCTCATCAAAATTGAAAACACTGGTTTTTTGAAAGATACCCTTAAGAGAAAGAAAAGACTAGCCAAAGACTCGGAGAAATATTTGCAAATCATTTATCTGATAAGGGTTTGTATCCAAAATATATAAAGAACTCTCAAAATTCAATAAAAACAAAGAATCCAAAGCTTGCATTCAATTCACAAAGGAATCTGGATTGCCCCACCCCCACCCCCAAATATTAACCACCACTGGTTTATGTGCTCAGCTTGGAGAATTTGGAAGTTGACTGAATGCCAAACCTAGAAAAAGGAGCTTAGAATCCTACCCAAGCTCCCTGTATTGAGAGCCTGCCTTGCAGCATGTCTCCAAAGTTGCCATAGAAAGAGTTTTATTCTTGAATAACCTTCCAAAGATGGTAATGATTCAAGTACAGGAGCCATCAGGGAAGGTCTTTATCCTAGTTTTAGCTTAGAGATTGAGGGTGACAATGGTGTCTTAATGGGTCATACTGCTTCTGGGGGCCTTCTTTCTCTGACATATGACCCCACCAGGTATGCAATGACAGAACTTCTAGTTGTTGTTTTCTTTTATGACTAGCTTGGGTGGTGACAAATTAGAACTGAGGTCAAGGTCACCAGCCCTGCTGAGGGGAAATGAAGTTTATACATATTCTCCTCTCATTTATCCAGTCAATATTTGCTGCGTGCCTTCTCAAAGTCGAACATTTACTAGAGGCTGAAGATACAATGGTGAGCAAGACACAGTGACTTCTTTAGGGATATTAAAATCTAATGGGAGAGACCAAAAAATAAACAAGAATAACATTTTACTGGGATAAACCCAGTGAACACCGAAAAGGAACACCTGATCCAATCTTGTGGGATTGGGAAAGGTTTCCTAGAACCAGTTAGGTTTGGGACCTGAAGGATGAGGAGGAGTTGGCCAGAAGACTGGAGGGAGAGATGAGACTTGGAGAGTGTTGCAAGTGCAGGGCACATACAAAGAACGAAAGCTGAGGAGGGTGGCAGAGGCCACATCCTGGATGATCTCCTAACTCACACTCCACAACTTTCACTGTACGCTGCCGGCAATGGAAGCTTGAGGTTTTACGAAGGTGGCAAGAAGGGATTTGCCCTTCAGAAAAATCATTCTAGCTGCAGCAAGGAAGAACAGGGAGAAGGCGGTTGAAAATAGAAGAGGAGACTCATTAAGATGTTTCATTAAGCAAGGTATGATATATGGACTGGTGATTGTCTGAATAATTGCAGCTAATATTTTGAGCCCCGTTGTCTCATTTCATCTTTGCAACTCAGTGTGGTAGATATAATTACCCCGTGTTATGAATGGGGAATCCAAGGAACAGCAAACCTAATTAACTGGCCCAGGTCACACGGTCAATAGTGGTAGTAAAGAAAGTGGGCAGATTTGAGAAATATTTAGGGAGTGGAATGGTCATGACTGAATGACTAATTATTCAGCTAATACTCATTATTGATTTTGGGGAGGGTGGCTAAAGGAGCAGAAGTTGTCAAGTATGATATGCAAGTTTCTACCTTGGATAACTAGGTAATGACTGAATTAAGAAATGCAGGAGAAACAGCGTGGCGTGGTGGAAGAAAGTGCTAAATTTGGTTTGGGGTTTGATTTTAAGATGTGTGGGAATAAATCTAAGTGGAGATGTCTACAGGCAGCTACCTGCAGGGGCTGGTGTGAAACTCAAAGTGAGATTTTGATGTCATCAGCCTCATCTCTCCCAGATGGAAAAACAAAACCACCTTTGGAGAAGCTGAAAATGACAATTGAACATGAAGCATTGAGGAAAACAGATAATACAATGGGATTAACTACCAAATAACTTTAGGTCATTACAGGGTACTTTTCTTCTATTACTTTTTACTCAATTGTTTTTCACTAATGACCTTTTATTTTGCAGTCTCCTGTAAATAAGCAGGCCCAGGCTATTCCACAGCAGAGGTAGGTATCTAACCAATGCTTCAGTCCGTTTCTCCCAGAGCACAGGCACTCCTTTTCGAACTCTTAACTTTTGAAACACTAGGGAACCATTTAACCAATTATCATTTCAGTGCACTCAGTGGGGTCCTAATGGCCTGGAAGCACAGGCCTAACCAAAGCTAGTCTTTTAGAGAACATATCAAACAGAAGGACATCTGCGTCTATTATAATACTGGTGAAGTATTAACATATCAAATACTCTTGAGAGCGGAGGCTCCAGGTGAACCAGCATTTGCCTTTAACTTTCCTTCCCAGAGATAATGCTGACCATGTAGAAAGGAGAAACGGGGATTTTTTAAATGTTTTGATAAAATCTCTTTCCTTTACCAACTCTTGACTATAAAGTTTTCCTTCCATATTTGTATTTTTCCCCAATTTAAAACACTTCCACTTCCCACCTCTGCCTAGATTGGCTGGCTCTCCATTTAAAAAATGGTTTCATAAGAATTACTTGTAAGTAACTTGGAAATTGTGGCCACAACCTGGTAAACCATAATCACTGCCCTAGGCAAACTGTGCAACTGTGTGATGAATAGAGAGCTTTTGACTGTTTCTAAGAGGTATTTCTGTTCTGGGAGCCCAATAATATTAATAGTGCTTTAGTGTCCCTTCAGAAATACACAAAAAGATCTTAAAGCAACAAGGCCTCCTCTCATTTTTCCTTTTGTATTTATTTGTTTGTTTGTAACTTCTTTTTCCTAATGGAAAGAAATGAGAAAATATACTAATACCAAATATTTCCATGGTGCATTGCCACCAGTCTAATCTTCATAGGAAACTGTCCAGTTTTTGCATCTTCCCCAAATATGGCAATATACAGAGGGCTCACCAATGTGTACAATGTACTCAAAAATCTCCACAAGAACATGTGCACAAATGCATCAATGTAGATAAGTCTGCCCAATTTTAATGAATGAATCAGTGCTGGATTACTAAAATAATGCAGTTTTTTGATTTTACAAATTATGCTTTTAATTATAGAATATTGTTAGAATACAGATGTAGATAGACACTAGGGTAACTGTGACCAATACCGTTAAGAATAACTGCTCTACATACTTACTGGTTCACTCACTCTCCACAACCATAGAAAACAGGCACAAAGTGTTCAGGGTGTGCGCAGAAGCAGCTGGAGATGGCAGCGGAAGCCATGCAAAAAGCATCAGCAAAGAGAGTCAGATGCTTAACTTCTACACAAAGTTCAACACAGCAAATGGGCAGCAAACTGGCAGAGAGAGAGGAGACAGAGCTGTCTGGCCCTTGCCCTTTCAACTTCCCATGTGGCGTGTACATGTATGGAGAACTGGCTGGGGCACTTAGAAGCCTTTTCTTGGGCCCCTCAACTCTAAAAAGCCAAAAGCAGCAGCAGGGAGAGCCTGGGGTGGGCCAGGAGAGCAGGGAAGGAGAGCAGGGTGAAATACACTTAGGTCATGGAAATGCTGTCTTCTACGGCCACTCGAAAGCTGATGCCTAGAGTGGCTCACAGAAACAACAGAACTTTGATATATATTAAAACCATCAGCAGCACTGAAACAGGAAAAGACATATTCGAGTTTAGTCATCAAGAACATGTAAGTCATTCAACAATGAAATAGGAAACCTACAGCTGGCTAGATTTCATATTGAAAAACATGCTTCCTGCCCAAGTGTTTTTAAACAGGAGTGGCAACATAGCGAAACCTCCCTGACGGAGCAGTTTTTCATTTTGTTACTTTCAAGGTTGTGTCATTGCAAGGGATGCAGTCCCACACAGCTGTGGGTCACAATAACCCACTGTAGTATACTCCCCAAGAGAGACCACTGGCCCCTTTAACACCAACTCCCAAAGAGCTATGGCAAAAGTATTTTTCAAATGTTACAACACTCACAATAAAGCACAGTAGAAATAGCTTGGGGCACTCTCAAAAAAGTACAGTCCTTATTCTAGTCCCATCTCCTGGGCATTAATTCCCTCACGCTTCCATCCCCAAATGCTTGGATAAGCATCATCATTTGGGATATTTAATGTCTATTTGGGCTGAGATAAGGAGAACTAATGGACTTAAATTGGTCAACTCTTATTTTAACCACTTAATATCTGTAGGCTGGAAAGATGGGAATACATTCCTACCTAGGATTATTAATTTCTTGTAACTAGGCCAAAGAGAAGACAGTTCAGTCTGAGAACAGATCAACCAATTTGTTCAGTCATTATCTCCCAAAACTGGCTGATACATATAAACAAGTGCTTAGTTCTGTACAAAGACAGATCTTACAGGAGAGTGCACACCAGAGCACTAGACTTTATGGGTATTTTTTTCATAATGAAGACAAAAGGACATTTCTTGCATTGGAGTTATGTCTGTAGTTCTGTCACATGATCAGTATCACCCAAGAACATGCTAATTCTTTGTGAATTCAGTTTCTGCTATTGGAAAAACCACAGGAATACACGTTTTACTATATATACACACATGCCCTTATACAAGCCAAGATAAACACTGGGATGTGGCCCTTATCAAATCCTAGAATTAGTAGTATAGGGAGAATTGATCTTAAAGGGTAGAGGGGAAAGAACACAAAAATGACCTGTGTTCCTTGGGAAGGGACTCTGTGCTTCCTTCCCTCAAGTGGTCAATTCCACTTGCTCCTTATACTCCACCATCGCCTATGGTCCTATATTTCC
This sequence comes from Manis javanica, assembly GCF_040802235.1. NCBI lineage: Eukaryota > Metazoa > Chordata > Mammalia > Pholidota > Manidae > Manis > Manis javanica. The sequence continues at coordinate 17,323,995 of NC_133159.1, forward strand.
TTGAAGGTATTTTCCCTACAATGATCCCCAAAGAAAAGTAATAAATTCTGATTAATGGCAATAATAACAGTGGGCATCTCTTGCTAAAGTCACCACCATTGATGATCCTTGGTCCCCAAAACTGTGTCTCATTTTTCCTTTTGATTGGTTTCTTCAGTTAGCTTTCACATAGGTGCAAGCTTTAAAAAAGTCAATTAGAAACAATGAGAAAAGTTATGATCATTGCCTTCATGGTGCAGAAACCTGCTGTCAGGAAGACAGATACAAACGCATGAGCAACTCAAGGAAAAAGCCCTTTGAAGGGGAAGTTGTGTGTGCCCAACTACTATGGTGAGTGAGTAGGTGTGGCAATTCAGGCAGTCTCTGACTGGCTGTTTCCAAAGCAGATGTGACCATCCTATTACGGTCCAACATTTCCCCTAGCATAGTTTTTTGGGCCAAGGATGGGAGAAATAGCTTTTAAAGATTTACTCCATTTCCAGGCCTAAGCATTTATCCCCCTGGTCTTCAGATTTATAATTACTGTCCTTGTGGGGATTATGATGATGAATTAATTCCTTAATTAAGTGAATAGAAGTAACTGTTTCGGAGGAGCAGCCAACATTCCCAAAGTCATGGGTCACATTTTCAAATGACTTGTCTTCTTTAATGTTTTAAACTGTGGCCCACAACAAGGAAATTCAGTACGCTAAAAGCAGCTCAGTCTTGAGGGAGTTCTTTGATAGCAAATGAATGTGTACCTTCATACAAATCATTTCCAAGTCATCCTTACATGACTTAGTCAGTGTGAACCCTCTTATGTTTAATAAGGGCTGAGCTCCGGCTGAAACTCTTCTCACATTCGGTACATTCGTAAGGCTTCTCTCCCGTATGAACTCTTTGATGTGTGATGAGGTTGGAGCTCTGAGTGAAACCTTTTCCACACTGCACACACTCATAGGGCTTTTCTCCTGTGTGGGTTCTCTGGTGTTTAATGAGATCTGACCGTTCACCAAAGCTTCGCCAACACTCGTTGCACTCATAGGGTTTCTCTCCAGTGTGAATTTTCTGGTGTGTGATCAGATGAGAGCTCCGGCTGAAGCTTTTCCCACAAGCATTACATTCATATGGCTTTTCCCCAGTGTGGGTTCTCTGGTGCTGAACCAAGTGTGAGATGCGGCTGAAATTCTCCCCGCATTCATTACAGTGATAAGGCTTTTCTCCTGTGTGGGCTCTGCGGTGGCGCACAAGGTCAGAGTTCTGACTGAAATTCTTCCCACACTCATCACACTTGTAGGGCCTCTCCCCTGTGTGGACTCTGTAGTGTTTGATGAGATCAGATCTCTCACTGAAGCCTCGCCCACATTCATTACATTCATAAGGCTTCTCGCCTGTGTGGGTCCTCTGGTGCTGAGCTAGGTGAGAGCTCCGGCTGAAGCTTTTCCCACATTCTTCACACTCATAGGGTTTCTCCCCACTATGGGTCCTTTGGTGCTGAATTAGGTGAGAAAGCCGGCAGAAACTTTTCCCACACTCATTACACTTGTGGGGCTTTTCTCCAGTGTGGATTGTCTGATGCTGAATGAGGTGGGAACTTCTTCCAAAACTTTTCCCACACTCATTACAGTCATAGGGCCTCTCCCCAGTGTGTGTTCTTTGATGTTGAATAAGATGTGAGCTCCGACTGAAGCCCTTTCCACATTCATAACATTTATACGGTCTATCTCCAGTATGGGTTTTCTGATGTCGATTAAGATCTGAGATCTGACTGAAGGCTTTTCCGCAGTGAGAACATATATGATATTGGATACCTGTGTGGACTTCTTTGTGGACAAGCAGATCGGTGACTTGTTGGAGAGGATAGCTTACCCACTCTTCTGCTGTTAAATCTCCCCACTGTCTTTCCGATCTATCCCTGCTTTCAAAGGCCTCTTCAGTTTCAGGATTTTCCTCAGTATTCGCAACAGGTCTTTCGGATGTGGTCCCAAATTCTACATCTTCCCTAATCTCTTGTTTTGGATTCACCTCGTTCTCATTCCTGATCTCAAAATCTGTAATAAAAGGTAAAAATTAAAATAATACCGGTAAATGCACCACAAAAATTACCTGCTGTGTGCCAGGCATTATGCTAAGTTCTTCACATGAATTACCTCAACACCCTGTGAGTCAGGCATTATGATGATCTCCACTTTATGAATGAGAAATCCAAGACCCAGATAAATGACTTGCAAAAGATCACATGGTAGTAAATGATGGAGCCTGGATTCAAATCTAGGTCTGATAAAAATCCATGCTGATACTAGTTAATGGTTCCTAATGTACACTGTATATATTCCAGTGTTTCAAAAGAAGAAACCAACTAGAAATGTAAAATATAAGTGACTCTAAATTAGAACCTCTAAATGCCAAGAGCCTATTTTATGTGTGAATGTGTGTGTATGTGTGTGTGTGTGTTCTTAACTTCATCATCACCATTACATAATACTTACTAAGAACATACTGGGTTAGCATGGAGGAAAAACTATTTTTATCTATCTATAGCAAGTATTAGTCTACAGGAAAAGTGACTGACAAACGTTAACTTGCTACTCTCCAGCTGGCCTTTTAATGAGAACAGGGGTGGGAAGGTTGGAGAAGACAAAAAAAAAATGCCTGGCTCAGAACATTCCTGGCAGTGACTAAGTACAATCTTCAAATGAAAATCAAAATATACAACCACTGTCTACAAGAAACTTTCTACCAGACACTGTATTTCCCAAGTTACATTTCTTAGTATACACTCCAGAGTATTAAGAGTATTAGTATAAGAGGTTAGTAGGTATGCTGAGAAAAAAAGATCCATGGATAAATTAGTTTAGTGAATGGTGCATATAACATCCTCTTTTAGAAATTTACATATCTGGCAACACATTAAAAGTCCTGAGAGTCTCAAGGTAGAGAATTCTTGTAAACATTATTTAAGTCTCTCCCAACTTATTTGGGAGAGAAACTTTTTTTTCTTTTGGTGCTTCCATGTACCTTTCTAACAAGTACTCCCTGGGTTGGACCATAGACATATAAATTCACATTTCTTTAAGATTCTCATTTCTTATATTTGTTGTATTGAGTGCAATATATGAGTTAAAGACAGCAATGCATTTGTGTAGATAACTTCATTTCTAGATGCTTTTCTAAAGGAAGGTTCCAAGAAACTTGGGACATCAGAGAGAGCCCAAATTAAAAAGGAAATCCCTCACTGTCACCTTCTGTTCTGGAAAAAACTGTAGTGATAATGATTTCAAAACCAGAATCAGTCCTAACAGGTGGCAGGTGATGTAGTGAACCACACATGGTTGCTAACGTCCATCATGTCTTAATAGGAGACAAAGTGAGTCAAAAGACTTTTCAGCTCAAGAATAATACTCTTTATTCTAGTTATACCCACACCAAACATTAGCCAAAAGAAAAGACAGGGTTGCAGACCATCAAAGAAATGGTCTTCCATCTCTAATAGAATATCTGATCTAATTTAGTTCAAGACTCTCCTGGAACACTATTTGACACAATCAAAATCTATGATCAACACTGAAACATCTCTGTAAGTACCGACTCCAGATCAACAAAGGACCTAAGGCAAAGCTGGGGCTCTGAAACCAAAACGAACACAAAAAGGTAGCTTTTGCTATCCCATGAACCTGGGTCAGAACCCCCTGATCTTCTAGTAAAAGCACCACTTCCAGGGGCATTTATCCTGGCAAGCACCATTATGTCAGACCTGTTTGGTCAGTGATCTGTACAAACAGGCTGGGGAACGGCAAATGACTCAGGGCACAAGAAATCTGAACATTTCTGAAGTGTACAGAAACATTCTTTCTTTTTAGATAATAGACCTTGATGTTCCCACAATCAAATTTGCCCGAGGTTTCAACTCAAACCATTATCCAATTAAGCACTTTAAAATCAAACAACTAAGTTGTGTTGAAAGAGCTAAGCAATATTTGACGGTCTCAAAAACATGGGGTGAAGAAAGGTAGAGAATCTTTACATACCCAGTGAGACAACATTCCCATAATTCTCCTGCATAACATCCCTGTAAAGGTCCCTTTGTGTAGGGTCCAGGGGTCTCCATTCTTCACGAGTGAGGTACATGGCCATATCTTCAAATGTCACAGGTGCCTGCAATCACACAATGCTTCCTCATTACTTGGCATCTACTTGGCATCTATCAGTTTTTCTTCTTCAAATTAGACATATGGCTAGAATTGTTGAGGAGGCAAAGGGTATTAAGTCCGATCTGCAGAGTCCAAGAAGAAATAAACAAGCAAAAAAGGAGATGTGGTAAAGAAGGCAGCAAAATATCAGCTGATTGCTCTGGTCCCAAGGCCAGACATCCCTGCCCCAGTCTAGAACCTTATCCTCTAGCTATACTTTTCTTAGAACACATCTAGCACCTACATTGCTTCACACCTTTCCTCACAATGTTCGTCTTTTCCTGGAATATCTTTCTCAGACTACTGAAATCCTACTATTCTTTCGGTACCGATTGTTCTTCAGAGCCCCCACTCCCCCCATTCCTCTGCTCTGCTTCACTCCTCCCTCGGACCCCTGAGATAGAATTAATAACTCCCACTTTTTGGTTCCCACACCACAGCACTGTTCCTAAAGACAAACTCTTTATCACGTTGTATCACGGTTATCAGCATGCGTCTGTCTCCCTACAGATTGTGAGCAGGTGGGGAGCGCCCGTTTCATCCATCTCTTGTCTCCCTAGTATTTAAAGGCATACAGCAGGTGTTCAATAAATGCTTGCTTGTGACTACACTGGCCTGGCACTGGGTTCCTGAAGGCAGAACACGGAGCCGAGGCAATTACTAATCCTCGGGAACATCCTACAGGCATTCTGCAGAGCAAAGGAACGCCGGGACGAGAAGGGTTAGAAGAGGCAGGGTCCGAGAAGCCACCCCCGGCTTACCTGGGACCCAGCCATGAGCAGGGTGGCTGCCATCTCGGGCTCAGGGATTCGCCTCCCAGGAGAGGGAGCAGGAAAAGCAGCTAGCATACAGCGCTAAAGGAGGCGAAAAGCAGGGCGTGAGGACAGAAAACAGGCCCTGCCCACTCCCCAGGGCTGGAGTTCTGGCCGCCAGGCCGGTGGGGAGGGCCCTGAACCCGGGCCGGGTCACTCGCCTCCCTGACCCGCGAACGCAACCCGCTCTGTGTCTCCGCCACCACAGGCTACAGGCAATGCCGGAATTTATTAAGACAGCCCCCAGGCCCTGTCGCTCCTGGGGGTCAAGACGATGCTGTCTCAGGGAGGAGGCTCCCAGCCCAGCCCACAGAACGCCTCCGCTCTTCCATCTCGAGGCTGGGCCCTTTCCGGCAGCTACCTTAGCCAATCAGAGAGCGGAGCTCGCAAGACGCTCTGCAAATTAGATGCCGAACACTAGGCCCACCTCTCGTAGCGTGGCTGAGCCCCTCTGCCACGCCTGCGCTTGCCCCAGTCGCCTGCCGGGAGTTGGAGTTCCGTTCCGGCGTACAAAGGCCAGTCAGACGCCAAAAGCCAAGGAGGGAAGAGAACAAAAGGGTGAAAAAAGAAGCGCGTCCTCCTAGCAAGAGAGGAGTATCTTCCGCTTTCTTCTCTTGGCGACCACAACTCGATTAAGCCAGGGAAGTTGTCCTGCTCCTCATGTCCCTAGAAGCTTGAGTCGGACCGTAACTTCGACGTTGCGCCTAATGCAGGCGCTGGGCTGTGTTGGGTTCCGGCGGGATTAGCCCTCACTTGACAGCCGGGTCTGAGAGGAAAGGGGCAGCCGCCCACTCCCCAGGGGAGACTCGGCCGCCGCGCTGGAACTTTGAGCTCCGCCCACGCACTACATTTCCCAGCAGCGCCTGCGGTTTTACAACCCCGCTGTGCAGACTACAACTCCCAGGAAGCTCCGCGCCGCCTGTGGGCTTGCGGCTGCGGTCCGCGGCTTGGTCAGGTGGCGTCGGGGCTCTCCATCGGTATTAACCCTATAGGTGCGTCCATCCACATCCTTCTAAAGAGGGCGCTCTTTGAGGGGCAGGCTGTGTTGCGCCCAACGTTAGGAAAACGAAAACGCCGAGGGAATTCAGAAGCAAGGGTGGGGGTTCGGGCGCGAGAGGTGGAGCGAGCCAGGCCCCAAGACTGGGAAGAGCCCTCGTTATCCCTGAGGGCTTGTCTGCTAGAAGGGTTTTTGACGGCCTACCGCACCGATCCAGGGGCCTCTAAGGGCCTGAGTCTGGCGGGCCCTCAGAATGTTAGCAGCCCCTGACCGCCTCGAAGGTAGGAAGCCGAAAACCTGAGTTGGAAACAAACAGACTTACCTCCGGGCCCGCAAAAGATCCACTAGATCGCTGGCTCCAAGATCCGAGAGGCCTAAAACAGATTCCAAATCCTCGGACTTCAGGCGTTCAGAAAGAGTCCAGAGATCACTGACAGATCCCGGATACCTGAGACCCGCAGGTAGACCTAGAATCCGTAGGCTTGCAGGCAAAGCCCAGAGCTCACAGGCGGATCCCAAAGACTAACAAATTCCTGAGACTCTCCGGCAGCTCAGAGAAACCACAGGCTCATAGGCAGGTCCCTGAGACCACAGCAGCTAAGCCAAGAAACACCACCACCAGCAGCTAAACTGCATTCAACTGGAGTTCTTCCGAACGGAAGGACTTGCAGCCTTCCCTTTCCCCCGCCAGGATGGGAAAATTAGACAATGGAAGCGAGCACTAGGGAAAGCAGGCATTCTGCGTGGGGAAGAGCTCTGAGCTCGCTGTAGCCTTGGAGAGGGAAGTGATGGAAAAAGAATATAGCAGCTTATTAGGGACTCCCACCCTCTTGAAGTTATAAATATCCCCAGAACCTTGGCTACGTGCCCAGAAGCCTGTTGTCTCTAACTTTACAGGAGACTTCTCTGCCTGGGCTGGGAAAGGGGCTTTTCTTTTGTTTTGCAGATATATCCACCCACTGAGTGACTTGAATTTTTGTTTTTTCGAACATGACTCCAGGCTATGCTTTTATTAGTGAGTGTCCTTCTCAGCGCCCAGTTATTTATGGCTAAATTACTCAAGTGGTTAGAAAGAACTAGGACCCTACCCAGCCAAGAGGCAGACTCTCCCACTCCCACTCCCACCCCCATCTGTGAGGCTAGGAATTCTTTAAGTACTACAGAATTGTACCATCCTACCCCATCTAAAATGGATATGGGTACCACAAAAAATGAAAGGGGCAGTGTCCCTAGTGGGAAGAGTGGGCATCAAAGTCAAACCTGGATTGGAATCCAGTCTGTGTATCTTTGAAAAGTCGTTTAATCTCTCCAGGCCCATTCCATTTCTGTAAAATGTAATCATGCCTAAGGCGGTGGTGAGCAGTAGGTGAGATGACTTACAGCACTCCGCACAGAACGAGCACTCAAGCGATTATTCATCCTGCCCTTGGTGGCAGGGGAGACTTCAGAAAGGCCTGTGCGTATTTTCACCGGCTCAGAAAATCTGAAAGGTCAGAGTGGCTCCATAGTTGTAAGGATCTGCTGGTGACCTTAACCTCACATAGCGCTTCTGCTGGAAACCCAGAGGGAACGGGAAGTCGGGCCAGTTTGGTGGGTTTAAGCGAATTGGCGTACTAAGCCCAGTAGAGCGGAGGTATTTGGGACTGCCAGAAACCCAGCAAGTTGAGGCCTCCCGCTTATGGAAGCCCCTGGGACGAGGAGGGGGATGGGTTCAGGCTTTGGCTGGGTAATTTTGCAGGTGTCTAACCGGGCCTGAGGAGAGGTGAGCGCCTGAGCGCCTCAGCCCAGCGGGGCTCCCTTTTCATTCCTCCTCTGACACATTGCTTTGTAAACTTTCGGAGGCCTTTTCTCCCCCTTGCTCCAGTGCTCTAAGACCTTCTTTGTCCTCCCGTTGTTTCTTTTATTCCTCAAGGCTGCCTGGGGGCAGGACGACTCTCCAAGCCCAGCTTGGCCGCTTGCCTCCTCGTGGGAGTAAGTGCTTTTCTCTTTCTTCACCTGGGACCCTCCAGAGGGTGCAGGAGAAGAGAGGCTGAGAGCAGATGGAAAGCCTGACTGCATGTGGTGCCCCTGGTGGGAGTGAGGTAGGGAACGAGGCAGAGGAAAGACAGTGGGTGAGGGGCTTCCTGTTGCAGCTCTCAGCTGGACTCCGAGGGTTGGGGTCACTGGAGGAGGTGGCTTCCTGCCTCATTGTTCAAGACTTCATTGTTTCCCAGGAATACTTACCCTAAGTGGGTTTTCAATAACCAACTTGGAAAGCTGCCTTTGTTCCCATCATTCAGCAAACAATGAGCACCCACTGTGTGCAGAGGCAGCAGCACAGCCTTATCACTGGGGAAAAGGGCCAGGAGAACCATTTGGGCAGGGTCTCCAAGACATTATGGGATTATTTATTAGATCCACTGATCAATTTGATCAAAGACCTGCTTTATGTATCTTTCAGCTTGTTTCTTATTAACAGACCACTGTGCCTATGGCGCACTTAAATTATTATATTTTAATAAATCTTACAATTATCTTGTGAGCAGCATAATTGTGATATGATTTTTTTGTATTAGAAGCATTTACTTGTTAAACATGGAAAGATACCCATCAATATTTGTGATCTGTGTCATTTCTTCATTTTCAAGTATACAAAAAAATCAAAGTGACCCATACTTCTCTTGACCCCCACTAGGATCAGATGAAACCTCATCACAAGCACAAGGAGCTGAGGACATGGGGGGCACACTGACTTGCAAACTGTCATTGCAGTCCGACTGCTATAGTGTATGGATGAGCAAGTCTGTGCCAAGGAGGGGCAGGCTCATCGCTGGTGGGGGGTGTAGGGGAGAGGGTGTCACAGAGGAGGTGACATCTGAGCTGGCTTGCAAAGACTGTAGGAGTCTTGGAGGTAGAGAAGAGGGAAGGAAAGCATTCCAGTCTTCAAGGACAGCATGTGCGAAGTCACAGAGGCGTGAAAGGACAGAGCTTGTTCCGAATGGTCAGGATTGGATATGGTTAGATGGAAGAGTGTGGGGGTGGAGCAGCAGGGGGAGGAAGCAGAGCACGGACAGTCTCTTATGTCGCCTTGCTTGGCTGTTTATCTCTGTCCTTGGCTGTGGATCAGCAAAGCCAGTGATGAGGTACAGATAGGGACTGGCCTGGGGTGAGAAGAGCAGATTGACTCTGCAGGACAAAGAGGGGAGTGGAGAGAATTGGGAAGCTCTGTATGACCTCATGCATTTCGGCTGGTTTTCTCCTGAGAGTGTCAACATTTCCAAAAAATGTAACAAATGCATTAAAAATGTACAACCAACGTTTTAGTATTGTTAGCCTACTTAAAGGCATCACATAGGCCTTTATTCACCAAACATGTTTACTGCATCTCTATTCTATACCAGACACTGTGCTGGGAGATAGGACACCACCCCTCACAGTGACTGCAGGGCTGCTGTGAGGAAGAAATGTGAGAATGGCTGCAAAACACATGGGCACAGAGGAGGGCCTTGGCACACTGTGGCCACCAATGCTATGAGGGAGGTAAAAGGCATCACAGATGCTCTGTGAGCTGAAGTTGTACTTCAGAGTGGCTCAGAGCGTGAACAGAGGCCTGGGTTCCGATTCTGTGTCCTAGAAGCAGATTATTCTCTGAACCTTGGTTTTTCTGAACCTGAACCTCTGTAGCTGTTAAATAACAATTTTATTAGTATGTTAATAAATTTAACACAATAAAATTCATAGAGACAGGAGCATAGTGCTTGCCAGGGGCTGGGGGAAGGGGAATTGTTATTTAACAGTTACAGAGTTCAGTTTTGCAAGACAAAAAGTGTTCTGGAGACTGGCTGGCTGACAGTGTGAATGGACTTAACACTACCATTCAGTCCATCACACTTAAAAATGGTGAAGATGGTAAATTTTACCTATATTTTACCACAATTTTTTAAAAAGCATATAATAGCAATAAACCTAGTTCAGTTGGTCTGAGGATTAGTTGAGACAATATAAAGTACTCCCCCATATTCATAGTAATAACAGTAGTTAGCTTTTACTCACCAGGTACTTTGTGTTAGGCGTGATTCCAATGTACCCTCACAACAACCCTTTGAGGCCAGGGCTATTACCACCATTTTACAGATGAAAAACGGAGGCATGGAGAAGTTGCACAATGTGCCCAAGATACCCAGCTAGTAAATGCTCAGTAATTAATAGCTATTCTGACACTCATACAAAGAAATTACCATCATGGTGGTAGAAGGCAGTGTAATTATTAGAGTTTCACAGTGCTGTGGGAGTTCTGAGCAACCCTCTCTTGTGGCCAGGGGATTATAGAAGGCTTCATAAAAGACATGCACCTAAGGTGAGCCTTGAAGAATGGGTAAGATGTGACCAGTGTCAGGGACAGGGAATCACAAGAGGCAGTCACAGTTGGGAAGGTCCATCAGGTGTTTAAGAACCCCTTCAACTGGAGAAAAGGGGCAGCAGGAGACAGACAGAAGGCGGGTGGAGGGGAGCTTTGAAAGTCAAACCAAGGAGTTTGAGTTTTGATAGCTGGTGGAGGCAACTGAGGGAATGATGCTCAGAGCCGTGCAGGGCAGATGGAGGTAAGAGAAGGAGTGCTTTGAATTGGGGGCCTGGTAGGTGTTTGCATCAGTCCAAGAGTAAAGAAAACCTGGAAGACAATGTTGTTTGTGATGGCAGTGGAGAGAAACGTGGATCAGGAAGAGAGAATCGGTACTGATAAAGAGGGCAAGGGGAAAGGATCAAAGATGGCTCTAAGGAAGGAGCTAGTTTATAAATATAAATGACAGAAGAGGGCATTTAAGAAAGAGAAGATGTGACTTCAGTTTCAAATGAATTGTACTGAGAGGGCCTGTGGTACTTAGCACGTATCCAGATAGGTGCTTGGGAATGCATGTTTTGAGCTCAAGAAAACTCAAGGCTAAATAAAGGTAGAGATTCAGCGATCAGCACAAAACTTCTAAAAAACACATCATGTTTCGGTTCCTGTAACCTTTTGAAAACATCTAAATTGGTTATGGGATCTTGAATGTACTTGTATATTCAAGGTCTTTGGGCCATAACATACCTGGTGAGACCCTCTCTCCTCTCTCCTAAGCATGTTGCCTCTGTTTTACCTCACCTGACCTTGTTTTTCCCCCATAAGGAAGCAATCTCCCCTCTCCTCCGAAGCCTTTCTGGCTGGCAGAAGTTAATGTCAACTCCCTTGCAGCTTGCACCCCCTTCGTCTTTTATATGAAGGAGGAGATGGCATTAAACCATGTGTTCCAGCCAACAGTGTGTGCAAAGACCATGTGACAAGGAGGAGCACAGCATGGCCAGTGTGGCTGGGGCACAAAGTGTGGGGGTGAGGCAGAGGACACCCCTGCAGGCCTTACAGGCCCTGCCAAGCACAGTGGGAAAAAAATGGAGGGTTTTAAATGGAGTGGTAGAGTGGGGGGCTGTAACAGGATCAGATTTCCAATTTTGAAATGCCCATTCTGGTCAGGGCAGTGGAGAGCATGAGTTGGAGGGGGCCCAGAGTGAACACAGGAAGATTGGTTGGGAGGATATTGACACCTGCTGCTGAACACAGTCTGAGGCCTGTGTCCTTTTGTGAACGTAGATGTGTACTGTATAGATGTGGGAGCTGGCTTGTTCTTTTGCAGTTTAATATGACTCAGCTCCTTTGTAAATAGTGAAGTTACCGAGGGTGGAGATTCAGTTTTGTATTTTTCCCTACGCTGTAATTCCTGAGTATATTGGATATTTAGACCATGACCACTGAAAATAGCTCTAGGTACCACCTTTAAAAAGCCTCCAAATCACACTGACATTATTGTACTGATAATGGCTGTTATTTTGTTCTGCTTTTGACTTCTAGACATTTGGATGGAGGATTAGAAAATGCAGGGGAAAATCTGGATAGCTAACCCCTTAATGACTCTACGTATGGTCGTGGACCATTAGCACCGGCATCCCCTGGGAACTTGCTAGAAAGGAAACACCTAAGGCCCCACCCCAGACCCACTGAATCAGAACCTGCATTTTAACACAATCCCCAGGGGATTCCCCCTCATACTAAAGTTTTAAAAGCACCTAGGTATATTTATACCCCAGATGTGGCATTTCTCACACTCACCTGGTGTGGAAGTCTATGCCTATGGTTTCTCTCCCTGCCAGGCCAGGAATTTCTGGAAGGTAGGGGCTGGCTCTGGATCTCTCAAAGCCTCGAGCACGGTAGCAAGAAGCAGAAGACCTGGGTTTCAGTCCTGGTTCTCCCGCTGATGAGCTCTGTGCATTGTATCTCCTGTGAAAGGAGTTTCAGTCCTCCCGGAGGACCCATCCCAAGTCCGACTGTTGAAAAGCTGAAGATGGTGGCAGATTTCTGTACACAGTTTATTGACAGACTTCACGTACAGGAGAAGGCACTTGACAGGTGGAAGGAGGAAGGCGATAGCCAATTCCAGAGTGAATGATATACCCAAGGCATACAGGGAACTTGACCTCACCTGACTCCCAGCAGCTGCCGTAAGGGTGAAGTAAGGCAGGTAGAAAACAGTGGCCTCTGCATAATCACCCTATGAGGTAGGCACTCGAACCACTCCCATATTTACCAGCAAGGAAACCACTTTGATAGGTTAAGTAACTTGTCCCAGGAGTTCACAGGCTCCCGTGCTTCAGCCATTTTAGGAAACATGGAGTCCAGAAGCTCAGTTGTCAGCCTGAAGCTGCGAGAAGGCCAGGGACAGTCAGAGACTGAGACCCAGGGCAGACCCACCAGGCTTGCTCCCAAGGCTTTTCCAGACAGTTCCAGCTGCCTAAATTTCCTAGCAGCTTAAGAAGGAAGCCAGTGTCATCATGGGAGAAGCACAAGGCCTTGCAGATATCCACTGAAGCTCCGGCCTCAAATGCAGCTGTGAAGAATGCATAACCAGGGACCAAGCAGGTTCTGAGACTCAGCACCTTCCAAAGGCCACACAACTCAGGGCACTACTGTCCTCTTTACTCAGAAAGCTTCAGCTCAAGACAATCTGTTCCCTGCCCAGAGGGACCAGTCTGGAGTACTCAAAAGTCCCCAAAGCCAGGTAGAACAGGGGGTAGCAGAGCGTTTTGGATGAGATGAGGAGTTGGGAAGAACTCTTTCTACGTGGCGTGGAAGTCATATCTGCCGGAGCCAAACTGTGCCAGCTGTTCTGCACATGTGATTCTGGGGTGGAGTGTCGTAAGATTTGTGTCAGCTTAGGATTTTTCAATTCAGAAAATTGGATGTCCAGGACGGGACTCAAAGCAAAGGCCTGCTAGCCCACTGTCAAAGACATGACACCTCAGCTATGAGGCTCTGAAGTCTCTGAGTTTCTACAAGGGGTTTGTTAACATAAACTCTTAGCATCCTACCCCAGTTAGATTTCCCCTATTAGCCAGTTATTATTAATGACTGATTATTAATTTGTATAAGAAGTCTCCTTTTGATCCCTAATACCCACCCCATTCAGAGTTCAGCATTTTTCTTCACTTTAATTTTTATTTTTTCTCCAGTTATGATGGCTTAGTGTTTTCTCTTTGTTCTTCCTCATGTTGTTCACTGAAATCCTGGCTGGCAGTTCAATCAGCAGAACTACAAAACCAAAAAGGCAACACAGTTTTAGAGCTTTCCCTGCGTTACCCAAAGAGGCTAGGAGCAGGGGGAGGGGACATGGAAAGGTAGGGTCCGGAGTCACACAGACCAGACCCCAAACCCCAGCTCTGCCATTACTAGCTGGGTGACCGTGAACAAATCACTCACCTGTAAAAAGAGATCACAGTACCAGTCAATGAGAGAAGGATACCAGGTAACAAATCAGTGGAAATTTAATGCCAGGCATGTGGTGGACCCTCAATTCATGGTCAAAAATATCACCATGATTATTACTAATCACTTGGTTAGACTTTAGGCCTCCCACATGGCAATGGACACTACCTGTGTCAGGAGCCATCTAAGTGCAGTCTCTAGTGGGCCTTGCCTCTCTGACTAATAGGAATCAGGGAGGAGGAGCTGGGTTTGGAACAGACAGAACAGCCTTTCCCCAAGAGTAACAGTCACAAGAGCTACCATTTACTGAGCACTTACTGTGGGAGAGGCAGTATTGATATGCAGTAGCTCATTACATCGTCATGATAACCTTACCTTACTAAATAGACACTATAGCACCCCCATTTTCACAGGTAAAAAGCAACTCTGGTTAAGCAATTTGCCCAAACTCCCATAAAACTAGTAGTTGACAAACTCAGAATAATAGAAATGGTGGTTTCTATGTGCTCAGGGCTTCTTTGTATGGTTGTACAGGTTGTTCACTACACAAGAAAGCCTGGGTGAGAAGACAAGGAACAACAAATGCTGGCAAGGATGCAGAGAAAGGGGAAACCTCCTACACTGTTGGTGGGAATGTAAATTAGTTCAGCCATTGTGGAAAGCAATATGTGGTTCCTCAAAAAACTAAAAATATAAATACCATTTGACCTGGAATTTACCTGAAGAAAACAAGAACCCTGATTCAAAAAAACCCCTATGTTTATCGCAGGACTATATACAATAGCCAAGATATGGAAGCAACCTAAGTGTCCATCAGTAGATGAATGGATAAAGAAGATGTGGGACCCATAGACCAATGAAGTAGACTAGAGAGCCCAGATATAAACCCAAGCATATATGGTCAATTAATATATGATAAAAGAGCCATGAATATACAATGGGGAAGTGACAGCCTCTTCAACAGTTCGTGTTGGCAAAACTGGACAGCTACATGCAAGAGAATGAAACTGGATTATTGTCTAACCCCATACACAAAAGTAAACTCAAAATAGATCAAAGACCTGGTTGTAAGTCATGAAATCATAAAACTCTTAGCAGAGAACATAGGCAAAAATCTCCTGAATATAAACATGGGCAACTTTTTCCTGAACGCATCTCCTTGGGCGAGAGAAACAAAAGCAAAAGTGAACAAATGGTACTACATAAAGCTAAAAAGCTTCTGTACAGCAAAGGACACCATCAGCAGAACAAAAAGGCATCCTACAGTATGGGAGAATATATTTGTAAATGACATGTCCGACAAGGGGTTAACATCCAAATATGTAAAGAACTTACATGCCTCAACACCCAAAAAACAAATAACCTGATTAAAAAATGGGTGGAGGATATGAACAGGCAATTCTCCAAAGAAGAAATTCAGATGGCCAACAGGCACATGAAAAGATGCTCCACATCACTAGTCATCAGAGAAATGCAAATTAAAACCACAATGAGATATCACCTCACACCAGTAAGGATGGCCAACATTGAAAAGACTAAGAACAACAAATGCTGACAAGGATGAGGAGAAAGAGAAACCCTCCTACACTGCTGGTGGGAATGTAAACTAGTTCAACCACTGTGGAAAGCAATATGGAGGTTCCTCAAAAAACTAAAAATAGAAATACCATTTGACCTGGGAATTCCACTCCTAGGAATTTTCCCAAAGAAAACAATTTCTCAGATTCAAAAAGACATATGCACCCCCTATGTTTATCGCAGCACTATTTACAACAGCCAAGATATAGAAGCAACCTAAGTGTCCATCAGTAGATGAATGGATAAAGAAGATGTGGTACATATACGTAATGGAATACAATTCAGCCATAAGAAAGAAACAAATTCTGTCATTTGCAACAACATGGATGGAGCTAGAGGGTATTATGCTCAGAGAAATAAGTCAGGCAGAAAAAGACAAATACTAAATGATTTCCCTCATTTGCAGAGTATAACAACGAAGCAAAACTGAAGGAACAAAACAGCAGCAGACTCACAGACTCCAAGAAGGGACTAGTGGTTACCAAAGAGGAGGGCTGGGGGAGGGCAGGTGGGGAGAGAGGGAGAAGGGGATTGAGGGGTATTATGATTAATACACATGGTGTGGAGGGGATCATGGGGAAGACAGTGCAGCACAGAGAAGACGGGTAGTGACTCTGTGGCATCTTGTACACTGATGGACAGTGACTGCAATGGGGTATGGGGGGACTCGATAATATGGGTGAATTTAGTAACCACATTGTTTTTCATGTGAAACCTTCATAAGAGTGTATATCAATGATACCTTAATAAAAAATAAAAAAAGATGTGGTACATAGACACAATGGAATACTATTCCCCCTTAAGAAGAAAACAAATCCTACCATTACCAACAATATGATTAGAGCCAGAGGGAATTATGCTCAGTGAAATAAGCCAGGTGGAGAAAGACAAGTACCAAATGATTTCATTCATTTCTGGAGTATAACAACAAAGCAAAACGGAAGGAACAAAACAGCAACACAAAGACTCCAAAAGGGACTAGCGGTTACCAAAGGGAAAGGGTTGGGGAGGGTGGGTGGGGAGAGAGGGAGAAGGGGATCAAGAGGCATTATAATTAACACACATAATATAGGCAGGTCATGAGGAAGGCAGTACAGCACAGAGAAGACAAGTAATGACTCTATAGTATCTTACTCCGCTGATGGACAGTGACTGCAGTGGGGAGCGTGCGGTAACTTGATAATATGGGTGAATGTTGAAACCACAATGTTGCTCATGTGAAATCTTCATAAGATTATATATCAATGATATCGTAATACAAAAAAGGTAAGCCTGGGCA
Source organism: Manis javanica (assembly GCF_040802235.1). Lineage (NCBI taxonomy): Eukaryota > Metazoa > Chordata > Mammalia > Pholidota > Manidae > Manis > Manis javanica. Next base: position 17,340,598 of record NC_133159.1, read on the forward strand.
CAGGGGCCAGCTGGGGCTGAAACTCAGCCCCTGCTTTCTTTACTAAGTTCTGTACCCTTGTGCAAGGCTGTGTCTACCTGCAGGTAGGGACACCTTTTTCTAATTTAACAAAGGTACCTACCATGTGAGCTATCAGAGGCCCTGTTAATGCTTTATGTGTATTACCTCCTCTAATCTTCAAAACAGCAGATGTGAACACCCCATTTTGTAGATGAAGAAATCCAGGTCTAGAGAGTTCAGATCACTTAGCAAAGTCATTTTGTTAAATGATCAAGGTAGAATTCGAACCTGATGCCAAAGCCCATGCTCTACACCACTAGGCCAGTACACTGGTCCCATCCCTAAGTGTTCAATAAGTGAATAAAGGGAAAATACGTGGTCATCTGACTTTTACCTTAAAAACATGGCAGTTCTAATGAGGCACCAAGGCTACTGAGGCCCTTAGAAAGGTCGTAGAAAACTCAACCGGTTGGGAATTGGGAGCATAGTCTTCAGGCTCCCAGCTGGGTGACTTCATGCTTGCTAAGTGTTGCAGTAGCTCAATCTCCTTGTCTGAAGGTGAGAGTGATGTTACAAGGAACATTTCTGTAGATGTTTGCGAAGTGTGTGTGCATATGTACTAACCTTCACACCAATACTGGGAAAAGGGCGTTATTACCCTTTTGCTCAGGGAATTGAGTGACATGCTCATGGTCACACAGCAGGTAGGGCACAGAGGGGAACCTAAAACCAGGGCTCCCGACTTTAGCCCCATGCCCTAGTCTTGGGCTCCTTTCTAAGTACCTTAGACATTTTGGAGGACCTGCAGCCCTGGTGGCCCAGATGTCCCACAGGGCACATGCAGTCAGATGGTACTAGAAATTGACATTAATCACATGACCACACTGAGTCCTTTCAGAAGACAGGGTAGGAAGGAGCACTCTGGGAGGAGTCCTTGCTCGGCTCCCATGTCTTAAAACAAACCTCTCCCCTTGCAGGAGCTGGAGCAGCCTGGGTTAGAGTCTTGGGTAATGTAAGGGTTTACCAGAGCTGCCTTAGGAGGGGAGGATGACTTGGGAGCCTTTGGGGACAACCCCCCTCTAACAGGTCTCAGGCTTTCTCTCATCTCGTGGCCAGCTTCAAAGGAAATAACATCTGTGAAAGCACTCTGCAAAGAGGTGTGGTCCAAAGGCAGAGCGCTATTGTTTTTCTTGCCCTCCGTGGATCACGGGAGGCTGATTCCATCTGCGCTCAGATGACAGACTTGCCCATCCTGTGATAACATGTGGGCTGCCCCTCCACCTGACTGGGTATCTTCCAAAATGAAAACATGCACAGGTTCTCCCGCACCCCACCTCCCCGATAACAACCCACCCTCTCTCTAGCTCTGCAGACCTGCTGTCCGCAGGCTGGTAAGCGTCCCACACAGAAGGCCCTTTCTTGGCTGTGGGTAACTACTCCTTATGTGGGGCAGCATCTGTGGATGCCAGGGGAGGGAGAAAGATGTAGACATACAGACCTTCCAGCGATTGCCACATTCATTGCATAAGACAAAGGTGGTCATGGGCTCATCAGCACTGCGTGTCTGCACCTGCGAGAAACAGGGGACCACTCATGAAATCACTCCCCCGCTGTGGGACCTGCCTGAGCTCCCACTAACCAGGAGTAGGTCTGAATCCTGGAGCTTGGCACCGTTATTCCCACCCCACTTTGGCAATTCCCTCACCACTAAGAACTCTGCAGTGTATCCTTTCCTCTCCTTGCACATCCTTCAGCTCATTTCCGTTATTCCTGGCTCAGCCTGGCCTCTACACGTTCTCCCTTGTGGTTAATGCCCCTGAACTGATCTCTCTTTTCTTGCCTCAAGACTCATCTCCAACAGGAAGTATTCCCTGACTCATCTCTGAACACACCCTATCGGATGTGATTCACAGAGCAGAACTTGGGTGTGCGGGATGCACCCTTAGAGATCATTGAGTTCATTCCTCAGTTTATAGATGGAAGAATTGAGGCCCAGAGAGGGAGAGGGATTGGGAGATCATTGGGATTAACTAACGGCCTGTTTTCTAGTTTCTCATCCCTTAACTGAACAAGTCAGGTGTGGGAGCCAAGTTTCGCACAGCAAATCCCTGGCATTTCCAGATTTAACAATTGCTGTTCTAACTTTCTATAGCCAATCTGGGATGACCATGACATGCAGCAAGTTGTTACTTTGCTGACATTCAGCTATGAATGATGTCAGCTAGAGGTCTATGGGGTGGGACGTAGTCCCCCTGCTATGAGTGAGCCCAGTAGTTGGCCAGCAGGACACAGCTTAGCACCGCTTTGACACTGGACAGCGATGGCACCTGAAGGGGTTTCTTTGTGCAGATAAATCTTTGCTAAAGGGCAGTTCACTTTCGTGGGAGGCCATGCACAGAAAGCACAGCATTCCACAAGAAACATGCTTGAAAGACAGCACTAGCTCACACAGACATCTCCAAATCCTGAATCAGAATTCTCCGAGGGACTCCTGAATGGCCAGGCTGGCTGTATTTCTGCTGTAACCACAGATCCCCATGGGCAAGGTGCTCTTGATAAATCTTGCTTGCTGAGCAGGTGGAGGAATGAATAGAATGATCTAGAATGATTAGGTGCCAATTACAATCCAAGCATATTGGTGCCTCAGGGGCATACTACATGCAACCCAGAAATAGAAGGTGGTTGTCATGTTTTAAATCTTTCAGAGAAGGGGCCTCCATAGCTTTCCGTGACTCCCCACGGTAGAGTAATAGTCTTCACCCTTAGGTCTCAGAACTAAATCCCTTAGGCTTTACTGACAAGAGTTAGCTGTGTTGCAAGCAGTTCGGTCTGGATCTAGGATCTGCCTTTGGATCTGGGCTTATTAGTATCTCTGGCACTGACCATCTTTGCAATCTTGAGGAAAGCTGCAAGGCTTGACCCCTGTCTGGGCCTCAGTTTCCCGGTGTGGAAAATGAGGGAGCCAAGATTTATATTGCTAAGTTCCCTTCCAACCATCTGTGACTCTGCAGAAGTTCTGTGCTCTGTGATTCTGGTTCCTCTTATTTAAGCTTCAGAGCAGGCCAAAACATTCTGGCCAAACCTTGTAGACACAGATCTGGGTGATTCTACATATAGGAGAAAATTTTCTAGAAGCCACAGGTGCATCACGCTAATATACCAAGACTCGCCCTTCTCTCTGCAGCCTGGAATGTTAGCCTTTCCCCGAACCATGCACCCACCCTGTCTCTTCCTAAGCTCTCTAGTTCTCCACCTCTATGTCCCCTGCAGCCTCCTCTGCCACACCTCCACGCCCACCATACCTGGTTATAGGTACAGTTCTTCTTCTTGCATTTGCTGCATTGGAAGAGGTCAGTGGTGGTGCCACCTGTCTTGGCCATCTGGTGCTCACGGATAGCCTCCTGGGTCATGGCATTCCTCAGTTCCCTTAGCTCATCACTGGCCATTTCCTGGAGAGAGAGGAGTCTGCCCTTCAGGGCCTGGGAGCCCCAGGAGCCCTGCCCCATACTCAGTTTCTAGAGAGCCTAAACAGAGGAGGGAGGGAACATGCTGGATTGAGCCCAAGGAGCTGGGGGAAGGCCTGGACTCTTGGCTCTGCCCAGTTGGGAAAAGGACACAACACAGGGTTTCCATTCCACCTTTGGGTGGAAGGGCAAACCTGGGGGCTCTGAGTGGGCAGCAGGGTGTGGTGTGTGCAGGAGAGCAGAAGCAGTTTCCACTCCAGGATCACCACTCTTCTGTACCTTTCCTCGGATCTGGTGCTTGCCCTGCCTGCCAGGCCCTCGGCTAACTGCTGGACCCTTCCTGAGGAGCTGAGTTGACCACTGACCACCTGATCTGGGATGTTCTCCATATCTTTCCAGTCTGGACTTCACCCAGTGCCTGTCCAACCTGTGATCACTGCCCAGTCCATTCTGCCTGTGGGAACCTTGCTCTCAACTACCCACGGCTCGTTGCTGCTACCCCCACCCAAGTGAAACCTGAAGCTCCTGGATTCACACAACTAACTGATCACCTGTGAATGTATCATAGAACACCTTTTTCTTTAAGTGCCTACGGAACAAAGTCTCCAGTCTCCCATCAGCTCACTGAAGACATTCAGTGTTTGCACTGTCCAGTTCCCTTCTTCAACCATCTTGCTGGCCATTTGACTCCGCTTAAATCTCTACGGGAGGAGGGTGGAGACGGACACTCAAACCAGAGAGAGCTCCAGTTAAGGTTGGTTTGGGGGAAGGAAGACGGCTGAAGCTAAAGTTAAAATGAGGCCTTGGTACTGGCTAAGCATTTCCATTGCTGCTATCTATCCTGACTCCATAAACCGTGGAGAACAGAGTTGTCACAGAAGTCAAATGATATTAGTGTGTTGACTACTTCATTGTAACCACTTGGGCCTCTTTATAAAATGCAGATTCTTATGGATCCAAAACTCTAAGGGCAGGCCCAGGAGTATGTGTTTTTACTAGGGCCCCCAAGTTATTCTGGTGCCTACAAATGTTTAAGCCCTACTGTGTTAAATTCAAGGACTAAGTCCTATAAACAAGGGCAGGGACATATAGGAAAGTCAACCCAGGGCCATATAAGCAAAAAGTAGCTGACTTTAATTTGGGGGGATATCCACAGCATAGTGCATTTGTTTACTCAAAATATACTGGATGTCAGTTTATTGAATGCCTTTAACTGCATTCATGTGCAGGTAAACCGGCTTTGGCTGTAGGGCATGGACAATGTCCATGGTGTAAATACTCCCACCACAGACAGTTTCAAGCCACTAATGTTGTATAGCTGGATGCGTTGGGAAGAGCTACACTTCATCCTCTCTTGAGCTGGTAGGAGCTGGTTCCAACCTGAGCATTGCCTCCAAACCCTCAGGGTTCAGGTATGAGGATGTGGTTCCTGTCCTGAGGCCATGCCAGTCGGGGAGAGTAGTCAAGCATTTACACAAGATTGCAAGATAGCCTATGAGTTACCAAAGCTAAGCAATAAAAAGCACAGGGAAAAGCCTGGAAAATGGTGGCTAACTGCCTGGGGGCAGCGGAGGCTCATTAAAGAAGCTAACACCTTAACCGGTCCTGAAAGATAAGCAGGAGTTCCCCAAACAGATGGCACATTCTAAAAGAAAACAGTAAACACAAAAAGATCAGATGTTTGGGGAAGGGTGGTGAGGACTACAGGAGGCCTGGCTGGAGGACCGACTGGAAAGAGGGTCTTTTGTGCCAGCTAAGAAATGGACAACAGAAAAAAATCTATCCATACACTCACCAATCCATTTACCTATCTCTGCCTACCTCATCTAGAAGAAGACAGAATCAAAGACAGATGGAGTAAATACAGTAATACAGAAAGTAAGGTAGAAAATGAAGGAAATAAGGGTAGGAGATGACACTAGTCCTCCTGTGACACTGTTAGAGGAGGGCCCCAGTGTGAATTTGGTAAATATTTGTGGAGCACTATGACATGCCAGGCACAGGTCTCAATGCTGAGTGAACAGTGAACAGACAAAATGCCTCTCCTTGTGGGGCTGACAATAGGTCCACTCAACAGCTTGAATAGCTATGTCAGAATCAACTCCGTTGTTTGATTTGTCTAAGAGGGAAAAGAGAAGGAAGAATGAGAGCATCAGGGGAACAAAGAAAGAGACACAAAAGGGAGTTAGGGGACATGGATGGAGCTAGAGGGTATTATGCTCAGTGAAATAAGCCAGGTGGAGAAAGACAAGTACCGAATGATTTCACTCATATGTGGAGTATAAGAACAAAGAAAAACAGAAGGAACAAAACAGCAGCAGAAGCACAGAACCCAAGAATGGACTAACAGTTACCAAAGGGAAAGGGACCGGGGAGGATGGGTGGGAAGGGAGGCATAAGGGGAAAAATGGGCATTACAATTAGCACACATAACATAGTAGGGGGGCACGGGGAAGGCAGTATAGCACAGAGAAGACAAGTAGTGATTCCACAGCATCTTACTGCGCTGATGGACAGTGACTGTAAAGGGTTATGTGGGAGGGACTTGGTGAAGGGGGGAGCCTAGTAAACATAATGTTCTTCATGTAATTGTAGATTAATGATACCAAAATTTAAAAAAAAAAAGGGAGTTGGGGGCTGCAGGATACACAGAGGGACGTCCATCCACACGGGCATCTGCTATCCCAGGCTCTTCCCCTGGTGGGAGCTCTCTGTCCTCTAAGCCACCACACAGCAGGTAGCCTGATGCCAAGCTGTTATTTTTCTTATCAGAGCAAAAATGTTCTTATACTTCTTATAGAAACTTCCTGCCTGGGGCAACAGATGGCCCTGGGGTGAAGGGCTTCTGGCAGCTGTTGCCTGGATTGCCAGCGGGGTGCTGCCTCCTTGGCGGCTGGCCCTGGCTCCCTGTGGAGGGCCTGGCAAGTTCCTGGCTTGCTCCCCTGGCCTGGTCAGCCTCTTCTTGGGCCTGGATTGATCACCTGATTCTCTTTCCCTGTTCTAGTGAATAGTCCTTTGGGCCAGACTTTACCCACGTGTCTGGCTTGGCCAGTCCCTTTACTGGGTCTTCTGGGGTCTGTCTTTGTCCTAATCCCAAGGCCCAGCTCTGCTCCATCCCATCTTCTGGGAACTTGCTGGGTTTGGCTCAGACCTGTGTCTACATCTTGCTGTAGGTTCTCCTGGTTTTCCAGTGTCTCTGGAATTGCCTGCAAGACGGTCTCCTGCCAGCATCCCCACAATGCACACACACAAGGCGAAGCCAGAAGGAAACACGAGGCGGGGCTTCTGTAAAAGGCAGAGCTTCGCTTTGTAAGGAAGAAGAATGCATTGTAAAGCCGGGCTGCCGTTCATAACCCTGGGCATGTGCTGCTATTTGCCGGGAAAGATCGGTTATTTTAAATTAAGCAGAAAGACGACCTTGTTGTGCCAAGTTCCCCACTTTATCCTGAAACCTGAGCTCGCTCCTGCTTTGGGCATTTGAGGAAAGCAGTGAACCCTCTCATCAGAACACTACATCACACACACACACACACACCAAACACACTCCACACACACACACACCCCAAACACACTCCATACATCACACAGACACCAAACACACTCCACACATCACATACACACACATCCCAAACACACTCCATACATCACACACAGACACCAAACACACACACCCCAAACACACTCCACACACACCCCAAACACACTCCACACATCACACACACACACACCAAACACACACACACCAAAAACTCCACACATTACACACACACACACTCCAAACACACTCCACATATCACACACCGATACCAAACATATACACACCAAACATACTCCACACATCACACACACACACAGACCCCAAACACACTCCACACATCATACACACACACACCCCAAACACACTCCACACATCACACACACACACCCCAAACACACTCCACACATCACACACACACCCCAAACACTCCACACAAAACACACACACACCCCAAACACACTCCACACATCACACACACACCCCAAACACACTCCACACATCACACACACACTCCCCAAACACACTCCACACATCACACACACACTCCCCAAACACACTTCACACAAAACACACACACACCCCAAACACACTTCACACAAAACACATACACACCCCAAACATACTCCACACATCACACACACTCCCCAAACACACTCCACACAAAACACACACACACCCCAAACACACTCCCCACATCACACACACTCCCCAAACACACTTCACACAAAACACACACACACCCCAAACATACTCCACACATCACACACACACCCCAAACACACTCCACACATCACACACACACCCCAAACACACTCCACACATCACACACACTCCTCAAACACACTATACACATCACACACACACACACCAAACACACTTCACACATCACACACACACACCCCAAACACACTTCACACATCACACACACACTCCAAACACACTCCACACACAACACACACACACACCCCAAACACACTCCACACATCACACACACTCCTCAAACACACTATACACATCACACACACACACCCCAAACACACTTCACACATCACACACACACACCCCAAACACACTTCACACATCACACACACACCCCAAACACACTCCACACACAACACACACACACACCCCAAACACACTCCACACATCACACACACACTCCCCAAACACACTATACACATCACACACACACCCCAAACAGACTCCACACATCACACACACTCCCCAAACACACTATACACATCACACACACAGCCCAAACACACTTCACACATCACACACACACACCTCAAACACACTCCACACAAAACACACACACACCCCAAACACACTTCACACAAAACACACGCACACCCCAAACATACTCCACACATCACACACACTCCCCAAACACACTTCACACAAAACACACACACACCCCAAACATACTCCACACATCACACACACTCCCCAAACACACTTCACACAAAACACACACACACCCCAAACATACTCCACACATCACACACACTCCCCAAACACACTTCACACAAAACACACACACACCCCAAACATACTCCACACATCACACACACTCCCCAAACACACTTCACACAAAACAAACACACACCCCAAACACACTCCACACATCACACACACACCCCAAACACACTCCACACATCACACACACACTCCCCAAACACACTCCACACATCACACACACACTCCCCAAACACACTTCACACAAAACACACACACACCAAACATACTCCACACATCACACACACTCCCCAAACACACTTCACACAAAACACACACACACCCCAAACACAGTCCACACATCACACACACACCCCAAACACACTTCACACAAAACACACACACACCCCAAAGACACTCCACACATCACACACACCCCCCAAACACACTCCACACATCACACACACACTCCCCAAACACACTCCACACATCACACACACACTCCCCAAACACACTTCACACAAAACACACACACATCACAAACATACTCCACACATCACACACACTCCTCAAACACACTATACACATCACACACACACACCCCAAACACACTCCACACATCACACACACACCCCAAACACACTACACACACAACACACACACACACACCCCAAACACACTCCACACATCACACACACACCCCAAACACACTCCACACATCACACACACTCCTCAAACACACTATACACATCACACACACACACCCCAAACACACTTCACACATCACACACACACACCCCAAACACATTTCACACATCACACACACACCCCAAACACTCTCCCCACACAACACCCACACACACCCCAAACACACTCCACACATCACACACACACTCCCCAAACACACTATACACATCACACACACACCCCAAACAGACTCCACACATCACACACACTCCTCAAACACACTATACACATCACACACACACAGCCCAAACACACTTCACACATCACACACACACACCTCAAACAGACTTCACACAAAACACACACACAACCCCAAACACACTTCACACAAAACACACACACACCCCAAACACACTCCACACATCACACACACTCCTCAAACACACTATACACATCACACACACACACCCCAAACACACTTCACACATCACACACACACACCCCAAACACACTTCACACATCACACACACACCCCAAACACACTCCACACACAACACACACACACACCCCAAACACACTCCACACATCACACACACACTCCCCAAACACACTATACACATCACACACACACCCCAAACAGACTCCACACATCACACACACTCCTCAAACACACTATACACATCACACACACACAGCCCAAACACACTTCACACATCACACACACACACCTCAAACACACTTCACACAAAACACACACACAACCCCAAACACACTTCACACAAAACACACACACACCCCAAACACACTTCACACAAAACACACACACACCCCAAACACACTCCACACATCACAAACACTCCCCAAACACACTCCACACACAACACACACCTCAAACACACTCCACACACAACACACACCTCAAACACACTCCACACACACACCCCAAACACACTCCACACATCAGACACACACAAAGACACTCCACACATTACACACACACACCACTCCAAACATCATACACACACACACCCCAAAAACACTACACACGTCACACACACACACACACCCCAAACACACTCTACACATCACATGCACACACACCAAACACACTCTACACATTACACACACACACCAAACACACTCCACATATCATATACACACACATGCCAAACACACACAACATATCACATACACAGACACACACCAAACACACTCCATACATCACACACACAGATACCCCAAACACACTCCACATCACACACACACCCCAAACACACTCCACACATCATACACACACACACACACCAAACACACTCCACACAACACACACCCCAAACACACTGCACACATCACACACACACTATGCACCACAACACACATACCATAATCACACAGAGACACACCTTGCCAACAGTTTCAGAGGGTTCCCAGAGGCCCGAGGCACACCCAGCTCTAGGAGCCCAGTGCATTTTCCTTCACCCTCTTCTGGGCCCCTTTGATTTACTAGCACCTTAGAAGGGCAACCTCCACGTGCTTGCAGGGAACCCCCTCCATTAGCTCAGAGTCCCACTCATCTGAGGGAGGGTGTGCAAAAGGTGTTTCTAAGTGGGCTCTGAAATAAGCAGACCTGGGTTCAAATTCTCATCTGTTAATAGTTGTGTGTTGACTCGGTTTTCTCATCCATAAAATAGGAATAATATTTCCTCTTTCATAGCATGGTGCTGAGGGTTACACGAAATGGTCAGTGAATGAACCTTTCATATACTAATTGTGGGGAGGGCTTTATATGTATTAACCTTCTAAACACTTCACATATATTAACTCATCCAATCCTTCACAAGATAGCTATTATTAGTATTCCTGTTGTACAGATGAGAAAACTGAAACACAGAGAGGCCAAGTGGCTTGTCTAAGTTCACACGGGTAAGTGGCAGAGGCAGAATTCAAACTCATGTGGCTTGGCACAGCCCCTGGTCTTCCAACCACCGCACTATACTTCCTCAAACAGGCTTGCTCCCTTTCCCTTCCCTTGCTGACCCCTTCAAGGGAGGTCACTCTCTCCCTCCTGAAGTTCCATGGTGCCTCTGTCTTGGCACTTGCTGCCTCTGTGTTATGCACACTGGTAAATATGTCTGTCTGCCCACCTTGGCCTGCGCTCCATGGCGACAGGGCCTCCTATTCTGGCTTGGGCCCGAAGCTGGGTAATGGGGATAGGCCTGAACGAGGCAGGTACATAACAAAGCTGTGAAGTTGCCTCCCAACTTCAACATTTTGTAGCTATGTGCATGACTAAGTCAGTTAACTCCTTTGAGCCTCAGTATCCTCATCTTTAAAATGGGGATAATAGACATTTCTACCTAGGTTGATGGGAAGATATAATTGGCCAGTAGTCTAAAGTGCTTAACCCAGATTAGCTGTGCTCACTGCCCTGATGACCCAGAAGCCTGGAGGGAACTGGGCATCTGAGATGGTCTGGCTGGAAAAGCCCCTGGCTTATCACTACTGAGTCATAAGCCATTCCCTCTCAGACAAGGGCGAAGCTGGAGGGGGTTAGGCTCACCCCCCCAAGGCAAGGTCCTGGCACCCGCCCTCACCTCTGCTGTCATCTTGGCAATGAGCCCTGCGGAGATGGCCCCGCTGAGCACGTTCCTCCTCAGGCCGGGGTTCCTGGGGTCCTTGAGGTTGCTGATACGGCTACGCACACGGTTCCGGTACTTCATGTCGGTGCTCTTGAGCTCCTGGTAGATATGTGACACAGTCAAGGGCCAGTCAGCCACTCACAGAGGGGTAGAGAAGGATGGGGGCCCTCTCCCAGAAGCCCAAGGAACCCCGGGGCCATCCCTTTCTCTCCATGGACTTGTACAGGGATCAGGCACCTTGATGGCATCTGACTCCTCAAGCGCAGAATCTTACTTGGGTACCTAGGGGCAGCCATGTATCAGGGGCAGGAAACAGCCTCCATGGTGAGATCAGGTCGTAGCCAGCACTGTGGTGTCAGGGACCCCAGGAAGGGGCATCCTGGGTCTGAGCTTCTTGTGTGACCTCAGATGAGTCACATGACCTCTTTGTGCCTCTCTTTCCTTATTTATAAAATATAGGCCTGTTATGAGGATTCAGTGAGCCAAGCTGTGTGATGCACTAGTGTGGCATCTGGGACATATCAAGCACTCAACATACAGGGCATGTTAAGATGATGACAATGAGAAAGATAACCTCAAGTTTGGAAGGGCCTCTGAGGTTACGAGTCCAGCTATCAAAGGAAAATATAAGATTAGGAGCCACATGTTTAAGGCTCTAGAAAGTAGTGCAATAAAAAAATTGTTGCATTTCTTTAATCTGGTATTCCCAACACACTAGAGCATACAACCCCCTTCCCCACCCCTCTTTTCTCTAGCAATACCTATTGCCAGCCCATGGAACCCACTTCGGGAATTGCTAATCAGAGATACTTTTCTCATTAATAGACAAGGAAGCTGAAGCTTGGAAAGGGTGCAGGTCCTTGCTCAAGGTCACAAGGCAAATTCCTGGCAGAGACAGGGCTGGAAGCCAGACCCGCTCCTGACAGTAATGCTCTCTCCACTCACCCGGCAGGAAATCGCCCCTGACCACCAACCACAGTGAGTTCTCTGTCCAGACACTGCATCCCGGACAGGTCTCCCACCCCCTCCTCCCTCCTTCTCCATCCTCTGGAGGAGCTCAGGGAACACAGCCCATTTTCTTGGTCTCCTAAGCCAAGTAGAATCAGGGAGACAAAGCCTTTGCTGGGAAAAACCATATACGAGAAAGAGATTGTGGGGAATGTGGGAAAATGGTAACAGCTGACTTGCTGGAAGTGGTGGGAGGGAAGGTGGTATTATTTCTTTCTTTCTGTTATTGTTGTTTTAATGTTGTTGGTACAATAAAAATGTGAAAAGAAAGAATGTGTTACAATGCATTTGCAAGCCAAAATATTTGTTAAAAAATCTGTTGGGGATTTCTGGAGGTGTGTGTCTTCTTGTCCCATGGGGACAGCAAACCCGGCAATCCTTTCACCAGCCTCAACCTCGCTGTCTGCACTTTCTGAGGTCCCAGAGGAGGCCGAGGAGGGGTGCAGTCACTGGGGTCACTGACTGCTCGGACTTGCCCAGTGAGTCCCACACCTGCCGTGTTAGGCCAGGGCCGGTCCAAAGAAGACAGATCTTTTTTAGAACACAGAGCATTCAAGCCCCCAAACTTATCCTCCCCCCAACCTTCCACCATCTCAGAACAAAGAGTTAAAAGGCTGCTGCAGCCCTGACTTCCTGTCCTTCAGAAGAGGGACGGACGTTCAGAGGAGGCAGAGAACAGGCCTTCTGAGGGGGAGTGCAGTGATGTCCGCCATCACCCCCTCTTGCTTGAAACTGGACTTGAAGGTGGAAAGGGAGATGTTTGGAGGGATGACTGTTGCAGAGAAAACAAGGATCAAGCTCCTGATAGTTCTGATACTCCGTGTCTGTGTTCCTGAATTAACTGGAATCATGAAAATCAAGAAGTGCTGGTTAATAATTAAGTGATGGTGGAGGGAAACTCCGAGGAAATGAGGGTGGGCCTCAGGCAGGAGGCAGCAGGTTGGCCCCAGCCCCTCCCCAACAGACCCCACTGGGCTCCCTGGGTAAAGCCCAGGAGGCCTCATAGGGTCACTCCTGCCTCAGTGTGGCTCTCAGACCTTCAGTCTGCTTGGAATTCTGTCTCCCTCCCTCTACACCTCTTTGACATGCATAGCATTGTCCCTCCAGGAAAAGATATTCCACGCATTTATTCAGTGCACAGTAGGGAAATATATTTTGCCCCCAAAAGAAAAATCTTTTGGAGGCAATGGGCCCTCTATCACATGGGTGGTCAATCCCCCTTTCAGGCAGTGGGAGGATGGGATATATAGGAAGAGCTCAGGACATGGAATCCAAAGACCAAGGTTTTTAGTCCAGTTCTGACACCCAGCAGTTCCTAAGCCTCAGTTTCCTCATCTGTAAAATGGGAATAACTGCCCCTGCCCCACAGAGGTTGTTATGAGAATCAGCATAGGTAGGAAGTGTCAACTGCCTATCACAGTGCCTGCTCCATATCAGGGAGTCAAAAATGGAGCTGTTATCATCAGAGGCTGGAAAAGGGGGAAGGCTGAACATGAGAAATGCGGGACCTGCTGCCGGACAGTCCAGACACCCACAGCCCTCACACAGCTCAAGGATATGATCTTCAATTTCTGATGCCATCTTGTCACAGTTGACTCCATAGTCCTTGTAGTCATCTAAGAGATCCAGGAAACACAAACATCAGCCAGACATGACCTTGGCCATGAAGCCTGCTTGTGCAAGGGACTACAGCATCCTGCACCACCCCTGTGGTGCTGAGAAGCACGTATCTCATCTGACCTTGGGAGTCTTTCCCTTACCCACACCCCCCACCCGCCGCCTGCCCAGGCCCTCTCACCGTCCGCCTTCAAGGCTGCTGAGAGCATCTCCACACACTTGTCCCGGACAGAGTCCCCTGTGAGATAGCAGGGCGCCAGGAGGCAGACAGAGGGGGCAAAGGTGGGGGTGGAGGGGCTGCTGGGTGTTTTGGGGGTCTCCGCTTTTGATTTGCTGCTGTTTGATCTGAGGATGACAATCAGTAATAGACATGTTGATATTAAGCAAACCAAGCAGTTATTGATTGCTATTCTAGTGTGTTTTTGGGTAATTGCCTTTAATCCTCATAATAACCCTCTGATGTAGGTAGTATTTTGGGCACTTGGCATGGATCATCTCATTTAATCCTCAGAACAACCCCATGCAGTTGGTGCTATTCTTATCCCCATTTTAGTCTCACATTTGAAAGTGAATTTTAAAGATAGATGCATTAAATAATTTGACTGAGGTCAAACATCTGGAAACCGGCAGGACCAGAACCGAAACCCAGGCTCTCAGCCGACCACAGGGCCCTGCCGGTTACAGAACAATGCAAGAGCACCAGTGAGCATATGACAGCCCATCAGGCACTGTGCTAGCTGCTCTTTCTCTAAGCTTGCATTAAACCATTTTCTCACTCATTCAACAAAGGCTTACTAAGCACTCAGTCTCCAGGTCAGGTGCTAAGAGCAAGGGGTAAAGCAGACAAGTCAGAAAAACTCCCTCCCTCAAACAGCCTACAGTCTAGTGAAACGGAATTTCCCACCAGTTAAGAGGGCTGTTTTAACCACATGCCGGCCAATTTAGGAGCATTTTCTAATTAAATCCTCCCAGCAGTCCTAGGAGGTACATACCGTTATCATCCTCATTTGCAGATAATATAAGGAAACAGAGTTACACTGCTAAGATCTGCCTAAAGCTACCACTAAGATTTGAACCCAGGTCTGTCTGATTCCAACACTTATGCTCTTAGCTCCTATGATACCCTGCCTAAGAATGATCCCATTTTGGTTTGGGCTTAAAAAACTACAAATATATATACATATATGCAGATTGTTGGAAGGACAACCATGTGTCTTTTCCTCCTCTAAGCCACGCTCGGGCTACTGTCACAAAATATCATAGATTGGGTGACTTAAACAACAGAAATTTCTCACAGGCCAGGAGACCAGGAAGCCCACCGTCAGGGTGCTGGTCAGTTCGGTTTCTGGCAAGAGCTCCCTTCGTGCCTTGCAGAGAGCCACCTCCCTGCTGTGTCCTCACGTGGCGAGAGGGAGCAAGGGAGCTCTCAGTGGTCTCTGCCTGGTTCTATCCAACCAGGGCTCCACCCTTAGGACCTCATTTAACCTAATTCCCTCCATAAAGGCTCTGTCTCTAAATACATTCACACTGGGGGTTGGGGTTTCAACATACAAATTTAGGGGCAGGTCACGAACACTCAGACTATAACACTATGTTAACAGCAATTATCTCTTTGAGATGGGATTGCAGAAGATTTTAATGTTCTTCATTTGCTTATACATATTTTCTAAATCTCTGAAGAACGTATCTACTTTGGTAACGAGAAACTCTTTCTTTGTTGTTGTTTTCGTAACATTTGACAATCATGAATGGTCACTCTGTGCTGATGGCTCGGACAGGTTTCCTGCTTTCCTGTTCCCAAGGAGCTGCCAGCAGAAAGTGGAAGTGATCCCAGTATTGGGTTTCTTTTGGTAGATGAATGGAAAAACAAAATGTGGTAAATAATACAATGAAATATTATTCAGCCCTGAAAAAGGAACGACCTTCTAAAATGTGCTACAACATAGACAAACTTTGAAGACATTATGATAATGAAATTAGCCAGACACAAATGGACAAAGATTGTATGACTCCACTTACATGAAGTACCTAGAGAATCAAATCATAGATGCAGAAAACAGAATGGTGGTTGCCCAGGGCTGGGGGAACTGGAGAGTTATTGTTAATGGGGATAGCGTTTTAGTTTGGGATGGATGGACAGCGTTTCAGTTCTGGAGATGGATGGTGAGATGGCTGTACAGCAGTGTGAAAAATGTGTTAATACTACTGAACTGTACACTTAAAAATGGTTCAAATGGGTAACTTTTACTTGTCTGGGAATTGTTTAATCCCTCCTTCATATTTAAATGATAAAAATGGGTAACTTTTATGTTATATATATTTTGCTATAATGAAATCTACAGAGTAAGTTCAATGAATAAGAATAGCCATGAAATGTGAAATACGCAATAACTGATGTCTTTTATATTTGATACATAATACATTTGAAATGATAAATATCTCTTTTCTCTCATGCTGCAAAAGTTAAAATGGCAATAATTTCATTCTAAATACCACAATAAAAAAGGAGAAAAAAAGAAGAAGGAAGTGCTGATACACGCGACCAAAACAACCAGGCTGAGGCTCCAACTTCAAGTGTTTTTGGTCCGTTCGGGTCCTCTTGAAGAGGGTGCTGGGCAGGCAATGTAACAAGAGGCATCCTCCAGCGTCCTGGTGGTGGCCTGAGCCCGATTCGCAAGGCCAGCCCTCACCACAGGGCTTAAGAAACAGTCAGACAGATCATACACTATGGTGCAATTTGGTTTAAGAAATTCAGCAAGGGATAGGGAGTAGGAGTTGGTCACTAGAGGAGCGGACAGGAAAATGCATTTTTGGCATAAAAGCAGTGAAGTGTGGAAGTCCATGGTTTGCATGGGCAATACTGAGGGGCTCAGGGCAGCCACAGCATGAGGGTGAGGAAGCTGGAGGGAAAGTATATGGACAGATTCTGGGGCTTTTTAAGGATGGTAATAACAAAAGCCACCATTTATTACCATGTACTGCCTCATTTTACAGATGAGAAGATGCGTAATAATTGTCCAGCTCGCTCCCTTACACTGCTGTTTCTGCACTACTGAGAGTCTTCTGCACTAGTCTTGGGGGGAGGGCCAGGTAGCCAAGATGTCTCCACCTTCATCTCTTGGCTCTTCCCAGTCTTCCCTTTTAGTAACCCATCAGGATCTGCCAGCAGCCCTCATGCCTCCTAGAAAAATCTGACTCATCGGAGTTGAAGAAATCAGGGTCCCCTCCTCCACTCCAGGGAGCCCTTGTATAAGGTCCCAAAGGGCTGCTTGGTTTCCTCACCCAGGGGGTCCTATTCACATGATCACTGGGCTATTTCTTGAAGTTGTGCAGTGCACAGACTGGGCAGCTGCACCAGCTCTAGAGCTATGGATGCACTTGTTCCCTTCAGGAAGATGACGCTAGCCTTCTGAAAGTCTCCTCGGGCCAGAGAGTGGGGCTGACTGAGTAGCCCAGTCTTCCCAGAGTCGGAAATCTGGGGTTACAAGAGAATCCCACCCAACATCCCGCTGAGCACTCTTCCATGTAGATTCTGTCATCGATCTCCTTGTTCCCCCCACCCTTGCTGTTTGGCCTGAATTTTGGTCGCTTCCATCACTACAGACACCCTTGCACCCCTGGGACTTTTGTTTTCTCTGGAGCTTTGGGGTTCCTTGAAAGTGCTGCCACAGTAGTCGGGGGAATAGGAGAGGGAAGGCTCTACTCTTATTAAGGTTTACATTTTGATTCCCCCAAATTTTATCCAAAGGGATTCCCTAGCTTTTTTTTTTTTTTTTTAAATGCAGTTTAAATCTCCCCATTCCAGACCGACTAATCCTGGATTCCACACAACCCTGCCTGACAATGGCGTGGCCTGGCAGGGGTGCACAGGGATGGGAAGCTCCTGGAGTCAGGTTTCAGCTAGAGGGAAAGGTGTGGGTGAGGTAAACCTGGGAAGGCTGCCTGCAACCAAAACGAATCTCCCTGTACTCAACCCTAGTCCAGGCCACAGGCCTCTCATCTTCACAGCCACAGCTGGTCTGTGGCTAAGGTTGGTCTCCCTCTACATTCTCTTGCCTGTTTTACAATCTATTTGCCACTTAGAAGCCTGGGGAATCCTTTCAAAAATTCACAGTTGATCTCATCACTTCCTTGCTTCTGACCATCTAATGGCTTCCAATTATTTTCAGCCTAAAGTCAAACTCCTCCCCATGGACTCACAGCCCCTCCATATCTAGCCCCTGACTCCCCTCTGGCCTAATCTCATGCCATGCTCCCCTCACAGTTCACTGAAACCCCCTCACTGCCCTGCTTCTTTCTGTTCTTTAAACACACTTGTCTCACCCACCACAGTGCCTTTGCACTGGCTGGTGCCTCTTCTCAGAAGCCTCTTCCTCCTCCAAATTTTCCTATGACTGGTCCCTTCCCATCCATTGAGCCTTGGCTCAAATATCACATTCTCAGGGAGTCCTTCCCTGACCACCCCAGACAAGGGACTGTCCCTGCCCTGTAACTCTAGCACATGACCTGATTACTTTCAGTCATAGCACTTATCCAAGTCTATAATTAACTTTTTTATGTGTTTATAAACATTGTCTGCCTCCATCTCCAGATTATGGGTTCCAGAGTATAGGGACCCTGCCGGCTGTCTTCCAGCACCTGTAACAGTGCTCCAGGTGGGCACTTGGTGAATCTTTGTTGAATGATATAGGGTAAGTTGAGGGAGCTGGCCACAAAGAGATGACAGGCACACCGAGGGGGTCTAGACAGAGCTGAACTGGGCAGGAGGCAGGTCCTCTTAGGAAGGCCAGTGGCCCCACTCCCTGGACTTGGGAGATCTATCTCTGAGCCAAGATCTGTCAGCTCCCACAGCCTGGGCCAACCCATCTCCTATAACTGTCATGGAGCCTCAGATTCTCCCTGGTGCTGCCCCTCACTGACCCGTGTGCCCCATCACTACATCCTCAATGTCTAGGACTCACCTGTAGGGAGCTGGCAGCAGGCAGCCTGTAGTGATGCTGCTTGGAAGGAGGCATAATGACAAACTACAATCATGACAGTTTTCATTTGGGGAATGCCTACCGGAGGTGTTATATTTATTAAGAACTCAGGTTCCAGAGCCAAACTCCCAGGTGCAAGCCCCGACACACCACTTCGCAGCTATGGGACCTTGGGTGAGTATCTTAACCTCTAGGTGTCTCAGTTTTTTCACAGGTAAACTGGGGATAACAATAGTATTCATTTTATAGAGTTGTTGAGAGGATTAAAGCACCTAAGAGAAATCTGGTAATGAAGTATTAGGCCATTTGCATGGATTACCACATTAAGTGTATTATTACTAAGAATTATGTATTTATTGAGCACTTACATGGGTTGGGAACAGTGCTGAGCATTTCATTACATCATTTAATCCTCACAATGACCTTGAAAAAGGATCATGATTATCCCCATTTTACAGATCAATGGCTGAGGCTCACAGAGCTGAAATGACTTGCCAAGGTCATGCAACTAGCAAATGGCAGGGTCAGACCACAAACCTCAGTGTGCCTGCCTTCCAAATTCTTTTCAACACATCTCACTGTGTCTCTGAAAGGCAGAGAGTTTTCCAGAGTCCCCTTCCCCGGGCTAAACTAGGCTGCTTGCTGCATTGTTTCCCCACCTTCTGGCTGGACATTCCCAAACCCTGGTCCCTCCTCTTGGCCAGTTGCTAGCTGGCTGGCTGGAAGTCGTGTCTGGGTGGCTTTTCGGGCAGCCACGTTCATTTTGCTTTCAGTGCACACAATTGGCAACTGCAACAAATTTCAGAGAGGGCATCACTGGCAGAGGAGGGGTAAGGGGTTGGATTTATCAACAGCTTGCTTCTGCAACCTGGATGTGCCAGCGCCCGCACCGTCAAACCCTTTGAGAATACTACCCCCGGCCGAGGTCAGAGCAGAGGCACCTGAAGACCCGGCTTGCTGCTCCTGCGCGCCACCTGGAGGACAACTCAGTTACTGCATAGCCAAGCATGAGTAACTGCTCGGTAAAAACAAGTCAACCAATTCTGACAGCTGGGTCCTAAGGACAGCTAATAGAGTGTAACCTTCTCTCCTGTCACAGCGGTGCCCTTTGTGATCTGTTCCCTGTTGCTCCAGCTACAGTTCCCAGAGCAATGCTCACTGATACTACCACACAGTTGCATGTGCCATTCCCACTCCTGGGATGCCCTCTCTTGGCTTGTCTACCAGGCAAACTTCTATTCATTTTTCAGTTCTCAGCACAAATACTCTCTCTTCCATAAAGTCTCCTTTGACTTCTCACATTATCTTGAGACACTCTTCCTATGTTCCCACTGTGTGTTATACTTTCAAAAACTAAGTATTTTGGTGTTTGCCTCTACACTAGCTGTGGGAAGCCAGAGATCGCGAGTTTAAATCTTTGCTCACACTGAGAGATGGTTTCCTAACTGGTGGGCTACAAATGCGGGGTTTTTTGCCCTGCTGTGTCTTAGAAAAAATATGAGTACATTGCCAATGTTTAAAATTGGGAGTTTCACATGAAAATCTAGATGTCCAGCTTTCTTTAAAAAATTGGGAGACATGGCACACTGGGTCTGCAATTCCATAAAGCAATAACCATCTGGGACTGGGTCGTGGGTGCATCCTTTAGACAAGTGGCTTGCCATGTCTGCAGTGTGTACACATGCCCCTGACCCCTGGAGGATGTTGAATTTGCAAGGAGATGCTTAACAAATGTGATCCCTGAATGAGTGAATGAATGAATGCATGGATGGATGAATGGATGAATGGGTGAATGGGAGAGATAAAATAGAGAGGTAGAGAGAGAGCTCAGGAAACAGTCTGGATAACAGATAAAGTGAATCTCCAAGACTTGTTTTGGTTCCTTTGGGTTCCCCACCCCCAATACTGAGCCAGCCCGAAATGGCACAGGGCTGGAAGGACAAATATATTCTGCTTGACTGACCTTCACTGAAAGAATGTATTATGAGAGGGAGCCAGGAGACTTCCAGGCCAGAAGGCAAAGTCAGGAGAGGAGTTTGAAGGTGTAAATCCTCACACAAATGTTGAATGTTTTTATTATAACATCAGACTCGGAACTAGATTAGTGGTCAGTGTTTCATCTGGGAATAGGACAATCCTTCATTATGCATGCATGTCCTTTCCAGGACACTTAGCACCTCTGGCCCCTGCCTGCTAAATGCCATAGTGCTCCTCCCCTCTCCCATTACAGGCTGCATGTTTGTGGTTCCCCAACCCCCGAATACACCTGTTGAAGCCCAACCCCCAGAAGCTCCAGCCCCTTTGGAGGTGAGGCCTTTGAAAGGTAATTAGGTTTAGATGAAGGCAGGGCCCCATGGTGGGAATATCATCCTTATAAAAAGTGCAAGAGAGACCAGAGTGCACTTGCACACACACACACACATACACACACATACACACACACACCCTCTCTCGGTTATGTGCAGACACAGGGAGACAGTGGCCATCTGTAGGCCAGGAAGAGGCCCTTCACCAGGAATTCAATTGGCTTGTACCTTATTTTAGACTTTCCAGCCTCCAGAACCATGAAAGATAAATGTTTATTGTTTAAGCCACCCAGTTAGTCCATATTTTGTTTATAACTGCCCAAACTGACTGAGATACCCCAAATCATAGTGACAACCAAAAATGCTCTGTTGAGAACCACCAGTGTAGAACCAGGATGACACTGGAGTTTCCGCTCTTAGGCCTCACTCATGGCAGACACTGCTAACCGACCCCAGACCTCTCCTCAGAGGGAGGATACAGGCTCAGACCCCCATCTAAGCAGCAGTGCAGAGAGTGTGCCCTCGCCAGCTGGAGCTGGCACACTGCTGCCACGTTGGGACTAGGCAACTCAGCAGCCCTGTCACATCCCAGGTCTTTGTAAAGCCCTAACCAACTTATTTTTCGTGTGTGTTCTCTTCTTCCAGTGGTAGTCTTACAGTACAATAGGCCTAAAATAACTGTGTATCTACTACATAGACTCTCCTAGAAGCCAACACCCTTGCTGTCCCACCTGGTTGCCCCAGCATCCATTATGGCCTCTGGATCCTGATCATTTGCCTTGATCCACTGCTAAGCCACTTTCTGGCTGTTTCTCCTGCTCTGACCACTGACCTCCCTCCTGGACCACAATTCACACTCACTTCTTTAACCACAATCTCTCCTAAGTTTGTGGCTTCAAATGCTAGGTACATTGTGATTGATTCTGAAATTTATATTTCCAGCCCAGACTTCTTTCCTGAATTCCAGCCTGGTATAATTTAACTGCTTATTCATCTTCTCCACCTGAATGACTAGTACACTCGTCAAATCCAACATACCTAAACCTGCACTCTTGATCTCTTACCACAGCCTGACTTACACCCAGCCTTCCCCACACCAGTTAGAGGCCACTCCATCCTTGAAGAGGCTCAAGAGAGAAGTCTTGGAGTCATCCTGACTTCTCATTCAGTCTTTCAGGAGATCCTGTCAGCTCTCCCTTCCAAGGGTACCCGAGTCCACACTTCTCCCCACCTCCACTGCTGTCACCCTGATCCAAGCCACCAACATATCTTGCCAACACTACTGAAACACCCTCCTGGCTGGTCTCTCTGCTTCTGCCCTCGGCCCCAGCAATCCATTCTTGGCACAGCAACCAGAGGGATCCTGATAATGCCCACACCTAATGCCCTCCAGTGCCTCCAGTTCTAATATGCCCAACTCATCCCCCTCGCCCCCTTGCTGCAGCCCCACTGGCTACCTCACCACCCTTTGACCCTGCCAGGCACCCTCCCACCTCAGGATCCTTGGTTTAGAATGACTCCAATATCTGCATGGCTAATTCCCTCATCTCTTTCAAGTTTTTGCCCAAAGAGGGCTCTCCTGACCCCCAGGGACCATCCTTCACAGACCCTCCACTCAGCTCTGTGTTTTCCATAGCACCTGTCACCTTCTAAACTGCTGCACAACTTACATGTCGTTTGTCTCCCACTATTAGAATAACTGCCTCATGACTGCAAGGATTTTTGCCTCTTCTGTTCACTGCGGTATCTTTGGTACTTAAAATGGCTCCTGGTACAAAGTAGGCCCTCAAAAAATATTTGATGCATATATGAGTTAATGATTTACACTATTCAGGATAAAGATCCTAACCAGTTTAGCCCAAACCTGAAGATTCCACTCCAAGTATAGGCTCTCAAAACCCCCTATCCTACTGGGTTCAACTTGACCTGAGAATGTTCCCCAGACAGCAATGGGGCGACAGGGACTGGTCAGCCACCCCAGTGAAGGAGGCATACCTGTGACTCAGTCTTACTGTGTGGGTCCTAGAGTTTGGAGACAACATAAGGTATGAATTTTCCTCCTCGTCCCTGCCTTGGGCTTCCTGCATGAAAGCAGAGAGAGGCACACGTGCTGGACAGGACCTCTGGAACGGGGAAGTCCAAGGCGTCCTTTACCTTTCCATCGATGGCCTTTTTGGAGAGGAGGTGGCTGAAGACTTGGAGTCCACAGAATCTCTCCTGAAAGAAGAGAAATTGGAGATGAGACTCCCTTGCAGGCTAGCAGCAGTACTGATCTAGAGACATGAGGGACGAGGGAGAAAGCATCTGGGGCCCAGCCTGCTGGGCTGTGGATGATGGAGCTCACCTGGGCCTGGGAGAGCAACTCCAGGCGGTGCTGGCTCGTCACCCCCACCTACCCTCCATCAGATAACGCAGTACACGGGAGGGAAACCTAAAATGTGCCAGACTTGTTACATGTGGCATGTCATGTGTTACTAACTATTCCTAATTCTCAGCAGGCCCTTCTCCTCCCTGCTGTCAGGCAGGCCCTGGCTAGCTAGAGTCTGGGAAGATTGCCTGTTCTCAGGAGGAGCCAGGAAAGATCAGCTTCCGCCTTCCCTGCAGGCACCCTAGGGGGAAAAGAGGAGAAGAACAAGGGCCTTGGAGATAGAAGAGCTATGTTAAAATGGCAAGTGAAAAAGCAGGGTGCAAAACTAGATGTATACTGGGCCTGAAGTCATGCAAGAAAATCAATGCCTAGGAAGAAGAGATTGAAAGAAAGTACACCCAAATGCTAACCATGGCTGTTTTAGGGTAATGGGATTAGAGGTGAAATTTGTGTCCCCATTTTCTAAAACGCATGTAGCTACATTCTTTCCATTGATGTATATTGCATTTTCCATTTTTCATTGGTTTCATAAACCTAACTTGCTTGGAAATTGTAAACCACCCCCACTCCCCAGCTCTCCCCCTAGCTCTCCTTTTAATTCCACTGTATATAAGTATATATAATATTATATATATTGTCTGACCAGCTCCCATTAAATTCAGGAAAAGCAGAGTTCAGCGGGGTTTGTTCACTGCGGTGCATGCTGTCTGTGCTGGGCCCGTGTTCCCTCAGGCCCTCACCCTCCCAGGGCACCAAGACCCAAGGGCTTCCTCCTGCCAGCTCTCCCGGGCCTCTGGCTGAGGGAGTTCCCCATGCGGCCAGCACCAGCGGGCAGGTGAGCTCGGAGTTAATGACCCCAGGAGCAGCTCTCCACCAGACACCTGGGGATTGGTGGATAAATACCCCAGCTTCCTTGGCCCTCAGGTGGGTCAACCTGAGGTGTGTTCTCCACTGTCTGCAGGATTCCCCAGGGCGACAGGATTGAAGCCCTGGCCACTCACCCAGGTACCCACTAACACACCCTATGCTGGCTTCATTCCTTTCCTGTCTCACCCCCTCACTCATCCATCTGCATTTCCTGAAATCACTTTCCAAATAAACCCCTTGCAGCTATGTCTCGGGATCTGCCTCTGGGACACCCAATCCAATAAGTTCACTGACTTATCCCAAGAGAATAGAATAGTGCCTGGCATGCAGGAGGTGCTCTAGAAATATTTATTGCTGAATGTTTTAAAGTCAAAGGGTACAGGAATATGAAAACTAAAAGAAGTGGGAAAAGAAACCTCCCCAGAGGTAATAGCTATTAAGTTTAATGTCTTTTCTTCTAGATCCATTTCTACATGCATACAAATATCTGTGACACTGATCATTCTAAAAAGGGCGGCGATGACACGAGTTGCCATCCCAGCCCTGCCCCTGCACAGGTCATCTTCTCTGAGCATCGGTCCCTCCTCACCTGTCCAGTGGGGAGAAGAGCACCTAACTCTCGGGGCTGGCTGGGAAGAAGACATTAGATCGTTTATGTCCTTACAGTGGTTCCCAGTACAAAGAAGTACTCGGTGTGATGCTCCATACTCCCAGGCACCTGATTTCTGGTTTTCCAGATTGTGCAGTGTTCCTGGATGGATTTCCAGCTCCCACCTCATCCTCCAGAGGGTCTGGGAGAGAGTGGGTGAGGCAGCTTCAGGGGACAGCCCTAATTATCCTGTGGGCCAGAACACCCAGCTATGGACCCACACCCCAGCTTAAACACAGGGGGAAGCAGCAAGAGCGACCCTCCTTCACATGCCCCTCCGATTCTACACTGGGCCCTGGGAGTTCCTCTGGGGGGTTCCTCCCTCCGTGCCCCATGGAGATGGACAGGTGCAGACCAGAGCAGAAAGCTGGAATTTTTGCAGCAGAAGAAAGGAGGGAAGACTTGCACCTCTGCCCCCAAGACTCACCATTTTCCAGCCCTTCCTCATTGCTGTTCTTTTTAGAACAAACAAGAAATATTCTGCAGCTATTGCAAATGATTGTTATGAAAACAATTCAGCAGCAAGAAAAAATGCATTGACTGCAACAGGGAGATAAATAACCAGGGAGATAATAGTTTGTACATTCTGCCTGTAAGAATGGGAAAATTACGTAAGTAGATCAGGACTGAGAGGGAAGAAGAGAAAATAAAAGCTGTTTTATTCATTGCAAGTGGCACTCTGTGGACAATTATTTCTCATTTTTATTTTAAATTTCACTAACCTGGTTATAGTGATGTTATAATGAGTGATGATAATGAATTATCACTTAGAAAGATGAATATAAAGGGTTCACCAAACAAGCTGCATAGGACCCCTGCCAGCTTGATTCTTACAGCAAGGTGGGGTGCCAACCTCTGCAGGCTCTGCCCAGCCACAGTGATGGCTTCATTTCATAGCTCCCCGACCGTGAAAAGTAAGCCAACATTAACAATTCAGCCTCTAGGGAAAACGTTCAAGATGTTGTTAAATGTAAAATGCTGCTTACAAAGCAGTATGTATAGTATGCTTCTAATTTCATTAAGAAAAATATAAATGTACGAATGTATGTTCTTAAAAGATGAGAAAGGCATAGAGCAAAATATTAACTGTGGTTATTTCTGTTTTCTTCTTGTGTAATTTTCTAAATGTTTTACACTAAACATGACTTACTGTTGAAATAAATACACGTATGTGAAAAGGTTACATAATAGTGTATAGGGTATAATTCCATTTTGTTAATATAATAAGTATTTATAGGTGGTGATGATGCATAGGAAAAAGTCTAGAAGGATATAAAAACAATATTTATATGCACAATTATATGTATGTGATTTTATATATATATATATATATATATGTGTGTTTGTCTCTAGGGTAATGGATGACTTTTTTATTTTCTTATGTGTATTTTTAAAACTTTCTACAATGAACAAGTAGTTTCCTGTATAATAAAATTAATGTAATATGTAATAGTTAAAGCAATAAATATAATTAAAATGTATTACAAATAAAACATTTTATTTTTAAGAAGAAAGAACTGAGATAATGATGCCCATTTTTCAGGCCACAATACTGAGTCCTGGGGTGAAAATGATCCATTTCAGCCCAGACATTGACTTTCTGCTTTCCAACTGTCTCCCTTCCCATCCCCATTGTCCCTGTAGGCTTTTAAAAGAAATTCCTTCAACTGATCATTCAGTAGGATTTGGGACAAGAGCAAAAGGAAACACCTGTGCTCAGGCGCCATCACTACCAGACGTCTACACTCCTTATTGTACAGATCAGCCCATATCTCATTTGCTCTCCTCTCTCAGCAGTCCAGTCTCTAGGCTTCCAACTTCATCTCACAAGAGCCCTGCCCATCCTGGTCCTTCATTTGCCAACGTGCTCAGAATCAAACAGGTGCTTCGGATATGACCATCCCAGCCGGAGCACGAATGTCCACAGGGGACACACTGGTACAGTTGGGCCCAGAAATATGGTGTTAACTCTGCGCTGGGCATGGTGTAGAGGCTCAGGGGATCCCTGCCAACCAACCTGTTAACTCATTTGTGAAAACAAAACACACTATGTGAAAAGTTAAATGCCAATTAAGATCTTCTCCAAGCAGGATATAATTGCAAAATGAGGAAAACGAAAGGAACAAAACACAGAAAAGGTTAAATAACCACTTGACAAATACTATATTTTAGAAACCAGGTTATAAGGGAATGGGGGAAATTGGTGAAGGGGATTAAGAGATAGAAGCTTCAGTTATAAAACAAATAAGTCATGGGGATGAAAGGTACAACAGGGACATATAATAATATAATTTAGTAATCTAGTAATATAATAATACTATAATAATGTGGTATGGTGACAGATGATAAACTACACTTATCGTGGTAGCATTTTGTAGTGTATATAAATCACTATGTTGTATACCTGAAACTGTTATAATATTATGTTAACACTACTTCAATTTAAAAAACAAAACAGACTACAAAATTGGTAATAACTATAGAAAACAAGCCAAAGAGAGAATACAAAGAAAAACCACATACTAAAATATAAAAAGTGATTGTCTCTGGGTGGTGGGAATGTGGGTGATTTTTCCCCCTACTTTTCTGTATTTTCCATTATTTCTACAACAGATTTTTATCACTCTCATTTGTTTATTTTTTAAAGTGTGATTATTTGTTCTGATTTCAAAAGCAACACAGAATCATTGTTAAAAAAAAAAACCAACAATACAGATTTTTAAAATTTATTGTATAATATAGGATGTGAAGCTCTTCATTACAATCATACAGATTTATATATATATTAAGAGTTTCATTATTTTTTCCTATTTCAAAACTAGTACACATTTGTTATTAAAAAATTGGACAGAAATTTATAAAGGGAAGAAAAAAACCCTCTCAATCCTACCACCCAGAAGTAAATCACTATTACCATCCTGGTGTATATACTTCTTGTCTTTTTTCCTATGCATACACATAAAATCCACTAAAAAAAAAAATGGAAACAGGATGGTACTATATATACCATACACAGCTTCTCCTAATACTTCGTGAAAATTTTCTCATGTCATTAAACATTCCTCTATCTGGTAGCACCTCTCCTCTCCATGGGGGCCCTAATGACATGTGAACATAATAAATGGCCCTTTAATGTGTGGGACTACTCTGTGCACCAAAGGATATTAAGGATCCCTGCCTCACAACCAAAAATGGGAGTAGTGTGGCAGAGGAATATCTCCCTCTGTCAAGAATCATTGCTCTTATAGCATCATTTCCTAAAGTATTTTCTGCAGAACACTTGACTTTCAGGATTATAATAAACATTCATTTAAAAAAAGGTCCAGAAGTTGAAAATGTTTCAGAAATGCCAGTAGAAAAATGTCACGCACAGAACATATAATCTTCATGCTTTAATTTGATTAATCCCTTAAAATAAATTCTTTATAGTAGATATACTGGGTCAAAAAGTATATACATTAAAATGTTGATTATATCACAACAAATGTTGATATAACACATCTGTGTTACCTAGTATTATGTGGCACCATAAGATAATAACCAGTATTACCTAATACCACCCACCCCCTCATCTATTGGATGAACAAATGAAGATGCCTCACCCAAGGAATTAAGTGATCTGGTAGTCATGCAGGGAACAGGGAGGACTTATTTATACACCCATGAAGCTTTTGTCTGTCATTATGGATAAGGCATTTCGGGTGTACTTGAAAGTCATGTGATTCTGGGGGTTGTTCCTGGGCTGGGCAAGGGGGAATGGGCATGGGCAGCTGCTCTGTTCCTCTCAACAGAGTCTAGGGCTCTGACAAAGATTAGAATCCCTCTCCGGCACATAACAGCTGCCTTTTCTTGGGAAGGTTCCTGGTCCCCAGCCTTCAGCTTCCTCATCGCTAAACAGGAATTTTGAATAAAGAGCTAACAGAACACTTTCTCTTCTCTACATTCAAGTCCCTGGTCCCATTAACCTGGGATCCTGATAGAGGTGGAGTGTCGTTTGTGTTACTAGGCACCATTGCTCAAAGTGCAAATAAGCCCTGATTGGTAAATTATGTCTAGAGAGGAAGGGCTCTGAATGAACTATGAAAAAGTAGTGGAAAACCACAGCTCTCGGGCTGCCTCGCGGGCAGTGAATCCTCTAACTGGTCATTGCCCTTTCTGGGATCCTGGGAGCTTTTTCTCTGGGGCTACCATAAGATTTAGGACATGGGGCTACGAAGTCAGGAGGTTCCCACCCGATGTGGTCTCCTTTCTCTGCACCTGGGCTGTCACCTGGTTGGGTCACAGAATTCTCTGGCTCCTGTGTGGTCGGCTATGAGAGCTCTTCCTGATGAGAAATGCCTAAGGTTGTCCCTGCATCCGTCTAGGAGAAGCCAGTGTCAGGCATGGCCTATTTGGGTCTATGAGTCTGCCGGGTTGAGCCAAAGCAGATGCCCAGAGGGCACTGGAGGAGATCTAACAGTAGCAGTAACCACCTTCCCAGGCCGTGAGGTTTAAATGAAGTTACATAAACAGAGCTGCTGGCAGAAGGTATGACAAGCATCGGCCCCCTTCTCTCCATCCCAGAAAAAAATACCTGTCTTTTGGCTCTTCTCTTTTTTTCCTTGGTGGAGAAAGGCCTGCCTCTGGCTTCCAGTCGGAACAGTCAAGCCCCTTTTCCTTCTTTGCTTTTTCTCTTTCTTCTCCTTTTTCTCCTCTGGGGGGCCCAGGGGAGTCTGAAAACAAAAAGGTGGCATTGTTCCTCAGTTCAGCTCAGTCTCAGCAGAATACAGCACGACTCTGGAGAGGAAGGAGCAAAGGGGAGGGACAGGGACAGCTGTACACCCACCCAAAACACATGCACCCACACAGATACATATTTATACACAGATGACTATGCACCTATATGTGCACGTCCGTGCTTACACAGGGGGACAGAAAGAAATCTGTACACATATTATGCACATATCATACAAATGTATATATATATATATAGACATGTGCTATATATACCCACATGCACACAGAAATACATCCATACATAGGCTCACACATCTACAAATCTCACACTTGTGTAGACTAACACTGGCACTCCCCACCTGTCATTTATTAAGTCATTCAACAAACATACACTGAGTGCCTGATGTGAGGTAGGCATGCTCCCATACCAGGTGCTGGGAGAAAAACATGGCCCACACCCACCTTGCCCCCTCTCACCCAGCAGCCGTTTCCAGTTCTTGATGAGGACTTTGGCCAAGGACACCACTTCCCTGTCTGAGCAGTGCTTACGGACCCCATTAACAGCAACTCCAATCCTGGTTGTCTGCAAAGGAGAGGGTTAGGGGCTGGTCTGGGGATGGCCACAGGATTAATGGCCCTAATTGGCAAGACCTGCCCCACTTTAACCACCAGCCCTAGCCACTCCAGAGCCCCAGGCCTGCTCTGTAGCTGAGGTGATAACCGTGATACTATAACTGAGGCCCTGACCTGCAGCCCCTGTGAGGCCCAGTGCCCAAGGCCCAGCCCCTGCGCTGCTGGATAACTGCAGCTTTGGGGAACCTGAGGAGGCAGGCAGGCTTGGCTGATGCTGAGAACTCCTCCCCATACCCCCCGCCTGGTGTCTTTGAGCTCAAGTTTCAGCTTAAGACAGCTCTGGCTACTACAACTTGAGCTGTGCTACATTTTACAGGGCCAAGAACGTCTGCTAAATTTGGGGGTTACATGGGCAACCCAGGGAGGATAAAAAATGGGGGCTTTTCCCTGTCCCTGGATCACTGCCTTCTTGGATCCCATAGACTGAGGGCCTTGGGAACTGGGGTATTCAAAGAAAGCAAATCAGTCTTTCTCCCAGACCCAGAGGACCCTTGTGCTTGGATGGTGCCCTGCTCCCATCTAAGGCTTCAGTCCCCAACCTCAGAGCACAAGCATCCCCTCCCCCTGCCTCCCTGCAAAATCCCTTCCGGACCCCATCCTTAGAGCCCCCCCCCCCCACCAGGGTCTTTGCCTTCCCCGGGTCTCTTCCCCCAACCCCCACAGGTGCTCCACCCCACCTGGAGTAGCTGGATGGACATCTGACAGCTGTTCAGCTTCTTCAGAAGGTCGAGGGCCCCTTCCTGTGGGAGGCCACAAGGTAAGGACTGGGCCAGGAGGTTCTGCCCCGGGGCCCCTCTGACCATTGTGCGGTGTTGGTGGGCAAGAGGGAGAAGGAGGCAAGGGAGGAGACTGTTCCAGCTACAGGACACGAGCAGACAAGTGGTCGAAGGACAGGCAGGGGACAAGGGGAGAGAGGGAAACGATTCTGCCCCAGACCAGCTCTGTAACTGCACCTCGCTCCACCCAGCTGTGCTCAAGCACCTCTGAGCCCTGATCACTCACTCTGCCCGCGGCCTGCCCGCGGCCACTGATTCTGCGGTTCCTTCTACTGGGCATGCTCCCTCCTTCCCCTTCTCTTCCTCTAACGGCTTCTTGCTACTGCTTTTGTGTCTGTGTCCTCCTCCCCTCACTTCCCAACTGTGAGTTTCTGCAGGGTGAGGATCATGACTTTTTTTTTTTTTACGGCTTTACTGAGGTATAATTGACATACAATAAACTGCACATATTGCAGGCTACAACTTGATGAGCTTTGACTATGTGTACACCCATGAAACACCATCACAACCAAGATGAGAACATAGCCATCCTCCCCACAAGTCTCCTTGTGCCCCTTTATAATCCCTCCCTCCCTGCATCCCAAACCCCAGACCCAGTCCACCCTATTCTGCTTTTTAGTTGCAATAGACGAGCTTGCATTTTTAAGATTTTATATAAAGAGCACTGTGGTGGAACTTTTTTTGTCTGACTTCTTTTACTCAGTGTAATTATTCTGAGATGCCTCCATCCTACTGCGTAGAGTAACAGTTCCTTTTTATGACTGATGGCCGAGTTGTTTTCCCTTGCATGGATATACCACAGTTTGTGTCTCCATTCACCTGCTGATGGGCCTTTTGGGTAGTTTTCAATTCTGGGCCACTACAAATAAAGCTGCTAGGAGCATTCATAGGAAAGCCTTTGTGTAGACAAATAGCTTTAATCTCTTAGACTTCAGGGTTCAGCACACAGCCCAGTGCTTCCTCAGTGAATGAATAAAGCAGAAAGCCGAGGGTGGGAGGGAGGATGGGAGGGAAAGAAAGGAGACAGCTTTGCAGATCTGCTGGCTGCCAGGCCTGAACAACCCCTGACCCATTTCGGACTTCTCCTTCTTCCCACCTGCTTCCTAGAAGCCAGCCTGGCCTCCTGTCCTGAGATCAGTTCCTCACGAGCACCAGCTGACTGTGTCCTGTGTGCCCCTTGCCTTGCGTGGTGCCAGCTCCCAACCCCAGCCCTGCCAGGCTTCCTGGACCACATCCCAAGGGCGACCCTCTGTCAGCCCTCAGCCTGCTGTAGAATTTGAGTTCATGGTATGTTTTCAGAGATGTGACCTGTGGAACTGTGTGTACGTAAGCTTGTGGGCACACAACTCTGGGTATACCATTAATTAAACGCTTCCTCTGTGCTAGGCACTGTTCTAAGTATTTGACTAAGTGCATTATTTCATTTAATCTCTGAGGCAGGTACTATTACTCTTCTCAGTTCTACAGAATTATGATCCCATTTTCACAGAAGAGGAAGCCAAGAAACAGAGAGGTTAGGTAATTTGCCCAAAGTTACAAGACACCGTGCTGGCATTCAAGCTCAGCCTTTCGGGCTCCAAGTACTTCACAACTGTGTAGGTATGGACACAGGGCTATCTAGACATGTACAGTGATGGATCAGCAACGTGGCGAAGTGCAATGGCACGTTGGTCCATGTTTAACAGCCTGTTCTCAAGGGGAAAAAGCCCTGACCTGTAGTGTTAGCCCATTTCCGTGGTGTAGATACGCCCCCTGTGACCAGTTTCAAGCTACCAACATGCCGTTACTGAACCGAAGGAGGCACTGGGAAGAGATGTGCAGGACCATACCATTATATAGGACTTCCACCATATTGATGGAGTAGAAACAACCTCCAGACCACAGATGAGAGCAAAATGTAGTAAAATAATTACAAAGTGATGCTTTTGGAGTATTTATTACCTTCATTTTTAATATATTTAACTGTAAGCATATGACTTAATTTTTAAAATAATGGCTGTACTTAAAATTTCTTGGGAAATTCAACAATGAATGTTCAGCCTGTTACAGGTCACCACTGGGTGTGTCTCTGTTTATCAAACTGTATAACTGGATAATTTTGGAGAAGAACAGCCACGAGCCCCAGTTGTAGCTAGACTCACAAAGCCTTGTGCAAGTGTTGCCAGCTATGTGTCCGTGTATGTATACCGGCTGGGAATGTGGATGCATAGCCAGCAGTACCTCTGCTCCAGGTGCAGAGCTGTGTGTATGTAGTTCAAAGCACAGTGCGTCTATTTGTGGTTGTGGGATATTGCCTGTGTTATAACTTCTCCGAACATGTATGGCTGTTCGCTAAGTTTGTAGCTTTGCATGTCTGGGCATAGCTGTGTTGTGTGCATGCAGGTGTGCACCTGTCTTTGTGCATCTTTCTGTAAATATGAATAGCAGTGTGTCTGCCATGTCAGTGTCAGGAGCCATGTGTTCCAAGGAGTTACATTTGTGATTGCTTGTTTAGCTATTGTGTGCAGCTGTGTGTGCAGCTATGTTTGTCGTGTGTAATTTTGTGTTTGTGTAGCTGTGACTGTTGGTGTCTGGCTGCATGTCTAATGCTGTTCCGGTTGGTTGTATGCTCACAGCATCTGACCAAAGCCCTAAGTTGCTGGGACTTCAGTCATTGGCAATGAATCCTGAGCCTGAGCTGCAACGTGGAGGATCCGTCTCATTACAGGAAGTGAGTCCCTCTCCCTAACCACCACTGGGCGGGCCACTTTCACTCCCAGAGCGAGCCCCACCTTTCTCGGCCACAGGCCAGAGCTCTGTGCCCACCCAGATGCTGCCAAGAGCCGAGGTGCAGACGTGGCTGCAAACTGGCTCTTCACTGCACGGGCACTGTGCATCCCTCTTGGAGGGAGCTCTGGGTACTTCCACAGGAATCCATCCCTGAGGGACACAATTTCCTCTTTCCATTTCACAGAAGAGGAAATCGAGGCCCAGAGAGGGCAAGTAGAATGGTGGGCTGAGGGCCACAAAACGAGTGAGAGGGAGGCCAGGGCAGGTCCTTTGTCCTCAGCCAGAGCTCTAGAGCTCTACTCCCAACCAAGCTGCCTTTCCTCAGGCCTCCTAGCCTCCTCACTCCCCCCACTCACCCCTTCACCCAGAGGCCCTGTGGAATCTCCTGGCCCAAGCCTGGGGTCAACAAGGGGCAGGGCTGTGATGTGGGATTGGCCCAGAAGAGGTAGATTGGGCTCAGCCATTCCCAGTTGGGAAAGCTCCCAGTGACTTGAGGCTCAGATTCACAGATTTGGGAGGGTCCTGGGATGGAGGTGGGCAGTGGGTGGGAGTGTAAGGGTGACAGGCTCCCAGTACTCTGCAGAAATCAGTGGTTCATCTGTGCAAAAGCGAGTGTCATTCTCTAACTCTTACCAAGCACCAGTCCCTGAGGTTTACATCTCTTCTACCCTCACCACTTCCAACAGACACAAAACTCCAGTGACACTCCATCCCCAGACGTGGGTAATCTCACCTCCTTATAGATGAAGAAACTGGTGGGCTCTACTTCTTCTATTAGGACACCAACTCATTACTGCCCATGTCTACTCCAGGCTATCTGACACTCCGCGGCTTCAGTGACCCTTCCCTCTTTCCTGCTCTGAACCCACCCTTAGGGGCCATCCTTTTCCCAGACTCCTAGGGTCTCAGAATGTGCTGGAAAGACAGGTCTTCCTCGAGCACGTGGCCTGGATGGCGGGAGGAGGAGGGCCCTGGGACAGGGTGGAGTTATCCTCCCTTCTTTCCCCTCTCCGGGTATGCCCAGGCCCTCCTGGTCCCAAGGCCAGGCAACCGGGCAGCAGCCGAGGGAGGCAAAGATCACAGGGAAGATCAAACATTAACTTCAAGTCAGTCTGAGCTCTGGGATCCTCGCACTGAGCGCTCAGATCCCCGCAGGTAGGCCGTCGGCCCTGATTCCCCCTCCGGGTGGCGCTCCCCGCCCCGCCCCGCCTAGGCCTCCCCTTCCCCCACCCCACGGGCCCCGAGGGCGCTGCGGCTGCCCGGCACCTGTTCGGCCCCCGCCCGCCCGGGGCCGCACCCCGCCGCCAAGGGAAAGGAAAGTTGCAACAGAACAGCTTCTGGCGCCCCAAAGCTGTGGGGTCGCGGGACCTGGGGCTCTTCCCTCCTGTCCTCCAGATCCACTCCCGGGGTGTAGGGTAGACGCGGATCAGCACCCCTCATCAGGTCAGGCTTCTCTGCCCCTTCTCGCACCACCCAGGACTTTGGCATCGCCCCCCCTCCGGTCGCCTCTCCCCAGCTCCGCCGTCGTCGCCACTCCCCTGGCTTTGCACACGCCGTGTATCCCGGGACTCCAGAAGTCCTTTCCCAGGTCTGGTCTCTTCACTCGCTTTTCCGGGCCCTGCACAAGCTGTCCCGGGGCCCCCGAACTCTACTTGTCCTGAGGGATGTGCACAAGCCTCATCTACTCCGGGCACGCACGTTCCCGTCGAACCCCCAGCCGGCGCCCTGCACCATGCACAAGCCCACCCTGAGGTGCCCAGCAGCCCCCAAGGGGCAGAGAGCCCTGCACCAGCCGCGCCTCGCTCGGGTGCCTGAGTCCCGCACGCGCCTCCCGGGCGCCCAGCCAGCACGCGCCCCCGGGACTCCGGGCTCGCACGCGCCGCGCCTCCCGGGGGCGGGAGTTATGGCCCAAACTCTGCAGCCTCACCGTGTTCTTCCTGGCCACCATCTTCTCAAGCTTTTTGGCGATCCTCAGCAGCTCCTCTTCCTGGCCCATGTTGGCCCGCGACGCCCGGCGGGGCGAGGGGCGCAAGGGCAGCAGCCCGGCCTCGGGGGCAGGAACGCAAAGGCGGAGGGCGCGCAAGCCGCGCGGGCCCCAAACCCACACGACACACCGCCTGGCGGGGCGGGGCTCTCCCCACACACCCCTCCGGCCCGCCCGCCTCCCAGCCGTGGGGGGAGGGGTGGCGTGCACTAAATATAGATTTCAAGGACTCGCCCGGGCAAAGATTGCCCGCGCCGCCGGTCGGGCCTCCAGAGAGGGACCGGGCCGCGAGAGAGGGCTCTTCACCTCGGGCTCCTCCTGGAGGGCCGGGGGCTGAACGGAGATTTGGAGAGGAGGACTCTCTGGCGATGGGGGAGGCCGTCGTCCCGGGGCGAGGCCACCCTGTTGCGGCGAGGTGTGCGCCTGGAGATAACCCGGGAGCTCCGGGAAGGGCCTCTGCACTGTTTGCTGCGGCCCAAAGCAGGCGGACCTAGCCGTGCCTATGCCCAAGGGAAGGTAACTTGGTGTACTCGGATCACATTTTTGTGTACGATCATTAAACCCTACTTTTCTCTACCCTGTGCTCCTTCATTCGTGCACATCGCCTATGCACACACCTATATTCAGGCCCTTGTTGCCTTCTGTTCGTCACAGTGAGGTTCGACAGTTCTAACAAGCTTCCCGGGTGCTGCTGGTGGTGCCGTCCCAGGACTGCACGCTGAGCAGTAAGGGCTTGGGCGCTTAAGTGCGCCAAAATCTGAGAAATACTGGCTGACCCAGGTGCATGCATGCTCTTTATTTACTCAGGGTCAGACTACTGCCTCAGGCTACGGCCTCCCCCGGGGGGATTGGGTCTGGAAGGGTCATCTTAGGTGAAGGAGAGGAAACAGGATTGTGTGCCCCCACAGCTATGCACACATTCCTGTTTCCATGGAAGGAAGGGCCTTCCAAGTGTCTCCAGCAGACCTAGGAAGGGTACTTACACAACTGAGCTGAATTGACAGAAAATGATCTTTCTTGGGGGAGAGTGTTTAGGGACCTGGCGGGGAGGCATGAAAAGTGGTCCATGGTGTGTACAAGGTGAAAAGCTTGGGGTATTCAGTGAAATCTGCAGACTTTGCTGAGAGAAACTTAGCAAATCCCATCCCAGCCTGGGTCATGAAGATAGCAAGGTGTGAACTTACCTGGCTTCTGACAGCTACTGTGTGATCTGGCACCCAAGTAGGAAGGGCTGGGTTTTCCATTCATTCGATAACTATGCTTAAGAATCCAAGCATCAAACAAGAAACAGACACAGTCCTGCAAGCTTGAGATTTGGTCTATGGGCAAGAGAAATCCTAACCAAATTTGGATACAATCAAATCTGTATTATTACAGCTGGGGTGAGGGTCAGGCAGAAGGGGAGGATACCTTAAGGACACATCTGAGGGAAACTGCACCGGTTGGGGTATCATTTCCTCTGACGAAACGACATTTAAAATTTGGGTGGAAGTGCAGAGTGGCAGTTGAGGTTAGGCGGGAGAAAGTGTTCACCTAAGAGAGGAAGAAACATTCATTCATTGAATATATACTTACTGAGCACGTACTCTGTGCCAGGCAGTTCCAGCCCTGTGCATTTGAAGAGGAAAGTTGTGCTCCTAGAGTCCCTTATGTGCAAAGCTTAGGGATGTGACGGTGTTTAGTGTGTCAAGATTGGAAAAAATGGTGTGGCTGTAGCACAGAGATGGGCAGAAGGCAGAGGTGCCTGAGATCTGATTCCAGAAAGCGTTGTAGATCACTTTTAGGTTAGACTTTAACAGCTAGGGATTGGGGGAGGTCCCTTGGCCAACTCCCAAGTAACTGCAGACAGCTGTCCCTTCAACCAGAGGGGCTTGCTTGCCTTTAAAAAAAAAAAAAAGATTTGATTTCCTCAAATTTCTACTCACTTTCCACCCTGAGTTTTGTGACATCAAAAGAAGCAAAGACTCCTATATCATTAAGCTTGAAGGACCCTAACAAGTCCAGCCCCTTCACTGTACAGATGGGAAGACTGAGGCTCAGAGAGGGCTAGGGTTGCACTGCTCAACCGCATCACACTGTTGGTACCTGAACAACAGTATCTGAAAGGGTATCTCGCTGCGACCCTCCTGACTCAGAATGACTCAGGAGACACGGGCCCATGCAAGAGATTTTATTGTCTGAAGGAGAAAGTGGCTGCCCCAGACGGGGGTGGGGAGAGAGGGAAAGAAAGAGAGAGAGAGGGAGAGAGAGAGAGAGAGAGAGAGCTCAGGGAGAGCAGGGGGACGGAGAGACAGAGACAGAGACAGAGAGAGCAGTGGGACAGAGAGACAGAGATAGAGACAGAGATAGAGACAGAGAGAGCAGTGGGACAGAGACAGAGAGCGAGCGACAGAGAGAGCGAGAGAGCAGCGAGATAGACACACAGACAGAGAGAGGGAGGGCAGCAGTGTGGTGCCTTTTATTGTGGCAGAGCCACTTGGCCTGTTGCTTTGGGGGAGGGTCGGATGTTTAGAGATAAGGCGGGGTCAGCCCCAGGCAGGCCCAGGCATAATTTTCAGGGGCTTATGTGCTTGGGACCATGGGGCAAAAGGAGGATAAATCATATATTCTTACAGGGCCCACCACGTCCCCCTTCTGCCTCCCCGGAAGCCACTGGCAGGCAGTTCCTGGACACCGCTCCAACTGTTCCCACGTCTAAGGGCTTCAGGGCAGCCTGAAGTGTCTGGGAATTGACAGCCCCAGGAAGGACCCCCCTCCTCAGCCCACGAGAGCCCAGAGTTGGTGGTAAACACACCGATTTCTTTCCTCTCAGTGGGACAACCTGCAGGCGTGTTCTGATCAAATATAGGCTCTCAAAGTCCCCAATGAGATAAGCCCTGGTTGCTCACGGTAGTAGACCCTCACTCACATTTTATTGCTTTTTGACCTTCTATTTCACTTCCCTACCCCTCGCTATGTTTCCTTGGATCACCTCACAAACAACTTGCCCCCAAACCCTTGTCTCAGGGGAAATGAAATTGGGGTAAGAGCTCAGCTGCAGGTCTCCAGATTCCTAGTCCAGTAGAATTTCCTCCACACCAGGGTTCCTCAGCCTTGGAACCATTAACATGTTGGACTGGGTAACTAACTCGCTGTGGGAGCCTGACCTGTGTACTCTAACATATTTTGCAGCACCCCTGGCCTCTAGCCACTGGACACTAAGGGAAACGTCTTTGTTTTCCAGGCCAAAATCACCCCTGGTTGCAAACCACTGCTCTACACCAGGATGTCGAACTTAACTGGCTTAGAGAAAGAACTCCAAGCCCTAAGATTCCCTCCCGTTCCCCACTGCTCTTCAGATCACATAAATGAAACCACTAGAATTTACTCAAAAAAATCTTTTATTAGAGATGAGTGAAGTAACAAATCTGAGATGAACAAAACCAAACCTTGGGGGATTCCAAAGACAACCGTGTTCCTGTGGGATCACAGATCAGTCTGGTCTCCAGGGTGAATGGCCCAGCTCCCCAAGCCAGACTGCTGTGTGGGCCACTGGCACCCTCTGGCCTCCCTTTTGGCCTGTCCTGTCCCTGCCAGGGCCAGCATGCAGTGACCGTTAGAGGTGTGAGAGGCTGGTCATGGGCGATGGTGTGTCTGTTTTCAAAGATGGGGCTGAAAGCCATGGTGGAATTTCTGACACTGAGAAGCAGATCCTGCATGTCTGCCCTTCCATTTCTACCACTCTCCTTTCTCCTTTCATGGCCCTTTCCTCCCCTGAGGCTGGAAAGCTCCTGAGTTGACCAAGAGAAAGAGGAGAGCAGTGAAGATCCATCATCCCAGACCATTCCTTTCCTTCCTGCTCAATCAAGGAGAGTAGGCAAATGGGGGTGAGCCTTACTTTATTTCTTGGCTAGGAAATATACAAGAGGTTTCTGGGAAAACTGTGCTGTCCCTCAAAAGGAGTGATATTCAGAAGATTGACTTAACAGCTACGTATAGCATGGGCATTGACCAGTCAGAATGGATGAGGGCTGTAGACAACTGCAATTTCAAACAGGTGTAAACTAGCTGATTGTCAGTCTGCCCCTGAGCCCAGGACCATCCCCTGGAATCTAGCCCTGCCCATTCCCAAGCCCAGCTTCCTGGATTAGCTTCCCAGCAAGGGGCCACATCTGCACACCCTTGCCTTATTCATGTGCCATCTGGACTTTTTTCAGAACTCAATAGAGGAATACTAGTCAAATGAATGACTGAGAAGACAGTCCCTAGTCTGGTGGAATCCCTGGGCCAGGCATGGAGGATGATGAAGGTGAGCTGGTCCTACTCTTGTAGACCACAGACTGATGGAAGACACACAGCCCTTACTGAGGAGGGACTGAGGATTCTGCATCTGAAACTAGCTCTGGAGTACTTAGATCCAGCCACAGGGTTCCCTGGTCTCTCGGAGGTAATGACATAGAGGGAAAAGAACCACCATCGGCTCTTAGATGGAAGGGCCTGGTGTCCCTGGCAGGGGCAGGGTCGGGGCCTATGGTAGGAAGGAAGGTGGGGGCCTATGGTAGGAAGGAAGGTGAGCCTCAGAGGTGCAGGAGAGCAAGACCTGAGAGAATGAACATCTCAGCTCCTCAGTCTTGTGGGCTCAAGTCCTAACTCTGAATGCTGGGGTCCTGCATGGGGACAGTTCAGACATGCAAGGCCCAGCAAGGAGCTAGTCTTTGCAAAACCTGCAAAAACTTGCTAGGAGAACTCCAATCCTTGAGCCCTGCCCTTCAGTGAAGCCAATCTGAGGAGAGAAGGATAAAAATTGACATTTTCCAAGCACCTATTATATACCAGCTGTTTATCTCACTCAGCTTCACAACTGACCTATTGTAGGTAGATGAAATTATCCTCATTTTAGACATTGAAATTGAGGCTTGAAGAAGTGAAGCCAGTTTTCCAAGGCCTCCATATTCTCAAGCCTGTACTCTTACTATCGCACGTCTCAACCACAGGCGTCAACTAAATGCAGGGTGGTGAATACTTGGTTGTAGACACAGATTTGTGTCTGGTGCTGGACTTTGATGCACTGAGGGTGATGATTCCTCAGAGAAATCTGGCTGCTGCCCCTGCCATCCCCCACTCCCAACAGGGACAGCCAACGCCATCCCCGGGGAATCCCTAGGGGAATAGGAACAGAGGCGGCTTCCTTCTCGGCACACCTGGCCCTGTCCCATGCTTACTCCCAGCTTCCTCAACTAAATATGTGCGATTGTGTGAGACTTCGTGATTCAGCAGGAAGAAGCCCAATTAAGGGTGACAGCTCTTACCTTGTCCCTGTCACATCCCTCTATGCCTGGGAGCCGCCAGCCTCAGCGGATTCCAGGAGACTCCTGCACAAGGGGAGAGCCAGGCAAACCAAGGGCTGGTACACAGCCGCCCGAATCCCGGCCCATCTGCAAGGAAGTGGTTCTCTTCTCCGAGTGGCCGGCATGGCTGACTCAGCTTTGCTCACCCTCCCCTGGGGAGCAGCCAGAGCTTGGGTCTCCTCCCCTCTGCCATTCCCTGAGTCCTGGGCTCTCCCCTGCATCACCCATCCTGAGCTGGAGCGGGAAGGAGAAGCTCAGGGGCTGCCTGAACGGCGGCCGCCTGGCTCCACATGTACACAATCCTGGCGAGAGGTCTCCTGCCCCAATACACCTACTCTTGAACACCTCTGCCTCCCTCGTACCCGCCACCACCCGCCACACCGCAGTCCCAGAGCTCCTACCGGCGTGTTCCTTCTGGGCGGAAGCTGCCTGGCTGGGGGACAGTCTTCCAGGCCCCGGCCCCCCCGCCGATAGGAGCGAGTGCTCTCAGAGCTGGAAGGCAGGGAAAGGCCGATGTGACCCCGGTGCCCGGAGGGCCCCTCAGAGTGGGGACAAAGGGCTGAGGGCTTTAGATGGGTGGGTAGAGAGTCCATGACCGGCTGCAGAGGCCTGGAGCTGACCTCCAGAGGGCTCTGGAGATTTCCCCATGTCTGTTCCCCAAGCCCCAAACTTATAGGGTTTGCAAGGAAGGTTTAGGACTGGAGTCTGGGTTGGAGGTGGACTGAGAGCCTCTAGAACAAGCTACACAGGTGGAATAAAGCCTACTCTACGCCGACTTCAGCTCCTCCCCGGCTTCCCAGGCCAGACTCGGGAGCATGCGCAAGAAGTGGGAGGAGGTCGGATCAGCCCCTACTGAATGTTCAGCGTTCTGTATCAGTCGTGTGCTCAGAGCTGGAAGGCATCCCAGTTTTCAGGTGGGCACCATTTAGAGGTGGGGAAATAAATGCACAGACAGGTCAGGATACTTGCCCGGGTTGCACAGTGGGGCTCTCACCAACCTGAACCTGACCGGGGGATACATCTCCACAGGGGTGGTTCCAGATGTCACGCTGGGTCGAGAGGGCCCTGGGGGCTCCCAGGAGCCCTCTTCAGAGCTGGGTGGGGTTTGGCTGGGACCCCCGGGTTCCACAGGACTTGTGAGGCTGGAGGAGGAGGAGGCTGGACTTCCCAGGCTCTCAGGGGCCCCAGGGGGCTCTGAGCTCAGGCTGGAGACTTCAGAATGATCTGGAATCAGAAGTGATAAAGCTTGTCTTTATCAAAGCAGTCTTTGCTCTCTAGGATCTCTCATGGCTCTCTCCCTGCCCCACTCACCCCTTCCTCTCCAGCACTCCCCTTCAACTTTTCCTAGCCAGGCTTCAGCCTCATTCATTCATGAAAACCAGGCCATACTGATGCACAGTTTTGTTCTGCTCAAACCTTCACCTCTGTCTGGATTCTCCTGCCCATCCCTTAGGCTCAGTTCAGATGCCACCCCCACCAGGATGCGTTCCTAAGCCACCCCCACCTCCACTCCCAACAGGACATGCTCCTTGCCTCCCCTGATTTCCCAGAACAAGCCTGTTTGTTCATTTTAACAGTTCTTAAGAACAGCCAGTCACTGGCTGTGTTAGGTGCTAGAGATAACAGTCAACAGAACACAGTGCCTGTTCTTTTGGGGATTTACCATCTATACCACATTGTGCCTTATATTAGAAATGAATTGCATTCCAGTTTTTATTTCCCCCACTAGACTGTGTCTCAGTAGCTCCCGAAGTATTTGAGACACAGTGTATTATCAATAAACGCTTCTTTCCCTTTGCTTTTAAGTGAAGCATTGACAAATTTGAGTAAGACAGACCTGGGTTTGAGTCCTGGGGACTTATTAGCTGTGGGGTCTTGGGCCTGTTACTTAACATCTCTGTTCCTTGGCCTGTAAGGGGAGAATGATCACCCCATCTGACAAATGATCATGAGGATGGGATGGACTGACGCATGCACTCTTAGCTCAGTGCCCCAGCACACAATAGGCCCTCAGTGAGTGGCACGGTGAGTGGCAGCCAACCATACCTGCACTGGCATGTCCTGCACGCCCCTGGACCATAGTCCGAGAAAGGTTTTTGACAGGCAAGGGTGGGGGACAATCCTCGCTCGGATTCTGAGAGGCAGCCGGTGCCATGCTGGTGACGGTCTCATACGTCTTGTTGCTGATGTCTATCCTCCCACTGGCCCAGCGGGCCTGGGTTGGGGGCTTCAGAGGGCAGCGCTGCGGGGCAAAAGTGTGGGAAGCAGGATAGCCTGGTTCCCCCAGGCCTGCCCTTCCCACCCCCACAGATCAGGCTGGCTCTTTCCTAGATGCCCAAGAGACGGGGCTGGGACCCACCTTTTCCTCCTCGTCCTCCTCGCTGTCGGAGCCAGGTTCTGTGGAAATGCCCCAGGAGTAGTCCACGTGCAGAGGGAAGACGAGGGTCCCAGACTGGGCCTGCTCCAACTGCCAAAAACAAAGGCTTGGCAGTTCAGAGGGTCAGGGGCTCAGTGGAGGGAGAGAAAGGGCCAAGGGCTCCCCCTCCATCCCTAGACCTCACCAGCTCCTCACACTCCTTGTGCTCTTTCTTCCTGGCTATGTCCAGAGCTGTCTCTCCTGCCTCGTTCACTGTGAGGGGTAAAGTTAGGGGTCATGAGCAGGGTCAAAGAGGCATTATAGCTTAGAGGTTAAGATGGGCCTCCGGTATCCAATTGTGTTGGCTCTGCTGCTTCCTGGCTGTG
Source organism: Manis javanica (assembly GCF_040802235.1). Lineage (NCBI taxonomy): Eukaryota > Metazoa > Chordata > Mammalia > Pholidota > Manidae > Manis > Manis javanica. The sequence continues at coordinate 17,385,125 of NC_133159.1, forward strand.
TGACCTTGGGCAAGTTACCTAACCTCTCTGGGCCTTGATTTTCTTATCTATAAGATGAATATGATACTTGTAACTACCTGATGAAGTCGTTGTGAGGATGAAATGAGTAAATATGTGTAGAATACTTGGCCCACTACCCGGCACATGTTAAATAGTAAACAGTGGCTATTATAATCACTATTACTCAGATTCAGCTAATATTTATTTAGATACTTTTAGGAACACTATTTAATTCTACCCTCTTCGCAGGTCAGTGATATTATCCCCATTTTACAGATGAGGAAGCTGAGGTTCGAGAGGTAAATGGACAAACCGCAAGGTTACAGAGGTGGTCAGAGGCAAGCTAGGACTAGAACCCAAGTCTGTGTGCAAAGTCCATGCTTGTTACTAGAGCTCTCTGTTTGGAAAAGAGGCAGGACGTCCCCCCGCCCCAGGGGCAGTCAGGAACAGGAGTCTGAGGGAGGCGGTGCCGGGGCCCTACCTCCGCCAGTGGATGCTCTCCCTTTCAGCAGCAGCTTGAGGCAGTCGGGCTGGTTGTAGAGGGCAGCACAGTGCACAGCGCTGTTCCCGTCAGCAGCTTTGGCATCCAGGTGACCACTAGGTGGGGTGGGGCCGGGGGAGAGGTCAGGAGGAAGGAAGGGGAACAGACAGGGGAGGGGGCCAACGTCAGGGAAGAGGAGGCAGGAGACCAGAAGAGGAAGGGAAGCGGGGAGTGTGAGGAGGCGGGCAGACACGCAGGAAGGTTCTCACCCATTTTGGATGATGAAATCCACCAGGGGCAGGGAGGCCTGGTTGGCGACTCTGACAGCCAAGTGCAGGGCGAGCTCTCCAGGCGCCTGGATACAGGTCCACACCTCTGAGTTCCCCCAGTTTATCTGCCCCAACCCAGTAGTACCCTCTTAAACTTTTACTGCCTCCTGACACCTCCAGATATGAAGCTGCCAGAACCCGAGGGAGGAGTGGGAGTGGATGGAACCTCCTGTCTGGGAGGGGGGAAAGGCCATTCCTCACCTCTTCCTCCAGTGGTTCTGCCTCCTCTTGCCCCTAACAGAAGGTGTTCCCCAAATTTGGTCCTGGGCCCCGGGCTCCTTTCTCACTGCCCCTTGAGACCTCAGCTCACCTCACGCTTCCAGCCTTCACTCATGGGTGGGCTGTTCCAAATTCTTAGCTCACCGGAGTGCTCTATCCTCACTGCGCACTGGATGCCCCAAGATATCAGGCAGAACAGCTCAAAGACATGACATCCAATTTTGATGTCCAATCAATTAGCAGCTCCTATCGATTTAATCTTTCAAATGTCTCTAATATCTTTTCGCCCTGGCTCACATTTGTTACTGGAATCTCTAATGCAGTGGCCTTCCTGATCTAATCTGACCCACCCTTAGCATTTCCACAGCTATTCAAGAACAGAAGAGATGCTAACATTTACTGCACAAATTTTATGCACTTGGCCCTTTATGTACATGATATAATTCTCACTTCAACCCGGTGGGTGCTATCATTAACCTGTTGTACAGGTGAGGACATGAGACTCAGAGAAACTAAGTAACTTGCTCTGGATCACACAACTAGGAAAAGACAGAGCCAGGACTCCAGCCCAGCTCTGCTTGCCTGAAGTGCTCTCTCCCATTTACCCCTCTGATGGAAAGAGTCTGGGCAGACGTCAGAGATGGGGCAGGGGGGAGGAACGGCAGGTTCTAGAGAAGGGGGTGGTGGTGGAGTGTGAGAGCGCGGCTGGATTATAAGCGGCCCTTGGAGATGGTTCTCACCTGCCCCTCAGGCCCTGGCAGCAGCTGTCCAAAGTCATGCCCATTTGCGAAGGCCTCTAGCACTGACAGGAGGTCCCGGTTGCAAATGGCTGTCCAGAGCCTCTGCGGCTCAGGCGTAGACTGCCGGGCAAACCTGTGCTCCACATACTTGGCCACAATATAGTCTCTGCGGCTGCTCCTGTGAAAGACGACCACGATTTCAGAGCAAGGGCCATTTCCACCCAGCTGACCCTTGGAACCATCCCACAGGTGATAGGGACCTCCTTGTTCCCAGAACCCTATCCGGGACTGTTCCAGAACTGAGGCTACCCTCTCTGCAGACTTCTGGCCCGAGATCCTCTGAGACCCTGGGAATTGGGAGAGTGGAACCCCCCAGTCAGGATGTCCCTCCATCTGAGAATCCCCTTACATGTCACTCTCAGCTGAGGGTTTGGGGCCTCCGTGTGAGGGCAGCTGGGCCTCCATGACCTCATTAAAGCGCGAGTTTCCAATGTTTAAGGCCAGCTGTGGTGGCGAGAAAGCAGCGCGGGCGAGATCGCGTGGTTAGGACAGCGCCCCCTGGAGGACCGCGCTTCCAGAGGACCCGCCCCCCGCCCGCTTTCTGGCAAGTCAGGATCCTGCCACACCTCATCCCGCGCTCAGATCAAAATACGCCCTCAACCCCGCCTCTGGCCCCGCCCCAACCTCACCAACAACTCGGAGGGGCAGAGCAGGTCCAATGTGAGGGATTGCATGCGCGAGAAGCGCACACCCAGCTCGCGGTGGACGCCCGAGCACTGGATGCAGGTGAGCACGCCCAGGTTGGTGCTCAGCCACGTGGGTTCTGGAAAGTAGGGCAGCTGTGCCTGGAAGTGCGGCCCCTCCCCTCCCCTTCCACCTCCCTCCTCGCGGCTCCACGGCCAGACCTGCAGCCCTGCAGTCACAGCACTGGCCATTCCCGGGCCTGCTCTTCACTTCGGCGATGAGCAGCTTCGTGAGGTCCTGGGGCTCCCCGTCCAGCGCAGCGCTCCCCCAGGGCCCCGGGCCGCCGCTGGACTCCCCGAGGAAGGCACTGCTCAAGGCTTCATCCTTGCTGTTCTGCAGCACTGACACCCACCTGTGGAGTGTGCAGGGTGGCATGGGGTGACACCCGCAGTAGTGGGGTCCTCTGACAGGCCCAGAGACTGGGCCTTGGGTAAGGCCACGTTATCCCCTCCCCCAGGCTGGCCGTGGGAGGGCACTCACGCCTCACACTCATGTTCGTCCTCCGCCTGGAAGTGGTATGTCCTGCTGTCTGTGGGGAGAAGAGTGGCTGTCTGGCTCACAGAAACCATGCTGGCCTTCCCTGGGCTCAGAGAGCCTTCACCCAAACCACTGGGTCTGCTGGGGCTTTTGTCCCTGTGGGCCCAGGCTCTGCCTAGTGGGGAATGGGGCAGGTAACGACAGCCACCAGCAGGAATCACCTCCAGAATAGAATCCCAACAAGGCCCCTCTGCCTGAAGCCCTGGTTCCAGGGTCTGGGGAGGTTTCCCAGGGCACAGGACACCCCCAGCTCAAAGGCAGGATATCCTCTGAACTTACTGCAACACCCCACTTGGCCTCTCAGCCCTGTCTGTTCTCCCTGCTCCCTATCTCTCCCCCTTCCTCCAGCCTGTACCAGCTGCCAGAGGGTTGTGCCCAAAGTTCTGCTCTAATCATGTGCCTCCCCTGCTCCAGGACTCTCCATGGCTCCCTATTGCCAGGAAATAAGATCTAAACTTTTAAGAGGCATTCCCAGGCCCCATCTCCCACTACTCCTATGTGAACCCTGCCCTCTGGCCAAACTAGCCAGACCCACTCTCCTGCTTGCACGCTTTTCATCACACCACTCGTCTCCTGAAACATCCCCCGCTTAACACTGCGTTCTGTGTCCTTCAAGGCTAAATTCCAGTGCTTTTCTCCTCCTGGTTCCCCACAACAGGGTAGGCCGTCCCTCTCTCCAATCTTTGGTGGTGCTAGATGTGCACCTCTCTTTTGGACACTCCCTGTCATCTTGCAGTCCTGGGTTCCCACATCACATCCGTGCCAGAGAGTTCGCAGAGGATGAGATCTAGGTGTTTCTAAGCCTGTGTTGGCCCCCATGTAAGGCCTGTGGCCAAAGGCTCCAAAGGATGAAAAGTGAAAATTTTACTTTAAGATAATAATTTCAAAAGCCAAATTACCCAAATCCTTTTTAATATACTTTACAGAAATAATCATAGTTAATGTGGGATGTGGGTGCTTTTTAATGTTTAATGTGACGTAGGGCGAGGCCTCTAGAAAGAGTGCCCAGGGCCTAAGCAGTCATGCCGGCAGCGGCAGCTCTTTGGTGAATGCGTGTGGACTTGGACGCAGGCCCCTGACTGCAGCCTCCTGGGAGCTGGCAGGTCTCTCAGTGGGGCCCTGGGCAGCTGTGGGCGAGGGAGCAGGGACTACTCACGGGTGACCAGGTCGAAGCACTTTTTCTCCTCAGGGTTTGGCCTCACTTGGCACGTCAGCAGAGTCAGCTTGACTGGGGGCCTGTTTATCTGTGGGAAGTTGGGGGTGGAGGATGTATGTGCTACCCTGGGCTTCCCAAACTCCTAGGGCTCTGTTTCCCAATCTGTGAAACGGGTACTAATAATCCTGTTCCAGTTTACGCCTCCCCTCTCCTGGCATCTCAAGGGCGTGGACTGTGGGCCAAGAGTGGGTTGGGGACTTTGGGTCCCATCCTTCCTCCCACAGGGATCTCCAGCAACCCGGATCCAGTTTGGGGGCCGGTCTTGAAGAAAGGACTTGACACTTGTCTACTCAGAACACCAGGAGGGAGAATTCACTGTGTCCTGAGATACCCCCACCCCACCAGGCTCACCATGCTGTGTGAAATGGTCAGGCAGCCATACTTGACTCCACACTTTCTTTTCTGCCATACTCTTCGAATTCTAGGACCCAAAAGGATAGACAGTGACCCTTCCTTCTAAAAGTGACGTCTAATTCCTTCGTATCAGAAGATAGTTCTGGACCAGGTTGCCAGCTACAGGTGCATTAGCTCCAGCCACATGTCTCTACCTCTTCCATCCCCTGACTCTCCACCACCCCTCATTTTCTGGAGCTTTCTTCTGATAGAGGAGGCACAGCTGTGCCCTAAGGAAGCTCCCAGTCTGACAGGGGAAACACAGCCCCACTCTCTGGAATCCTTAGTCTAAAGGGGACCATGTGACCTTGGCCTTCTGAGAGCTTCTAGTCTGATGGAGGGGACACAGCTCCCAACTTCAGGTGGCCCCTAGTCTGAGAGGAGGATCAGGCTCTTGACCACAGCAAATGAATTATAGTTAAGGACAATGCAAGACAAATATTGAGACCTCAAAATAAGAAATCAGCAAATCCTGTAAGAGATGAGTATTAATTGGTAGAACAAAGTTATTCTTCTCTGATAGAAACTGATTAGTAAGTAGAAACATGAACTCATTCCATCAGGGCCTGTGCATATCAGACTGATTTTTTACACCAGAGAGCAAGGCACAGTCCACACTTTCACTTCCAGGCATACTGAGTATATTGTAAAGATTAAGGATGAGCGGATGGGGACTGTCTAGGGCATAGTAAGTGCCCAAAGTGTGAGCCACTGCTATTCTTCAAGTTAAGAACCAGTGATTTTAGCAGAAGTCCACATAATGATTTTACATTGCCAAAGTGGAAGGTCCTGGAACCCTCGGTGTCTATAAATATTAAGTCCCTTTGGGCAGCTCCCTCAACCCTGGTATTTACTAGCTGTGTGGCTTTGGGTAAATTACTTAAGCTCTCTGTGTCACTTACCCATCACTCTTCTTATAGAGAAAGCCCACCTTCTCTGTCCCAAACTGCTTGTTGCCCTGGTGCTGGTGGATGCTGTAGCCACCTCCTGAGTTCTTCCGGCTCAGATTCTCCTGTTCCTTGGACATGCAAAGGAGACCTCAGGGTGTCTGGGTAGGAAGAGCCCCCTTCTGCGGGGATCTTACCCAGAGAGACATCTCAAGGGGCCCTGGGTGGTTTTCCTTCTCTCCCTCCCTCCCTGGTGGGTCTGAGAAAATGGACTTTGTTTTTAGATGATGCAGGGGCTGACCTCTCTGCTCTCAAGCTGCAGCGTCCCCCGGAGGGAGTCCCGGAGCTGGGTCAGCTTCTGCAGCTCCTCCTCCTGGGCTTGACGCAGCTATGACAGAGGGTGGGACCCCATCATCAACCCGCAGATGAGCCAGATGCAGAGCCCAGACCCAGAGCAGTGGGGCAGCAGCCTTGCTGCCAGGGCAGGAGCCAGCTCTTCCACACCCACAGTTTCTCCCAGAAGGACAGGGCCTTGACCACATGAGCAAGGGTGACACCTGACTTACTGCATGTACTGAGGCCGCCAGCTTCTCAATGAAGGGGGAAAGGCTCTGAGCAGCCTTCCAACCATCTTGGAAAAAGCTGAGGTGTGAGGCCAAACATGGGACCAGAGAGAGAGATGAAAATGAGAGATGAGTGAGAAGTATAGAAGTTGCTCTAAGGCTCATAGGGCACCTGGGGGCAATACAGCCTGACAGTCAAGAGCAAGCACTCTGGAGTCAGTATCTTTACCCACAAGATTTACCCACAAGCTACCAGATCCCACTTGCTAGCTGTGTGATGTTAGTAAATCTGAGCCTCAGTTTTCTCATCTATAAAATGGGGATAATAACTGTACATGCTCACAGAGCAGTTGGGGGATTGAGTGAGATCAAGTGTGTAAAGTACTTAGTGCCTGACCTAGTGAGCACTCAATAGAAAGCATTACCAACAGGTGCAGACACACAAGGTAGTCCTTGAGGGTCTGCCAGACGCTGGGAATGGCCTTGTTCTTTGTTGCCTGAAGGGTTAAGGGGCAAGGTCATGGCAGTAGGGTGGGGACGCAGGGAGAAACCTACTTGTGCTGGGCATGGAAGAACTTGATGAGGCTCTGCAGGAAATCAGGACCTTGCTTCATCTGGCTCTCCCCAGCTTTCAGCAGATACTGCACAGAGGCAGGGCAAGATGTGAGCAGAACAGAACGCTCGAAGGCAGACAAAGGGCTGCAGTCCCCACCCCAGGCTAATCCTCTTGGTCCCTGATTGAACCTTGGTGACAGCTCAAGGGCCATGTGGCCAGGACCCGAGCTGAGCCTCTGGGGGTTCTGGAGAGGCAGACAGGAGGACATCCGGCCCGCCCTCACCACTGGAGCTCCCCGTACCTCACACATGTGCAGCTGGAAGATGCGCCGCTCTCTCTGTGTGTCCTGGGCCACTTCCCCAGGGCTCCCTCCTGTTACCCTGGCCCGGTCCCTCTCCTTCTCCAGCTTGACCCTAGGACCCAATGAAAGAGAGGCCTGAACACCTCTCCCTATCCCCTCTCACATCCCACCATCCACACTTGCTCCTCTGCCACACGGGAGAGAGGGGCTCCCCGGGTGCCAGCTGTGTGGTGGGACTGGGGTACAAAGAGGAACTAGGCGGATTCAGGGAATCCACAGGCTAGTGGGCAGGAAGACTGAATCAAATCTCAGCAGTGAGAGGGTGATGGAAGAGTAAAATGGGAGCCCCGACTTCATCTGGCTGCTCAGGAAGTGAGGTTTGAGCTGGGATCTTAAGTCTGAGAAGCTGCCTTGGAGGAAACTAGGGCTGGTTAGGAGGCTCAGACCATGTAAGAGCCCTGAGGCAGGAGGGATCTGGGCTCATGGGCAAAGAGGGAGAGGGAGGTGATTCCAGGTTAGGTAATTCCAGGCCATCCAGGGCCTAATTCAGACCTTGTTATGGGAAGGAGATGAAGGTTTTTATGCAGGGAGGTGAGGGGCTCAGATTAGGGTCCAGTAGGATCTGGAGTGCCCAGTTCTGATTTTGGTGGAAGGGATTTAGAATCATGTGCGTTAGAAGACTTCAAAGTGCCTTCATTCTTCTGAGCCATGAAGTGTCCCATTTAAAGCTTGGAAAACCTCTGGTGTTCTTTTCTTTGTAAGTGGAGACAGAAAACACTTCCCATCCTTGTAGCTAAGAGTAACCTGGGCCTTCCCTCTATAGATCTGAACTGTTGGCTGTTTTCCCTCTTGGGGGATGGGTAGAACTGTATGTAAATGGCTTCCTGGAAATCCCACACCCATCAGACCACCCGATCCCAGCCAGGAGAGTTTTCCACATCTGGGGCTGGGTTGGGTGCATGGGACCATGTAAAGGACACATCTTGCTTAACAGCTTTGCTGCCACTTGAGTGCCAGCCCTGAGCAGAGAAGATGCATGTGGGATACATTACGGGCTGCCTTGCCTCCCCTTTCTGAGCCTGTCTTTTCATCTGGAAAGTGGGGGTCCTTATCGGTACCCAGATGAGTAATGTATGCAAAAGACTTAGCACACAGCTATATTATATGGTCCCCTCCAGGCCTCAGTTTTCCCACCTGTAAACTGAGGAAGCAATGGCCTAGAATGAGTTCTCAGGTCCCTCCTGGCTCCAAAGTTCTGGGCCCTACAAGTCTGGCCTCTGGGATAATGTTTATATGCAGCATCTGTCCTTGAAGACCTGTAGAGCAGGTTCTCAACCTTGGAACTGCAGACATTTTGACCAGATAATTCTTTGATGTGGGGGCTATTCTGTGGATGTAAGTTGGTCAGCAGCATCCCTGGCCTCTACCCATTAGAGGCCAGTAGGATCTCCGCAGTTGTGACAACCAGAAAGGACTCCTGGGGGTGAAGGTGGGGATGCAAAATTGCTCCTGGGTGAGAACCACTGCTCTAGAGCAGGGTTCTGCAGGGTTTGTTCATTGCCTTCAATTTTCTTAGCAGTGGCTATTTTTCATTTTCCTAAAGCTTTATGATACCCCAAGAAGGACTTTGTGGCAGGTAGTGGAGTTAGGATTTGGACTGACCCTGTGAACCTGGGGGTCAGGGCGGATGCTTTTCTGGGGATCTGAAGATGAGCAGCAGAGAGAGAGGCTGCAGTGTGTTAGCGACAACAAGCCTAGCAGCTGGCTAAGGAGGGAGACTTAGCAGGCACAGCCATTGGAGGGAGCAGGGGAATCTCTTGGCTACATTATTACCGTATCTCTGAATACTGAAAAATAAAAAATAAGCTAAATGTCTATCCACAGGAAGTGCCTAAAGAAATTGTGCTATGTTCTTACATAGGAATACTATACAGCTGTTAAAAAGAGGACAAGTGATATAAGCTGACAGGAAAGATACCTGCTTCAGAGTAAATGAACAAAAATGAAGCCACAATATAGAAATGTGGGTTCTGGATTTGAATAGCAGCTCCCTCATTTACTTAACCTTTATCATCTTTCCAAGCTTCAGTTTCCCCATTTCAAACATGAGACTCATACTGCCTAGTTCTCAGATGATATAAATGCTTGGGAAACATTTAGTACAGTCCCTGGCATATGGTAAGCCCTCAATAAATGGCAGGATTATGAAGATGCTAATGATACTGGTGATTATAGTAATAACTATTGGTGAGTCCTCTAGATAAAAAATTTTCAGCATAGGGTACTTTCTTATTTACTTGATATTTTTTATAGGGGGGCTAGTGGAGATTAAAGGATAGAAACTAGTTAATTTAGGATGAAGATAAGCTGCGAAGTACTGTATGTGGCTTTGTAAATTGCCTGTCCCTCCACCTCAGCTATGGTAATTTAGAGATTTACCCACAAAGTCTCACATAGTCTCCTGAGAGGACTGACACACCTCAAACTAATAGCTGACGAGCACTTTCTATTCTACTGCACACATCCCCCAACCAGAAAACAGCAACTCCACTCCCTCCTGTCCTCAAAGGGTCACCAATATTTTATGAACATTTCCAGTGTCAGGGATATTTTTATTTCCTCTAAATGGAATTGTTGTGGAAGGAGTGAAATGAAATAGTGAGTGAAAAGCACTGAAATGCTAGTTCCTATGAAGACTGAGGTAACTGGGGGAGCTGACTACCCAAGAGTCTAATATTCAGAAGATGGGGAATGGGGGAGTGAGGAGGTCAGGGAGGAGGGTGGGGGGAAGGGCATGGAAATGAATCATGCACCTGCCACCCTGCCACCTTGAACCACCTCTCCTGTAACGCCTTTTACCAACCACCCTTCCCTCCACCCAAAAACAGTGACCTGCCTTTTTCTGCCACCTCTCTGCTGATACTGTCCTTATGGCATTGGCACTTTGTATTTTCCTTACTTAATGGCCCACCTTTCTTGTCAAATCGTGGGATCCACTAAGGCAGGGACTGTGGTGGTGGTTTTCTCCTCCTGTCTTACATATGAATTGGGGATAGTAAGAGTACCTTTCCTTGCCAAGGGGAATAAATCTCTGATTAACAGATGTAAATCATTTATCATACTGCCTGACACAAAGGAGTGTAAGTGTTAGCTGCTAGTATTACTAGTTATTATTTTTAAGCACTGATTTGGGGTGTTCTTCTGGCCCTGTCACGCACTAAAGTGACAACCCGGGAGGCAGGAATCATACCCCTTTCACAGGTAAGGAGCCTGAAGCAGAGGTGTTAAGTCACTTGTCCAAATCACACAGCTGTTAGGTTATGTGAACTCAAGTCTCTCTGCTGCCAAGCCTTGGGGATGGCACAGGTCATCAACACTGGGCTCCGACTTGTTCCATTCCTCCCCCCCCTGACTGGTTCCCCCAGCTGGTGGTAGTCACAGTGTCCTTTCTGAGGGCTCACAGTCAGGGACTATTTGACAGAAGATGCAGCTGAGACCTAGAGAAGGGGAGTGATTGCCCGAGATCCCAGGCTGGTCAGAGAAATACGAGTAGAACTCACGGCCTCTGCCTCTCAGCCTCTTGCTGTGTTATTCTGGTCCCAATTGGAGCTCAGAAAAGATGGCCAATAAACACTTGTTGAACTGTAGTGCCAGGTGCTTTATATACACTGCACTTATTTTATCCTTACTTCAACCCTGCTAGGTATCACTGGTCCCATTTTTCAGATGAGGAAACAGACCTGCACATGGAACAGCCTAGATAAACTTAGCCCCTGCAGAGGGCCCCAGGTGCCCTTCTCAGCAGCCCCTGGGGAGAGCGGAGCCTTCCTCCTACATGAACAGCCAGGGGGTGAGATTCCTGGGGGTATCTGACAGATGCTATCAGCTGCTGCCCAGACTGGTTTGGTAAGACTGGGCTGGAATTACACAGCCACTCACAGCTGGCCAATATCCAGCTCTACCCAGAGCCTTCAATAAAAGGAATGCATACAGACACCTGTACCAGGACATGTAACGTGCCTGGCAGGAGCCAGGAGACCACGTAGCATGGCAGGAAGAACACTGGACTCAGAAGCCGAGGGTTCTAGTTCAGGCCCTGTTGATAACTTACTGAATACCCTTCACCAACCTCCTGTCCCCATCAATTACAGAGAATCTTTTCTTTACTAAAATGCAACTCTACAGGCGAGATTAATAGACAAATCTGGTAAAAAGCAGAGCTGCGTGGGGAAGGTCAGCAGGGCAGGGCTCATTCTTTCCATTTGGTAAGTGAAGCCCTGAAAGGTGAAGGGCTTAGGGTAACTTAGGAAGACAAAGACCGTGTGGCCCCACATCAAATCTTAAGGAGAAAGACAGGCTGCTTGTCCACACCTCAGCCTGGGCCTCTAATGAGAAGAGAGGGCCACGCCCATCACAGCTCCTGTCATCACAGGACCTACGTCCACAGCTCGAGCAGATGGAGATGCTGGTGGAGGGAGAAGCCAGGGCCTGCCTTCTGACTCGGGGAGGTCCCCATGGCCCTGGGAGCTTGAGAAACAATAAGCTCCAAGATCTACTTCTTGGAATTGATTCTACAGAAATAATTATGGGTGGGAGCAAAGATTTAATTCCAAGAATCCTTCCCCAATGACAGCGGTGGATTAAGCACATTACGATTATGCATATGTTGGCACACAATGCACCCATTTAAGTGACATTGTATAAGAATATAATGATGCAGAAAGGTGGTCATGATGTATTTTTAGGTTAAAAAAAGTATGAATTTTATGATCTCAGTTTTGTAAAAATATTTCTCTCTATATAGAAAAATGTCTAGAAAGATATTCATACTTTAGGCTTGGAAATTAAGGATTTTCCTCCTAGTTTCTGGTAGTTTCCCTTCCGCCCACTTTTTTAAAATGATAACATTACAGTGCTACCCATATTCTGTTAAAAAAAAAAATTCAAGCAATAGAGAAGTACTAGATACTCCCACATGACCCTAAGGATAATTAAAATATTTTCTCTTTTACTCCTCCATATTTTCTATGTTATTCATAATGAGCATAAAATTTTATAAAGAATAGCAAACAGTGCTGAGGTACAGTGGGCCTGGCTGGGCCCTGAAAGAGGACTGGAGCTGGGAACTGCTAAGAAGACAGTCCCGAGCTGTCTGCTCGGGGAATAGGCCGCTGGGTGCCTGACGCTCCTTCTGTCTCCATGGTGTCCTAGTAGCTAGTGAGAATTCTGAAGTATGGTGTGGTGCACACAAGAGGCCTGGGTATGACATCAACCCCCTTTCCTCCTTTATGGTCAAGGAAATGTTTATAGATACTGCTTGGTGTTGCAGAAAGATGATCAAGGAGCATGAACCCAGCTCTGCCTCTGCTTAGCCTAGCTGTGTGGCTTTGGGCGAGTGACTTAACCTCTCTGAGCCTCCAATGCCTCCTCTGGTAATTGGGATACTAATACTTCCCTTACAGGGCTGGGTGATTGTGAGGATCAAATGTCCGGCACATGGAGCTGTTCAGTAAATGGCAGCTCCATTCTGTCTCTCTACCCACATTTGGCACCACCCAGCAGATGTGCCTCTGCGAGCAGCATTTTGTGGCCCCTTCACAACAGCTCCCCTTTGGTGGTCTCGTGGTCCAGCCCCCAGACTCCAGTCAGGCCTGGGCATAAACCACACCCATAAAAGCTTCTAGAGATGGAGATAGCACTTTGGGGCAACATGTGCTGGCAGCATTTACATTCTTCCTGATATCCAGCCTCCTGCTGCAACGTAAGTGTCAATCTCCTGGACAAACCACCCTGGCCATGGCCACTTACAATCTGGCTTCGTAGTCCTTCCATGCCTTCTCCAGCTGCTTTTTGGAATCCTGTGGTTTAAAAAGAACAGTTGGCCTAAAGGGGCACATGGGATCAACAGTACCCTTTGCTACCTTTAGGGGGAGCCTTTGCTGCATGCTCCCCTATGATGCTTAGAGCCACACTCCCCAAGCCCTGCCCCTACATTCCTGACTACAAACCCAAACCCCCAGAATAGACCTAAATGACCCCATTTCTCAGGGATGGGCCCCTTCTCCCACCTGACCTCCTCCCGCAGTTGCAAGGAATCAACTTTATTTGGTGGGCTCAGGCCTGGGATGTGGGGGGATTTGGGGAGTCAGCATGAGGATGAGGATGGGAGGATGTGGTCAGTCTCCTCCCTAACTGTATCCCACCCTTCTCTCCTGCCTGGTGCTAGATCATCCTCTCAACAGGATGGGTACAGATAAAGTGGCATGAACAGAGAGCCTGAGAATTCTCCCCAAGACTACACAGCAAGCCAGTAAGACCTGGCTGATCCCTGACCTAGTTTACCTGGGCCTCTTCCAGCCCAGCTGACTCCCAGGGTGCCCAGTCAGCCAGGTAAAAAGCTGCCTGTCTGGTTTGGGTGGTTCCCAGGCTGATGCCCAGCCCAGGGCCAGGAGGGAAGCCTCTGGGGGTAGGACAGTTCCTCCCCTGGGCCTTTTGGGGCAGACTTCCCAGGGAGATCATTCTGTCACCTTTGAGCTCTAGTCCGCCCTGAGGCAGGGGCTGCCAGATCCAGAGAGAGCAGCCACGCATGGCAGTCAGGAGCCCTGGATGCCACACCAGCTTCCCCACTGACTAGCTGTGTAAACTGTAAGCAGGCTACCAAACTCCCGGAGCCTAGATTTCAACTGAGAAATGGAATACCTACAGCACCCACCTCATGAGCTATTTCACATAAGGGCCTGGGCAGACAGTGGGTCAGCCATCCTAGGCTGATCCCAGAGCAGGGTCCTCCCATCCTTCTGAGCGTCAGTAATATGGGGCCAGCACTCCCACTCTGACAGCCTACTTGGCCTCCATCCTCAGCCCAGACCTACCTCCCTCAGTCTCCTGTCCACCCCTTTCTCACTCTATCCCACCATCTCTGGGCGCACCCGCTCTCCGCACGGAGACTCACCTGTCGCCCATCCCTCAGTTGCCCCTTCAACAGACTGTCCAGGGGGAAAGAGACAATGTTGTTCAGGTTCTGAACCTGGAAAAAAGGAGAGACCCCCACACCCTGCCCTGAGTGACTGCTGGCCTGGCCCCAGGGGCTTGGGGTACAGAGTGCATCACAAGGCACACAGCACTAGGGGCAAAGGAGGCAGGGAGAGAAAGATGTGAACGTGGAGGTGGAAGAGTGTGGCGGAGCCAGCCTCTCAAAAGGCTGTCACCACCTCCCAGGACTATGGGCCTCGCACCCCACACTCCAGGAGCATCCCAGCAGCCCCTTCTCTGGGCCTTTGCCAGGGGCACCCTCTCCTCTCCTCTCTCTCTCTGAAGCCCCTGTGGTGCCCAGCCATTGTTTTTGTCTGGCTAGTTCCTTGCCCCTTTTAATGTGGGAATCCTCTCCCTGTGGTCACAAGGGGTAAACACAGGAGGCAGAGCTGACCAGAGGACCCCATCCCAGGCTACAGTGATTGGAGCAGGAACAGGCACGTGACCCGAGCAGCCAATCAGGATCCTTCCTGGGACTCTTCTGCCATGGTCATAGGAGAAGGACTGTATCTTTCTTCTGGTAAGGTGTGAATCTGGCCCTGCTGGACCATCTTGCCCACTGAGCAAAGACAGAGAGAAACTAAGAGAAAAGAGAATAAGCCTAAAGCCAGTTGTATGTCTGGACTTCCCATTATCGAGGCCAATGAATTCCCTTTTAAAAAATTAACCTAGTTGGAACTGAGTTTCTGTCACCTGGCAGCCCAAAATTTCAGCCCACCTTTCTAGGTATACCCCTGCCTGTGGCCTGTGCTGACCTGTCCCTTTCTGAACCATGGCAACACTAGGCCCCTGGGTCCTTGCGGTTGTGGAATTGATTTCCACTGCTGGAACTGATTGGTGTTGCCTCACATTTCCTGTCTCCTATCCCCTGAAACCTGACTCTTCCCTGTGTCAGTGCCCACCACAGAGTGGACCCTCAGCAAACACTTGTTTGACTGAAACAGGGGAAGGAGAGTGAAGACAACAGAGGCCACTAATTGAGTTAACACCGTTAACTCAGTTAACATTACCTCTTGAATTCATTTAAAACTGTTAAAGCCTCTGTCTGCAGGACAGTTTGCAAGGCAGAATATTCAAAGAGATATAATGGTGAAAGACAGCAACATTAACTGACATTTCCTGAGCGCTTACTCTGGGGTAGGTGTTGAACCTACATGATCCTCATTACAGCTCCATGAGGTGGGTACCACTATTACCCCAAGTTTACAGATGAGAGACCTGGGGCTCAGGCAGAGTGAGTGACTTGCCCAGGGTCACACATCTAGTGAGCAGCAGACTGGGGATTTGAGGCCTGAGTCCCAGGCCAAGGTTGGATGCCTAACCATGAAGCCAACTGCCTCTTGGAGATGATGGGATCTCTCCCAGCTGGGACAGGCCCTGGATGGGACTGGGAGGGAGGGGGTTTCTTGGGAGGCTCTACAGCCAGGCTTGTGCTAGGACTCTGGAACCAGACAACCTGGGTTTATATTTGGCTGTATGACCTTGGGCAAGTTGCTTAACCCTGTGTCCTAGCCTCCCAGCCTGAAAAGTGGGGACAACAGTAAAACCAAGCCCACAGAGCTCTGCTCCAGGATTAAAGGCGGTAACACACATGAAGTGTTGAGAACTGTGCCTGCAGGCGTGAAGTGTCTCAGGTGGCCTCGAGGTGGAGATTCGGAGGACAGAGACGAGGCAATCTCAGAAGGAACCTGAGGCCACTGGGCCATGTGTAGGAGCTGGGAGGCTTGTTGAGGTGAGGCAGGTTCTAGGCTTTGAGGACAAAGCACAGAGGTTGGGAAACTGGAGGCCGAAGAGAGTGAACAAGAGACAGTGGTGCAGTCAGGAACCTGGGGGTGCGCCCTCTCCTCTCCCGAATCTTCTCTAGGAAGCCCTCCCTCGTGTGGGGATCTTCCCCTCTGTGAACCCCCCGCAGCACCCACAGACTCACCCCAGAAGAGAAAGAGGACGGCAGGGAGGTAGGGAGAGAGGGAGGGAGAAGACACAGGGGAGAAGTCATAGAGGAGGAAGAATGCAAATGGTAGGTTAGAACTGGAAGGGGACCTCAGGTCATGGGTCAGAGGTCAAGGAGAACCTGGGAAAAGGGTAGAAACCAACCCTTTCCCAGTCAGGTTCCTAAGCCTGCTAGATTTACCCTGAGCCTGGGGAAGGTCCTCACCAGGTTCTTGAGGAGTGCGGCCACCTCACGGGTGAACACAGCCAAGTTCAGGAAGCCAGTGGACAGCTCGTGACTGTTTTGGGACAGGTGGCTGTTGCCTAAGGACTCCACGGCCTCTCGGTACTGCTCCTCATTCTCCACATGACCTGTGGAGGTAAGGAAGGGCGGAGTTAACTGCAGGCTGGGGCTGGGGCAGGGGCTGTCTGGCCAGGCCGGGCATCCGCAGGCGCACTCACCAAGGCCGGAGCTGTTGATGGCCCGCACAGCCTTCTTTATTCTCTGCAGGATGACCTGATCTCCTTCCAGGATCTGGAAGCAAACATGGACAGAGGTTCAGGGATGCTCAGCTGGGAGGGGTGCCTGACTCCCACCCTCTATGTGCACACAGAGTTTCCTCTCTAGGGTCCTACAAAACAAACAGACCACCTCTTCCCTGCAGGCCATATGGGAAACCATAGGTCAGTCACACTACTCCAGGAAGACCACTTAACTCCAACACAGGCCAAGTAAACAAGGCCATTTACAGGGCATGTGGCATAGTGGGGTATGCAGACCTGGGTTTGAATCTCGGCTCTGGCACTACCTAGTATGTCAGTCTAGACAAATCAGTGAACTTCTCTAAGATTTGGGGGCCTGGTCTGCAAAACAGGGATGACACTACAGACTCATGGAGTTGCTGAGAGAATGAATGATTTAATGAATATGTACAAAATGCTTAGCAAAAGGCCAGAGGAGAGAACGTGGACATCTCTACATTCTCAAAAGACGTAGAAGGGAGAATGCTTGTTCACCAACTCCCAGGCTCAATAAGCAGCCACGAGAGGATGAGGAGGAAGACCTGGGATCCCGTAGGTAGGCGGGGAGCTGAGAGAGAGTAGAGGGGCTCACTCAGATCCCGCTGGAGAGAACTGGTTGAAACAGGCAAGCCCAAGGTCCAGGGCTGCAGAGCAAACAGCAGGCTGTGGAAGGCCAGATGGGAAGCAAGCAGCAGGACTCACATGCCCCAGGAGACAGCCCGGGTGGAGACCTCCCAGACACACTCCTCCTTCAGTGGTATAGAAGCTCCAGCCTCATAAAACCCTTGTGAAATGCATAGTTTAGCTGGAAATTATAGAATGTCAGGCCTGCAAGAGCCCACAGAGCCACAGATGAGGAAACAGGCCAGGAGAGGGGAGGGCTCTGCCCAGAGTCAAACGGTGGGACGGCAGCACAGCTGACCTTCAGGGGTGCTCCAGTGTGGGGGCCCGGCCTACGGCCAAGGCTGAGCCCCACTCTAGCTGGACACCTGCTCACCACCCTTTCCCCTCTTCCCTGTTGGGGATTGGCCCAGCAGACTTCCGTACCCGTGCACAGCTCGTGCTGCCCGCTTAGAGTGGCGCGTGACACCTATCCGCTTAAAGGTCACGCATGATACTGTCCCGGATTGGTTGGGTGACTGAATATAAGGGAGCCCGCCGGGAGGGAGAGGAGCTTCCCGACAACTGCTGTAACCACCGTGAGAGATTAGACAATAAAGCCTAGAGAAGAATCAAGACCTTGGGCGTGTTGCTTCGGTCCTTGAAGGGTCGCGACAAGTGGTGCCGAACCCTGGGAATCGCTAAACCTCGTCGCGACCTGATCCGCTGACCCTGGTGCCTGCTGATGAACGTCACTGGACGCCGTTCGGTCAGCTGGCCAGACCGGGAGAGGGAACCGAGGAGGGTGAGTGGATCGGCGAGTAAACTGAAAGTATAAGTGGCAGGGCAGACAGCAGGCAGTTGCGGTGGGTGTTTATGTGTAGTGTGTGTGTCCTGTTAGTGTTTGTGATATTATGTGTAGTGTGTGTGTCCTGTTAGTGTTTGTGACATTGTTTATTATAATATATGGAATGAGGAGGTGCCAGTGAAGGTTCGCAGAGCAGCGACGAAATCAAAAGGTTTGCAGAGTGGCGACGAAATCAAAAGGTTCGCGGAATTAGCGACGTAGTCCATCTAAATCATAACTAGGATACTTCCCCCTTTAGAGAGAGGATGGGGACGGAGGACCAGGATTGGGTTTTTCTTCGGGGCCACTGAGGGAAAACAGCCTAAAAAGGCCTGTGTGGGTACCTCAGTGGCCCCTCACCAAAGAAAAGAAGGAAGCAGCCCACACTTTAGTACAAGAACAGATAGCAGCTGGTCACCTCCAGCCCTCTACCTCGCCATGGAACACACCTATTTTTGTAATTAGGAAAAAGTATCAAAGACTGTTTCTTCTCCATCCCGCTTCACCCCAGAGACTGTCAAAGGTTTATTGCCACAGGGCATGGCTAATAGCCCCACCATGTGTATGTAAAGAAGGCCTTACAAACTGTCAGGAAACAGTTTCCCCTGATAATCATCTATCATTATATGGATGACATCCTTTTGTGTCATGAGAGCAGCAGGGAGCTAGAGACAACCCTCAGGGTCAGGGTATGGTGGAACGCACCCACCTCACCCTCAAGAATGCCTTATATAAACAAAAAGGGGGAATAGGAGAAGACTTTAGAACACTGGACAAAAATGGCCGCAGTGCAGCAGAGGGGCACAGCCAACAATCCAATCCAAAACACATGCCTAAAGTTTTGTGGAAGGATGTGTTGGAAGGAACATGGAAAGGCCCGGACCCAGTGATAATCTGGACCTGAGGCTCGGTTTGTGTTTTTCCACAGGACCAGCAGAACCCCGTTTGGGTGCCTGAACGTCTGATACGCAGAGTGGAAAACCCCGGAGCAGAGGTACAAGATGATCGCACTGCTTCTGCTCCTGCCGTGGATCCTACAGCAGGCGACGGCGGAGCCGAGCTGCAGCTGCAGCCACCGCCGCGCTGACTATCACCATTCCTACGGCAGAGACGCTGAATGGTCTGTCCCAGGCCACTGCCTCGGCAATGACAGCGCAGAACGTCATCAATGGCCATTTTAAGAATGGGATGGCCTTGGTCAACCAACGCATGAACCTTCTTCAAGAACAATTGGACCTCTTGGGGGAGGTTTTGTCTGTGGGCTGCGTATATGAGGGTGTATTACTGGTATTGCTAATTGTGGGACTCTCCTGCTTGGGAGGAAAGTCTTGTTACATAAACAGCAACGGGGAGAACGGAAGGTCCTGTTGCAGGCCATGGCAGCACTAGAGGAAGGCATCTCCCCTAGAGTATGGCTTAATATGCTGGATCAGTAGTCAAGGACGGGTAAGATCGGGAGCTGCGCATATCAGCCTAAGACAGGGCACAGACCTAAGCTGTCTGTTGCCTGAGGACGGGTAAGAATGCCGCAGACTCCGGACGACCTAAGACAGGCATGATCCCGACAGCCCTTTGGTTATAAAACAATAAAGGGGGAGATGTGGGAGCCCGGCCTATGGCCGAGGCTGAGCCCCACTCTAGCTGGACACCTGCTCACCACCCTTTCCCCTCTTCCCTGTTGGGGATTGGCCCAGCAGACTTCCGTACCCGTGCACAGCTCGTGCTGCCCGCTTAGAGTGGCGCGTGACACCTATCCGCTTAAAGGTCACGCATGATACTGTCCCGGATTGGTTGGGTGACTGAATATAAGGGAGCCCGCCGGGAGGGAGAGGAGCTTCCCGACAACTGCTGTAACCACCGTGAGAGATTAGACAATAAAGCCTAGAGAAGAATCAAGACCTTGGGCGTGTTGCTTCGGTCCTTGAAGGGTCGCGACACTCCAGCACGGCCCCACGGCCTCACTCTGACCCAACCCCACCTATTTGGTCCAGGGACTAAAATGGGATCAGAGTTTGCTCTCCAAAGAGTTACTTCAATGTGACAAGAGTTAGTGAACTCATTTGGAATGGTATCTCCAAAGATGTTACATGATATTCATAGGACATGCACAGGGTGGACCTCAGAGGCAGTGAGGAATGTTCTTGGAAGACTTTGGCATGTGGGAAGCCTCTGGAGGGAGGGGGTGATGGTTTTGAAGCCCAGCTCCACTGTCCAGATGCTGTGTGCCCTTGGGCAAACTGCCTATTCTCTCTGAGCTTCCTTATTAGCCATCTATAAAATGGGGAAAACAATGCCTACCTGTCAGGGTTATTATGAGGATTATATGTATTTGATGATGCACATCAAGAGTTTAGCTTCATGCTGAGCAGAGAGTGTGTCCTCAATGAACAGTACAGACGGTTATTATTAGCAGCTGCTGTTGATGCTTGAAAGGTCCATCAAATTCTGGGTACTTTTCCTACAGGAGCTAGAAACCTAACATTCTCCTCCCTGAGTATGAACGTGAGATGCTTTTGTGTTTGGGACCAGCAGAGGCTCATCTCAGGACTGAAGAAAGTCAAGGAATTACGGAGACTGGGGAGAGGAGGCCACATTTGAATCAGCAGAAGAACAATGACATTTCTACTGGAGAGACAAAGACAAGAGGACATGGACCTCTCTAGAGATCCCAAAGACCCAGATGATGAAACACATCGTTCCCCAAAACCCTTGATCCCCACCTTGAAACTTGAAAAGGATAGTGAAGAGGTGATTAATTTAAGAAACTATGACTTTGTTAGGAAAGAGTATAAAACCTAAATGTGATTTATTCCCACTAGGATGTTTAAACATTTTAACAGTAAGGTATTAACAAAGGGCCACATGGTGGAAGCTGCTCAGGCTGAGAGTGGAGGTGGGGGAATTGATAAGGGCCTGGCAATACCTGTTTGAGTTAAACCTACCAATAAAATTAAGACAAATGTAAAGGAAAGATATAACTGGCTTAGGCGACGTCCAGGAAAGAATGTGAACCCTGTAGTACTCAGCCAATGAAGAACCAGGAGAGGGACTCTCGTACTAAGAGATAAATTATTGGCGCCAAACTCCCCAGGTGTGCCTGCCCACCAGACGCCCGATCTTGCAAGACCATCACTAAAGCCTCGCTCCGCTGTTCTCTTTGTCTCCGTGTCCACTTACTGAATTTGGACCAGTGAGTGTGTTTCTCACAATCTGGGGGCTCATCCGGGATCCTCTTGCCTGTGCGAGGTGGGGGCCCAAGCGGAGTGGGAAGACGCGTCCCGCCAGGCTTTGGGCGGCCCGCTGTGTCTGGGCATCTCACCTTCGCACAGAAGCCAAGGGGAGACCCGAGACTGTTGTGCGGAGACAGCGTGACTGACGCAGGGGAGAAAACGCAGGCACCGCGGCAACCAGGCGACCTCGTGCACGAGCCAAGGTGGGAAAATTGGGCTGTACAGCCTTGGTGGTTGGGCATTTTTCAGAGGTCGAGTGTGTGTGGCTGAGACGTGTAATCTCGGGGTGTGTGCAAGAAACTTCCATTATGGGGGGTTGAGTACACAGGGATCTCAGACACAGGGACCTCTTGAAGGATGGGAAATACAAATTCTAGGCCTAGGGAAGCAGAGAAAGGGAACCAGATGAGCTCCCTTGGAATTCCCCCCAGATAGCCTGCTGGGGTGAAGGTTATGTTACTGGGGGGATGCCTCCTGTACCGGGTTAAGGACAAACAGAAGATGATCAAATTTTGCTGTTCTGTCTGGATTAAAGTTAGATCAGATGAAAACTGGCTTTGCCAGGTTTGAGTTATTTTTTGATGGTAATAAAGCCTCCAGTTCACCTAAGGAATCTGTTGGTTACCAAGGGCACTTCCCCTATTTCCCCTCAACACCAGGGAAGGGAAAGCTAGGGAGGAGGAAATACAAGAGACCGCCCAGGACAAGCCCTGGTGTTGGGAGAGCGTTGTGTGTTTTCCTCGGTCCCTTTCCCCACCGCAGCCACAGCGGAGAGTTGAGAGGCGGGGACACGGTGGTGAGGCGGAATGAGAGTTTTGTTTGGAGTTACTCCTGGACAGAGAAAGTGAGGCCGCCTCAGGAGGGAGGGGCACCCTGGGAGGTTGGAGAAAGTTTGAAGTTAAAAGATTGTACATTTTGAGGGTGCCAGCGGCCTTGGAGAGAGGAGCGCCCCAGGGGTTGGGGGTTCCCTCTTTAAGGATTCTTTAGGAGTGTGGCCCGCACCTGGAGGTGTAGACTTGTTAGGTGGTCTCAAGTATCTTTGATGAGGCATTATATTTCTTATCAGTCCTCTGGGTAATTCTGAAAAATTAGCTTAACACAAGAAATTGACTGCTTTAGTTCCCTCCCAGGATGGCAGCTTCCTGGTTTGGGAGCATATAAGGACTGGCTGCCCTTCTTCCAAGGGGGGCAGAGTTATTGTCTGTTTGCTAATGAGTAAGTTGAGAATCTTGTTTCTTGACCTCCTGAGTATTAAAATGTAATATTTGGGGTGGAATCCTTCCTGCCTTTTGCTATGTTGTTTACCTCTGTGCCTGCATGCTTAATTGATTGCCTGGGTTGCAGACTATTTGGGGTCAGAAAGAAAAAAATATAGGATATAGGTAAAGTTAAAGAAGAAAAGAAGCTGGGCCTATATGATTAACATAATAAAGACAGGCTATGCTGAGGTACCCTCTCCTTTATCTGAGGAATATTCAAACATTCCAGGCCAAGTTGCTCCTGTCTTTTTGAGCTTTAATTAATTAACTCTGGGTCTTTTTAGTGGACTTTCCTGGCCTTTTTCTCTTTCCACCCCTCTCATATCTCATATCAACAGGCGTTCAGAGGTGAAAAGAAGTATGGCTTTAGTGCATTTGCATCTTTCCTCAAGGGTGGAGAGATGGTCATCTCCATATCAATGGGTAATTACCTGGACAAGGAGGGCTTATCTGTACCTGAGAGGTGAATGGGCGGGGGAGGGATGGTTTTTGGCTGATGTTGGAGACTGAAAGAGAGAAACGGCCCCAGACCATAGCTTGTGAGCAATAAATAGATTTTAAACTTTATTTCTCCCTTTGACTGATTTCAGTTTTTAGAGGTATTTTGCCCCAAGATTTCCTCTCCCTGAACTTAACAATGTAAGAAGGACTTAGAGTTTCCCTTGCCTTCTGGGGAGTCCACTAGGAATCCCAAGACGTTTCCATTGAGAGAGGTCCCACTAGGACAAGGGGAAATTTGTTAATGGTCCCCTCATGGGTACTGAGGTGAGAAATTTTAAGCATTGCTAGAAGATCCCCTTGGCCTAGTGGACCCACTAGATCAATTCCTGGGATCTAATATATATACTTAGGTTGAACTGATGTTCATCATGAATATCCTATTCCCTGGTGGTGAGAGGGGGGTGATCAAGAGAGCTGCTGTGTCCATTTATGAACAAAAACACCCACCAGGCCAGGGTGTCCAGTCAGTGGAACAAAAGTTCCCAAATGTAGATCCTAGATGGGATAATAATCTAGGGAATAGAATTAAAATGTGAGATCTTCGAGGGCTAATTATAAAGGGAATTAGAGAAATGGACCCAAGATCTCAAAATGTTTCTAAGGTGATTGAAGTCCAATGGGAAAAGGAAGAAACCCCAACTGCATTTTCATAGAGACTCAGGGACCAGATGAGAAAATATTCAGAACTTGACTCAGAAGCTCAGGTAGGACAGGATCTTTTAAAAGTCAATTTTGTAACCAAAAATTGGCCAGATATATCTAAGAAATTACAGAATTTAGATGGATGGAATGAAAAACCTAGAGAAGGATTACTGAGAAAAGCTCATAAAGTGTTAGAAGAGAGACTAGAAGCTTGTATTTCAAATTGTTAGAGGGAGAGCCATACCCTCTCCAATGGACCCAGTGGAACTGCAAATTCTAGAAGAATTGAAAGCAATCTTTAGTCACCACCCCAGTCCTGGCACTCCCATCAGTAGAGAATCCGTTTCACTGATTTGTTACTGTTGAAAAAGGTTCCCTGTAGAGGTTTTGACCCAAGCCTGGGGAGGAAAGAAACAACCAGTAGCCTTTATGTCTAAACTATTGGACCCTGTCTCTTGAGAATGGACTGAATGTGTTCAGGCCATCGCAGCCATGACCTTACTGGTGGAAGAGAGCAGGAAATTAACTTGGAACCCTCACAGTACTCCTCACCAGGTTCAGGTCATGCTTACTTAATCAGTGGGCTAGGCACTGGCTAATAGATTCTCAAATTTTAAAATATGAAGCAAGTTTACTTGAAAAAGATGACCTGATCTTAGCCACAGACACCTGTCTCAATCTGACCAGCTTCCTATGGGCAGGGGAGGCTGAAGGTCAATCAGAATGGAGCCATAGTTGCATGGACCTCATAGAATATCAGACTATAAAGTCGGGCCTGATTTAAGGGAAACTCCTCTAGGTGGGGGTATGAAACTGTTTATAAATGGGTCCTCCTGGATGATAGAGGGCAAACGACATAATGGCTATGCCGTCATTGATGGAGACCAGTTATCCATCTGCAAAAAGGGGAGATTACCCAATCATTGGTCAGCTCAAACCTGTGAGTTGTTGGCTCTTAATCAAGCCTTAAAACTCCTTTCAGATAAGGAAGGCACCATTTACACAGACATGCCTTCGGAGTAGTCCATACCTTTAGAAAAATTTGGACAGAAAGAGGCCTTATAAATAATAAAGGACAAAAATTGATTCATGAGAAATTAAAGAAGTTCTGGAAAATCTTGTACTTCCTGCTGAGATTTCTAAAACACATGTGAATAGTCACCAGAAAGGAAATTCTTATGAAGCTACGGGTAATAGGATAGCTGATGTAGCTGCTAAAGAGGCTGCATCTGAGGATGAAATTAGATTTTTGAACCTCACCCCAAATATCCCTAAAATCTCTTTGATCCCAAAGTTTTCCAAGGAGATTAAGAAGCTACAGGAGGTGGGGGCATCTCGAGATGAGAAAGGGAGGTGGACTTTACCAGATGGGAGAGAAATGATTGGCCAGCCTATTATGAGAGCTGATGAACATGTTACATAGAGGGAGCCATTGGGGTCCTCAAGTGATGTGTGATGCTTTGTTAAAGATTTATGAGTGTATTAGCATTTACACCATTGCTAAGCTACTATATCTGGGAAGGGCAACAGACTTGCCCACTATAGAAACAAAAGATCAATTTTTAAGAGAATATGTGCTGGCCATGTCTTCTAACTTATCTTCTCTTAAGCTGAAAGGACTCCTCACCCAGACTCCCCCGCTTGAGTTCTTCGCTCGCTGCTTCCAGCCTAGAGACTCGGTGTCAGTAAAATCCTGGAAAGAAGACCGACTCCAGCCCAGCTGGGAAGGCCCCTCCCAAGTGCTCCTGATCGCGGAGACAGCAGTGAGGGCGGCTGGAAAGGGCTGGACTCATTATACCAGAGTAAAGAAACTGGCTGGGGGATCTGGGGACAAAGCAGAATTGGCAGGTGTCCCAGGTGACTAACCAACCCTTAAGGCTGAAACTAAAAAGAATCTAAAAATGTTAACTTTTATCCTAACTCTGTAGTTCACAGGCAAGTCGCAGGGAGCCCTAAGATGGGAAGGAACTCCTGGTTATCCTGTCAAACTGGTCATCAATATTATTAAAACATCAAGCCTCAAACCATTAGGTTTGATTCTTGTCAAGTTCTCTCTTGTGGTGACCTAAATGACCAAAGACAGCTTTCTGGAGATAATAAGTTTCTCTGTCCTGAATGGACAAATCTTAATAGAATAAAAAGAGGCAAGAAGGCCCCATGTCCAAGGCAGAGCAGTGTTTGGTGGACTACCCAGTTTTAAGAGTAGACAGCCCTCATGCAGTAGAAGAATCTTTAAAAAGAAAGCTCCACTTAGCTAAAGGAATTCCTCCTGACAATTGCCAGGATAGACAGTGTAAACCCCTTTTAGTAACTATACATAAACCTCAAGATGGACTCGGTGCAGATGTCATTGGAGTAGATCCTGTGGGAAGGTTTGGTCTTAATTTAATCAAAGGCAAGACTTCACCCATAGTGGCCACCCCCAATCCTGAGGGAAATATTGAGCCAGAGCTTCCCCAAAATGACCCTAGACTAGTTACTGTAACAGAGATAAAAGACCTAAAACAGACTCTTGAAGTAGAGACAAGTTATAGAGATACCAATGCCTGGATAGAGTGGGTTAAATTTTCAGTACTCGCTTTGAATAAAAGCGATTGTTACGCATGTGCTGCTAGAGGGCCACAGGTGCAGGTGGTCCCGGTCCCTCTCTGCTGGGACACAGTCCCCACTGGGATGAACTGCATGTTGGCCCTGTACTAGGACAAGGACGCTTGGGGAAATGAGACTTGCAAGGGCTTGTCTTTACTCTTTAATGCACTGAAGAAGTCAGACCCAAGAGCAATCCCCTCTTTTTCTATAGGGAAGATGAATCACTCCTCACGCCTCTCTAGGTAAGGGGAAGGTTTCAGAACTCTTATGGGGAAGTACTGACTTGTACCCACCATGTCCTAAATGTCTCTAAAGAGGGCAACTCCTCGAAATTACACATCCCCTGAGTGGATGTTTGGTGGTACTGTGGAAAGGGGAACCTGCGCTACTTGTTGCCACCCACCTGGACTAAGATTTGTGCTTTAGTCCAATTGGCCATTCTATTCACTGGCATTTCTCTCCATACCCAATGAAAAAAATTTTTTTTCCTAGAAGTGGTAGATCATTACAAGGCACCACTTTAGCTAATGAATTAGCTGAAAATTGGCACCAGTGACCCTTTTATAGACTGGTTGGAAAGATGGTTTGGAAAATAGAAAGGTATAGTTGCCTCTGTTTTAACATTCCTTGTTATAGTTGTGACACTTAACTGCTGTAGGATGCTGTATCATCCCTTGTGTGAGAGGCCTGGCTCAAAAGCTTATAAAGGCAGCCCAAAATAATCTAGAAGAAAATCTGAACTATGAAGAAGAGAGTAAAAAGCTATTAGAGAAATTTGAGAAAGGACCAAGTGTAAATTAAAATACATTACTGGGAATAAAATCAGAAATTCTTAAATAAAAAGAGGGGGGAACTGTTAAGTAAGAGTATAAAACCTAAATGTGATTTATTCCCACTAGGATGTTTAAACATTTTAACAGTAAGGTATTAACAAAGGGCCATGTGGTGGAAGCTGCTCAGGCTGAGACTGGGGGTTGGGGAATTGATAAGGGCCTGGCAATACCTGTTTTGAGTTTTTTAAACCTACCAATAAAATTAAGACAAATGTAAAGGAAAGATATAACTGGCTTAGGCGATGTCCGGGAAAGAATGTGAACCCTGTAGTACTCAGCCAATGAAGAA
The DNA here is from genome assembly GCF_040802235.1 of Manis javanica. Lineage (NCBI taxonomy): Eukaryota > Metazoa > Chordata > Mammalia > Pholidota > Manidae > Manis > Manis javanica. The sequence goes on from NC_133159.1 coordinate 17,412,364, forward strand.
CCAGGAGAGGGACTCTCGTACTAAGATAAATTATTGGCGCCAAACTCCCCGGGTGTGCCTGCCCACCAGACACCCGATCTTGCAAGACCGTCATTAAAGCCTTGCTCCACTGTTCTCTTTGTCTCCGTGTCCACTTATTGAATTTGGACCAGTGAGTGTGTTTCTCACAACTTCAAAAGATAGTGCAAGTTAAAGACTTAAACAAATTCCAAAGAGATTTAGAAAACTCCCTAAAAGGCAGATCCATGTGCCTGGCATCCAGAAGGTGCTCAATAACAGTTTACCTAAATGAACGATGGTTTGCAAAGTCCTGGGACACAGACATGAGAGGTATGGCCATGCTCTAGAAACCTTTTGGGGAATCCTCCCATCCCATGACATCCATTCTCTGAAAACCCTCCTCCCCCTTAGAGGTGGGCCCTTGTTGCCTTGTTCATTCTGGTCAGAGTTGACTAAGCCAGGGCGGACACTTGACCCAAGTTGGGCCAAGCAGTTTCTCCAAGGAATTTGGGACTGGTCTCTGGGAAGCAAGCTAATTGATTGAAAGTACTTAAGCTGGCACACCTTTTTCACCACGTGCAAAGAGAAGAGAACAAAGCAAATGTGTAAAAAGTAAGACCCTTGCTGCCCAAGAAAGTTAGAAGAAAAGGTTTGTTCTGGTTTCTGGCAGCTTTCCAGATCCTGTACCAAGAGGCCCTTCTACACTTCCTGAAATACCTTCCTTCCATACCTCTAAATCCACCTGAATCCACCTAGGAAATTCCCGTTAGTGCTTAAGCTAGTTTGAGAGGATTTCTCTTCTTTGCAGTGTGGCAAGACTGCTGACTCACTCCCAATGTCCATTCTCTCTTATCAGTAAGAACCCATTTTCAGATGGCCACATGGCCACTCAGAACAAAGACTACATTTCCCAGTCTATCTTGCAGTAAATGTCTCATGTGACTAAGTTCTGAACAATAGAGTGTAATGGATATTTCATTTGTTAGCTTCCAGAAAATACTCCTCAGAGGAAGGCAGGGACTACATACTCATTAGAATGGCCAAAACCAGAACATGGAACACCAAATGCTGATGAGGATGTGGAGCAAGAACTCTCATACATTGTTGGTAGGAAAGCAAAGTGGGCTGTACCCACTTTGACAGTTTCTTACAAAACTAAACATAATCTTACCATTGATCCAGCAGTTGTGCTCCTTAGAATTTCCCCAAATGAAGTGAAAACTTATTTCCATACAAAAATTTGCACATCAATGTTTATAGCTGCTTTATTCATAACTGCCAAAACTTGAAAGACAATGGAATATTATTTAGTGCTAAAAAGAAATGAGCTATCAAGACACAAAAGACAAAGAGGAACCTTAAATGCATATTAATAAATGAAAGAAGCCAATCTGAAAAGGCTACATACTGTCTGATTCTAACTATGTGACAATCTGGAATAGGAAAACTATAGAAACAGTAAAAAGATCAGTGGTTGCCATGGATGGAGGGATGTATAGGTGGAGCACAGAGGAGTTTTAGGGCAGTGAAACTGTTCTGTTTGAATATGATAGTGGGTATATGTCTCCACACATTTGTCAAAATTCATAGAATGTACACCACCAAGAGTGAACCCTAATGTAAACTATGGACTTTGGATGATAATGACATGTGAATGCAGGTTCACTGATTATAACAAATGTATCACTCTGCTGTGGGATGGTGACTGTGGGAGAGGCTATGCCTGTGCGGAGCCAGGGATATATGAGAACTCTCTGTACTTCCTACTCAATTTTGCTGTGAACCTAAAACTGCTCTAAATAATAAAGTATATATTTTTTCAAATAAAGAAAATAAAAAAGGGAGGGGAACCCTCTGTCATACCTTTCTCTTGGCTAGAATGCATTTGTGATGTCTAGAGAACAGGCAGCCATCTTGGACCATGAGGTAGAAGCCATGTGTTACAGATGGTGGAGCAACAAAAAGCCTTGCCCCTGGTGATTAGGGAGCCACCTATCAGCCCTGGACTACTTGTCTGTAGACTTCTTTTATGTGTGAGAGAGAGGTAAGTGTCTTTGAGCCACCGTTATGCTGGGTACTCTGTCACTTGTAGTTGAACCAAGCTCTAACTCATACAGGCAGGCAAATCAACCTCATCACCCACAAACTGTTGCCTGATGCCCTTGCAGACGTCTATCAGGAAATAGCTTCCCAACAAGATACCAATCCTGCCCCTACCGCTTTTAGCAACCACGGTTCACACAGCTATTCATTCATTCAACTAGCTATTGAATGCCTGTTATGTGTTCACACCCTGTGTAAATGACACAGTCTCAACAGGGACATCACTATCTAAGGGAAGAAAGAGCCAAGTCAACAGATACTGAGACTGCAATGTGATTAGGGCTACAGTGGAAGATGGACAAGGTACCTGAGAGTCCAGGGGAAGCAGAGTCGTTGTCTGCTTGGGAGGAACAGGGCAAGCTTTAGGCTGTGATGTGGGCACCGGACAGGCAGAAAAGAGACTGCGAGATGCACCGAGAAGCAGCATCAGGGAGTGCTTGGTATAAATGGTAGGATTGATGGAGGAAGAAGGCTGGCTCTGGGAAGCATGGGCAAGGAAAGGAACATCGTTTGTTCATTCATTCCTTTCAACAAGCATCTACTGGTGCCTATTTTAGCCAGGCATGGTTCATTGCTTCAGGAGGCTCACAGACACATAAACACACAAATGCCGGAAGGAGGCACAAAAAGGGGAGAATTCTAATCAAGAAAATATCTGAAAATCATTTATACTGTGGTATAAATGACTGATAACACCTACCTTAAGCTAAAGAAATATACTTTTAAGGAAGAAATTCTGATCATAGCCTGGAGATGGGGACATATTTGGAAAAGGCACAAAGGTTTCCTGAACCCCTATAATGATGCTACTGCAGCATGATGAGTCACAAGCTTAAATTCCAGCTCTAGTCTCCCCAAAACTACCTCCCTTTGTGATATTAGCCTAGCAGTTCTCTAGACCTCCTCTTCTTTGAAATAGGAGAAAAATAATATAGGAGAAAATCCCATTTACTTAACTCTCAGAGTAACTGTGAGGCTTTTATGAGATGGCAGGCATGGCGGCCTGTGCCAAGGCTTGAGGCATTTGGAAAATATGAGTATCATTCTTCCTGTGGCTCATTTTCTGCTTCTGTATGAGATCAGCCCTCACTCCCCATGTCTGAGACTGCATAGGTTAGAAAAAAACAAGCTGAGTTGCCTCTCGATGTAGGTGGGTCCCCAGTAGTCAGTGATTCTCAAAATGGGGCCCCTGAATCAGCTCTGTCAGCATCAGCTGAGAACTTGTGAGAAGGGCAAATTCTTCAGCTGAATCAGAAAATGTGGGGATAGGGCCTTTGTGTTTTAACAAGCCCTCAGGAGATTCTGGTGTATGCTAGTTTGGGAATCACTAGTCTATTTCTGCCCTTCAGAGATGTAGGAAGTCGTCATGTCTAGAAGTATGGGACTGGCCCTAAGCTAGATGGTTTTGAATTCCAGCTCCATTAGGCACTTGCTATGTGACCTCTCTGGGCTTCAGTGTTCCCAATCATGAAACGAGGATGACAGTAGTTTCTACTCCATAGGGTTGCTGGGGAGATTAAATGAATTCACATAGGTAAAGTGCTCAGAATGCTGTTACTTGATAGCTAATAATGTTATCTATTTCAAAATTAAATGAACTAAATTTGGTTTAGGAGTTTCTCAACTCTCCTTGAGCTAATTAAAGACACCCCCCTAACCCCCAGTGCCCTGTTCAGCAAGCTGTGGGAACCGCAGGTGCAGAGAGACCACACTGAAACCTCGCCACTGGGCAGTCACAGAGGACAAGACATTATATATCCTGAGTGCCTGCTCAGTACCGGGCACAATACTCTTCACTACCCAGCCACCCTTTGAGGTAGGTAGGCATCACTGTTCACATTTTACAGATGAAGCTGCTAGGGTAAGGAATATGTCCAATTATGTTCACGTCACATAATGATGAACAGTGGCAGAGTCCTAATTTAAACCCAGGTCTAGCCAGGGCCCATGTTGCCATACCACCATACCGCCACGCTGCCCCCCAAAGGTTAAAGGACACAGCTTCTCAATCCTGGGACTGGACGTGCCTCTGAACTTGAATCTCAACTCAACCATGTTTACCATATCCCCTTAACTTCTCAAACAGGGAAGGCAGAAGGGAGGGACAGAGGGAGATCTGTCAAAGACGACAAGGCTAACACCAGTGGCAGGGCCCTAGCTACAAACACTCCAAGGGCTATCCTAATGAAGAGAAAACAGATTTGTTCAAGCTGGTCTTGAGTAGGATTCCCAGGATTGAGAGGTGGAAGCTTGGGAGACAGAAATAGATCTCAGTTCAAACAGAGGACGTTTTTAAGGAAGAATAAGCAACCCCATTATTCTGCTTTATAGAATAAGGTGAGGGTGTAAGAGTGAGCTCCCCGTCACTTGAAGTATTCAAGGACTTCGGGTGGTACAGCATGATGCAAGCACTGGATTTTGGATTAATAGTGATGGCCGTTTAGGTTTCTCTCAAAGCTAAGAGTCAATTGCTCCGTGCAAGAGCCTGGGCAGGCATCAGGCAAAGGCAGGCAAAACAGAGTGTCAGAGGCATGTCTGAACTAGGAAAACCAACTGAGGTCCTTCAGGCAGTTTCGCCCTAAACAAAGCCTGAATTCCATATGGTAGCACTGCCCTTTGTGCCCCCCTTGCCCACCACAACCACACACACACACACACACACACACACACACACTCCATATGGTAGCACTGCCCTTTGTGCCCCCCTTGCCACACACACACACACACCCCTACCCCCCCGCCCTGGTTCTCTGGCTTGTGTTCTCTGCAACAAAAGATCAGAGGGCCATGCTCAGCCACTCTGCTTGGAAAGGCCTTCTGCATGTTCCCCTCTGGGGTCGGGATTTGTAAATAGAACCCATTCTTCATTCCTGTGATCTCTCAGAGCTGTGGTAACCACGGTCACTCAGCCAAGGGGGCAGAGCTGCTAAAGCTAAGGCCTTGGGAACTACAGATTAAATCTCACCGTTAGATAGTCACTCCTTTCAACCATTATAATAAGGGGCATAGGCTTCACCTTTGTGGCATCCCATGGCCATCACAGCCATCATCAATCAATCGAGGTATTTTTCCCACTGACCCGGGGTTTGGTTCATCCCTCTGTTAAGACAGCTCTTCAGGTAGACCCTAGCAGTTAAACTAGAGTTGGCACAGGAGATGAAAATCATTCCTCTTTGCTTTGGACCATAATGTTGTCCCCTGAGAGACTAAATCACATAATATTAGAGATAATCTAACATCACCTCCTCATTTTGCAGATTGCAAAACAAAGGCTCAGCTGAGTTTCCTATCCAGGTCTCAACGGAAATGCAAACTAAGGAAAGAACACAATCCCAAACTTGTACAGGGCTTTACAGTTTGTAAAGCAGTTTGATATCCACCCTCTAAGACATACAGCATCCCAACGAGGCAGTCACTACATTTGTTCCCGTCTGGCTGATGGATCAGTGAGGCTCAGAGAGGTGGAGAAAGTTGCCTCAGCCCACAGAGCCAGAGAGTTGTAGAGATGGACCTGGGACCCAAACCGTTAGACTTTGATTCCCTTGTTCATTCCCAGTCTGTGGGCCCAGACCAGGAAGGTCTATGGAGTTACTACCGGGGACCTATGAAGCCCCACTTAGTGTAAACACTATAAACCAGTTTAAAAACAAACTCACAGATTAGTATGACCACATCGCAAATATGTATGCAGCTGTGATGATCAATAAGACACAGAAATCTTTGAAGGCATTCGTGAACTCAAGGTAACTTTTCACTCTTTTTCATATTTCTCAAACAATCAATACCAAAGTACAACTGTTGTGGGAAGGTCAATAAAGCTTTGACATTAACAAGTTTTACTGTGAGGGGGTGGAATCCTAGCTCCTTTGATCTGTGACTCTGATGCCCACAAAGAAGACTAAATTACATGTGCTATATGTTAAATGTGAAAATTAAAATATGGCATTTTCATGAGCAAACCAAGTTACACCTAAAACATTTAAGGAAATGATATATAAAATGCAAAAAAGAAAGAAAAGCTCTGGGGCTTCTCATTTCTAGATCCACCTACCAATTTAAGGAAAACACAGATTTTGAAACTTGTGGCACCTGGGAAATGCAGCGGCAGATGCACAATCAGACTGCGTGCATCTGCTGAACAAGCCACCTGGTCTTTCACAAGTGAACCACAGAAAACAGAAACAGAAATGATCTCGGGGGAACCTGAAAAGACACAAAACACACATCAACAAACGGCAACGTATGGACTTCACTTGGATTTTACGCTTCCAAAAATCAAGTGTGAAAACAGGACAATTATGAGACAACTGGAAATTTGAAATCTGGACAGTTGTCGACTTAGGGATTGCTGTTCATGTTTGGGGTACAATGATGGTGTTGCAGCTCTGTCAACAAAAGAGAAGTCCTCACTGCTCAGGGATACACAGTGAAATACTTCAAGAGGAAATTACTGTTTGGCATTTGGCTTCAAAATAAGATGGGGGTCAGGGGAGCAGATAGAAATGTGGACAGAGCAGGGCTGGGTATGAGTAAATGGTGGGTTATCCTTCTGTTCTGTCTCTGTGACTATTCCAGATTCTCCCTAAGAAAAGAGTGAGGGTGGTGAATGAAAAAGTAAGTTGGGCAAAATCCAAAAGTTGTTGAAACTAGGTGAGTCTGCTTCTGTGTATGTTTGAAAACGTCTACAGAGCAAAGTTAGTAAAAGAAGACAAGGGGTTCTTACATTGGAAAGTTGGAGAGCCCTGTACTGCTACTGAAACCAGTCCTTGACACCTTAGGGTATTGAACTGGCCCCTCTCAATGCACAACTGTCTGCACATGGCTTTTGACAAGAGAGCTGGATGGGAGAGTGGGGTTTAGGGAAGCTGGCCCGTGGGAGGCCAGAGGCCCAGGACTGATGGAAGGCAAGGACCAGTGAGGAGATCCTTGAGGGGCAGGCAGCAAGGGGTTAAGGCTGACCGGCTGGCTAATGGCAGATGCCAGCCTCATGGCCTAATTACAAAGAAGGCACACAGTAGAAAAAGCACAGGGTTTGGAGTAAGGAGAGCTGGGTTCTTTTCAGACCCAGTTCCTTACAAGCTCTAAGACACTGAGTAAGTCTCCAGTCCCTCCTGGCCGTAGGCTCCCCACCTCTCAAATAGGAATGACCATCACTGCGGCCCCAGCCACCTCACACTGAGAAGCAGGTCATATGAAGATTGGGGAAGTTCACAGCCCATGCAAACAAACACGAGCTGTCCTGTTTATGCCATGCTCTCAGTTGCTTTTTGTCACCTGCCCAACCACCAGATCTGGAGAAAGGCCGGGAGCCCCACAGGGCCCTTCTTGGGTGGCCAGCAAGGAGGCGAAAGGGTGGGACTGAAAAGAATTTGCTAGCATCCCCGCTCTGGGCAATCCCAGTTTAGTTCTTCTCCCTGAGCGTCTGCTCCAGAATCTCAGATCTGCAAACTTGGTCCTCTCCACCCAGGGTGGCAGAGGGGAGGGCTGGGGTAAGGTCTCTAACACTTAGAGTCACTGGCACATAGTAGGAGCTTGTTCACACATAATGAGTGCCTGGCTGTGCCTGAGTACTTGCTCACAGCCTGGTGGGGGAGATAAGAACATGGCTGCAAGGGCTGAGGAGGCCTTGGGAAGCCTGGAGCAGGAGAGAAGCCTGTGGGGGGCACAGACAAGGAGCACCCCACCCCATGCTGGGACGAAGTGAGGCTTCACCAGAATCTCAGAAAATTGAGGAGATTGGAACCAAGCAGGACAGAGTAAGACAATTCTGAGAGAGGAGGGTGCCCCTGCGAAGTCCTGGGTAGGAGTACCTGGCACATTTTTGTTACCTTGTTTATTCATCCCAACAACCTTGTGAGGTAATTATCCTCCCCATTTAGCAGATGAGGAAACAGAGGCCGGGGTAGGTTAGGCAAGCGGCTCAAGGTCATGTAGGTAGCTCTAGGAAGTGCAGAGCCCTCTCTCAGTATCACACTAAGGCAAACCACGAGGCACATCCCACCTCGCTGAGCCCATTATCTTGGTAAGGACTGCTATGAGAATTAAATTAGGTCCTATTTTTTTCTAATGGTGGATATCAGGCATCCTGCAATGCAGCAACATTTTGAGGGGAGGGTGAGTGGGGCTGAATTTTAGCGTTGCCTTTGCTATTGGCCCCTCTGTGTTCCTCTGAGCAAATTCCTTCCTTACTCTGTGCCTGTTTCCTCATCTGCATAATTTAGAGCTGATGGACATGAGCTGTAAATCCCCTTCCAAATCAATGCTCTGGGACTCAGAGTTGAAGTTAATTGTTGCTCTGCCAGGATGCTCCAACCTTAGCCACTAGCAGGAGCAAAAGTCTCCAGATGGTTTTCATCTGGCTAAGTCCCCACCCCCAAGACTGAGAGTCCAGGCTGGGGCAGTCAGAAGGAGGTGCCAGAGGACAGTAGAGCAGGCCTCTTCCCAGCCCCCTTCTGCGCTTGTGGAAGGGTCCCCAGCCCTGCCTGTCCACAGCCCGTGTGGAGACTATGCTGTGAGGCCTGGGAGCCAGGGCCCAGGGCCGTCCCCAGTGTGGCCTTGCACAGGTCTCCTTCCCTCCCTGGGCCCTCTTCATCTGGGTCTGCAATGAAGGGGTTGGGCGGAGACGTGGAAGGCTCCTGACAGCTGACATTTATTATTTCAGGATCCCTCAGCCTCTCGCTGTTTTCCTTCCTGCGCTGCTGGAGCCCGTGACTGGCCGTGTGCCCCCTCAGTGGGGCCCCTCGGACGTCTCCCCAGCCTGGGAACCTGTCCAGCCTTGACAAGTCAGCCTTGCCAGCTGCCTCTTCAGGGTGGTGGGAAGTGGGGAGGAGAAGGGGCCGCACCCTCACCGCATGCTGAGGCCTCCACAGACCCCAAATTTCCTGGCTGGGATTTTCTTCGGTAGACTGCTCGACAGTGAAGAGCTAAGAAAGCAAAAACTCTGACGACTTGGCAGAAGATTCCCGTCCGACCCCTGGCCCCAAGCCCTGAAACTCCACCCCGCCCTGGGGAGGGCCTGCCCTGCCCTCCTGGACAGAGCACCAAAGGGTCCGATGCCTGCCATCCTCTGGGCCCCTTGTTGGCCAGGAGGAATCCCTCCCTGCCCCCCCACCTTGAGATCTGTCACCAGTCCCTTAACCCCTGTCCGACCCCACTCTTTGCAATATCCTCCACATGCCAGGCTGTCTCCGGCTGCTACACCTTGGCTCGGCTGCTCCCGCTGCCTGCAAAGCCCTTCCCCCATTCTGTCTGGTGAACGCTTCATCTTTCCTGACTCGGCTTACACGCCACCCGCTCCCTACCACAACAGAACCCACCACTCCTGCCTTTATGCCACCCTGTGCCCACTACAGGCTTTTATGAGGGCATCATGGCCCTTATTTTCACACGTCTGACTTCTCCGCCAGGTTGAAAACCCTAAAGGGCAGGGACTGGCTATTTGCCTAGACATCCACAGCGCCCAGCATAGGGCCTGCCTGGTACATGAGCAACAATAAACATTTGTCTAGTGAGTGAGTAAATGAATGAATGGATATTAGCAAGGCCCTATGGGAACACAGAAAAGGCAGCAGAGGTTAAGAACCCTGGCTTTTACCTCCTGCTGTTCTGAAATCCAAATTCTGGTTCCAATACTCTTAGCTGCGGGACCTGGGGCAAGTGACTTAGTTTCTTGGAGCCTCCATTTCCCCATCTATCAAATGGGATAATAGCATCTATCTCATAGAACTAAGTGCGACCAGGCACTTAAGTACCCAGCCAAGGGCCTGGCATACGAGGAGGGCTGCAAGGGAGCAGTCCTGCCCAGCAAACATTTCCATATTCCCAGGTCCAGAGATACACATCCCCAGGCTGCCCAGGGGAACCACCCTGAATGCTTAAAGAAGTAGGATGTCAGAGCCTCACTTTAGACTGATAAACTGGTAGTCCCTGGGGAGGGAGCAGAGGGCGTGAGAGATAAAACACTAAGTGCCTTGAACTGCCCAAGTCCAAATCCTGGCTCTGCCACTTATGGCTAGTAGAGCTGCCCAATTTAGCAAAAATAAATACTGGACACACAGCTATAGTTGAACTTCAGGTAATCAATGAATAATTTTTAGTATGAGTATGTCCCAAACACCACACAGACATCCTGTATGTTAGCTGGCAACCCTGCTTACTAAGTTATCTCATTTCTCTGTGTGTTCGTTTCCTTACTGGGATTACATGAGTGAATATATTGGAAATGTTTCTATGTGAATATATGTGAAATGTGAAAACAAACACTCCCTGTCGTGTTTGCTATTCCCATTTTTATTGCTTTTAAAGCAACCCAGGCCATGGAAGAACCTTGAAAACATTATGCTAACTGAAAGAAGCCAGACACAAAAGGCAATGTATTACAGGATTCCATTGACAGAAAATGTCCAGAAAAGGCAAATCCATAGAGACATAAAGTTGCCAGGGGCTGGGGAGCAGAATGCGAAGTGACTGCTAATGAGCACAGCATTTCTTTCTGGCATGATGAAAATGTTCTGGAATCAGTGATGACTACACAACACTATGAATAAAGATCACTGAACTGTAGACTACAAAATGGTTTTACATGGTGAATTTTATGCTATGTGAATTTCATCTCCATTTAAAAAAATCTACCTAAAAGCAATCCAGGGGATTACAATGTATATTCAGGACTGAGAACAGGGCAGGCCTTCAACAAACATACTTTGATGAAGAAGTGAATGGTTGGGAGACAGCAAAGGGGCACAACTGAGTGAAGAGGCTGCCTTGCCCAGAACAAGTCTCAGTTATTCATTCCTGGATGCCTGTAAGGTATACAACATTTCTCTTTTTGCTCTGGTGCCAGAACTGCACAATTTTATTACTCGCTCGTAGTAATTACCTCACCCCTGTTGGAATTATCTTCCCTTTTTCTCTGTGTGGTTCCTGATTTCTTTATCCCATGTACAGGTGTCATTTAGTAAAAGGGAATTTTGAAAAGAGCATTAAGTATTTGTTAGTTGGCACGTGTATACTAGATGCTTTGTATGAAATCCCCTCAAACAACCCCATAAGATAGTTATTATCACCCATGATTTTTGGTGGGGAAATAGATTCTGAAAGGTTTAAGTCACGCACCTGAGGTCACACAACCAATAGGGATTCAAACCTAGGTCAGGCTGACTTCAGTTCTTGGACTCTCCATAGACCTCAGCCACATGCCTGCACACCTTGGGCTGTCAATCATCTTTTCATGAGCATAAGTCTTTCTCCTTCCCAGATGGGAGCTTGTCTTGTCTGTCCATGCCCTCAGACCCCACCATCCTGCTTCTGTCCACAGCAGATGTTCAACAGAGTTTAATGGATTACTGACCTTCTGTGGGGGTACAGTGGCTCACCACAATATTTCTTACCCTGACTGCTTATCAGAGTTACCCAGGGAACTTCTGACCTGCTTGCTTGCCCAGAACTCACCCCCAAGAGATTCTGATTCAGTAGGTTTGGGTGGAGCCTGTAGCATCTAAAGTTCTTAAAAGCTCAGTCAAGGTAAAAATCCAGCCAAGTTAGAGAAACTTTAGCAGCTACTTCCAACTTGGCCTCCTATATTCCCCAACTCAGGCCCACCCACTGACCCCAGTGCAGCCCAGTCATCATGTTCTCAGGACAAAGGGAGTCCATGGCTCTGCCCCAGAGTCCGGGGAGCTCACTGTCCCTCCCCAGACCTCACCACCTCATGTGTTCTGGGCCCAGGCACTAGGCCCATCCAAGGGACCTTCTAGCAACGTGTGTCTGAGGACTATATTACCAAACTGCCTTCAGGGAAAGCATTTCCCTTCTGCTCTGACCTGAAGTTCCAGTTTCTGTCCCCAAACCTGCCTGCACCTGCATGACCAGAAACAGCTAAGCAACAGGCAAGGAACTGAGCACCAAAGACTGAAATCTGCGGAGGGGAGGAAACTTTTCAAGGCTGGGTTTGAGGCTAATAACTCCAGGAAGACCCTCTGTCCTTGTGCAGAGGCAGCTGGTTATGGGGAGAGTCTGGGCCCATGTGGAGCTGGGTTCTAAGCCCATCCTGGAAAACTTTCTTGGCCCAGATTCCTACCATCATCCCATGTCTCTGCTTCCCAAGGAGAACTTCTTATCTGCCCCCCCTTCTAATCAGTCAAGACTGGTGTGGAGGGGAAAATAATAGCATTAAACAAATTCTTAAGGTCATCGATGATGATACTGATGTGTGTGACGTGTGACAATGGAGTCATGTCTGTCATTTTCTCATTTTACCTCTGCACATACAGGCATCATCTGACAGAAGTGAGCATTGCTTCCTCATTCAAGCATTCCTCTCCTGGCTTCTGGAGCACTGTATTATTCTCCTGATTTCCCTCCCTCCTCACTGGCTGCTCCTTCTCAGTCTCCTTTATTAACTGCTCTCCCATCCTAATTTCCTGATCCTGGAGCAACCCAGAGCTTGGGCCCAGGCCTGGTCATTCTTCTCCCTGGGTGATCTTATCCACTCCCACAGCTTTAAACACCAGCTAATGCAATGTATGCACATGTGGTTCATGGACTGCCAGCTCGAGAATCACCAGGGGTGTTAGTTAAAATGCAGATTCCCAGACACCTTCCTGCATGCTGGCAAACCTGCCAAGGACATGGGTCATTTTTTGTCAGTCTGGCACCTGAACCTCCTTCCTACATCTGGGAAATTACTTGCACAAGCCTTGGCTGGGCTTGCCTCCTACACAAGCTGACAAGACCAAATTCTTGCCTTTCCAGACTCCCTTGCAGCTAGGGTTCAGGTATATGAGCTAGGCTCAACCCATCAGGGGCAGTCACGGCAGACTTTGAATCAGGAGCAGAGATGGTGGAAGATCCATTCTTATGCTGGTGGCACCGGCACACAGGTGCCCGGTTTCAGGGGACAGTGATGGTGCAAGCTGTGGCATTCGGTGCACGGCAGCAGTGTCCTTGCCAAGCAGGCTCAGTGGAGTGATTCTGGCTGAGACCCTGCCTGCTGCCTTGCCCCAGTTCTCCAGCTTCCCAGAAATTCTGTGAACTACTGAATATTCCCTTTCAATGAATTCTTTTGTTTATATCAGCTCAGGTTACTTTCTGTTACTTGTAATAAGAAGCCTAAGTAAGTTGGATACAGCTACCGGATTGGACTCTCTGGGAATGATGTCAGCTGACTGTCACACAGATGCAAATTTAAAACCTACTATCTCAAGGCTGACAACTCTCAAATGTGTCCCTCCAGTCCACTCCTTTGATCTCAAACTCAACATCCAAAAGCCTTCTTGACATCTCCACTTGAACATCTCAAAGATATTTAAGATGAACAAACAGAATTCTTGATTTTCCCCAAAACCTGTTCTTCTCCCAGATCTCCCCTTCCCAGGAAGGGTGCATGGCACTCTTCCATTAGGAATTTAGGAACCATCCTTGACCAATCCTCACATGTACTCCATCAACAAATCCTGATGGTACTACCTATAAAATACTTCTAGAATCTGCCCACTTCTCTTCTCCTTCAATCACAGCCCTATTCACACCACTGTCAACTCCTCCATGAATAGCTACGACAGCTTCCGTGAGTCCTCTCTTGGCCCTCCAATCTAGTCTCCACACAGCAGCTGATAGGATCTTTCTAAAGCAGAAATTGGATCATGTTGCTTGACTGCCAAATAAATAAAATCCAACTCACTACCAGGGCCTACAAGCTTGAGCAGGTCTAGCCCCTGCCTACTTTCCAAACTTGCCTGGTTTTGCTCTTTCATTTGCCCAGCACTATGCTTCTGTCCCTCTGGCCTCCTTTCAATGTCACAAATACTTTAGGTTCTTTACTGCCTCAGGATCTTTGTCTAAGCTGTTCCCTCCATGTGGAGCACCCCACCCCCACCAGTATTCTCTATCAATGTTCCTTTTAAATATTCTTCTTTTATTTATTTTTTATTCAAACAACATTTTCAGGGTGCCTACTATAGTTTTATGCTAAATACGAGAGATACAGGAGTGAGATTAGATTCTATTCTCATGGAGTTAAAATCTAGTAAGAAACCATATTTTAATAAGATTGTACAAATAAATATAAAATCTATCTATGATGTGTGCTGCAAAGGAGACAGGTACAGGACTATTCGGGAGAGGTACAGAGAAAAAGCTGAGAGAGAAGTTAGGAGGATGCTTAAGTAAGTGTTGCAGGTGAGAGGTGATGGTGGCTTGGAGTAGGGCAGGGATACAGCGAAGTGGGCAGACTGCAGAGATGCTTAGAAGGTAAAGTGATGACCCTTGGTGAGCAAGAGTGCACATGGAGGTGTGAGGCATCTGGCTTGTGTAACAGAAGAGGGAGGTACCACTCACTGAGAAGGGAACACTGGAAGGGCCAGCCTGTAGGGACTGATGAATGTTGTTTTGGACATGTTGAGGTGTCTCAGTGAAATAGTCAAGTGAGGAGTTGGACGTGAGGGTCTGGGCTGGAGGTACAAATGTGTGAATCACCTAAAGACAGGAGAGGACTGAAGTCATGGGTGTGGATGAGACTGCTAGGGAGCAAGGCTGGCATGCAAACAGATGAGGACCTGGGAACAATCCTCAAGGAAGGCCTTGGCCACAAGGATAAGCCTTCATGGCACTTATACAGCGTACACTTACTGACTTGTTTGTTTACCTGTTTGCAGCTGTTTTCCCCAGAAGACTGTAAGCTCAGTGGAGCAAAGACTGCATCTCTCTTAATGAGCAATGTGTCTACCCAGGGCCTAATACAGAACCTAGCATGAAGCAGTCAGTCCCCAGGCACTATGCTGGGTGCTGGGTGCCTCGGCAGGGCCAGCCTTACCCATTCCTTGAACAACATGATTGAGTCCACTGCTCCCCGCTATCCAGTAAAAAGCCCAAATGCCTAATTGGCATTCAAGGCACTCCAAGTGCTGTACCCCCTTACCTCTCCAATCCATCTTTTTAATTTCCTACACCTGAGCTTTCTGAACTGAGGTTCATCTATACCTGGATAACCAGGTAGGCAAAAACAGGATGAGTACATTGCCTCTCCCTGGAGGCTAGACCATGCCAAACAAACAACTGCTGGGGAAACTTCAGGGACTTTCCAGGCCTTGCCCCTCTTCTCTGAGAAGCATCCCTCCCACAGCGTAGGTCTCTGTGACTATGTTTACCCCGCTTCAGTCCATCCCTCCTTGACCTTTGCTGATGAAATCAGGGGTGGAGATCCAGCTCCTGGAATCAATCCAGAAGTTGTGCTGGGCTATCAACCTCCTGCCAGGAACTGGGAAGTAGGACACAAGACTGGCTTGGGTACCTTTAGATGCTGGACCAGTGATGTCACGTGCATGTGGGACTGAAGCTGCCCGTGTTCCCCAGAAGACTGTGTGATACCCTTTGGGGCTTGTGTGTTGGCAAGGGTTCAGACATGCAGAAAGAAACAGGGTGAGAGCGAGAATGATGAAGCAGCTGCCTTTGTGCTTCCTGACCACTTCCAGGCCTCAAGTCCTGGAGAGGTCTACTGCTATTTATTGCCCTTCAGTCTTATAAGGCACCTCTACTCCTTACAACAAATTTCCCTTCCACATGAAGAAGCTTGAGAGGGTTTATGTTTCTTGCAAACAAACCATCTCTAAGATTATGTAATTTTTATTATTTTTTGTACCACCAAAATTTTATTATTTTTGACGAAGCAGAATGTAACATTCAGAAGACTATTATGGAATAAGAAAGAAATTCTTTCTAAAAACAAGATTCAAAAAAGCAAAGTCAAAAAAGAAAAGATAAATTTGACTCCAATAACATTTAAGACTTTTCATTATAAGACATGGTACCAATTAGGTAAACATTCCTCCTAATCACCACCCATGAACTGATCATCTATTTTCTCTGAGGACATACACACACTGGGAAGCATGCGTATTTCCACATTTACTTCTGGGGAGAATATAGGGACTGTGAGACAGTCAGAGGAGACTTCAGCCTTTTCTGTTCTTAAATGTTTTTAATTAAAAATTATGTTCTTTGAGCAATTAAAATGTCATTAAATCTCAGAAAATATACATAAAATACAAGCCTTTGAAGATTCCTATTTGTGGTGAACTGCTTTATCCAAGACCCACTAGGACATAGAAGCTCACTGGTATAGTAGTTAGAGACACATGACAGAGCATGAATTCTTACCACTGGTCAAAAATGGCTTACTTGGTTCCTGAACATGCTCTTTCCACCAGTTTCCAAATTCACTCACTTGTCCTTTCCACTTAATGGGGTTCTTCCATCCTTCAAGACCTATCTGGAAGTGTTACCTCCTCCGGAAGCTCTCCTTGACTGTACCAGTCCTCACTCCTCTCTCCCTACCCAGCTCCACTGGCCTCTCAAGGTACTGACTTGTATACCTTTCTCTGGGAACTCAGGACTGACTCTTGGGGTTCCTACTTATCTCCCTAAGATAGGTTACATCTCCCTGACTGGCCAGCAAACCAGAGCAGCATCTTTATACGCTTGGTGCCTAGCACAGAGATGACATAGAGAACTGGAGAGAGCACAGGCCTTTGAGTCAAATACTCACTGTGTGACACAGGCAACTACCTTAAGGGGAACTCAGGACTGACTCTTGGGGTTCCTACTTATCTCCCTAAGATAGGTTACATCTCCCTGACTGGCCAGCAAACCAGAGCAGCATCTTTATACGCTTGGTGCCTAGCACAGAGATGACATAGAGAACTGGAGAGAGCACAGGCCTTTGAGTCAAATACTCACTGTGTGACACAGGCAACTACCTTAACCTCTCTGGGCCCATTTTCACCTGTGCTATTGTGAATATCAATGAGATGATGGATGTAAAGGGGCCCAGGACAGAAAGAAGGGGGTTTCACAGGATGTCTTAATACTCCCTCGTGTTTGTACAGTGTTTCACAATTTAAAAACAAAAAACTTTAACAGTCTAGAGGGGTAAACAAGGAGGGATTATTAGACCCATTTTAAGTGTGAAATAACTGAGGTTCACAGAAGTCAGTCACATAGGGAGGATGGGCAGTTGGACTTTAGAAGGTGCTAGAACATCCGTGTGGCAATACCAGTTCTTCCACTACTCAGCTCTGGAAGCTTGCACAAGTCCCTTGCACTCTCTGGACAGTTTTCCCCTCTTAAATGAGAGTGTTCTTAGGTGGTCTCTACCTTAAAGGATCTCTCAGTGCTGACATTCTAATCTCCTATGAACCTGCCCAGGGTCCATCCTAGTAGGACTTGCAAAAGAGGGCTCCAAGTCCCAGGACAGAGTCCCTAGTTACTCCCAGGAAACCAGCTGGGGCTGGAAGACTTGCTTTAAGAACCAGTTGTATTTTGATTCAGCCAAATGGAGCTTCAAGCCTCGGTGTGGGTTAGTCATGCCCACAACTGGGGGTGAGGGGGTGGGAGGGAGGATGCCAGCATCACACTACATGTAAATATAAACATGAATGCAAAACCAAACAGGAAACTTCAGGAAAGTTCAATTCAAAGGTCAGAGTCTAACTTTTTGGACACTGGACTACTAAAGAGAAAAGCTGTGTTTGGGTGCCACAAGCCTTTCTGCTGCAATTAATGAGTGTTTGCATGCATTAAACTGAAGTCCTGAAAGCAAAGCAGGCTGAGTTTTGTCTGGTTTGAGATGGGGCAAAGCTGAACTCTGACCAGAACCTGCTGCATCCTCCAGATGCATTCCAAGGGCTGCCTACCCCAGGTACACACAAGTGCTGACACACACCAATCCAAGCAAAGCCAGATGCAAGCGCATAAACGGACATTTCTGTCCCTGGAGAAGGGTTCACAGTACAGCTCTTTCTCCTGCTCCTGCTCTGATTTAACAATTTAATGAACAACCCAGAGAGGAGGGTAAACTGTGAAGGCCCCAAAGAAGCCAAAGGCACTGATCTTTTCTGATGTGAGGCGATGAAGACAAACTTCAGTAAGCTCTCTGATCTCATGATGAAGCTCTGTGGCAATATCCCTGTGAACCTCCACAGTAAAATTCAAACTACACTGATAGGTGGTAGATTCCAAGCTACTGGTTCTGCCCAAGGTAGGAAGCCAAAGGTAACTGGCAGTCTATTTTAATGAAAACATGTGTCCCTACTATGTGCAAAGCACTAGGCTAAAGTCTGTGAGGGAAATGAGGACAAAGAAGACCCAGTCACTGACTAAGGAGGTCTGTCAATTAATCTGATAATCATTCCACTTATCAAGATGCATGCTTTACCACATTGCCTCATGTAATACCATAGATCTATGAGGTAAACATTATCCCCATTTTACAGATGCCAAAAGTGGGGCTTGAACAGATCAGGTCACATGCCCAAGCTCACAGCTGGAAAACTGCAGAGCCAGAATTTGAACACAGGTCTTCAATGCTCTTCCCGCCATCTCTAGCACCCCTACAAAGCCATACACACAGAAAGCCTGTGAAGGGAGGGAGAGAAGGAAAGATTTTCCAAAACATTGGCCTAGGGTATTAGGAACTACTGAGCTTTGTATCTGTCACACAGTGGGTGCTCAAAACTCTTAAGATGAAGGATGAAAGATGAGAGCCGATGCTGAGGTCCAAAAAGCCACCCAAATTCAGAACATCCTCTGAAAATAAGCTGCAAAAACACATTACTTGTTGGCCCAAAGCTGAGGAGTGTCTGCTCTAGAATATTTCCTGCAGAGCGGCCCAGGAAAGTGCAGCAGGTCGGGAGAGGAGGAATGAACTCCAGTGCGCATGGGAATGGGGTGGGGCAGCCTGCAAGGGCAAAAGAAAAGGCCTGCTGAGAAAGACAAAGAGGAGAGGGGAGGGGAGAGGAGACTATAAACTTGCCAACAGCCTGGCCAAGGTGAACCCCAGCTCCTGGCGCCTTCTCATTCGCATTCATTCCACAGGCGCCGGCCAAATCCCAGAACCAGCAGCCAGGGGTAGGGGGCCTCCCTGCAGCCGGGGAGAAGTTCAGGACTGAGGAACGAACGCCTGCCAGAAGGGGAGTGACTTGGGGGGCAAACTTGTGGGGCTCCGAAGATGGAAACCCAAACAGACGAAGTGAGGTGCCGAGCAAACACACGTACGACGGGACGGGTCACGAAGAGCATTGGAGGTATGTTCTCCGACCTGTACAGTGTGTCATCGGGGTGACTTTGAGGCCCCCCCCAAACGATCCCTTGCGCCCTACCCCGACCTCGAAAGTGAGGACACAGATGTTTGAGATGCACTCAGTTCTCACAAATCTAGGGAGGGGCGCCATCGTAGGTCCACTCACGCATGTGAAGGTCAAGGCGAAGGCCCCGCCCAGACCCCTGACCCCTACCGCCTCGGTTCCCTCACCTCCTCCCGTGCCAGTGCGGCCCCTCGGCACCGGGGCATCTTGGCGGCGAAGGCGGTGGCCCCGGTTGGGGAGCTGAGGTCCTCTGCCGTGACGGCCAGGAACTCGGCGACGCTGAGCTGCTCGGGCATGGCGGGCGCGGGGCTGGAGCGTGAGGACTGCCAGAGAGGGGCGCCGGGGGCGCTCGCTGCACCGCGCTAGGACAGCCTCACCTCCCGCTGCACGCGCCCTCCGGGCCTCCGCACGCCCCGCCCCCTCCGCGCCGCCCCGCCCCCGGCAGTCCTCGCCCTGAGACGCCGCGTTCCCTCTAGTTCCCTGAGGCCCGAGCTTCCCGACCCATCCCGCCTTTCGGCCCCGCCCCCAGCCTTCCAGCCCCCTTCCTGTCCTCAACCTGGCAGCGGGTCCCCGGCCCCTCGCCGGACTCTTCAGCCCCGCCCCGAGGCCGCCTAGCCCCTGAGAGTTCCGCGCCTGGCTCCTGACCGCTCTTCGGCCCCGCCCCTAGTCCTCCCAGCCCGCGACCTCTGGGAACTCCACCCCTGGCTCTCTGCCCGCCCTGGCCACGCCCCCAAGTAGCCCAGCCCCCGAGAGCTCCTCCCCTAACCCACTGCCCCGCCCCGGGCTCCTCGGGCCCGCGGCTCCTGGCAGCCCCTGCAGTCCCCCCGCTCCGTCTCCCTCTCCGCCGCTCCGTGGCTTCTTCCCTGCTCTTCCGGCTCCCTGGCCTCCCAAGTTCCCCACCCTCCCACGGCCTCAGTTCGCCATCCCTGTGCCCCTCCTGTATGTGCCTAGTATCTTCCTCTCCTACCGATTCGTTTCCAGCTCCCAAGACCTCGTCCCTCCAACCTCTCCTCACCCCTCCCCACTTACGTGCCCCAAGCCCTGCGGGTCTCGGTGCCCCACTCCGCCCCTAATTGCCCCACCGATCCCTAGCCGCTCACACCCAGCTTCTCGCCTCGGCTCAGCGCCTTTCCTGGGCAACCGCCCGGTTCCTTGGCTCCGCCCTCAGCCGCGAGCCCGGCCTGCGGGGTCCGTGCGGCTAGGCGCCCCTAGATAGCCAAGTGATATGCGAGAAACACGTCCCTTCATGGAACCTCAGTTTCCTTCTCTGTAAAACGGGAGATCAGATGCCCACTTGGTTGGAAGAACCTGACGCGTGCGTGTCCCCGATAGGTGCTAACTCGCTCGCCCTCACCTGGCCCTCTCATCCATTTCTCCAGTCTTGCTATGCTCAGTCTGGTGCCTTTAACTCCTCCACCTCCCTCACGATTCCTACCAGGCTAAAGACTTCCACTGCTTACCCCCACCAGGAACCTCTGCCTCTAGGGAACCACCTATATCCTTGGGATGGGTTTAGGATAGAAATGCACTTCGGTTTAATTCTGGAGCCCGAGTGCTCTGAAGAGTCCTTCAGGTAGAAAAATCAGTCAAGTACTGCGGTGAAGAACATTTGCTTTGGAGTCAGATCCAAGTTCCAGTCCTGGTGCTGCTGTTGATAGCTGTGTGCCGCTGGGTAAATCACTTGCTTTTCTAGCCTGAATTTCCTCTTCTTAAAATGGCCTAATGGTATTCTACCCTAAAGGTGATTGAGAGGATTATATAGTTTGCATAGGAAAAAAAAACCCTGAAAAGATAAACACTAAAATACTACCAGCTGATGATAATATGAATAATACAACTTGTATAATAGAATTAAAATTTGAAAAAATGCATACAATCTGGTGGAGAAGACAGGACAAATATGCTGTGAAGAGAAGACAAGTAGTGACTCTGTGGCATCTTACTACACTGACAGTGACTTCAGTGGAGTGTGGGGGGACTTGATAACATGGGTAGTAATGTAGTAACCACAATGTTTTTTATGTGGAACCTTCATAAGAGTGTATATCAGTGATACCTTAATTTTAAAAAATGCTGTGAAATACACTCTGGTTCACTCCTCAGTCACCCTTCAACTCCCTCCAGTCTGTTTTCAGCTCTAACTACTCCAAAGAGTTATTTCAAAGTCAACTAGGATCTCCTCTTAAAACACAGCAGGCACTTTTCTTGCTTCAATCTAGGAACACTTTGCAGTGTTAACCATTCCCTCCTTGAAATAACATTTTCCTTGAATTCTGGGACAGCCATTTTCCTTGATGGTCATCCACCCTCTCTGGCTACTCCCTTCACAGTGCCCTTTCTGAGAAGTTCTTCTGTATGTATCTTAAATGCTGGGGTCATTGGGAGCTTTCTGCCATTCCCTCTGTTCTCACTCTATTCAGGCTCCCTGGATACCTACATCCAACCCCACCATTAATGTATATGTTGTCTGTATTAGTTTCCTATTGCTGCTATAACAAATTCCTGCATATTTGGTGTCTTAAACAACACACATTTATTCTCTCCCAGTCTGGAGGTTAGAAGTCTGAAGTGAATTTCACTCGACTGGAATGAAGGTATCAGTAGGGCTGCACTCCCTCTAGGGAACATCTGTTTCCTTGCCTGTGACCATTTTCCTCTATCTTCATTCAAGGGCATCTAGCTTTTGTATCTTATTGCCTTCTTTTCTGCAGTCAAATCTCCTTTGGCCTCTGTCTTTGTGATTACATTTAGGGGTCACCCAGATAACCCTTGATAATCTCTATCCCAAGATCCTTAATCACATTGGCAAAATTCCTTTTGTCTTATGAGATAACATTTACAGGTTCCAGGGAATAGCACCTGGATATTTTGGGGGACCATTATTGAGACTACTTCATCCTCCAAGTCTCTATCTCCAGCCTGGACCCTTCTCTGGTTTAAGATATATGTTTCCATTTGACAAACCCACAGCCAACAGCATACTTAACAGTGAGAAGCTGAAAGCTTTTCCTCTAAGATAGGGAACAAGAAAAGGATGCCTACTCTCCCCGCTTTTATTCAACATAGTACTGGAGGTCCTAGCCACGGCAATCAGACAACACAAAGAAATAAAAGGCATCCAGATTGGTAAGGAAGAAGTCAAACTGTCACTGTTTACAGATGACATAATATTGTACATAAAAAACCCTAAAGAATCCACTCCCAAACTACTAGAATTACTATCTGAATTCAGCAAAGTTGCAGGATACAAAATTAATGCATAGAAATCTGTTGCATTAGCAGAAAGAGAAATCAGGAAAATAATTCCACTCACAATTGCATCAAAAAGAATAAAATACCTAGGAATAAACCTAACCAAGGAAGTGAAAGACCTATACCCTGAAAACTACAAGACACTCTGAAGAGAAATTAAAGAGGATACTAATAAATGGAAATTCATCCCATGCTCTTGGCTAGGAAGAATTAATATTATTAAAATGTCCATCCTGCCTAAAGCAATCTACAGATTCAATGCAATCCCTATCAAAATACTGACAGCATTCTTCAACGAACTGGAACAAATAGTTCTAAAATTCATAGGGAACCACAAAAGACCCTGAATAGCCAAAGCAATCCTGAGAAGGAAGAACAAAGCAGGGGGGATCTCGCTTCCCAACTTCAAGCTCTACTACAAAGCCACAGTAATCAAGACAATTTGGTACTGGCACAAGACCCACAGACCAGTGGAACAGAATAGAGTTCAGATATTAACCCAAGCATATATGGTTAATTAATATACAATAAAGGAGTCATGGATATACAATAGGGAAATGACACCCTCTTCAACAGCTGGTGTTGGCAAAACTGAACAGATACATGCAAGAGAATGAAACTGGATTACTGTCTAACTCCATACACAAAAGTAAACTCGAAATGGATCAAAGACCTGAATATAAGTCATGAAACCATAAAACTCTTCGAAGAAAATATAGGCAAAACTCTCTTGAATATAAACATGCACAACTTCTTCATGAACATATCTCCCTGGGCAAGAGAAACAAAAGAAAAAATGAACAAATGGGACTATATCAAACTAAAAAGCTTCTGTACAGCAAAGGACATCATCCGTAGAACAAAAAGGCATCCTATAGTATGGGAGAATATATTCATAAATGATGTATCTGATAAGGGGTTGACATCCAAAATATACAAAGAGCTCATGCACCTCAACAAAGAAAAAGCAAATAATCCAATTAAAAAAATGGGCAGAGGAGCTGAACAGACACTTCTCCAAAGAAGAAATTCAGATGGCCAACAGGCACATGAAAAGATGCTCCACATCGCTAGTCATCAGAGAAATGCAAATTAAAACCACAATGAGATATCATCTCACACCAGTTAGAATGGCCAACATCCAAAAGACAAACAACAACAAATATTAATGAGGATGTGGAGAAAGGGGAACCCTCCTGCACTGCTGGTGGAAATATAAACTAGTTCAACCATTGTAGAGAGCAGTATGGAGGTTCCTCAAAAAACTCAAAACAGAAATAGCATGTGACCCAGGAATTCCAGTCCTAGGAATTTACCCTAAAATGCAGCAACCCAGTTTGAAAAAGAGATATGCACCCTATGTTTATTGCAGCACTATTACAATAGCCAAGAAATGGAAGCAACCTAAGTGTCCATCAGTAGATGAATGGACAAAGAAGATGTGGTACATATACACAGTGGAATATTATTTAGCCATAAGAAGAAAACAAATCCTTGTTTGTTTTCTTCTTATGTTTTCTTCTTATGTTCTTCTTATTGTTTGCAACAATATGGATGGAGCTAGAGGGTATTATGCTCAGTGAAATAAGCCAGGCAGAGAAAGACAAGTATGAAATGACTTCACTCATCTGTGGAGTATAAGAACAAAGCAAAAACTGAAGGAACAAAACAGCAGCAGAATCACAGAACCCAAGAATGGACTAACACTTACCAAAGGGAAAGGGACTGGGGAGGATGGGTTGGAAGGGAGGGATAAGGGGGAAAAAGGGGCATTACGAATAGCACACATAATGTAGCAGGGACAGCAGGGACACAGGGAAGGCAGTACAACACAGAGAAGACAAGTAGTGATTCTATAGCATCTTACTATGCTGATGGACAGTGAGTGTAATGGGGTATGTGGTGAGGTCTTGATAATGGGGGGAATCTAGTAACCACAGTGTTGTTCATGTAAGTGTATATTAATGATACCAAAAAGAAAAAAAAACACCATCAAGAGAATGAAAAGACAAGCCACAGACTAAGAGAATATATTTGAAAAAATACATTTGATAAAGGACTCTTATTCAAAATATACAAGGAACTCTTAGAACTCAACAAGAAAACAACTGGTTAAAAAATGGGCCACAGACCTGAACAGACATCTCCCCAAACAAGATAGACAGATGGCAAATAAACACATATATCATAAGGAAAATATGAATTAAACAATGAGAGACCACTACACATTTATTAGGATGGGCAAAATCAAGAACACTGACAACACCAAATGCTGGTGAAGATGTGGAGCAACAGGAATTCTTATCCATGACCAGTGAGAATACAAAATGGTACACCCCCTTTGGAAGACAGTTTGGTGGTTTCTTACAAAAATAAACATACTGTAAAGGTACCCACTACCAATGAGGTGCCTGATGGACAGCCAAGAGTTTATCAACTTTTTCAGTATTTAGGGCTACATTTTTCAGTTAAGTCAAATGAAAGGCCCATCATGATGCAATCCTCTATGAAAAACTTCTAGGATAGAAATAACCTTGGATCATTTTTTATTGTGCAATACTTCATACAGACAAAAGAGCATACATAAAATATACATCCATACATAAAGTATGATTATAAACATAATTAGGGTATCTCTGATCCTGTTTAAGAACCAGAATGCTGCCAATAGATTTTAAGCTATGTGTCCTTCCCCAATCTAATTCCTTTAGAAATATTAGTTCCTATAATATACCTACTAAAAATAACTATCTGTTTTATATTTATAATTCCCTTCACAAAGGTGTGCATCCTCAAACAATATATTGTTTAGCTTTGCACCGTTTGAACTGTAAATGAAACCACTGTTTGTATTCTTCAGCGTCTTGCCTATCTTGCTAAACACTGTTTGTGAATTTAATCAGGTTTGTACATGTAGCTGTAGCTCATTTATTTTGCTGCTTTTTGCTATTCTGTTGCATAAGTATATAAAAATTTATTTTTCCTTAAAAAAATAAAAATTAAAAATAAATAAATAAACATACTGTTGCCATATAATTCAACAATTGTGCTCCTTGGTATTTACCCAGATATGTCCGTATAAAAACACACATGGGTGTTTATAATAGCTTTATTCATAATTGTCAAAAATTGGAAGCAACCAAGATGTCCTTCAGCAGCTGATCGCAGCTGATCGGATAAACTGTGGTGTATCTAGACAATGGAATATGATTCACCACTACAAAGAAATGAGCTGTCAATCTGTGAAAAGACATGGCATGACCTTAAATACGTATTGCTAAGTGAAAGAAGCCAATCTGAAAGGTTACCTATTGTATGATTCCAACTACATGATATTCTGGAAAAGGCAAAACTACAACAAAAAGATCAGTGGTTGCAGGGTTGTGAGGATGGTTAGGGGAAAGATGACCAGGCGAAGAACAGAGGAGTTTTAGGGCAGCAAAAATACTCTGTATGATATTATGATGATGGATGTATGTCCTTCTACATTTGTCCAAATGCACAGAGTGTATAACACCAACAGTGAACTATAAGGTAAACTGTGGATTTTGGGTGATTATGATGTAAGTTAAAAAAAAAGTGCCATTCTTGTAAGCGATATTGATAATGAGGGAGGCTATGCATGTGTGGGACAGGTGGTATTGGGAAATCTCTGTACCTGCCTTTCAGTTTTGTTGTAAACCTGAAACTGCTCTACAAAAGTAAAGTCTTAAAAAAAAAAAAGATCTATGTATCCAACTGCCTATGGGACGGTTTCATGTTGCTATCTCACAAACACCTAAAAGTGTTTATGTGCAAAACTGAACTCATCCCCTGTGTCCTGCCCCAGCCTCAACTCCTCTGTTCCTGTCTTCACCGTGCACCCATGGGGGATTACCCTCCTCATCTCCTTCCACCAGTCTCCACTCGGTCACCAAGGATTATCATTACCTCCTACCTGTCTCATAGCACAGCCACCTTCTCCATCTTCAGGCCAACCCCAGTTAAGGGTATACCACCTCTTACATCCTCATTGGTCTCCCTGCCCCCAGTCTTGTATATCTGATCGGTTATTCCCCTGCTTAGAACTCTTCAATGGTTCCCATTGCTCTCTGGATGAAAGACAAACTTTTTTTATGGTTACCTGGTCCTTTATGATCTTATTGCTCCCGCTATTTGCAGCTTTATCTCTTACCACTCCCTCCCCGCCATGATCTGTGTCCTCTCACTACTCTTCCCTCTGCCTTAACACTCCCCTACCTCCTTTCAACTGGACAGATTACATGTCAATGCCTCCAGGAAGCCTTCCCGGATGTCCTTGTAGGGACTTCTGCAGGACGGTATCCCCTGCCACAGCACGTCTCGCTGTGGACTGTAATCACCTGTTTTTGGTCTGGGTCTCTGGCCCACTTATTTGTTTACTGAACATTTACTATGTACCAGTCACAGTGCTGAGGGCTAAACGAGCAATACTAGACCACTCAATACCCACAATAGCCCCCAGAAGCAGGTAACATTATTCTTCTCAACTCTGTGTTATAGGTGGGAAAACTGAAGCTTAGAGAAGTTAATTTGTATAAAGTCAGAATGAACAAGTAATATAACCAAGGTTCTAACCCGGATCTGAGTGACCGTAAGGCCTTTTTAAATTTTTGTTTTGTTTCATTATTAATCACCAAAGTATGCTACCTAACTAGAAAATATTGCCTCTTATAAATTAAGTAGATATAAATGGTCCACATATTCTCTCCTAAAATTAAAACATGGCACCCACCAGAGGCAGAATACTGTCATAATATCTTGCAGGCTAACAAATTCCTTATTATTTTGTAAAGCAACTACTTCAACATCAAATCCTATATTAGGTATTCATACTGAGAGACATGTATTACTGATGGTGGGCCCCTTTCTGAACATAACTTATATTTCAAGACTTTTGGAAGAAAACTGAATAACAAATGGTAAATCATTTACAGTATTATTTGGGAATAAGAGCTCCCCATGGCTGTATCAGAATAAGTTACAAAATTTTTAGGAATTTTCAGAGAAAACATGTGCCTTCAGGCAAATTTCCAGTTGCTTCAAGTTATTTCCCCTCATGTAAACATTCACTTTACTAGAACTATCTCAAGGGGGTGAGTTTGAGACATACTACTTATAGAATGGCTGTTTCTAGGTTCCTGCACCAGCATATACAAAGTCGCTTGTTCAATCAACAAACATTTATCAGGCTGTTCTAGTGTATTCCTGAGCGGAAAACGAGGAGTGGGCACAAAGACAGGCAAGATATGGAACAGTTCTCAAGGAACTTGTGCTCAAATAATCATGAGATGCAAATGCACTCGAAGAGGTACAATGGGAATTAGGGATGGGGAGGAGAAGAGAGCCCTTTCAGCATCTGATTCAGGGAAGCTGGGGAGGCTTCAGAGAAGAAGCGGTAGCTGAGCTGAGGGTTTGAGGGAACTGGGGACAGAATGAGCAAAGAAAGACAGGGAAGACAGACAGTACAGAAGAGTCCACTCCCATCAGCAGGGATCCATGCTGGAACATCTCCCATAATAAAATAATTCCTCTTGACCTGACTTCTCTTTCAGCTACTGCCCCATTTCTCTGTTCCCCTTTGCAGCAGAAGTCATTGACAAGTTCCCCACTAAATTCACAGTATCCTATTCCTCTGCTCTAATATTTTTATTTTCAGTAAAATAACCTGTTGCTTTTATTTATGTATTTATGTGAACAATTTGATTATGTTGAAATTTTCCCTAAATTTCCAGGCTTGGGGTAATCTTTAAGCAATCTATAGATATTTGATATCACATCATGCCCGAGATCATGTTTTTATTGGGTTAAAGTAGAGGAGAAAAATGTAAGGATTCCAGTGTTTGAGGTACCTAATGCAAATACTCTCTTCTGGTGCCATAACTTTCTAAATAGAACCTGTTAAGATAGCTTCTCTTCATTTCTGGATGCCACGGTACAGAGTCAGGAGCAGCTGCTTGGACAATTTGTTTACCGGTGTCACTGGAGTATTGTGCTTGATTTCGGGTCACAGGCAGACTGACACGTGTGGAGAAGAGAATCCAGGATTTTGCTGGATTGAGCAGTGGGGAGGGTGAGAAGTGAGCTCGGAGAGGCCCTGAAGGCGTGCTCCGTGGGGCGATTGAAGCTGGAACAGGAGGGGGATGCCTGCACGCCACTCTTCTCTTAAACTCCCTCGGATCAGGCTTTTGCACCTGCTGGCCACTGAAACTGCTGTTGAGGTCACCAGCGCCCCCCACTTTGCTGACCCCAACATCAGTCGTCACTTCTCACCCTGCTTAGCCTTCCAAAGCTTCTTTGTGCTCCTTCCATGCTACACCTTCTTCACTTGGCCCCCAGGACACCAAACTGGCCTGATTTTCTTCCTCCCTCACTGGTGGCTCCTTGACCACCTTGTTGGTTCTTCTGTCCTTTCTGATTTCTTAACACTGAGGACCCAGTCCTCGGTCTTCTGCTCTCCTATCTCTGTGCTCACTCCCTTGATGATCTCATCCAGTCCCATGAGATTAAATACCACTTAGATGCTGCTGATTCCCAAACTTAGAACTCCAGCCTGGACCTCTCCCCTCAACTCCAGACTCCCATATCCAATGGCCTCCTTGACACTCCTGCCTGCAAGTCTAATAGGGCATCTTGAACTTAATATGTCTGAAGCTGAACTGATTGCCCTCCTGAAAACTCCTTCCCCGTATCAGGAAATCTGTTGGCTCCACTCCCCAGATAGAATCCAAATCCACTATTCCTCATCACCTCACCACCACTCACCAGATCCAAGCCCCCATCACCTCTTGCCTGGACTATTTCTGGAGCATTCTAACTGGTCTTCCTGCTTCTACCTTTGCTTCTCTACAGTCTGTTCTCAACAGAGCCACAGTGATACTTTAAAATTTCTTGTCAGATCATGTAATTTCACTCCTCAAAACTCTAATGGCTCATTTCACTCAGACTAAAAGCCAAGTCCTTGCAGGGCCTGCAATCGCCCACATAATCTGTCTCCCTTTGACCACATTTACTTTTGCTCTTCACCTTGTTCCCCATCTCTGCTCTAGTCACACTGACTTCCTTGTCCCTTGAAGATACTAGGCATACCCCTGCCTCAGGACCTTTGCACTGGCTATTCCCCCTGCCTAGAATGCTCTTCCCTCTGATGTCCATAAAAGTGAGCCCAACTCCCTCACTTTTTTTCAAATCTTAGCTCAGCTCTCACCACCTTTATGATGCTTATCCTGACCATCCCACTTAAAACTGCAATCACCTGCCTCTCGCCCACAATCTGAATCACCTTACCATGCTCTATTTTATCCTATCTAACACTTAGACCTTTTAATGTGCTGCTTTTCTTATTTGTCTATTGTTTATTGTTGCTCCCTCTATTCCAATGTTAAGATCTATGAGAGCAAGCTCTTCTTCATCCTGATTAGGACTTTGTGGGAAAACAGGTTACGTGCCCAGCCTTTGGAGCCAAACTGCCTGGGTTTGAATCCTGGCTTTGCTATCTACCTTGGGTAAATAGCTTAATCTCTGTGGGCCTCAGTTTCCTCATCTGTAAAATTGGGGAATAATGGTACCTCCCTCATTGCGGTTATAGAAATGATGAAATGAGATGATGGATGCAAAGGATTTGGCAATAGTGCCTGCTACATAGTATGTCTTAGTTCAATGAGTGTTAGTTATTGTCCCCACACCCAGTCCATAGTAGGCATGCAGTAAATATTTGCTGGATCACATAGGTATTATTACCTATATTTTACTGTTGCCCAAAGCTACAAGACCAGTGAGTGGCAGAAGCAAAATTAGAACCCAGGTTTATCTGTCAAAGTCCCTGCTGCTTCTACCGCTCCGTGACCTGCATTCTGGAGGCAGATTCCAGGCTCTGGAGAATTCATGTTTCACGTAATGGGGTGAAATGACACCAGAGACTAGAAGTGAAAATGAGGATTGCTGAAGGAAAATGGATGCAGAAGGGGTTCCTCCTCACCCTTAGGACAGAGTCCATGCTCCTTTGCGTGGCCACAAGCCCCATCCTGACCTAGCCACCTGTCTTTTCAATTCTGCCTCTCAGGAGAAGAAAGCCAACCTCCACTCAGTTCTGAGGCCACCAGACTGCCACCTTTCTGCTCATGCACAGACTGTTTTTGGCTCATTACCCTTCCAGCTTTTTGCCTGGCCATCTCCTGTTCATCCCGTGACTCAGATGCCACAGATGTCATTGCCTTAGGAAGCCCTCCCAGATGCTGTGAGATGGCTCGGTGCCCTTAACATCAGTCCCTGTGCTTCCCCTTATGTTTCATTTGGTTTCCTTGACCTCCCCTCCTGTGTGTGCACATGTGTATAAAGCTCCCCTCCCACCCCTTGCTAGACGGTGAGATCCATGATCCTGTGGCCTTGAGTTGTGCAAGGTGTTTCCTATCCAAGGGTCCTACAAAGAACTGGAAAGTACCCAAGAACCAAAGGCAGCTACTCTCCAGGGCAGAATGCTCTTTGTTTGCGTAACCTTAGGTTAAGCCCCCAGCAGAGACTAATCTTAGAATCTCAACTCTTAAATTCCCTTGAGAGAGAGTTGGATAGCCCAAGTCCAGATCAGAAGCTCACAATGCTCCATTGCTGCACATCTCCAGGACAGTGAATTGTAGTCTACATCATGGCGCCCCCTAGAGTTGGGCAGTGCACAACCAGCACAGCTGGCAGGCTGGGGGAAGTAACCTGGAGTGCCCAGTAAGATGGGCCAGGGTTTCTGTGAGCTGTGGGGGTCCACCAACACCCACAGAGTACAAGTGTAGCTGCAGGAACAATGTACCTTGCAGGGAATGGTGTGCCCTGATCAGATATACAATGGTCTGTAGCTGCCATCAGATTCCCAAAAGGTTTAAAAACCCATAAAAGTCTGAAAACTCCTAAACAGATATTTGGTGAATACGTACAACTATTCCTATTAAAAGGGTATGTACATGAATCAATTTACACAGCTGATCACCACCACTGTCCCTGAGATGGGGACTTGGCGTGGGACGGTACTTGTGTAGGTACTCTTCTAAGCCCATTACATAACTCACAGATTGCTCTCAAAGGTAGGTATTTTCATTATCCCCATTTTACAGAGTAGGAAACTAAGACAAAGGGCAGGAGGAACTTGCCCAAGGTTACCAGTAAGCAAGTGATAGTGCTGAATAAGTGGCATGGAGCTCTCCCTCTATAATTTCCCTCTCCCTGTATTTTGACTTTCTAGTGGGTGCTCAGTGAGACTTGTGGATTGGTCCTAGGGAAAAACTTCTGACTTGGACCCTGATGAAAGATGCTGGCAAAATAAGAAGGGCTAAAGTAACTTAGCTGGTCCTATGTCTGGGTCAAAGGAATGCTGATTACTTTCACACTGGTGAGATTTTTCTTTCTGTGCCTCGTGACCACATAGTACAATAACAATCATGAGTATTGTCACAATGGACAGCAGATCAACTAAACTGCAAGTTCATGGTCACTTATCCAACAAATGCTCCCCCAGAACCTGCAAGGACCCTGCCTGGTGCCTAGTAGCTTGCCTCAAGGGATGCACTACCTGGGGAAGACTCCTGATGGCTGGAACACTGCCTTCAGCCTTCCCTGGGACTACTCCCTTAGGACACCACACATGCATGCACGCACGTGCACACATGCACACACACACACATACACCACGCTTCCTTTGCTGCTCCTGGAAAAAGATGTCTTCTTACAGCTTTCATCTGCGCACATGAATCATGCTCTTCATGGGCAAAAGGCTGTGTCTTTTTTCCCTCAGCATCCAACATTATAAAACAAAGGAAACTTTCAAGGTCAGAATGGACCCCTCACAATGCCAATTAGGAGGCTGGGTCAGGCGGTGGTTAAGACCCTGCGTCTTGGAGTTTGGCTGACCCTATTCCAGTCCCATGCCATCACCAGGGCTCGCACTAAGGAGAGGCAGGTGGGGCCCCTCTCTTGCCTCACCCTAGTGATGACCTGTCCACCATTCTAGCTGTGTGACCTCAGGCAAGTAACTTCACCTCTCTGAGCCTTACTGTGGATAATAACGCCTATTCTTTAAGGTTTTGGAGGAGTTAAATAAAATAAAACCTGGTCCTTAATGGTCCTTAACAGTCTCAATAAAGGATATTTCTTTTCCCAATTTCAGCATTTGGCAGAGTGACCACCAGAGGGCAGTGGTCCCCAATGCTGGGAAAATAACCAGCCTGGCGATCAGGGTCCCTTTGAAGGAACACACACACACACGCTCACGTGTGCACGCGCCAGGAAGGGTGTGTAGTCCTGATTGGGTGAACACAGCCACTGGCCAATGGATCCTCCGGGCATCCTGCTGATCACTCTCTTCGCTTGAGGACTGGCCCAAGCCCGAGACCAGCGAATTAGGGTTTGCTTGGCTGCTCTATTGTATGTGATTTAACCATGGAACCACTGGACCTTTTCCAGAGCAGTTCGAATGAGTGCTGAAGTTTGGTATCTACTAGCCTAGATTAAAGAGGCTCACAAGTATTTCCTCGGATGAATGTACAAATCTGTAAAACATGTGATTTGAATTAGAATAAGCTGTAAACTCTGTGAAGCAGCAGGGGCCACACCTAACAGATGCAGGCACATAGTAGGTGCTCAAAAATTGTAAAAAACAACATGAGTGAAGATCCCTTTGTGGTTCTAAGTATCTTAAACTTTCCAAACTTCAGTTTATTATCTGTTCTCTGTCCCTGGAATGATGGAAAGATCAAGATGCAAATGAAATAGATTAGTATACATAACAAGACTATTGTCACACTGCTGAGCCTTGTTAGAAACTCTCCTTTAGAATCTGCAGACGTCTGTTCGGCTATCCCTGCTTTAATCTACAACTTTAGGCCCTTCAAGACACTGCTGTGGACCCACATCCTCTGTGCCTTGTCCATTCATGGAAGGAGGAAGCCAGCGCTTAAAGGAGGTAAATACCCTTAACAAGGAAGGAACCGGTTATGACCCCATCCTGGCACAGAGTAAATGCTCAATAAATGTTTGATAAATAAATGACCCGTGTCCAGGAGAGCATAGCAGTTAATTACATGGGTTTTGGGAAATCAGATCTGGGCTTGTTTCCCCCCTTTGTCTTATTGCTTAGTTCAGAATCACCAGGATTATGTTGATTTGTAGAAGTGATAGGTATCCTTGTCTTGTTTCTAAGGTTTCACCATTAAGTATATTTGCAGTAGAATAGCAATTCCTGTGTATTATAATTTATCTATTGGGTTTCTAAAAATCATAAATGAGTGTTCAATTTGTCAAGTGTTTTTTCCTACATCTGTAAAGATGGTCACAAGAGTTTTTCCTTTGTTAATGTGGGGGAACTGCATAGATTAGATTGCCTTCTTTCTGTTTTTGAGGACAGGAATTTGTGTTACGCACTGGTGTCGGAACAGCATCCAGCACTTACTAGGCATCCAAATATTTGCTGAATGAATAAATGAGGAACAGATCCCTAGAAAAAATTCCAAAAAGTAGCATTTCTATCTCACATTCAGCACCTAAAAAAAGCCTGGAGTTTTGTGGCAAATGGCTGATTACGTGCTTGCATTTCTGGGCTCAATCTAACTTGCTGTGCTCTATTTTTATTTTGCAAGGCTATATTTAATTGGCTGATTTTTGTTTAGGATTTGTGTCTCAACATTTAAGACAATTCCTCTGTAATTTTCTTTTCTCATATTGTCTTTGTCTGGTTTGGGGATCAAGTTATCCAAGCCTAAAATATAAAAGCATAAAGTAAATTGGATGACTTTTCTTCGTTTTCCATTCTGATAAATGTTTAAGTTCAAATTTAAGGTTTAATATAAGTCGCCTATAAATCCATCTGGTTCTGACATCATTTGGAGTCAGAAACTCTTGAATGCCAATTCAAGTTAGTGATTTCTATTTCTTCTTGAGTCAATTTGGGTAAATTTATTAATTTCTAGAAAACTGACCCTTTCACATATATTTTTAGCCCTGCCTCTCATTGGCTGCATTACCTGGGAACTCTTTTTTAAACAACTTTTTTGAGGTATACTTTACATAATATAGAATTCAGCTGTCTCAGGTGTGCAAATGCAAGATTTCCAGAAATTCTATCAAGAAACTACAACCACAACCATAAGTCAATTTTAGAACATTTTCATGCCCCCAGTAAGATCTTTCTGTCCATTTGTAAAATAATAGCTTTATTGAGATATAACTCATATACTCAACTATTCGCCTACTTAAAGCATATAATTCAATGGTTTTTAGGATATTTATTGAGTCGGGCTACCATCACCCCATCCCAATAAAGTCCTGTACCCATTAGCAGTCACTCCCCTCCCCCCTTTTTCCAAAGGCTTAATCAATCACTAATCTATTTTCAGTCTTTATAGATTTGCCTATTCTGGACATTTCATATCAGTGTGGCCATATAAATTTCATATAAATATAATACGTGGCCATTTGTATCTGGCTTCTTTCACTTACCATGTTTCAAGGTTCATCCATGTTGTGGCACATATCAGTACTTCGTGTGTTTATTGTTAAATAATATTCCATTGAATGGATATACTACATTTTATTTATCCATCCATCAATTTATAAACATCTGAGTTGTTCCACTCTTGGGCTATTATGAATAGTGCTGTTGTGAACCTTTGTGTGCAGGTTTTCGTGAGGAAGTTTTCAGTTCTCTTGGGTCTATACCTAGGTGTGGGATTACTTGAGCGGCATGGTGGTTCTACGTTTAACCTTTGAGGAACTGCCAAACTTTTTTCCAGAGGGTAGTACCACATTACATTGCCACTAGCAGTGGAGGGCTCCAATTTCTCCATGTCCTTGCCAGCACTTGTTATTATTCATCTTCTAGATTATTGTCATCATAGGAGGTATGAGGTGGTATCTCATAGTTTTGATCTGCATTTCCCTGATGGGTGGCTGATGATGTTGGGAATCTTTTCATGTGCTTATTGGCCATTTGTATTATCTTCTCTGGAGGAATGTCTACTCATATCCTCTGTCCATTTTTTAAATTGGGTTATTTGTATTTTTTGTTATTGAGTTGTAAGAGTTCACTTTATATTCTGGATACAAGTCCCTAATTAGACATATGATTTGCAAATATTTCTTCCCATTTTGTAGTTTGTATTTTTATTTTCTTGGTGATGTCCTTTGCAACAAAAAAGTTTTTAATTTTGATGAAGTCCTATTTATCTTTTTTTTTTTTCTTTTGTTGCTTTTGCTTCTGGTATCATGTCTAAGAAACTATTGCCTAATCCAAGGTCATGAAGATTTATGCCTATTCTTTTTTCTAAGAGCTTTATAGTTTTAGCACTTATATTTAGGTCTTTGATCCATTTGGAGTAAAATTTTGTATATGGTATGTGTTGAAGGTCCAACGTCATACTTTTGCATGTGGATATACAGCTGTCCCAGAAACATTGTTGAAAAAATTATTTTTTCCCCACTGAACTGCCTTGGCATCCTTCAAAAACTAATTGACTGTAAATATGAAGGCTTATTTCTGGACATTCAATTCTATTCCATTGATCTCTGTCTCTCCTTATGCTTGTCTTGACTACAGTAGCTTTGTAGTTAGTTTTGAAATCAGGAAATGGGAGTCCCTTAATTTTCTTTTTCTTGTTTTGAGATTGTTTTGGTTATTTTGGGGCCCTTCGATTTCCATATTAATTTTACGATCAGCTTGTTAACTTCTGCTGAGAAGCCAAGTAGAATTTCAATGGAGACTACATTGAATCTGTAAATCTGTTTGGGGAACATTACCCTCATATTAAATAAGTCTTCCAATCCATGAACATGACATTTTTTCATTTATTTGGATATTCTTTAATTTCTTTCAGCAATGCTTTGTACTTTCCAAAATATAAGTTCCACACTTCTTTTGATAAATTAATTCCTAAGCATCTTATTATTTTTGAGCTATTGTAAATCAAGTTTTCTTAATTTCATTTTTTGGGTTGTTACTTGCTAGTGTATAGAAATACAACAGATTTTTGTATGTTGATCTGGTATCCTACACACTAATTTCTTAGTTTTATATTTTCTAATGGATTTCTTAGGATTTTCTATCTACAAGATCATGTTATCTGCAAGTAGAGCTAGATCTTCTTCCTTTCAATATGGATGACTTTTACTTCATTTTCTTGCCCAATCGCCCTGGCTGGAACGTCCAGTACAAGTTGAATAGAAATGGAGGGAGTAGATATCCTTGTTCCTGATCTAGTGGGAAAGCATTATTTCACAGTTAAGTATGAGTCCAGTTGTGGGTTTTTTATAGATGCTCTTTATCATGTTGAGAAAGTTCCCTTCTAATCCTAGTTTGTTTTTTTTTAACTCATGAAGGGGTACTGAATTTTGTCAAATATTTTTCTGCATCTTTTGAGATGATCATCTCCTTTATTCTACTGATGTAGTGTTACATTAGTTGATTTTCAAATTTTAAACCAACCTTGCATTCCTGGGATAGATTCCATGGTGTATAATCCT
This sequence comes from Manis javanica, assembly GCF_040802235.1. Lineage (NCBI taxonomy): Eukaryota > Metazoa > Chordata > Mammalia > Pholidota > Manidae > Manis > Manis javanica. The sequence goes on from NC_133159.1 coordinate 17,449,368, forward strand.
TTTTATTTGCATTGGTTTTGCTAGTGCTTTTGTTTGCTAGTGTTTTGTTGAAGATTTTTGCATTATTGTTCAGAAAAGCCCTCATGTCCATATACAGTTAATTTCACTCCCACCTCCAATTCCAAACAACCACTAACTTACTTTGTCTCTAATTTTTGCCTATCCTGGACATTTCATACAAATGGAATCAACAATATATGATCTTTGTGACTAGCTTCTTTCACTTAGCATCTGGTGTTTGAGGATCTATACTGTATCAGTACTTCATTTCTTTTTATGACTGAATCATTTTCCATTGTATGGATCTAACCTTTTGTCTGTTTACCAGTGGATGGATTCTTACATGTTTCCAGTTTGGGGATATTATAAATAATACTGCTGAGCATATTTATGGGCAAGTCTTGTCTTTGCATGGACGCGTGTTTTCATGTCTCTTGAGTAGACACACCTAGGAGTGAAATCACTGGGTCCTACGGTAATTTTACGTTTACCTGAGAACAAACTGTTTTCCAAAATGGCTGTACCATTTTACATTCCCACCAGTGAAGTATGAGGGCTGCCTGGAACTTATTTAAACTGAGTGTTTCCTCATCTACAAAATGGTAATAATACTGACTTCATAAAGTAGCATTAAATGAAATTATGATATATGGACTTAGCACAACACTGGATCCAGACACTTATAAAAGCTGAATAAATGGCATCTGTTTAATGTCCCCTTGTTTCTGCGAATGTCCCAAACCTCAGACCTTGCTTTGCTGAGCTGGACAAGATTGTCTTCGTGCCTTCCATGTAAACTGTAAAGTTCCAGACCCTTCTCATTAATCAGTTAGTCCCCTGTGGTTTAACAGGGCTCCCAGACCTAGTCCCCCCATCCCATTGCTCTCAAGGCCTATGTCAACCTCTGTAGCTCAATGGGGCTTTTCTAGGGCAAGTGGTCCAAACTGGCAGAGGTGGGGCAGCAGGCATGTTCCAGGATGCCCATTCTTGTCTGCTAAATGACAGAAGGTAATAATTGCTCTGCCTGGAAGGGAGGTCTCCCTTCTCCAAATGCCCTAACTCCAGGCTACTCCTGTTTATCTTTAAGACATAGCTTGGGTGCCACCTCCTCCAAGAAGCCTTCTCTAATGACCACCCCCACTACTCTTATAATGTATATTACTGCAAATGTTGCATCATTTGGAATTATATTTTTATTTATCATCCAAATGATAAGGGAAGTGTTTTATGAGCATCCTGATAGGAACTTCTTCACTTCCATCAACCCAGTGCCTAACACAAAGTAGGTATTCAATAGCCCATAAATAACCATATCCATGTAGAAAGTATGAACAGTTACATGTTAGTCTCAAGGAAAAATCTCCAAAAAAAGGCTTAAACTGGGCCTTGAGGAATAAGCAGGAGCCTGCTTACATGAAATGGAGGGAAAGGTACACTGGGTGGAGGGAACTGCATGTGTAAAGGCCTAGAAAAGGGAAAAGATGTTGTTTTCAGCAACTGGCAGAGAAGTCCAGTGTGGCTAAGGGTGGCGGGGAGTAGCCAGTGAGGCTGGAAAGCTGGGATGATAAGCCAGTTATAAGGTCATGAATGGGCTGCCAAGAGAGGGGGAGATTGCATCCTGCAGGCAGAGAGGAGCCATCCATTAAGAGTGACGAAACTAGAACTGCCATTTAGAAGGATTTCTCTCTTGGTGGTACTGGAGGACACGGCTTCTCAAACCCAGCTGCATTAGAGCCACCTGGAGGGCTCATTAAAACACAGATTCTGGGTTTTTATTCGGAAGATCTGGGGTGGGGCCTGAGAACATGCATTTCTCCCAAGTTCCCAGGTAATGCTGATTTGAGGACCACACTTTGGGAACCACTGATACAGATAGGATGAAGTGAGAATATTAAGGAAGCTATTGGACTGGCTCAGGTGACAGGTGATGGAGGCAGAGAAGGGTAGGTGCTCACATTGTAGGTCTGGGTGCTGCTAACTTTTCAGTGTCTCAGTGGTAAGATTTCAGGCACGTAAGCCCCTGTGGGAAAGGGAGGCTGTTTCAGGGGAGAAATCAGGCAGTTAGTTAGGAGAGTCCCCACCCCAGACTGGGAGGACCAGACCCACACTTGGTAAAGAACTTCAGAAAGCACAAAAGAGACAAGGCACCCAGAGTTGCCATTTAATGCCCGGTTATCACAACACAAGTTTTACATGGTGCTCATCAAGGCAGGACCCAGGGCAAAACCAGGTCAGAGATAAGTGACCTGCACGGAGTCCCAGCACAGGGACCAGGTTCTCTGGGCCCACTCACCCAAGACACATGTGCCACATACAAAGCTTCTTCGCTCACCCAGGAGCCAGCAGGCTGGCCAGGCTCCTGGTCGCGATGTTGTCATGGGAGAACAGTGTCTCAGGATGAGGTGGGGACCTCAAGGCGCAATGATGAGAACCAGAAAGCTGCTTGGAAACAGCCTCAAAAGGCTTTCACTTCAAACGCACTAAGCCACACAATGCTTGGACGGGGGAACACCCAAATGCTTTCGCTAAAAACTCTAAACACTGTGCAGAACTGAGGCTGAGGACGTCTAGAGAGACAAAGTCAAAACCCTCCGAGAGCCAGTTGTACAAGCTTCACCATCTCCCTCTTCTTTCCTGCAGCCATGCCAGTCAGGCCCACAGCATTGCCAGGGAGAAGGGACGCCACACGGGTCTAGCTCATACTTTTAACAGGAAGGGACATGGGAGCATGCCCCTGGTTTTAAGAAATCTCTTAATCTCCACCTCTACTGAACAATTTAATGCTACGGGCTTCCCTGGAGTCCCTGAGCCTTTGATGTCCCTGGGGACATGGGTGACTCAGGGGCTGCATGGGAGACTGGGAAATTTCCAGGCAGAAATGTATCAGAAAGAAACTCCCTAACTTCAAGTTTTAAACCTCCTTAGTTTTAAAGTTTACCTGGTCCCTAAAGGAAATACCACTTAAAATGGGTTCCTAAAGCATTTCATGGAACTTGGGCGGTTTCAAGTGTCACTGGCAAGAGAGGCATGAGCTTGTTTCCTACCTGGAGCCTGAGGCCTGGCCTGGGTGGGCCAGGCACGGGGGGAGTGGGCAGCATGGGAGAGGGCAGGGCAGCTGCTCAGGATGCAGGCCACGGGCCCAAGGAACATCTTCTCTGTTCAGCACTGCAGCTAGGCGTTGGAGAATGAACCTGAACTCTGGCCAGACTTCACCATTCAACTCATTTTTGGTGGACCTTGCAGGCCTCTTCTCCCTTTTCTCTGAATTAATTCTACGAGAAAGCTCTAGGCAGAGCCCAAGGCATGGAAGTCAAATATGTCTGTCCTCAGAGACATACATGTCCACATGGCAGACTAGCAGAGACCTCAGAACAGCAACACCGTCTCCAGGTCCACAAGCCCCGAGCCAGACCCCAAGGACCAAGGTAATTCCTTGGCCCTGAACATGCTGGGTTTCAAATTAGGCTCCTGATGAGTCCCCAGTGAGTATTCAGGGAGGGAAGACAACGGAATTTCTGTGAAACAAACAAAACTGGCCCTATTTATAGAGTGGAGCATCTGTGACTTGCTGACCATTCCTGAGAAGGTGCTAACTTGGGGGCCTAGGAAGTTGAGCAAATGACAAGGCCCAGCTGTCCCCAGCTGGGCATTAGCTCACTTTGGACCCTACCCCCAACGAAACCCACCTTCCAGGCTTCAGATGCCAATAGGTCAGCTCAGGAGCAATCCCATGAAGCCAACTTCATATTTTAATCCAATTTAATGCTACAAACTTAAAAAAAAAAAGTGCCGCCCAGCTGAGCTCCTGAGGAAACCTAGTTCCCTGAGGACGGGTGGTAGGCCTCTCAGACCGCCAGCCCTGGCCACCTCCCTTATGAAAGAACAGAGCTGACCCCTACCCCCACCCACTGGGCCTCAGGCACAGTGTGGGAAGGCTGAGCCTCTGGGAGGGTGGGGTGAGGCCAGAGACCTTCCGAGGACTCCAAGCCTGAAGAGGTGACATGAGCCCTCTCCCCATTAGCTGCCAAGATCTGGTCTGCAATGGACACCCTTCTGTCACCCCTTTGGCCTTCATGTGACAAAAGGAGCCAATATGCCACCACGTCCCGGTCACCTCTGTCCTTGGGGGTTTCTGGGAGGGCTGGGAGGCAGGGGAGGTCCTTAAAGAATCACTCCCTTCAACAAACAAAAGAATCCTCCCAGGCAAGGGGAGGCTAATACCAGCAGCTACCAGACAGGGTGCCTTCCAGCAGTTTCTTGGGTTAACCTCACCCTTCCCTTCGGTGGAGCAGCCGATACCTCCCAGGTCCTCAGTGGAAAACGTCCCATCCCAGTGAGAGGCCAGATGGAGGAAAGGTGCCTGGGGAGCCACGGCAGCTGCTGCCATATTCCTGTCCTTGTTTCCTCAGGAGCTCTTCTCCGCCAACTCCCTGGAGGATCGTGTTTTACATTCTAAGAGGAGGGAGAGGTAAGGAATTCCCGAGGAAGGGGGTCTCCGTAACTGGCTGCTCCTGCTAGCTCAGGAGCCTCCGTGCTGCCTGCTGGGATGGCTCTCTGGAACCATCTCCGGGACAGAGGAAACCAGGAATCCAAGGCTGGTGCCTCGGTGGGAGACGTCTGGCTGAGAGCAGAGGAGAAGCAGAAGGGTCTGCAGCCGCCGCTTATTAGAACAAAGACGCCTTAGTGCAATGGGCATCGCAGGAGACTGGACGGCCCCTCAGAGGCCCAGCCCTCCACCGCTGTGGGGAAACTGGGGAGTTGGCCTGGGCTCTGGAAGGCCCGGCCTGCCCTTGAACACTGGACGGCGCTGCGCCTGTCTGAGAAGTCTTACTAGAAACTAGAATCATCTCCCTGTTAAAACTCAGGGAAGACAAACAAAACTCACCCTGAAATAAATACAAAGGCATTAAGTGCTTCTTGATAAACTGAGGGTCCTAATTCTGCCCCAGAAATGCAGTGGCAGGGCCTTTCCCTGGACCTGGTCCCTTTCCCTGTGGCTCGACTGGCTGGGTCTTTCCAGACCCAGCTTCCATTAGGAAGGACAGGACCCAACCCCTGTCACGCTCCTCACCCGTGTCCTCCACGTCGCTCCCCAGGACAGCTTCGGCCAGCACAGGGGTGGGAAAGGAGGAGACCCACAGACCCTGAGGGAAGTACCTTGTGTCCAACATCCCTGTGCGGGCAGAGGGACTGTCAGTCTGTCTACGAGGAGGTAGAAATGGGTGGGGTTCCTGGGGGCAAGCAGGGCCACTCAGTTAATCAGCAGGTCCCCAAGGTCATAGGAGTCGAAGAGGTCACTGATGCCCTCACCCCCATCCAGACCCCACAGGTAGTCGTCCTGGTCCAAGGGTGGGGAGAAGCTGATCAGTGGGGAGCTGCACGGCAGCGGGGACAGGAACTGGTCCTCGGTCTGCTGCAGAAGTGGGTGTGGCAGCTCCAGCATGCTGTCAGTGGCCTCCAGGGGGACAAGGCTTGGCTGTGGTGGAAGCTGTGGGGGCGGCTGCAGGACCCGCTGGGGACTCAGCACTGGTGCTGGAGACAAACAGACAAGGGTCATACCTGGACCTGGTGCCCAAAGCCCCTGGTCAGACCTCAGGGCCTAAGAATAGCCTTCCTCCCCTCTGGATAGCTGTGCACCCTCCTCTCCTCTCTCCTAACCAGCCCACTAAGGGCATGGGGAGCAAGCCACTCTCATTCTCCCACGCTCCCTCCACACGCCTCTCAGTGAAGGAGAGGAGCCCTCAAAACCAACCCCCAGCTCCCACCCGAAGCCCTACCCTCTTTCACCATCAAGGCCCTTGCTCCTGAAATCATTCTCTCTTCTTCCTGCACCATCAGTACTAGGTCATCCCCATCAACACACAGACATACTCTAATAACGCCTGTCTTTAAAGTCTCCCCACCCCAACCTCATGACTCTCTCAGTTACCAGGCCATTTCATCGTTCCCTTCATAGTAAATTTTCTCAAGGGTTGCCTGCGCTCAATCTCTATTTACCCACCACCATTCACTCTGCAACCCACTCCAGCTTGGGGTCTGCCCCGCCATGCCACTGAACCAATGACTCCATATCGCTAAATCCAATGGTCTGGTCTCTGGCCTCATCTTATTTGACCTTCCAGAAGAATCTGATACAGTTGTTCACACCCTTCATCTTAAACATCTTCACTTGGCTTTGGGACAAGGTTTTCTTATCTCTGGCTGTATTACCTTTGCCTCCTTTGCTGGAATTTCCCCCTCTTCCCAACTTCTAAACCTTGAAAGCCCCAGGGCTCCAACCTCAAATTCTTCTCTTCTGGCTGTACTCCTCCCAGGTGACCTCACCAGCCTTGTGACTTTAAATCCCCGTCTGGACCTCCCACTCCCAAGGGGATGCCTCTGGCGCAGACCCTGCCCCGAGCTCTGGGTTCCTGCAGGAGTACTCCCGCAACATCTCAGCTGGGGCGTCTGGGCTACGTCGGGACTTGGCATGTCCAAACCAAACTCCTGGTCTCCCCCGTCCTAGTTCATGAACCACCACGCACTCAGCTGTCTAGGCCAAAAGGCCCAAGAATCACCTGTAATCCTGCCGTTTCCCCTGTACCCAATCCAGCACCAGCACCAAGTTAGGGCATTTGCACAACCAAATCATTCTCCAAGCTGCCCATTTTTCGAGTTCCACTGCTGTGATCCTGGTCCTAGCCCCTTCTCCTCACCTAAACCACTGCAGCAGAAGCCCCTCACCGTCTCCTTCCTATGAGTCTTGGCCTTTGTAGTCACTGTTCTAACTTAAAAACGGCTTAGAGTAAAATCCCAGTTCTGACCAGGGCTGAGGAGGCCCTGTGTGATCTGCGCCGGCCTCCCTTCTGCCCCCTCTCCCACCTTCCACCTGACACGAACCTCTCTGGCCACCCTGGACATCAGCTCTTCTTTAGCACACCAAGTTCATGTCCACTTAGAGGTAAGAAGGTAATTTTCTACACAAGGCACCGGAAATTCACTCCCCCGAAACCGATGTATATCATGATGTCCAGAATCTCACCATTTGAGTCATTACTTACACTCTAAACAAGCATTGCTCTGAAAATGTAACTGTGCTGGCACACCAGCCTGCCCGATCAACCTCTTCCTAGCTGTGTGACTGTGCGCAAGTGACTTCATGTCTGTGAGCTTCCATTTCATCACTTCTAAAATATCCGCCTCACAGGGGGGTTGAGAGGACTAAGTGGCAGGTGCAGGTAAAGAACAGCTGGTCTGCGAAGCCCCATGTTGGGTGTGCATGCCGCCCTTGCAAGTAATAAGTGCTCCCGTTAACCAAGGGCTTCCCAGGCTTGGCTCTGTTCTCAAGGAGACATGTTTCACTTCCCCAGACACCCAAGTGGTCCTGAGGAAGGCAAAGTCATTACCCCTGTTTACAGGTGAGGAAACTGAGGCTCAAAGAAGTCAATTAAATATATTCGAGTGAAAAAAAAAAGCAAATGTTTGTTTAGCATGTTGTAGAGGTTTGCATGTATTCCACTAAGAGGACTGGCTTGGGAGAAGGAGGAGGAGGAAGAGGAGATGGGTTTGGACCTCAGCCCACCTGCTCACCAGGACCTGGCACCTGAGTTTTCTCATGAGGGGAATAAGGATCCACCACACCGAGTTGCAGGAAATAGTAACTGAGATAACACATGTGGAAGCCTCTGCTACAGGCTGGAATCTGCTCTCTCTCTCTCACTGTTTATCGCATTCAGCTGAGAGCTGCTCTTTGTAATATCTGGGCCGCCACCACACTCTGAATGGCTCATACTCACTTTATCTCCAGAACCAAACATAGTAGGTGCCAAATTTGCATAAGCTTTTTAAAAATCACATTCACACTGTGTCATCTCCTATAACCCACTCCACAATCATGAGGGCATTTCAAGGGCGTTCCGAGAGGTGAAAGCAACTCACCCACAGCCACTAAGCCACAGGAGGGGAGGTGCAGATTCAAACCGAAGTCTCCCAATTTCACTCCCATGCTGTTAGCTACATTTAGGTTTACCTCAGAACATCAGAACCTGCGGGGATGTTAGTGACAGGTCTTGTCCAAACTCCTTCCATTACAGATGAGGGAAACTGAGGCCTCAAAAGATTCGCCATTCCCCCTGGTGATGCCAGAACCTAGGTCCCAAGACTGTAGTGGCCTCCTCTCTGGGCATGGCCCCTGGTGCTTGGATGTCAAAAAGACTCTGCTTCAGACCAGAACATGGAGTGAGTGAGTCAGAGTGTATGTGTGTGTGTGTGTGTGTGTGTGTGCGTGTGGAGTGTGAGTACACCTCCAGAAACCTTCCTCCTGTTCCCATCAGCAGAGATGACATTATGAGATACAGGGGACAGTGGCACAAGCCAGGCACCAACTGGGTTCTGGGCCGGCCCCCTACTGACTGCTCTGGGGGCCTCTATTCCTTTTGGGCCTCAGGCTCTTGATCTGTACAACTGAGGTAAAAACCTCACCCTGTTAAGTTCCAGGGTCCCCCACATCCACCCAATGTTTCAGAAGACCACCGAAGTGAAGACACTTCTAACTTTGGAGAGCTGGGCACCTGTTGACAGTGGAGTGAGAAGGCACAGCCCAGGAAGAGGCGGCGGAACAGGGTGGGGTGCAGGTCTGGAGTGGGAGATAGGCACTGGGAGGCACTCAGAGGGACAGATGGCTGGTGCAGGAAGAAGTCCTGGTCCCCAGACCAGGCCAGACCACAGAAAAGAGAAGAGTTGACAGTCTGGGCTCTTGCCTATGCTCTGCCACCAAGCTGCTGGGTGACCTTAGAGAAGTCATTTGCTCTCTCTGAACCTCAGTTTATTCATGTGTAAAATGAAGGCTGAGTTAGATTAGGAGTCAGAAAGCTTCTGTGGAGGGCCAGATAGTTTAGGATTTGCCTTTATGGTCTCTGTCACACCATCACTTTATCCACCCCTGGCCCCACACCCCCAACTTTTAAAAAATATGAAAACCATTCTTAGCTCATGGGATATATACAAACAGGCCAGATTTGGCCTGCAGGCAATAGTTCACCAACCCTTGAGTTAAAGAAATGGAATCCAACCTGTGTTCTTTGCTCCCCTCCCTGCCCCACCTCCCTGCCCGAAGCCTCTTCCATCAGACCAGATCTAGCTCTGCATTTGTTTAAACACTAGGTTCTACTTAAGGGAATTTTGCTGCTAAGAAAACAAAAAGAACACTGGCCTGCATGGCCTCAAAGGATACTATCAGTCTGACCTGATGTGTGATTCCAGTAAAGGGCAGAAACTGGCCTGGGGGAAGGGCTCTCCCAGGTTCCCATTTCTACTCCTTTCAGAATCCCACCCTTGCTGGGAGCCCTCAGGAACCTCTCCAACCTCTCTGCTTCCTGGTGACTGCCTCATACTACGTCCTGCCAGGTGCAGCCAGCTTTTAGCTGTACTGTCTGCCTCCCACCCAGGGGAGAACCTCTCCAGCCAGGAGCCTCTTCCTTGAGTTGTCTGAGCCTCATGATAAGAACTCTGGTCTAGCTGTATGGAGACCAAGGGTCAAGACTCAGCTCTGTTGCTTCCCAGTGTGGAGACCCTGGGCAAGTCACATCCCCTCTCTGACTCAGTTTATGTATCTCTACACTGGGAACAATAGAACCTATATCAAGAATTGCTGTGACAAGCAATGTGATAATGGATGCACCTAGTACATAGCTGTGGTTTACAAAACCTTCATTATTAGCACCCAAGAAAATATTGAGCATTCCCCACAAAACCTATAGTTTCCATTTACTGAGGACTTGCTGAGTGCCAGGGGTGTTGGCATTAGCAGTCATCAAAGAAGTGGCGGTAGTAGTGGTCGTGACAGTAATGACGATAATAATAGCTAACAGTTATGCCAGCCAGCTTTCTAAGTGCCTTACCTACATTACCTCATTTAGTTCTCACAAAAACCTATGAAGGAGATACTATTAATTACTATGCCCAACTTACAGATAGGGAAATTGAGGCCAAGAGAGGTTAAATAATTTGTCCAAGGCACACAGCTGGTAAATGGAAGTGCTGGGCTTCAAACCCAGGCCCCCCTCTGCCCCAGACCTGCATCAGCCTCCCCACTGAGACAAGGGAAGCATGCAGGCTCTATACAGTGTAAAGTGCAATGCACACATGTTGGGTAGATAGAGCCCATGCTGCCCGATAGGTAGGTACCCAACAATGTTGATATGGAAAAGGAAACTAAGGGTGGTTGCTCTCCCTAGCCCCTGCCCCTCTGGACAGAGGTCCTACCTGGGGATGCAGTGGGTTCTGTGATCCCAAGACTGGCGCTGCTGCTGGGCTGGGTGGAGTCAGGGCTGGGGCCGGGGGCAGAGGTGGAGGGGAGGGGTTCCTTGGCAGGACTGTCCGGCTCCTGCATCTCCTCTGGGCACAGGTAGACTTCGATGGGCCCCTGTGTGCTCTTCAGATAGATCTGCAGGTTCTCCTGGAGGAGGAAGAGAAGCCAGGTCATGGCTCCGGGCAGCGGGACACCTACTCATGGGTCAGCATGTACGACGGACACCCATGGCTCCCACTGCCCATGCAAGCAAGCTCAACTCCTGAGCTGGGCGCTGAGGCCGGCCTGCCCCATCTGGCCTGTGTGGGCATCTGCTGCTTCTGCCTTCCCATTGGGGGTGCAGAGCTGGTATTGTGAAAGCTACCTTTGCCACTGCATGGGGACAGCCCACTGGGAAATGGAGTCAGCACAAAGCGGTTCCAGCACAAAGGCAGAAACATGGACAGTTGAGGTGGACTCAGTCATAGTTAGAACTCCTGCATCCTGCCTTGCCTGCAGTCTCCAGATCTTTGCCCCAGACCTGCTACTTGGTTCCCCCACTGACCTCAGCCAGCTGGACTTGGCTTTCTGGTACGTGTAACCGAGAGTCCTGACACTTGGCCCTGTCACCCTGCTTCTGCCCACACCCACCCACAGCTTAAGCCATGAGTGACTACACACATGCCATTCCAGCACGAGTGTGGGTCTCCATGCCAGTGCTCAAGCAAGGCCCCTGTCTACCCCCACCCCACTTTACCTATCAAAACTCCTACTCGTACTTTAGGACCAGTTTAACTGTCACAACCTGTGGGCTCTTCTTAGCTGTCCTTTTCCCCAGCCCTCAAAGTTCATCTTCAGTCTATAAATGACAGTGTCCCTACTTGCTCAGGTGTTTTCCCCACTAGATCCTGAGCTCCCCCAAGGCAGGGGTAGGGCCTTATTTGTTCTTAATGTCCTTCCGTTAAACAAATTATTTCTTGAGCCCTTATTACATGTCTGGCTCTGGACTGGGGGTATATGAATATGGAATATGCTTTGGTGGAGCTTACACACTAATAGATGATGCAGAACATAACCGTCATCACCAATGTACCCCGGCAAACAGAAGTTAAATATGAAGGGAAATCACAGTAGTTATGAAGTCTGGGGATAATCAGGGAAGGCTTCTTTGAGGAAGTGCTGCTTGAGTTGAGACCTTGGAATGAAAAGCAGTAAACAAGGCAGGGAAAGGGAAGAACATTTCAGCTGGAGGGAACAGCATGTGAGAAGGTCTTACACTGGGGATGAGCTTAGTATGGTGGGGAAATGTAGCAAGTCAGTATGGTGGAAGCAAAGACAGAATGGGGGCAGAATATAAAGGGAGGTTGGTGAGGTCAGAGCACAGAGAGCCTCATAGGAAGTATTAAGAATTTTGGTCTTTAACCTAGGAAAGCATGGTTAGCATGGAAGAATTATTGTGAGTACCAGTACCACTATATGTGGGCACAAGTGTGCATGTGCACACAAACACAGGAGCTGGGGGGGATGGAGAAAGAAACCAGAAACAGAGATTTTCTCAGGCCTGTACCTGACACCTGTTGCCCTTCCCAGCTTCCAACATTTCTGTCCCTGCTCAAAGACCACCGATCTTGCCGAGGGCACCACAATGGACCCAGGAAGCCTGGGGCCGTTCAGTGCCATGGCCAGAGACTGCAGAGCTGCCCAGGACCCTCTGATTCTGCTCTCACCTCATTCCTGTCAGGCACTTCCAGTCTTGTCTGTGGAGGGGCCTTGACAGCGATCACTGTCTGCTCCTTAAAGTTGCCAATAGCTCGGATGTCCTGGTAAGTCACATAGGCCAGTGTAGGGGCAGGGGAGTCAAGAGAAGTGACTGGTCAAAATTCAAAGCCTGCCAGGCAGGAATCCAACTCACCTCTCCTGAGCCTCAGAAAATTTCTTCCTCACTCCTTACATAGCTTAGAAATAACCAAAAGCTGTAACCTGTTTTTTAAATATTATAAGCTACCTTGGATCCCTTTAGGAAGCAAATGGGGGTATAAAATAATTTTTTAAATGCTGCCGTATTATCAGTTTTTTATGTAAAGGTTTCATCGCCCAAACTAGATCATTAGCTCTGAGAGGGCAGGAAGGTATGTCTTATTTCTTTGTATCTCTCACGATCCCTAGCCTTTGAAAAATACAAGGTCAGATCCAGAAACCAATTAGATGGTGAAACTACTTGGGAAAAATGCATGAAAAGCCTTAGCAAAGTCCACACTCTGAGACCTCATCATTTTAATCCTAGAAATCCAACCTAGGGAAATAAGTAGAAAATACAGGAAAATGTTGTATATATAAAGATATTTATCTCAATATTGCCTTACAAAGGCAGAAATCTATTGATCTAAATGTCAATTCTAGGCCTTCTCAACAAACCAGAGAGTAGTCTGAGTAGGACATTCTCAAATCATTTTAATATGAGGTTAAACTATGAGATTGCTGGTTTTGTAGGTAAAAAAAAAAAGGTCCGATATCGACAATTTCATATGGATCAAGCAAACAGGAAGGATTTGTAATATCCAAATGGTCTATGGTAATATACTATATATAACTGTCCATAATATACTAAGTGGTGAAGAGCAGAATATAAACTTGTGTACAACAGGCACACACTATATTTAAATGACACATACCCTGTGTATAGTTAAAGAACAGTGGCTGCATCAAGGTGGCAGCTATTTCTTTCTTTTCTCCATTTTCCAGATTTAAAGAAATGTATTTGCTTTATTCTTATAATAAGAAAGTAACTTCAGTAGACCTGAGAGGATAAGTCACTGAGGAAGATACAAAAATGCCAGACCCCGAGGGTGAGTTAGTCCCTACAGGGAGGTACTGCATCAACTCTAGATAGATATGAGCACGCAACAGGCCCCCGTTCCAAAGAGGATATCTCTTGTTGGTCTTGTCCTCGGTCAGGTGCTTGAAGTTCAGAGAGCAGCTCTGGATGAGCTGGTCCAACGCCTGCTCCGTGTTCGTCAGCTCCTTCAGCTCCTGCCCCAGCTGCTGCTGCTTCCCAGGCCGGGTGGGGTCTTCAAGCATTCCCCTGCCTCTGGGAACAGAGCAGCCCTCCAGTATCAGTCTCAGTCCTCATCCGGGAACCCCAACCCCAGGTTGCTGCGCAGAGCTGCACAGATGGTGCAAAATTCCAGCATGAGGCCATTCACATGGTCCATGATGGTGCCCTCTGCATTGTGCAAATCAGTGGTCCTGCTTAGCTCCCAGGGAGGTCAGGGATTCGAACTTAACGTTTGGGGGTTGGGTAGGGAGGAGAAACAAGTCAGGCCTGACCCCACTTTTGGGGGGCTCTCAACTCTTTCTGCCGTATGCCCCAGCCCCCCCCCCCCCAAATGGCAGGGAGTGACCTGACTCCCGTGCCTGGGTTCCCTTAGGATTCACGCCTGGGTCTGCATGTCTGCTCTTTAAGACCTTGTATAGGTGAGGAAAGGAGCCTGGGTTACCATGGCCTGGTTCCCAGGAGACTTTCATAAGCTAGAAGAGGGGAGTCTTGGGATCCCTGACTCAAGAGCAGCTGGAGTCTTCTTAGGTCTTTGCGGCCTAGAAATCGTTCTCCACCCTGCCCAGCCCCGCCCTCCTAACATTGCTCCAGCATGCACACCTGCTCTTACACCGACTCTTAAATACATTGGCTCCGCCTTCAGCATGAAGCCTATTGGCTGTTACTCTTGGTTGGCTCGCAGTACTTGTGCCCATAGGCTGTTGCCCTCAGCTCCACCCCCAGCATTCATTCACTGGATATTGCGCCCCATGCCCAACAAGCTCCGTCCACTGTGCGTGAACCCATTGGTGCCATCAGCCCCAGCCCAGGCACTCACACCCACTGGATGTTGTTCTTGGCCTTCTTGCGTATGAGCTGAATGCCCTCCAGCACGTTGGTGATATCATAGATGCGCCGCTTCTGCACGTCCAGCACCTCAGCAGCCCAATTCAGGTCCAGGACCCCATCCTCTGACTCACTCAGGAGGTAAATGAACTTCTTGGTGAGCAGCCCCAGCGATGTGTCATACCGAGTCTTCTCCCCGGGGGACTTGGGGGCTAAGGAGGCAAAAGGCCAGGGCACTGTTCAGGGAGGGCCAGCCCCGGGGACCACCTCCATTGATCAGGCCCCATTAAGCATCACAGTTCACATGAGCACCCACTTTCCAGTTTACAGAGCACTGTGTGGTGGTCATTCACCACCACTGTCCAGACAGGGCACCTGATACCTAGAGAGGGAAAGTGACTCACTTAAGGTCTCACAGAGGCAGCGGTCAGGACTGGAGAACAGTGTCCTAAGTGCTGGTTCAGAGCACCTTTCCAGACCACGCAATCATACCAAAACCACTACCATCAACAGCAAGTGAATGTTTTGTGTAGGTCAGTGTTCTAAGCACTTTCCATATATAACAAATTTAATCCTTACAACACCCTGTAAGGCTGGTGTACAAAAATCCCCGTTTTATAGATGAGGGTACCCGGGCACAGACGGTCTATGTAACTTGCTGAGATCACTCAGCTAGAAAGTGGCAAAGCTGCATTCAGGAACATTTTTATAAACTTTTTCTTTCCATGTGTAGCCCAGTGATTATCTGAGAGAAATTAGTCCTTCCTATAATACCAGATGAGGCAAGTTCATGAAAAAGGTCCCTTTCTTAATGAGGTTGATGTCATAAGACCACATCTCAGCTGCAGCATCTTAAACCACAAGAGAACTTTTGCAATCAAGTGACTTGCAAGTCATATAACAAGTTAGTGGCCAAACTTGTTGTGGGAACTGAGTTTGAGAGTCTCCAGATTCCTCCAGAAGTGGTGTTTAGAGTATCTTAACATATAAATGGCCAGCAATGGCACAACCTGTTTTGTCAGCTTTTGCACCAGTAGCAGACATTACTAATCGATCAGCACACTTAGGATCCTTCAATAAAGAGCTCTGGGCAGCCTCTACCAATCAATTAGAGGATAAATTTTCTTGCTATTCCTGATCTAGATGTGTCTCGTTTTACAGGTAAGACAACTAAGGTGCTCAAGAGGAGTGAGGAATCAGGTCAGAGTAGACCCCTGCCTACATTCCCAAAATTACTGACCCTCATGCTTCCCACCCAGTCATATAGCTTCTTAATTAGGTCTCTGATCCCCCAAATTAGCATTCCTCCCTAACGTACTTGATGAAACTCCCATTTGCGCCAGGATATTTACTGAAAATAGCAAGAAGCAGAAATTCCCCCCAACTTAGCTTTCAGAAGGCATCACCTGGGCAGCCTCTGGATCTTAAAAACCTCTGAGGTACATGGGCTGGATTCATCAAACTTCACTTCCCTTTGAATCACTTATTTAGCTCTCCAACAGCATGTGGGAGAAAGGCCCTGGTTAACCCCTGCTCCTCTCTGAGCGGGATTCTCTTTTAGAAAAGGTCAGATGGAACTAAATATAAAAAAGTTTTAGAAATAGTAAGCTCCCAAATAAAATCCCGGCCATCACGTTTTTATCATAAGAGCAGTGGATGGTGTGGGAGAAGCAGGGTGACACTGGATTCCAGTTCTGGTGTGTGACTAGCAGTGTGACCTTGGGCAAGTCACTCAAGCTCCAAGTCTCAGGTTGCCTCATCAGTAAAAGAGAACAATTCAATGTACCTGGAAGGATCCAGTGAGAGAAGGCATAGGAAAGTATTTTATAAACAGGGAAGTGTGCTACAAATATTGCTCCTGATGTATTGAGCAGGGTTGCTGCACTCTGCCCCTGCCCACCCCACCACCAGTCTCCTGGGCCTGCCCTTCCATGCCCATCATTGCAGCTTACTTCTGGGGCTGGGGAAGCCATCCACTCTAATGCACTTCCCCTTGGGTGTCCGGAATTCAGGGACTGCAGGCCTTCCGATGCCCTCCAGGTCCAGCTTCCTTTTGGCCTTGGAGATTGAGAGAGAGTTTGAGAATCATTCCTCCTTCAGCCTTTCCCCGAACTAGGGTCAGGGCACTGAAGCCACCAGCAGCCACTTCCTGGGCTTTAGTTTACCACCAGTCCTGGTGAAGCATCACTGCCCTTGGTAAGAAAATACCAAAATGACCTGAAAAATGAGCTCTCAGAGGAAGCAAGTCCTATTTTCTGAGAGGTATACAACACTCCCATCCTCCAAGTCCAGGCACTTGACTCTACCAAAGTCAATCTGGCCAAGAGCTCAGGGCTCCTAAACTAAAAGCTGTAAGGTCACTTTTACACCCACCATCCCCCACCCTTCACACCCAGAGGATGACGCTGGGAGGAAAGAGTGGGTGGAACCTAAACCACATCAGGTCGGGAGAGCCTCCCCCAGTCCTCCAGCCCAGTACACCAGCCTGGCTTGGCCAGACCCAGTGCCCATCAGGCCCCACAGCTGGCCCTTATCAGGGTGGGGCTGGGCATCCACCCAGGCGCAGGGGACTTCCTGGCTCACTGCCACACCCCAGGGAGGTGCCCACATCAGGAAGCAGTGCAAACATTCCCCGCCCCTATGTTTGGGCTCCAGCTCAAGGGCCCCAGGGCCTCCTGAATAGGCTCCACTTGCCATTCTTTCTTTGCAGAGCAAGGCAGACAATGAATCCTTCCCCCGTCTTAAGGACAAGCAGCTGAGGTTCCCCCTTCTACCCCTCCCTGTTCCCGCCAAGCTTGGGAAACACCTGCTGGGGAAATCAAACCACAGACCCATCTGCTTCTCTCCACCCCGCTGCTGCTGGGCACCACTTAGGCCCAGAAGCTGCACTGGGCCCGGAAGGGGCCTCTCTCCTGGTTAGGGCTGGGCAGGGCAGGGTTAGGGCACTGGGGCACTGGGGCACAGGGCAGAGACCTGGACTTGAATCTCCCATCTCCTTCACCTGCCTGTGTGATTTGAAGAAATGCTCCACATGTAGGAGCCTGAGTTCCCTCTGTAAAATGGGGCAGAAAATACCTACCTCAAAGGGCTGTTGTAAGGATTCAAGGAAATAACTCCTGTAAAGTGCTCAGCCTCTGGCTCGGCTTGCAGTAGGTATTCAGGAAATGCAGTCCCTTCCCTAAAAGCCAATCTTGCCCTTTTCCTTGACACTTCCTTCTGGGGGTCACTAGCCCATTTCCTTCCCCTTCCCCTCCCTCAGTCACCCACCCCCAGTGGGACAGGGAGGCCTGTTTCAACCTTTGACGGTGAGGTCATGCTCAGCAGGGCTGAGACTTCTAACTGCTGCTGAGCACAGCTGGGCAGACAGGTGTTGGAAGTGGTGACAGCTTTTCTTGCTGTGAGTACCCTCCCCACTCCTGCCTCCTCTAAGAAGTCTGCCTGGACTGATTTGAGGGGAACTGCTCCTTGGTTTGAGAAGCCTGGAGATGCTCCTCTCCTCCACCGCTATCCAGACCTGGACATGATCCAAATACCTCCTGCTCAGTCCTTTTGAAATCTCTCTGGAATATTCCTTTTCTAACCCCTCAGCTGTGGAGATCCTAGATTCTAGAGAAGGTGACCTGCTCCAGCCCCATCTTGTCTGTAGAGAAAGGTCCAGTCATTAACTACCTTCCACATGCCCTGGGCCAAGGCCCATCATTCATCACCCTTCTGAATCATCTTGGCAAACCACTAGTCCCCATTTTACAGCTGAAGTAACTGAGACTAGGTGAGCTCCAAGGCCTTTATCAATCCTGCATCCCAAGATCCTTCATCCATCCCTCAAGAAGGAATTCCAGGGGCAGGGAGGGGAAGGGAAGTCAGGTTGAGTTCTACCCAAGGTAGAGGTGGGGTACCCAGAGCCTCCCCAACCCCACCTACGTCCCCCACCTGACCAGGAGTGAACTTAGCCAGGCTCTGCTAAGTTCACAGAACATGCTAGGCATGGGGAGGTGGGGAGGACCTTGAGCAGAGTACCTGTGCTGGGCCTGTCATGTGCTCATCTGTCCTACATCAGTGCTGGCAATCTCTTGGCAGATGTGAAGTGGAGCTTCAGAGAGGTTAAGCCACATGCCCAAGGTCACACAAAGGGCTGAGACAGAGTTTGAACCCAGGTTTGTCTGATTCCAAAACCCTGTACCAGGCTGCCTTAGCTCCATCCCATACACATTTCCCCAGAATTTGGTCGCATTTGAACTGAGGCCTGCTTATGCCCACCTGCCCCTATCACTTTACACACACACACACATGCACACACCCTTCAGCCCCTCCCTCAAAGGGTCCCAAAGCTGCAAAGCACCCCCCACCCAAGGACATCTCCCTAACACCTTTGTGCACTGCCCAGAGAAAGGCTATCATGCGGACGGGCCTGAGCCTGCAGAACAGAGGTGGCAGAGGACAAGCTCAGGAAGATGTGGGCCAAAGGAAGCCAGACTGCCTGGGTTCCCACTGGGCCACCCGCCTTCTTAGCTGGGTGAGCAGGGCAAGTCAGCTGACCTGTTGAGCACCACCTGTAAAATGGGGATAATCTGCTCCACTTCAGCCAAGGAGTCCCTGAGAGAGTGCAGCAAAGCCCTTTGCTCCCACAGGGGAGCTGCTATCAGTAGAGCGCTAGGGGCACCAGGAAGGGAAAAATTCAGATGTGAGCCGAAAAAGAGACGTGGATGTGCTGAAAGCAAAAGCCAGCTTGCCTCTAACCTGGACCCTCTTAGGTAGCCCCTTTGACTGTTTCTTAAAGGCATGGCTAGGATTTGAGCCCACCCTGCCAACCCCAAGGTAGAAAAGTAAAGCTCCTTCCTCAGGCAACACAGAAGTGAATCCAGAGACCATGAGACACAACCCCACTACAGGCAGCAAGGTGAGGAAACCAGGGCTCCAAGGAGGGGCAGTGACCTGCCCAAGGTCACCAGGGAATGGAGCCAGGTCTCTCCTAAGCCTAAGTCCTAAGTGAGGGTAGGAGCAAGTGTTAGGAGGTGAGAGCCTTGCTTCTAGATCCCAGCTCTGCCACAGGGTAGCCTGGGATTCACCACCTTATCTCTCTGAGTCTACATCTCATCTGACCCGCCTTGTACAGCTGTTTATTAAAATGTTCATTTTCTTTCAGGGTTGTCAGGGGAAATTTGGAAAGTACAGCCAAATTAAAAGGAAAGGAGAATTGTACAGAATCCCACTCGTCTTCAAATTCCTGCAGGGATGAAACAGGATAATGTAATGTGCCTGGCCCCATGAGGGCTCAACAGCACAGCATCCCGAGGCTTCTCGCAGGGTAACGGAAGAGTACTAGACAGACAGCAAGGAGACAGGCCTTCATTCTGCCATTGAACTTGGTTACCATCCCTGGGCAGCACCTGAGGTCCCTTTAAACAGCAGCTCCCCAACAAATCCTGCTCACCCTGCACTTTGCAGCCTAGCCACAAAGCAAGCAGCCACACCCAGGGTTAGGTTTGGAGCTGCTCCAGGTCACACCCTGGTAAAATGAGTAAGCAGGGGGCCAAGGCCTACCCATGGGCATAGGGGCATGGGGCATCTGGGGACTGACAGGAGAGGGGCCTCTGGGCCTGGTAGGCCTTTAGGGTGGTCTGATGCAAGGAGACTTTCCCACTTCTTGGCTTGTGACTTGAACAAGTGACTTCACATCTCTGCTCAGTTTCCTCATCTGTAAGATGCCTCATCCCAGGCATCTTGAACAAGATAATGAATGTGAAAGTACCAAGCAGTGCCTGGCACAAAGAGACGTTCAGTAAAAGAGAGCCATTCTTGCTATGATCACTGAGTCCCTATGGGAGGGAGGTACAGACAGATGCACCCGGGCTCCACTGGGAGGGAAGCAGTTCAAAACCACAGCTGTTACTGAAACTCCGCCCGGGCGCCACAAAGCAGCTGGCCAGAGGAGACCTTCCCTGGGGGCCCCCAGCTCCTAAGTCAGGCAGTACTAGGGCAAGTCAAGGCTGCAGAGAAGAGGCTAATGTTCATGAGCCTTGTGGGTCACACATCTCCCTGCATGACCTTGGACAGGTCACATCCCTGCTCTGTGCCTCAGTTTCCCCCTGCCACGTGGAGTTACTAATGTCACCTACTTCACGGGGTACAAAACTGTTTTAGGCTGTAAAATGCTGGACACAAGATAGATACCCAGTCCTGATTATCCCTGGCTGCTTGACCTGTAAATTAGGAATATAACTCCTGCCTCCCTCCTTCCAAGCTGGAAATCATGTGCAATAAGGGGCTCTGAGAAGGTTAAAGCCTTATGCATGGGCAAAGCACGTTTCCAGTAGATGGGAGTGGGGGCTCTGCCTACATCCAGAGATGGCTGGAGGTCTTTGCCTGCTGATCCACACAGATGTGACCAGATGCCTCTAGGCTTGTGGGGGGTGTTCTTATCTCTGCCCCTGAATTTACTCTCCACTCACAACTAAGCAATCTTACAACAGCTTCATCTCACCTACCTGGAGCGTGCATCCAAAACTGGAAGTGACCTGAGACGACGTGGCCCCACAACTACCCCAGGTACACATGTATTTTCAAGAAAAGGAAACTTAAGCCCATATTGGGCTTTGTCCAAGGACACACAGTAATGAGTGGCAGTCAGGACCAGAATCTGGGCTCCCAAGCCATCCCACCCCCATTCCCCAAGGGTTTCCCACTCCACCCTAGTCCTATGGTTGTTTTAAGCCTCATGGGCTCAAGGAATTCCACTCCCACAAACCATCCTGTGCCTAGTGCCACCAAATTATGGGCCCTCCCTGGCAACAGGTCTGCGGACTTGAGGGAACAGCAATCTGATAGGATCATCCAGCTTGTACCTGCTGTGGACTATCCGGGAGGGAAGACAGCCTGGGGGAGAACCAAGAACAGAACACTGGGGAAGAGTTGGTTCAATGGAAAATTTGGAGTCTGTCCAAGCCAGATTGGACCTGAGAAAAACCCACCCCCCTCACCCTACCCAGGGTCTTGAAGACCCCACTGTATTCCTAGGCCAAGTCCTATACCTGGACAATAGCAGACTGCCAGTCCTGGTTTCTGGGCCAAACAATGAATGAAGGAATGAATGAATGGTGGTAATGTTGCCTTGATGAACT
This sequence comes from Manis javanica, assembly GCF_040802235.1. Classification (NCBI taxonomy): domain Eukaryota; kingdom Metazoa; phylum Chordata; class Mammalia; order Pholidota; family Manidae; genus Manis; species Manis javanica. The sequence continues at coordinate 17,470,633 of NC_133159.1, forward strand.
TCCCCAAGGTCACACAGTACACTGGGGATAATGAGTTGGGTCTCCACACTCCCCACCCAGTGCCACTCCTTCCACTCCAGTCAATGAGGTTATTTCATCCCACGTCTGCAGGTGAAGGGGCTTGTCTCAGATATTGAGGTCAGTGGGTTGTTCTGGAAATTGAAAGTTCTCCTTCTCCCTCCCCAAACTCGACCTCCTACATTCAAACTGGATCCACGGCGCCCCTCCCTCCTTTCCCACACCCGGAAAAGCAAAGGGGGAAGCGGCGGGTGGGGGTGCGGGGTCCCCAGCATTACCGGCAGCCGGCCAGCCGGCACGCATCGCACAGCTTGGCCCTCCGGTCCGTGGGGGGTGGCGTCGAGGCAGGTGCCCGGCACCGCAGCGAGAGGCAGAGTCTGCGGGTACAGCGAGGTGTAGTAGGTTGTGGTGGTGGTCTGGCAGAGCTGGGGGCTGCTGAGGCCGGGGGGCCACAGCTCGGTGGGGCTCATCGCGGGCAGCCCTTTAGAGGGCGGCCCAGCAGCCGGAGCCAGGGCCCGGGGCCCTCGCAGCATGGCGACCACAGCGCCCCCTCCCCAGCCTGGCCTGGCGCGCCCGCGGGCACCTGCCGGCTCCAGAGCCCGCGGCGGCTCACACCGCCCGCGGCATGGCGCGGAGGCCAGGGGAAGCCGCCAATGGACGCTTGCGGGGCACGGCCGGACCCTCCCCTCCTGGCCCGCGGCCCAGCGGAGCCGCGCTTAGAGATCGCCGCTTGGAGATCGTCCGGCGGCGGCGGCGGCAGCGGCAGCACAGTCAGGGGCTGCCCCACCCCTAGGGCGGTCGAGACCCGGGACGAACCGCGCCCCCGAAGGCCTCAGCGCCTGGCGTCGGCCCGCTCCGGGAATGGGTCTCTGGGGTGTCCGCGGGCTCGACGGAGACGCGATGCTCTTGGAAGGGGGAAAGGTGCCGATTGGACCGACTCCCTCTCGCCTCGCTCTCTAGTCTCCGAGCCTTTCTCTGCCTTTTTTTTCTTTCTTTTTTTTTTTAGCGCCAAACTGCGTGCCGCGAAATTTAGATCTCCCGCGGAAAATGCCGTGCTTCGGTTGGCTGCTGCAACATGCACAGGCTCCACCCCCCGGAAAGGACCGTCCCCAAGACGGCGATTGCCACACAGGCCTACTGCTTAAAGGGGCCGCCACACCTGCTGTTGCCAGGCGTCCTCCAGCGCGAGCAGCCCGCCAAACGGGAGTGGTTCCAAACAGAGCAGCGCGGAGCCCTCGGAGGAATGGGCCCCGATTCCATGCGGTTGGGGGGAAACGTTTTGGCGCAGAGTCCTGACCTGAGCGGAGATCCAACAGCACTTTATCCAGGCCTAAAGCCTTTTGGTAGTTTGCATGATACCTTAGCTAGCGTTGTATACATCTATACTCTTTTTCCCGCTAAAATGAAAGCCAGAAACCTTGTTTTTTTTCTTGGCAGAGGGGGTGAGGGGCGGAGCCTAACATTTATACCTCTTCACAGGAGGATGCTAACATTTACTGATCTCCTACAGGACGCCAAGCACCCTAGTAGACCATGACGTGTGGTTTTATTTAATTTAATCCAGCAATTCTGGGAAGAAGAATGATGATCTTTGTGAGGATGGAGAGTTTAAGAGGCTAGGTAACTTGCCCAAGATCAACACAGAGATTCACTGATTTGAGTACTGGCAGTCCAGTCTGTGACAGGCTGGCTCCTGAGCCCTTGTTTGTTCCAGTAGAAGGTTCTTCCCCCACTCGCCCCAGCTGTGCCCTGCTCCTTGCAAGCATGCGTTGGGGTTGGGGGTCCAGAGTGCAGACCTCTGTCTTGTTCACAGATACATTCCCAGAGCCCAACACTCAATAAATATTTGAATGTCTCTGGGTTTCTCCTAATAAATCTCTCATTCAAAACCTTCAATGCTGATAATCCATTTACATTCCCCATATCTCCAGTTTAGAGATGCTGAGGCTCTGAGAAGTGACCTTGGTTAGAGAGTGGCAGAGCTGCTAGAAGCTACTGGTAAATTCCAGGTCTGCTGATTCCTGCCTAGTGCTGGGTGGTTTTATGTAAATGTGAATCTGGCATTCAAAGCCCTCCACAGTTGGTCCCCAGTTTAATACCTGGTCCTCATCCTCAGATTGGGAGGATGAGGTGGCACTAATACATGGTGATGAAGAGCCCAGACTTTGTAGCAAACAGCCCTGGGTTCAAATCCCAGGCCCTCTCACTTTACTACCTGTGTGACCCCGGGCAAGTTTTGTAAACACTCTGAGCCTTGGTTTTCTCATCCTTAATATCATGAGATAATACATGTAAAACTCTCAGCACAGAGCCTGGTTCATAAGGAACCTAAAGAAATAGCAGCTATGACTACATCTCTGGCCTTATCTCCAGTATACAGACTCCACTCTGGTCTACATATTTCACTGACCTTTTAAGCCCCAGCTTAAACCTCACCTTCTGCAGGAAGCCTTCCCTGCCTGCCTCCCTACTCCTGGTCAGAGTGGTCTTGCCCTCTTTGTACCCTTAGTGTGTTCTGGCTCAACGAACAAGGCTTTGTTTTCATGCCTAGTTTATCAGGTAGGTTCTAAGCTCCCTCAAGGGCCCAGCCAGGTGTTATCTCTTTCTGAATGTGTCTCAGCATCTAGGGCCTGGGTTGGCATGCAGAAGGTGGAAAATAAATACCAATCATATGATTCACTCATCTTCCCAGCAAAGAGTGGCAAGGAGGCCCTGATTTAAGCCCCACGCTCCACATCCCAGCTGAGAGACCCTGGAAGGGCTGCTGCTTCACCTGTCAGCCTGTTTCCCCAATCATCAAATACAGATAATGCTGCCACTCTGCTAATTTCATAGGACTTCAGAGACACTATTGAGAAGATGGAGGTGCTGATGATCATTAATATTTCTAGAACCTACTATGTGCCAGGCTCTATGTACTTGGGCATCTCCTCTGATTCCCACAACACCCCTCTGAGACAGGCACTATTACTATCCCCATTTCACAGATGAGAGAACCTGGAAGGAATTGTGGCCGAGCAGGTTTGGGGAAGAAGCAGGGCCCCAAGGCCAGGAAGAGAAATGGGGGTGGCAGGGTGGGGCTGGATAAAAGAAGGGAGCAGGCAAGGGGGCCGGGAGCCAGCTCTCTGTGGTTGTGTTTCGGGCAGCTGGGCTGTCTTAGAGTTTCACTGCCTGGGAACTAATTCCTTCAAGAGGTGCGGGGTACAGACCTGCAGTCTGTCTCCCTAACCTTGAACTCCTGCCTCCTCCATTCCTACAGTTGTGTTCTTGGTCAGGTTGCTGGACTTCTCTGAGCCTCAATGTCCTCATCTTTGAAATTGGGATTGCAAAAGTGACCTTTCCATTTACTGTGAGGGTTTAAGAAGGCATTGGATTATGAAGTCCTCAGAGAGGGGCAGAGTGGGTACTTAAAATATTTCAGCTAAGATTTGTGTAAAATGGACTAGAAGAGGCACCCTCACATGGTACCGAGCTAAAATACTTGGAGTTTTCCACTGATGCCCCCCCACTTTTCCCTTCTCCCAGGCTTTGCTTACAGGGATCCATATCACAGGGTCTCTCCTCTCTTGATCCCCATGTGCTCAAATCTGATCCATCCTTCAAGGCCCAACTCAAGTGGTGGAGTAGCAGGAACAAAGGGTAAAGTCAAACATTCCACAAAACTTCACACTCCTTGGAAGCAGGACCTGTGCTTCGTTTTTACCTCTGTGACTTTTTTCCTGAGCGTGCCAGGCATGTCGTAGCTCTGCAGTAAGTGATGATGGTTGTAATAACTCACATTTCCTGAGCACTTTCTCAATGTAGAGCACCCAGTGAGGCACTTTACAAGCATTATCATGTTGAAACTTCCCAACTACCCTATAACATAGGTATGATTTGGACAGATGAGGAAACTAAGGCTCAAACTTGTAAAGAGACCCAACCATGGGCTGGTTAAAGATGAAACCAAGACCTGAACTGAGCTTTCTGTCTCCCAAAGCACTGAGCCATTTTGAACAAAGAAGTTAGCCACAGAACTCCATGTCAAGGAGCATACGTCCTGCCAAGGAACCAGGGTTTCCAATGCTGAAGGCATTCTTGGAGGTGGAGTGTGCCCCATAACCAGGTAAGTTAGGGGTGCTTAGTCCCATATTCCAGATGAGGAAGCCAAGGCTTGGGGGACATTTAATGACTCACCGGAGCCTGCAAAGCTGGTCAGGAAGAAAGCCCCTGTGCCGGCCACACCCAAAAGCCCCGGAAAAACCCCCAAACCAAAGCCAATTTCATTTCTAGCTGATGTTCCTTGTTCTACCTCATTCCTGGTGTTTCTTCTGAAAAATGCCTCAGATTCCCTCTGCTCAAAGTCCTACTTAACAAAATACAAATGCTTGATAGAAGCTTCCTGAAGGCACAGACCTGTTTGGGGGCTCCCCAGTGTGTTACATGTTCACATGAATCCAAAAACTGGAGAGAAGCCAAATCGGAATTGTGGGAAGGACGGGGGGTGGGAAATCTCTGCTCCATCTTCTTTGTGCTTCTCAGGGTAGTCTTTTCCAAATATTCTGCAATAAGCATGTATTACTTTGGTAATTAGAAAGGAAAAGTTATTTTTTAAAAAAAGATACAAGTTGCTGCTTCAGGGAGATTCTGCTGCCTGAAAAGGGAACACTTTTATTGGAAAATTGTTGGAATATGAGGTTTATGGGTTCTCTGGGCTGGCACATAGTAAATACTATATGAATATTTGTTAAATAAATAAAATTCTGCACCGTGACACTCCTTAAGCTGTGTGTTCTTAGCACTGCTCCTTCCCCTGAGATGCAGGGCTGCTCGTGGCTGCTAACAGGGCCCTTGTGATAACTATAGTAAGTTTGGGATGGTATGTGAATGTGTTTCATGTATGTGTGTTTGGCATAATGTTCCCAAAACGTATAGAGAAGGTAAAGGATTTGCATGGAAAACTTTCCAAAGAAGATATACACAGACCAGTAAGCACAGAAAAAGATGCTCAAGTGTCATTAGTCATTACGGGAAATGAGAACCAAAACCACAGTGAGGTTCATACCCACCAGGATGACTACAATCAAAAAGACTGACAAAAACAAGTGTTGGCCAGGATACGGAGAAATTGGAACCCTCGTACATTGCTGGTAGGAATGTAAATCGGTGCAGCCACTTTGGAAAACAGTTTGGCAGTTCCTCAAAAAGTTATACCCAGAGTTACCATATGACCGAGGAATTCTGCTCCTAGAATATATATACCCAAGAGAACTGAAAACAAAATGTTCACACAAAAATGTGCACATGAATATTCATAGCAGCATTATTCATAATAGCCTAAAAGAAGAAACAACCCAAATGTCTATCAACTTATGAGTGGATAAACAAAATGGGGTGGATCCATACAATGGAAAATTATCCAGCCATAAAAAGGAATTAAGTATACTGTATATGCCATAATATGTATGGACCTTGAAAACATTATGCTAAGTGAAAAAAATGAGAAATTATGAGAAATGTCCAGAATAGGCAAATCCATAGAGACAGAAAGAAGATTGGTGTTGCTACAGGCAGGTCAGTTTCATTTTACAAATGAGGAAACTGAGGCTCAGAGAAGCTGAGTTCCACTGTGCCCACCTATCTACGTGACTTTGGACTGGTGACTTCACCTCTCATGGAGGTGAGTTTTTTCAACTGTAAAAGAGAGATAATGATGTCCCTCTGAGGGGTGGCTGCGCATCCTTCCTGTTTTCCCTTCTCCCTGGCCTTAGGGTGGAAGCTGTTGGGATTCAAGGGCTAAGGCTGCCATCTAGAGGCGACTCAGGCACCTGCCAAAACTCTGTGAGTGTCCATTCTAGTCAACAAGTTAACCACCTATGGGGCTTGGGGAGGAGAAAAAGGATGTGAAAGATGCAGCCCTGCTGGGAAGGCCGAGGCTATCAAATTGGCCAGATTCTTTCCAGATGATTGCAGATCCTGGAGATGTTTTTCACAGATGTTGGGTCCTGTGGGGGTGGCCCCACGTTGGAGGAGGGCAATTGGATTTAGGTCCCAATAAAAGCGCCAGAGTACCTAAAGGAAGTGCCAACTACAATTCTTGCGGTTATCAATTCACTCCCCCCTGTTCCTACTGAAACTCTTTAAAATGCACACCTGACCTTGTCACTCTAGCTCAAGGCTGGCAAGTAGCTCCCCACCATGGCCTAGCCACTCCACCCCACCCCCTCCCAGCCCTTTCGATTTTCAGCTCCCTTCCACGGGGACCTTAGGTTCTGATCCAGTGAAGTTTTTCTGACTCTGCTTCCGACCTCACTGCTTTCCCTGTTAACCCATGATGTTCTCTCTGCTTGTCTCTCTCTTCCTCTTCCACCAGAAAAGAAAGGCCTGCTCTCAGGAGCAAGTTCCTCAGATACACGGGTCATTGAGAACGCTGTGTGTCTCATATGCACTGATCCCTGACAACACTCAATTTAAAAAAGGCGCATTTTAACTCTTTTGACTAACACAGTTGAAACCTGGGATAGAAAAACCAAGAGTCCAGATTAATTACTAACATTGGAAAATAAGACTCAAAATTCTTTTGAAATAAGCAAGACATTCAGTCTTTGGAGTCCAGGTGGTGGACAGTATGGGTATGGGTGGCGATAGCTTATACCACCCACCTCTCAGAAACTGACTCTGGCTCCTGCCCCCCACCTCCTGTTAGGAGCCTCAATCTGTCACCATTTTGCATTGTAAATACGATTGGTTTTCTGTTGTCCTTCCCTCCAGATTTAAGCTGCTCTTCATCTTCTTTATCTTTACACCCAGTATCCAGCCCAGTGCCCATCGCAGAGCAGAAAAACGAAAACTCCTTATTGAACTGAACTCAGTGAATACATTTTGGAATATTTGGAAGACCACTCCCAGTGTCTTCCCAGGAAAGTCTCTGACCTCTGTCAGGGTCTCTTTGTGATTCTGCATGAAGGGGGTGGGGTGGTAGCTGTGAGGCCAAAGAGGTCAGAGGGGCCAGAGTTCTCAAGTACCTACTTCTCCTGGCCTGTACAAAGGGGAGAATTACTTTCTAATCCCACACACCCTCTGCTCTCAGGACCATTCCTTCCTCCAAAGGCAGATCAAAACATTGAGGGTAATAATAGCAAAGCAAGTCATTCACAACCCAGTTACACTCCAGTTATCACAACAGGGAGATGGGAGAGCCACCATTAGCCCATTTTTACAGGTAAAAGAACTGAGGTCAGGAATAGTTCAATGATAAGCCTGAAGACACACAGTTTGAGTATCAGGGCCCAGAATTTTATTTATTTACTATATGCCAGTGACTGTTCTGAAGGCTTAGACAGTTGACCCTTGAACAACACTGAGCAGGTCCACTTATATGTGGATTTTTTTCATTAAACATTTTGGAAAATTTGGGGAAGACTTGTGACAATTTGAAAAACATTTTATTTTCTCTAGCTTACTTTAATGTAAGAATGCAGTATATAAAGAATGCAGGAGCCCAGTTTGAAAAAGATATGTGCACCCCTATGTTTATTGCAGCACTATTTACAATAGCCAAGAAATGGAAGCAACCTAAGTGTCCATCAGTAGATGAATGGACAAAGGAGATGTGGTGCATATACACAATGGAATATTATTCAGCCATAAAGAGAAAACAAATCCTACCATTTGCAACAACATGGATGGAGCTAGAGGGTATTATGCTCAGTGAAATAAGCCAGGCAGAGAAAGTCAAGTATCAAATGATTTCACTCATCTGTGAAGTATAAGAACAAAACAAAAACTGAAGGAATAAAACAGCAGCAGAATAACAGAACCCAAGAATGGACTAACAGTTATCAAAGGGAAAGAGACTGGGGAGGATGGGAGAGAAGGGAGGGATAAGGGGGGAAAGGAGGCATTACAAATAGCACACATAATGTAGCGGGGGTGGGGGAGCACAGGGAAGGCAGTACAACACAGAGAAGACAAGTAGTGACTCTATAGCATTTTACTACGCTGATGGACAGTGAGTGTAATGGGGTATGTGGTGGGGATTTGATAATAGAGAGGGTATACTAACCATAATGTTGTTTATGTAATTACACATTAATGATACCAAAAAAAAAAAAGACTACAGTATATAATAGATATGACAACAAAATATGTGTTAACTGATTATTTATGTTATCAGTAAGGCTTCTGGTTAAGAATAAGCTATTAGTAGTTAAGTTTTTGGGAAGTCAAAAGCTGTATGTGAATTTTTTACTGCAAGGTGGGGGTGTCAGTGCCCCTAAACCCCCATGTTGTTCCAGGGTAAGCTGTAAATCTTATATGATCCTCATAACATCCATACAAAGTATATATGTTATCACTCCCACATTACAGAAACAGACTGAGAGACTTTAGGGGTTCTGGAACACAGCAGAAAACCAGGAAGAAGAAATAATTATTTTTGTTCCCCTCCGGAGCCTCAACTAACAATTGCAGCAACTGGCCACCAGAGGGAAGTCACGCACTAATGACCTCAGCCTGGCGGGTCGGTCTGGTTGACCCCCCAATGGTTAAGGAGTCTGCCAGCCTCTTTTTCCCCTATGTCCAACCTTGGGATCAAGGACATATCTCACCGGTGGGGAACCTCATAGAAGTGACCTTGCAAAAGAAATAAGAAGAAATAAGGTTCAGACCTTAACCACATCCAAGGCGACTTTGCTAACACCAGTTCTGGACTGGGGGATTGGGAAGATATATGTGTAGGGGAACCCAGCTGTGTTCCATTTGGTGGTGGTAATGGTGGGGGGTGGCAATCATCAGCAAGGCCCCTTCTGCTGGGGGCTGGCTTCCTGGAGCCACAGCTGCAGGGCGGAGGGTGGTAGGGAGGGCTTTGGAATTGTCTCCCTAGGGGTTTCCATGGTTACAGATTGATGCAGGCAGCCCACTAGGCTGGGTCCTTTATCTGTATTGTCTCCTGGGAGACAATGGGCTTTGGGGAGAGGGGGGCACTCCATGAAGACCACTACTGCAGCAGGGGCTTTGTGTGCCCTGCTCTGTGAATTCCCCAACCCCTGCAGCTGGGGCTGAGAGAGTGGGGTGTGGGGGTCAGCCCTGGCAATCACTCCTTCCTTGCTCTGGGGTATGACACTACAGGCTGCAGAGATCTGGGGAGGCCATCTTCCTAGGCTTCAAATCAACAAAGCTGCAGAGACCTTGGGTATTAAAATAAAAAAACATGCATTCTGGAGTCAGCCCAGATCCAATAATGATTCTGTCCCTTACTGCTATCTGACTTCGGTGTTATTTTACTTGCCCAAGTCTTTTTCCTCCTCTGGAAAGTGGGGACAACACCTACTTTATAAAATTACTGTGAGGAAGCACCAAGCACAAAGCCTGGTATCAAGAAGGTATTCAGAGAGTTACCTGAGCTCAGACAGGTTTACAGCATGCCTTGGCTCATAGGACTGGCTCTGTCGCTTACCCTGTGGCCTTCACCAAGGCTCTGCTTCTGTCTGGGCCTTAGCAGCCCCATCTGTGACTTGAGGACTTTGAAAGGTTTATAAAGGAAGAAATGAGATGATGATAAGAAATAACTGGAAAACTAGAAATCAAACTCCTAACACACAACTCTGCCTTCTAGGACTTAGAATCTATTTGGGATATGCAATGTATGATCGTAGCAGGCATGCGGTGTTTGGATGAGTTGAATCTTTGGTGCTATGGCAGATACAGGAGATTTTCTGGAGAAGGCAGAACTTGGAGAGTCTCAGAGTCAGGGAATGATTCCAGAAAGATCTGCCACCCTTTGCCAACAAACAAACAAAAGCCCAGAGGAGTGAAGGGACTCAGCTCTCTGGCCCAGTTTAATCATCTTACCTTGTCACCACCTTCTTATCCAAGGGAAGGGTGTGTGTAGGTGGGAAGGGAAGGAATGAGTCAGGGAAAGTTACTGTCACTTATGGGACACGTTAATAAGAGGTAAGTTGATCATAAGCCCCGTTTTATAGATAAGGAAACTAAAGATTGCTATTATTGTTACTTAACTGGATTAACCAAAGTATAAGACCCAAGAATAAAATTAATTTGTCTATAGATCGGAAGACAGACGTTGCCCAAGGGAAAAAAATAAAAGAATCTCTTCGTCTTTAAATAATCAGCAGAGGGAACCAAAAACTTTGAAACATCTATTATTCAACCTTCTTTTATGACGTACTTAGCCCAGAGCCTCACACACAGTAAGTATTCAAGAAATGAAAATTCTTATCGTCACCATTATTACGAAGTTTATTACTGCACCTTCAATGCTGGGGATACAAAGTTCAGTAAAACTCTCTCCTGTTTTTGTAAAATTGAGCCCAGTGGAGGGGGGGGATGTACAAAAAATCTTTACACTTATTCAACTTTATAATTTACAAAGCTTTTATATACACCATCTCGTTGAATTCTCAAAATGACCTCATGAGGAAGGCATTTTCCCCATTTCAGAGATAAGGAAACTGAGGCTCAGTGGGCTTCAATGATTTGTTTAGACATTATAAAATATGAATATAATATGAAATAAAATAATTTTAGGAGGTAAAACACCTTTATTGGATTAACAGATGTGTTAAAAAGCAAAGTGTGTTAATTATGTGAGGCACACAGATGATAGTCCTATTTTACTAAAGAATATGTAAAAGATAGCTTCTACTGAGTTAAAAAAAAAAAGCCTAGGCTTTGAAGAGCTCTTGCTTGTGGAGCAACAATTATGTACTAGCACTTTTTATGCATTTCTCTAATCCATACAATAACCCTGAAAGGTAGAAACAGTCAACCCCCTTTCACAGATGAGAAGCTGAGTCTCAGAGAGGTGCAGCTCCCTGCCCAGGATTGCACAGCAAGGAGGGAATGAAATCAGGACTGGGACTGGGGCTCTGACACTCAGGTTAAGAACTGGAGCCAGGACTTCTTCCCAGCTCAGTATTGCCAAGGAACATGCTCCTTCTTAGAGGTTATCACCATTTCTCACCTCACTCCACAGAGCATAATGAGTGGGAGGGAGAGTGCCAGCAGTTCTCCAAGGTTTCAGCCCATTTGGAAAGCAGCACGGCATAGGATGGCCCTCTCAAGGAGTGTGTGTGCACACAGGCTCACGTGTGACTGACTGACTGTGTGTGAAGTTGGCTGGGGGCTGGGTCTCAGAAAGCCATGGGATAAAAATCTGTGTATATTTTCCTGAAATGTCAATTCTACTATAAAAAAATGGAAACATTATGATTTTTATATTAAGACAAGGATGGCCATAGAATGTATGAGAACACAAACTTCACATGGTATGCTAAGATCATGAATGGCAACTAGCATTTGGGGGGGTTTCTTTATGTGCCAAGCACTAGCCTGAGAGTTCCGTGTGTTAACTAACTTAATGTTCCAAACAACTGTCTGCGATACGGATTTTTATTACACCTGTTTTATAGATGCAGACACTAAGGATGAAAGTTCACACAGCTTTCACACAGTGGAAGACTGTGGGCACATGTAGGCATTTCAATAGCCCAGTATTAGAATAGCTGTATTACCCACTGTTTGTTCAACTGAAAGTTTACAGAAAGATTTGCAGCTGAGGATGATAATGAAGCAGCAGTGGGCTCCAGCTTCACTTCCGCTCAGTAAGATTAGAAGGGCCAACAATTGCAAACGGCTCACCTGTGCCAAGTACTCTACCTCTAGTCCTAATTCCTACACTGATTCTATGGAAGAGATTCTATTGGGAGTTTTACAGATGAAAAGCTAAGGCTCAGAAAGGTGGTGTCACTTAGCTGGTCACACAGCTAAGAAGTGGCAGAGATAAGATTTGAGTGCAGGCCTGGTGATCACAAAGGGGCTGCTCATAGCCATGATTACACTGCCTCTGGCTTCTAGGTCCTCTGGCCTCTGGGTCATGCCCTTCTGGCTGCTACCCAACCCCTATTCTTTTCCAGAGAGAGGTGGTTCTGGATCAGGCTGAAACTGGACAGGCTCACAGGGTTTGCAGCTCTGTCCTTCCTCCAACTGAAAACACACTTATCATGAAATAAATACAAATCCCAATAATGAGAAAGTAGTAGTGAGGCATAGCCTGGGAGCGTGAAGATCTGGCTTTGAACCCCCAGGACTATGAGGGGATCCTTCCATATGACATTGGATGAGTCAGTTTCTCCATCTGTGAAATAGGAATAGGAACAGGAATGCTAGCTGTGACTTACTGAGAGCCTGCCATGTGCTGGCAGGCTTCTGGATGCTTTGCATTCAGTTCCTTACTAAATTTGCACCATGACTCTGTGCACAGGTTCCAAGATCCTGCAGTATTACAGGAAGGAGACTGCGGCTCAGAGAGGTGAAGGAACTTGTCCACGGTGGCAGAGCCTGGAAGTGGAGGTGCTGGGCTGGAGCGCTACTTGCCATCCCTGCACTGTTTCTCTGGCACCAGGATGTCCTGCTGAGCAGATGCTCCTGGGTATGTGTGAAAGGGCTCTGAAGAGCACACATGCCAGACAGGCAGTGTGGAGATGCTGTGACTGGATTATGCCAATGACACTGCCACCTGGAAAGAAGAGAAAGGAATTATGCTAGGAATCTGACAACCATGCCCAGCAGGCTCTATGGCGGGGATCACCCAGGGCCTACCAAGTGCCAGGTGCCTTACACATGTCATCTAATTTAATCATCACGGTGATCATGTGAGGCTCTGACGGGATAAATAACTTACCTGTCTGATAAGGTAAATTATGATTATGGCATAGCTGATAGGCGACAAAGTTAGGACTTCAGCCATCATCTGTCTGATTCCCAGACTCAGAGAAAGCATGGGAGGGCAGTGGTGGCTGGTGAGTCCAATGCTGCATGACCCATTGGTTTGCACTGTTTTAAAAGAGCTGCAGCCATCAACAGCACTGAATGTGGAAGTTGTATTGGAGACCTCAGCTCTGACACATGCTAGGATGACCTCTGGCAGATCCCCTACTATCTGTGAGCCTTGTAGGGTACAAAGAAGGCAGTCCTCCCAGTATCTTATTAACATGGAAACTAAAATGCTATGTACTAGTAAATGGCCTCTTTTGAACATTTTCGTGCTGCTGTCTTTGTATATGGAATCAAATCTGCAGTGGAAAATGAGACAAGATGCAGGACTAACATTTAGGCCTGTTGGGGCCCACCCAGGTGAACCGGGGGTGAAAGCTAGGATCCTCCCTTCATGCACCTGGACCCACCACAAGATCTGCCAGGAAGCTGGCTGGGGAGGGACATATGAGAGTCAGGTGTGTCATGGGAGGAGGACAGAGGTCTGTCTTGATGGTCCCCAAATCCTTGTCTCTTGTATAACCTACCGTGGCCCAGTGCCCTGGTGTGTCTTGAAACCCCCTCTTCTTTGGATACTAGAAATGGCATAGGCTGGAAACAAAATCAGTTGAGAAAGAACCTGGGTCTGAGCGGGTGGGTTATTCTGGGGAGTCTGCTGTGACTTGGGTACCCTCACTGCCACACAACACAGGCTTTTAGTCCCAAACCAACCAACGCCAGCTGGCCAAGGACCACCTCTACTTAGGGTAATGAGTTCCATATGTTTCTGTAAGAACCCAGCTAAGCTTTTCCCCAGCAGTTCTTAAGAAGACCTCTCTCTTCACTGGCTTCCAACTCACGCTTGGCCACCCTAGTTTTATTTGCTCCTGATGAGGGCAGGAGGGAGGGGGCAATGACAAAAAGACAATGCTTTAGGGAATCACCACCAATCCTTGACTTCATATTTCCAGCTCCTCAGTGTGGGGTGCTGTGCACTCCACCAGCCCCTTGTAGTCCTTCTGTGAGAGCTGTGTGAGTCCCTGCACCTCTCAGAACCTCGGCTGCCCCATTCAGTGTAGGCAGAGTATCATAAAAGGAGCCCTAGATAGGAAGGTAGGAGACTTGGGTTCAAGTCCTGTCTAGACTACTAACTTGCTGTGTGTCCCTGAGCAGGCTCCTTCCCCTCTCTGGGCCACATTTGTGACTTCTAAGGGCCCTTATGTCCCTGACAGGCTTTAGCTTTATCAACAAAAGACAGAAGGCATAGATGCTTCCCTAAGAGCATCAACTTACTTATTAAACATAGGTAACTCCAGGGTGAGGTTCCTGGGAAGCCTGAGGCCTCCCTACCATGACCAGTGTATCTGCCAGTCTGGGCTCCCTCTGACCATGGTTTGGTTTTTAGTATTTGCCACAAAGTAAGAGTAGCGTAGTAGTACTGGGGAGGAAAAGGAGTTTCCAAAGTGTGGGTGGTGAAGCCTCCAGCCATGGAAGGATCTGAATATAAGTTTAGAGGGCTCTAACACCCTTCTCCCCTTATCTGGCTTGTCAGAGGCAACCCCCGAATCCTGGTCTCAGGGTGACCAACTACCCTGATCTCCTCTGTAGGCAGACTCTATTCAAAGACTGACTCAGGATCGCTCACACCCGGTTAACCCAAGCCACAGACTGACTGCTGCCAAATTCTACCCACACTTATCCCCAAACCCTGCCACAGTCTGGCTGAACCCCCAACTCTGACCACTCTGACCCCTCACCCTACTTTCAGACCTGATTTTGGTCACAAAGAGACCCCTTGACCCTCTCACTGACTGACCCTTAACAGGAGTAATGACCAGAGAACAACAAATGCTGAACGTTGAGTGAAACAGGCCTTCAGAGAGGAGAGTTGGGCCGGATGGGGAGGGAGACTGGGGCGGAGGGCAGAGGCTTCCCGGCGGACCCCGATGGGCCTGAGGCCATACTCGGAAGGTCGGAGAGGCCTTGTGCGGGGCACGCTGCAGGCGCTCGAGGAATGCGAGTTGCCTGAAAGAATGAAGGAAGGAAGGAACGGGGTGCGCTCCAGGGCGGCCGCTCGCCGGGGCAAAGCTGCCGAGGCAGGAAGCGGCGTGGGGGCGCGCCGAGGCTGCAGCAGCCCGAGCGCAGCTGGGGGCAGCGGGAGAGCAGTCGGGTCAGCGACTCCGCCGGGTGGGGGGGGCCCCCAGGCCGGAGGCTGGGAACTGGGAGGCCGCGCTGCTGGCCGAACGGCGGGGGCGCCGCGAGGCTCCGGATGGGCTGGGAGCCCCGCCCGCAGGCTGCGGAGGGAGCCGGAGCCAGAGCGGAGCCAGAGCTCAGACATCCGGGCGCCAGCGAACACCTGTGAGCGGCCCCCAGGGCCAGAGGGGGGTGCAGCGCGGGTCGCAGGGCCGGGGGCGGGCCGGGGCGTGGCGGAGCAGGCTCCTCCCGCGGGGCTCCGGGCCACGTGGGCCTAGGCTCCGCCCTTCCCCGGGCGCCCAGAGGCGGCGGGTGGCGAGCCGTTTTCTCGCGGGAGGGCCGGGAACCCGCAGAGCACGCTCGGAGAAGCGATTCTGCGGGAAGGAGAGAGTGACAGGAGGTTTTTAGGGTGTACCCTGGGGAATGAAGAAGAGGGGTGGCCGTGAGGGGCGATGAGGCCATGAAGACAGATAATTGAAGGTTGTCGGGTGCATCCGCAGCTAGGGAGAGCTCTAACTGGCCTTCTCAAAAGGACACCCATCTCCGGTGTCTCAGGCATGGATTTGAATCCCTGCTTTGTTACTGTGTGGCCACAGGCAAGTTACTTCGCTTGTTCTGAGCCTGTTTTTTTTTTAATTTACAAAATAAAAACCGCTTCCAAATGTCCGTATTTCAGAGCTGTGGAGATAACGAACGTAAGGCACCCAGTTAACAGTGAATCTTGCATTTCAGGGAACCTGGTAGATGCTTTATGCATGTTATATTTAATTGAAACCACAAACCTGCAAGGGAAATATCGTCATCCCCCTTTCATAAATGAGGGGGAGACTAGGGTGGCCTTAGGTCTTTCATTCAGCAAGCACTCTCTGGGGACCAAATACGTGCCAGGCGCAGAGTACGGTGAGGAAAAAGAGGTGTCCTGGAGTAGAGTGAACATGGGCCTTGAAGCTAGATGGTCGAGTTTACTGATCCTTGCTGTGTGACCTGGATCAAGTTAGTCAGCCTCTCTGAATCTGTTTCCTCTGTAAACCGGGAATAATGATACCCACTTTGCTGGATTGTGGTGAGGATTGGGAAAAAAACTAGATAAAACAGAGCCTGGCACCTGGTCGGCACTCAGTAAGTAATTTTGACAGAAGACACTATTCTTTCTGAGAGTTTTCCGACCTAGGGCCAAATTGCTCTCACTAATGACTAATGAATTGGCATGCTGGTTTCAGCTTTTGTCCTAGCCACCTGAACAGCTCAGTCTCAGCGGACCTGACAGGCAATTTCCTTGGAATTAGCTTAATAATACCTTGTAGGGGTGTGATGCATTTCAAAGAATTTTCCCACCATTATCTCCTGTCCAGGGAGGCAGCAATACAAGAACCACCAGCTGATGGGCATGGGAGGAGAGAGGCTTGGAGAGATGAGGAGGCTTGCTCAAGGTCACATGGCAAATGATCCATTGAGCTCTTTGTACCCTTCCTCAGTCCCACAACTTCTGAGTAGGAAGCAGCATGTGGTGGCAGAACTCAACAGGACGTTGAGTTGGCATGGCAAGGATGTTGAGTTGCTGTGTGACCTGGCAATTAATGGTGTAATGTGGGTCCAGGAGCTTCAGTATGGCATCCTCAAGATCATCAATCTTACACGGATATGGAAACTGAGGCTCCAGAGAGGCAGTCTCTAGCTTGAAGTTTTGTAGCTAGCGTGTGGCACTGTCTAGAGCAAGCACAGTATACCTAACAAACCAACCAGGGTAGGCCCAGCTTGACTCGAGCTTACTTGGTTTGAGGCAAGAGTTCCTCACCTGGGGACTGAGGGTTTCCCAGGGGATCAGAGGTCTGCTATTGCTCTGCAGATGTGTGTGTGTGTGTGTGTGTGTGGTGCACATGTGTGTTTATTTTCTGAAGAGTGTGCTTAACCCTCCATCAGATCATGAGAGGAGACCAGGAAACAGGTTAAGAACCATTGGTTGGCTGGGAGGATGGTTGGCACAGGCAATGGTTGCCTCCCTATCACATGCCCGTTCACCCTTGAAAGCTCTCCATGGATAAGGCATAAAGGGTGATGACGTGACCTGTTTGTTATGAAATATTGAAGTAACCATGCCAGGGGCCAACACACAGATGAAATCATATCATAAACAGTAATCTGGTGAGGCCCACCTGGAAGAGCTGCCAGGTTGGGGAGCAGAGGGATGGCATGGGTTGGGAGTCTTGCCCTCTGCCCCACTCTCAGGCCTGGTTCCATGGAACCATCAGTCTCAGGACTTGGTCCTGTCCATTACAATCATAATCACTATAGTTATTATGCTACCTCTGCCTCAGACCCATTATCTACTGATCCTCAGTTTTCACATTTGTAAAATAGGGATAAAGAGCAGGCTCTCAGTGGGGGTGTTACGGGAAAGAAGTAACAGAAGGGATGAGGGCTGTAGGGCCTCTTCCTCCAATTGCCAGATCAGGGTCTGTCTTCAACTACCTGGTGGCAGAGGAGGGATTTGTACCACTATTTCCCAACCAGCACCCAAATCCTTCAGGATGACTGGAGATTTGGGAGAAGAGACCCCTCTCCTACTTTTTCCAACTTGGGAAACCAAGCCACAGAACTTGAAGGAAACAGGAGGCCCAGTGATCTGTTTATTCATCTCTGAAATGGGTCTGTCAACCATCACCTGTCTGGGTACCAAGTGAGGTTGCACTCCCACATCCTCTGCTAGAAAGACATGTTTTTGAAGAGAGCCACCTCCTAGTATAGCAAAACAGTAATCAGGGTATTTAAGAACTGGGACTCAGGAAACCTGACTTTTGTCCTGAGCTAACTTGCTAGGTGACTTTATGCGTCATTTGCCTTCTCCAGTCTTCCCTCATCTGTGAAATGAGGGGACAGGGCCAGGATCTTCACTGCACCCAAACCTCAGGGAATATGGGGTTCCCATCATGGGCCTTTTCTACCCTGCTCTCCACTCGTCTTAGCTGGGCATTTTCCCATCTCCCTTTCAGAGGAATAAGCGAGTTTGCTTTTCCCAAGCTCCAAGAACATTTTATTTCTCTTACATCCAGCCTTGTGAGAAAGTGTCAGTACTTGAGGAATCATTCTATTCACAAGTGTTTAAAAACCGTTTATTATGCGAAATGTTAACTTTTATAAAAAGTTTAATATACATCACATGGTTACAGAAAGTCACCTTCCTGCAAAAAGGTACAAAAGCTGTATACTCTATTATAGAGTTCATAATCAGGGCAACAAGAGCCTTTCTCCAAGGAGACCAGAAGACCAGCTCTACCGCTGCCTTGGCAGTTAGGAGAACAGACACATCCCCAACACCTCCACACACCGAAAGGCAGTCTTTAAAACTTGGGGGTTGTGTGGGAGCTGGGTGACATGGCCCAGCTGGTGCCCAGCTCTTTAGGCCACCCAAGTTCACAGTCCTTCGCTCCCGGGCGCCAGGTCCAGCCTCGAGGCAAGGGTTTGGGGAAGTCAAGTGGGCAGGGCGAGGTTGGGGCCCATCCATGCCCTCGGGCTTCCGGCCATAGAAGGTCCCGGGGTCCCACACGGAACCGGCGCCAGCACCTGCGTTCTGGGAGGGGGAGGAAAGAAGACCAGGGGGCCATCAGTTCCCGCCAAGCGCGCCCAGGCGGGGGCCATTCGCAGACTGGCCGGCGCCAGGGAGGAAACTTGGTCTGTACCTCCAGCTGATAACTCCGCGCCCCACGGGGCCCCCACCCAATTGGCGCCAAAGGCGCAAAGGCGGAGCTTGCAGGACTCCGCCCTCTTGGAATTGACATTAACTCGGAGGGAGCCGAGAAAGACACAATTCCGTTTACTTTAAACTACAAACAGAATCGGACCTGCGCCTTCTTTCTCAGGTCATTAGCCACTGGGGGAAAACAGGGGAAACATGCGTTTAAGGATTAGGTTGTACAATGGATGGGAATTGGCTCTGTCATTCATTTGATGTAACCATGGGCAAGTCACTTGCCCCTCTCTGGCTTTGGCTTTTCTAAATCGAGAGGGCTGTAATCCCTTTAAAGGCCTATTTGCCGTTAAGCAAAGCCTCCCTTCACCCTCCCGCCGCCACATTCCCCGAGAAGGTAGGGATACTCACCTGGAGGCGCCAGGGCGGCCAGGTCAGTGGCAGAAGCTCCTCTTGTCGTTGGAGAGCACAAGTTCCGGAGCGAGCTCAGCTGTCTGAGAGAGAAGGAAAAGGGACAGTTACTCCTGGTCCTTGGGAGTTCTAGGGCTCCAGAAGTGTCCCAGCGCTGGAGCTTTGGTCCCGTCCCGCCTCACGCGCACGCCCACGCGCACCTGGATGGGAAGATGCGGGCCGTCTGGGGGTCCAGGGGCAGGCTCAGCCAGGACCACCTGCAGGTCAAGGATGTAGTCGATGACGCGTTGCAGGATTTCCACCTGGCTAAGCTGAGTGCCTCGCGGGACTCCGGGTACCAGCTCCCGCAGACGCGAGTAGCAGTGGTTCATGTCGTCGAGCAGGCTCAGAGGCTCCTCAGCTGCGGGGCCCTTGCTACGGCCTCGCGCTATGGCCAGGCTGCGTTCCGATAGGCAGCACACCGCTTCGTAGCACCCGCGAACTGGGCTCAGCGCCTTCATATTGAAGAATGAGGTTGGAGGTGCTGAACAGCAGAAACTAAAAGACCCCTAGCGCAGCTTGTAATACGCGAACGCTTGCCGCTGTCTGCACTTATAGAGCCTGCCTCGAGGGCACGCCCCTTTATGCAAAATAGCGCCCCTCGGCCCCGCCTCCGCGAACACTGGGCGTTCCCAAGCCGGTTAAATTGCAAACAGGCTTCCTCCGGCTGGTCTGACGCCGAATACCGCGGAGTCGCGGATTCAAAGAATGAGGAAGCCGCTGATACTGGGGAGAGGTGGGACTCTTTGCCAACAAGGATTTTAAAAATCACTTAAAACCATTAACTTTAAGAATTTGCCTTTTCCTGGCAGCGCCCCAGATCTTTGAGCGCCCCTACCGCCTGCCAGTCCACCCACAGCCCAACACAAGTTCGAACCCATAGTTCTTCCGAGGTCATAAATCCCTGAACAGCAAAGAAGCTTTTTTTTTTAAGCAAAGGATTTTTCAAGGGAAACTTGTAAGGAATTAGTGCCGCCTTGTTCCCCAATTTGCTGTTCGTCTGACCTCCAGACTCACTGGCGTCAGGAATTATCTTGTGACCAGAGGGGAAAAAAATTAATTGCGGTGAAGCTGAGGTTACAATGAAGAAAACAGATTTGGGCTAGGCGCTGAGATTGCAGAAGGAGGAGGGGAAGGGGGTTTGGGGAAAGAACACTATTTATTTGAGCAACAGGGGAAAAGGAAAAAAAAGAAGCAAGCAGCCTGAATCTGTGCTTTTTGCATGGGGCAGGAAAAGAGCTCTCACCCTCTGGCTCCATGCACTCCACAAGGAGCCAAATATATACCCAGTTGTGTTTTGGAAGTGAAGACTTTTGCACAGAGTTTTAAATATAAGGGGACAGAAGAGATGATTTCTATATAAGCCTTTCTAGGAGCCTTCCCACCCCCTTCCCCTTTGGGTCAGAAAATCTAACTCTTGCTTTCCCTTTCCCCCCAACTCTCTGACATCTCTATGCAGAAAACAATAGTTTGGTAGTTTCATCACTCTATTGTCTGTCCCTTTCTGCTATGGAAGGGCAGGTCACCTGGATTTGATTATTCTTAGCCTTGCTGAAATAGTTCCAGCTCTATCTGAGAGCCCAGGAAAGAGATCAGAGGATAGGCAAGCTGAGTCCTGTATTGCAGCAGGACATTGCACTCAATATTCTTTGCTTTTCTTCATGCCACTTCCCAGGACTTTTGGGAATTTGAAGTCTCAAAATGCTTGTTTCCATCTTGGATCTGACCAGGTGGGATCTTCAATGGTTGGTTCCTTAATCAATCAGTTGTTAAATATTTATGGAATCACCTCACATAAAACAGTGGCTCCTGCTCTCAAGAAGCTCACAATTTGGGGAGACAAGATTAACACAGGAAACAATTAAGAGTTCTATAGTATGTGGCACTGATTAACAGGACAATGGGAACTCAGAGCAAGAAGACTCAAAATAGTCATAGTGAAAAGGACACTGAACTGGGAATCAACATCCCAGCCCTGCCAATAATTTGTCATGTGTTCTTGAACAAGCCCAGTTGCCCTGGCCTTAGTTGCCTTGTGAATAAAATGGGGAGATGGTGCTAAGTGTTATTTAAAATTTTTCCAACTCTGGAAGTCTAAGGCTTCATGAAATTCAGACAGGCAGGTAAAGGGCCCAGAGAGAGGCTATAAAACATAATGGCACATAATGGCAGAACTAGTCATGAAGCCATGTTCTTTGCTATCCTGCCACAGGGATCTATGTCCCAAGAAAGAGGTCTTTGAAAGATTCCTTCTTGGAATATTAATGTGTTCAAAGATAGCCTCTTTAGTATAAGAAGAGGAAAATAACTGGTGAGTGCACAGAGATTCTGTATTTGCTACATGTCAAGTGAAATGTGTGCCAAATCATGGGAAAGGAAAATGGTGGCTATGTGGACCCCTGAATAACCAAATAGAAAACTCTTTCCTTTTATATCATGCAGCTTCTGTGGTTTGTGCAAAATAATCAAGCCCAGGAGATTCTGAAAATGTCATGGCCTTCAGAGCCAGTGAGATTTATGATCAAGTCTTTTCTTATACTAATGATGTGAACTTAGAGTAAGTCAATTCTCTGTGCCTCAATTTCCCAGTTTATAAAATGGAGCTGATTAGATCTAATTAATTCATTAAACTATTATTGCCTGCCTCTCTGTGAAAGGCACTGGACATGTTCACTCCATCAGATCTGTTGGCCTCCTTGGTGCCTGGGGACCCAGCAAGGGGCCAGGTGTGTGGTAGGTGCTCTCCACAGGTCCACACAGGTTCTCCCTCTTTCCTTTTCCCTTCTCTATTACTACCACTGATGCCTCAGGCTTGGAAAGCTGTTTGCAAACACCTTCACATTTCGTATTTCCCAAGATGCTTACAGGCTGAAATGCCCATAGGCTGTGTGACAGAATGCAGAAGGATGCAGAGGGATTAGCAATCTGAATTCTCTTGGTCATGCCAATCACTTGGTATGTGGCCTCGGACGAATTTCCTTCCTTCCTAGGCCGCATCTTCTGTAAAAGCGTTGGCGGAGGGGTGTGGGGAGCAAATGACTTCTAAGGATCCTCTCTAATGTAAGATTCTAATTCTGTAAAAAGCAGGTTATGGTTGGAAACACCGAATAAAATCTGAACCCAAGAGGCTTCTTTTCCCAACAGCGGGCTGGAGGGCAAGCTCAGGCCTCTGCAACTTGTTTAGCGGTGGCGGGGCCTCAGCCTCTTATTCCAAATGCCTCTGAACTTTCTGTTCCCAGTTCTGCTCCTTTTACCAGCTTTTTCCCCCCTCTTGCATTTTTTATTTTTATGAAAGGATGTCATTAAGGCTTTTGTCTGCGCTGTTTTTGTTTCAGAACTTTTCTCACAATCCTATTTTTTGTTGAGGAATCCGCTCCTTTGCCCAGCTGTGGGTCCCGGTCCCACAGCTGTGTTGATCTAAGACTCAGCCCCAGACAGCCTGGCGCCAGGGTGGGACGTCATGCGTTCACACAGGGATGCGTGTCCCAGGCAACCTTTCCTCGGGCAGTCACCGGTTGGCCGCTGCTGCCCCCACCAATGAGCGCCCGACACCCGAGAAAGGGGCGGGGTCTGCACCGCCCCGAACCGCGAGCGGCTTGTGAATTGCAGATGCTGAGAACTTGATAACGTTCCTTGAATTGGGGCCCTTTAAAATCTCCCCCCAACTTTAGTTCTTTCTTTTGTTTATTCTTTCTTTCCACCTTCTTTCTTTAGTCTGTATGTGTATATAGTTTTTCTTCGTTTTATTCCTTTTTTTAACTATCTCCTCCCAGTGTCAGGAATCATTTTGTAAGCATTTCCAGGAACTGAATCTGTCTTTGCCAAAATTAAAAAAAAAAGAGAGAAAAGAGAAAGAAAAAAATGTCAGTGCTGTGCTCTCTGACTTTTTGAAGAGTTGGCAGAACTATTAAGTTTACTGTTTTGTCTTAAAAAATTTTTTAAGTGGTGGGGGGTCTCTGAGCTGTTGATTTCAAAGCCAAAGTAATGATAATGAGAATTGCAGATGTCTTTTTGTCTAAATTGAGCTTCTATCTACCTACCTATTTTTTTTTCCCATTTATGCTGTAAAGTGGGAATCAAGGGAACATCAGAAAGTTGCCCAAGGTTATTTGGGATGTCAACTGCAGACCTGTAGCCAGGACCCAGACCTCCCCCTCACTTGGCTCTGAGTCCATGCTTCCCCCTAACTCTACTTAGCATTAGGGTGGTCTGATGCTGCGTTTCCTAATATGTACCTGTTTGCTCACAAAGTACCCGTAAAGGTGTGCTGAGGACCTTCTGGCCACACACATAGAACATATCCCTTCTCCCTTCAGAGAGGCTAGCGCTCAAAGTACTCTTTGAAGCTCATGTGATACAATGGAAGCACAGAGAATTCAGAATCAAGACCAGACTCAAAGCCCTGAATGGACTACCCTCACTGCATCAGTAGTCTCCTCTGTAAAATGGGAAGGAAAATAATATCCACCTACCTCCCAGCTGGGAGGATCAAATAGAAGGGAGGGGTGGAAAGTGCTGTGGGAACCAATTATTTTTATGTGCTATGATGTGATTTAGCCCCTGGTGAGTGGGGTAGGTGGTGCCAGGTGAGTTTAATGGTTCCTGCTGAGACAGTTCTCAGGAATGTGGGTAATACTGTGAAGGAAAGTGTGGGGAGCATTGAGATCTACAGCATGAGATTTACCATGGGTGAGGATTTCAAGAGCTTCTAAGATGGTCTCTACAGTTCAGTACTGGTGCCATCATTATTATCATCTCTCATTTAATTTTAATTCTTTGCCAAGTCCTGTTTGCCCTCTCACACATATCTCATTGACCCATTTCATGGGCAAAAAATTGAGGCTCAGAAAGGTTAATGTGTATGCCCACCCAAAATCACATAGCTAATAAGCGGCAGATCCAAGATTTGTACCCATGTCTGCCTGTCTCAAAGCTTGTCACCTCTGTGCCTATGCTTTTCCTTCTGCCTCTTCAAGGGACCTCCTGGGAAGACAGGTTGGTTTTATCTTGGGAGGGTTTTATCCTACCTGATAGAGAAAAGCAAGGAGGGACGCATTAGGTAGGAAAACTGACACTAAGGTATTAGGGACATTAAGGGAACACCTTTGTTTTCTAAGCAGAGAGATTCAGAAAGCATTGGAAATTTCTTAGAAATTGAAAACCCCCAACTTCATCACCCTGCCTTAAGGAAGGGATATTTATTCTTAAGCCAAGTGAAGGTGACTACTCCTGTTTTTAGGAGTCAGCTTGGAATTGAGCTTCTGCTCTCTCTCCTTCTTCCAACCCAAATCCACCTGAGCTTGGTCCAGTCATACCATGAGGAAGTTAACTAACCCCTTACTTCAGCAGGTGGGCAGTGATCATAGGATGTCCAGGGGCTGGCTTGGCATCTGGGGTAGAGGGGTAGGTACCCATAGAGTAGCAGGGAGTTTATTTTCTGAGAACCTATCCTGTGTAGCATGCTGTATAAATTCTATATTGTATAATCTGCTCTAGAGCCTTTTGGGATAGGTATTATTATAATAAAGATACTCAAGTTCAGAGATTTGTCTGTATAGCTGGCAAGGAGAAAACTCCAATAATCAAGATTTGAACCCAGGCCTGTGACTCAAATATTGATACATAAAAGGACTGAAACAGACATTCAAACTACACACAGTGTCCAGACATGCAAGGACTAGTTCCCTCACCCTAGTATTGAGGATGGCTACTGAGGACAGACAGGGACAACCTAATTTCTCTGTTAAGGGAAAAGTTTGGAACTTCTAGAATTTGGAAAGCATCAGTAGGTTTTGTGGGAGTTTAAGTTTGACTTAACAAATATTTAAAGGGAAAGAATATATTGCAGAGGCTTAACTATTCCCAAAGCACTTTCATTCACAATTTTATTGAACACTCCCCCACCATATGGAGCATTAAGCTTTGCAGTCTAGTCATATTTGTCTCCCTGGCCTCAGTGCCTGGCACCAAGAGGGCACTTAGTACAGATGTACTGAATTATGTTTCACCTCAGCGATCACTTTTGGGAGACCACTTACAAGGGGATTTAAAACTCAAATACAAGTTGTGCTGATGTATCTCTGAGTCCCAGGCATAATGCTCTTCACTACAGACAGATGCTGACAGTTGGATCTGGACTCCATTCAATGGTTCAGGAAAGGCTTTAGAAAGATGAAGGCAAAAAGAGGCCTTGAAAAGCAACGTTCACCCTGCCCAGATACTGTCTTGTGTTGGCTTAGGTCCCAGCAGCAGTTCAAAGACTGTGAGGGTAGGTATTGAGGTTGAGAGGGGAGAGATCCTGCCTGGGGATAGAGCTGACCCTGCCAGAGAGGAAAAGGCTCCCCCACCCCCAACTGGCCAGAACTCTACAGTGAGCTGGAAATGTAGGGGGCCCAGAAAGGAGAGCAGTGCCTGTAGCTCAGAGAGGGCCTCTTACTGGCCAAAGCTATTCTCGACTTTAATCATTACAGCCACCCTAGTATCATCAAGCTTATAAAGGATCCTTTTGCCGAGTGCCAACAATGAGCCAGGCATCTCTCATTTATTATCTTTCTCAATCCTCATATTGGTTGAAACTCAGAGAGGTTAGCTGACTTGCCCAAGGTCACACATCTGTTGGGAAGCAGAGCTGGGCTGCCTGAATCCAGAACTTGTGCTTTGAAGCATGAGCCAGGCAAGCAAATGGAGGAGGAAAGGAAGCAAGTGCTGGAGAATGGGGTACTGTCTTAAGGAGAAATCGGGGATGGAAGGTGAAGGAAATCCATTTTGCCCAACAGACCCTTAGGGTGTCAGGCAGTGTGTGTTGTGTGTGTGAGTCTCTGAGTGGGCTCTTCTCTGAAGGTGTGTTCTCCCTGAGTGTGTACTGTTTTCCCCTGTCTGCGTGTGGGACGCTCCTTGGTTGTGCATCTGGGCCCCAGGTGAAAGTGTGCGGTGGAACTCACCTTGAATGTTGCGGCCTGTTTAAGTGTGTGCCTCTCAGAGTGCCTGTGGCCCCAGCCTAGTATATGACCTTCACTGGGTATGCAGCCTTCTCCCTGTGTGACCACTTCCCTTCGTGGCCATCTCCCTCCAGTCTCCGGGCCAGGTGCACAGCAGGGCCAAGAGGACAATGGGCTTGCGCGCCGGGTGGCCTTTTCCTCCACTCTCACCCACCGCGAGCCTCCCCGCCTGCCCCGCGCGCCCTGGCTGCCCCACTCCGGCCCTGTCCGCCCTTCTCCGGCCCTCCGCGCCCCGCGCCCCGCGGCAGCTCCCACCCCGGAGGCCCCAGGCGCGCAGCTGCGGGACACAATCGCCGGCGCCCCTGCCCCGCCCCCTGTGCAGCCCCTCGCCCAACAAAAGCCGCTTTCTTTCCCCACAACAGATTAAAGACCAGGAGGGGGTGAAAAATAGCTTCTGCAGTCCCAGCGGGGGAGGGGTGCGGGAAAAGCTGGCGCTTTGGGGACCCTTTGATGGCGAGTGTGTGGGAAACCCGGAGGAATGTGGCTGCTGGGACCGCCGCGGCGGGGCGAGGCGCCGGGACGGGAGTCCGCGCCCCGCGGTTCCCGCGTGCCAACCCCGAGCCGCAGCTCGCACCGCTCTCGCGCTCTGCGTCCCGGGCTCTTTCCCCCTGCGCGCCCCTGTGGGCTCGCTCTCCATCGGTCAGTTTCCTCAAATTCTAATTTCTCTATCTTCTACTTTCCCTTTCGCGAATCCCCTTTGCGCCTCCACCTTTCTCCTTCCCTTTTCCAACTATCCTCGTCGTCTCTCTCTCCTGACTTCTCTTGATCTGAACGTCTGTCCTCGATCTCCCCTTGTCTTGGACACACTCCTCCGTGCCTCTTCGTGTCTAATGCTGCGTGGCTCCTCCTCTGCGCCTCTGGCTATGGCTCTGAGTTGGCTCACAGGGATGGTGACTCTGCCGCACTTTCTCCTGCCTGTTTGGAGAGGGCTGGGAAGAGGGAAACTGCGATGCGGGCAGTTTGTTTAAACACCTCTCTCCCTACACACAGGAATGAGTGAGAGTGGGACCTGGCAAGGGGAGGCTGGGGGAGGCCCGGTCTGTAGACTCGGGTTAAAGAGGAATAGAGGCTCTTGGAGGCCTCCAAGGGTTCAGAATTATTTTCGGCTCAGTTTAATTCAGTCCCTGAAAGGAATTCCTGGCCAGGACCGGATGGTGGCCTTGGGACCCTGATGGGAAATGGGTTGGGTCTCCTGGCCCCCTCCTCTCTAGTCCTTGGGACAGGCTTGGGGGAAGGAGGGAGCTGACTCAAGACAAAGGGCTTCCAGGTGGCCTAGGGCAGGGCCCTTCCATGCAAGACAGTGAGATACATGCAGGGAAGCTCAGCCTGTGGTCCTGGAAACCTGGCTTTTGCACTTGGCTCTGCCATTCCTTGACAACCCTGGGTAAATCCGTTCTCTTCTTTGGGCATCAGTGTCACCACTTGTAAAATGAGGTATTTGTTCAGATCAGTGGACCTCACCTTTTATTCCACCCACAGATCCCATGATCCGATTTATTCTAAGTGCATTGCTTTTATTAATTAATCTGCTTTCTCATTTTGTATTTATGAAAGACAAGCATTCAGTCAGGGTTTTTGATTAGCATGATTCATTACCATGCAGAGCTGTTCTAATTTCAGCCAAAGACACCCCAGGGAGACCCCTAGAGCCCATGGTGTTTTAGTAGTCTGTATGGTAAGATCCCATGGAAGACTGACTATAGGCTTTGGAGTCAGACAACTTGGGTTTTAATCCTGAATCTGCTAGCGTCCAGCTGTGTGACCTTGGTGAGGTCACACCCTCCTTGTTTCCTTATCTGTAAAAAGGAGATATTCATAAAATGTACCCCCACAGGATTGTGCTAAGCATTACATCAGATAACAGATGCAAAAATGCAAAAAAAAAAAGATGCTCAATAAATAGTAAATATGAGCCAAGTATATCATTTAAAAGTTTCTGGCAGCCACGTTTTTAAAAAGTAAGAACAGGTGAAATTAATTTCAATAATGTGTTTTACCTAACTCAATACACCCCAGATATTATCATTTGAACATGCAATTAATACAAAAAAACTATTAACTTGACAGTATTTTTCATACTAACTCATCAAAATGTGGCATGTATTGCATACTTCAGCATATATCAGTTCAGACTGGCCACATTTCAAGTGTTCCAAAGCCAACGTAGGACTAGTTACTGACTGGACAGTGCTGATCTAATTAGAAAGTTGAGATAGACCTCAGAGAGGAAGGGATGTTCGAGCTGAGTCTTGAAGGCCAGGTGGGATTTTAAAACATGAAGAGAAGGCAGGAGGAAG
Source organism: Manis javanica (assembly GCF_040802235.1). Classification (NCBI taxonomy): domain Eukaryota; kingdom Metazoa; phylum Chordata; class Mammalia; order Pholidota; family Manidae; genus Manis; species Manis javanica. The sequence goes on from NC_133159.1 coordinate 17,499,027, forward strand.
ACAGGAGGGAGAGGACAGTGAAAGGTGTGAGCAAAGGTGCTAATCAGCTGGCTTGGGCAGAAGCTAGAGGGTGGGGTGGATGCTAGCCTTAACTGGATATATAGATGGAGGTGGGGTAAGTGGAAAGCCTTGAGTGCCAGGCTAAGAGCATAAAGAATATGGGTATTAATATTCAGAGTAACTGAGATCCACCTTTTTTTCAGGGATGCAGGCAGTGTTACTGTGGGAACTATAATTCTAGTTGATTCTATTAAGACGTCCATCAATCAGTCCTAGCTACCATTTATTGAAAATTCACTATGACTGGGCACTATGCTAAGCACTTTCTGTTAATTATCTCATTTAATTCCCTCATACATTGCTATTGGGAATGTAAAACTTTGGAAAACAGTTTGGCAGTTCCTTAAAAAGTTAAACAGCAGTTCTTCTAGGCAAAAAATGGAAACAACTCAAATGTCCATTGACTGATGAATGGATAAATAAAAGATGGTATATCCATACAATAGATTATTATTTGGCAATAAAAAAGGAATGAACTACTAATATATGCAACACATGGATGGACCCCAAAACTATTATGCTAGGTGAAAGGAGCAAGACACAAAGGACCACATATTGTATGAGTCCATTGATCAAAACTTCCAGAAAAGGTAAATTTATAGAGATAGAAAGTAGATTAGTGGTTGCTTAAGGCTGGGAGGAAGAAGGGGAGCAACTGCTAATGGGTACAGGGTTTTTTTGGGGGGGGTGATGAGAATATTCTAAAATTGATGTACTGATGGTTGGACAACTCTGTATGCTAAAAGTCACTGAATTGTAAAGTTCAAGAGGGTGGGTGTTATGGTTTGTAAGTTATACATCAATAAAGCTCTTTTAAAACAGAAAGATATCCCAACATTTGTGATAGATACTACTACTGCCCCGTTTCAAGGTGCAGAAGCCTCAGGAAGGTGAAGCCTATAGCTCCTCAAGCTAGGAAGTGGAGGAGCCAGATTTGAAACCTGCGACACCGTGCTCCTGACCTCTGGGCTCTCCTGTCTCCTGAAGGCTGTTGGGTAGTGCCCTCCATCTTTCTGGGGCATTTAACTCACAGATTTGGTGCCAGACATGTTTTCAAGCTGCAACAACTGCTAAATGATGAGGGTCAGGGGGGTGCGGCAGAGGGCCTGGGGTAGATGTGGGACACTGGGAGAACCTCCCTCGTGAGAAAGCTCAGGCAGCAGCTGGGCCAGGGTCATCTGCAGCAACCCCCATGTGCTGACACCCTGTCCCCAACTCTTTCTCTCCCCCAGGGGAGAGAGGAAGTCGGCTCCAGAGCTGAGGACAGAATATGAACCCAGAGACCTGACCTGACCCCCACCTTAGATTCTACTGGATATGGAGCCATGGTGGGGGAGGGGCTGTCCCCAAACCAAACTAACAAACAGAAATCCAAGTGCCCAGCTTGGCTCTGTTATTTTGTAATCACACAACAGAAAAGACTTGAGTTGAAAGTCATGGGATCTGGAAACCTGAACACCTGGTTCAAGCTCTATCTTCTCTATCTCCAAACACAGTGTCCTTGAGCAATTTGCTTACCTTCTCCAAGTCTCAGTTTCCTTATCTATGAAATGGTGACAATAATACTGCCTTCAGAGGGTGGTTGTAAGGATGTGGCAGACCAGAGGTTAAATTCAGTTCATTTTAGACCACTTATATGTTTTAAGTTGTTATGGTTTTAATAATACCACCACTCAAAAAAAAAAATCAAAACAGTTAAACCAAAAAAACATTGAAAAGATGTTAATAATAATAGCATTTATGGACACTGATTTTGTTTCAAGTGCATTACATGCATTAACTCATTAATCTTCATAACAAACCATGAAGTTGGTATTATTATTACCCCCATTTTACAGATGTAGAGACTGAGGCTCAGAGAGGTTAAGTACATTGCTCAAAGTCACCCAGTGTGGAAGGGGTAAGCTGAATGACTTCAGAGCCTTAGCTTTTTGCCATCCAGAATGGAATAGAATGGAACTTACAGTTTGGTTTTTTGAGGTCCTGGTGTATGAGGATAAGGAAAAGCAGCAGCTAAGATGACAGGTCCTAAGTAATTGGCCAGATTTATTAACATTTCACCATTTCTAAACCTTCCTGCAATGAGATCACACATACCATCTCCATGGAAGTGCAATACAGTCACCGGGAAGCTGCATGCATGTTTTTTCACCCTTAACATAAGCTATTGTATTTTAAAATATTTTTAAGTGAATAAAGTGGTTCCATTTAAGGTTTTAAATAGGTAACACTTTCACCATGTTCAAAACCTGAAAAGCATGAAAAGGCCTAAAGCAAAAAGCCCTTTCTCCCCAACAACGCTGGCATCCCCCAGCCTGCCAATCTCCTCTCAGCCAGCCAGTACTGCTAGTTTTTTCAGGGGAAAGGGAAGAACTGACACCTTTTGAAATTAGAAAGTGCGTGCTTGATTTGTTCTGAAGTCATATGAAGCATAAAGCCTCCCTTACTCTGGTTGAGTTCTTCGGGTCGGCCTCTGCCTGATTTCCTGTCCCCTTTGATGCACCGCTGCTTCCTGCAGGTGATGGTTGGTCCCTTAGGGAAATGGTTGGTCCCTTCTCCCTGTAAACTTTCCCCCCGAGGAACCCCCTCAGGTTACCAGCGATGCTCGTTCCCTCCCACCTCTAGGCCCAGCTGGTTGGCTCCTCAACCTCCTCAGCCTGCAGAACCTGTCAGTGCCAGAGACCATCTCACCATCTCACCACGGTTGATGGGTGAAGGTGGATCCAGAGGTCACACCTGGGTGGCCTCAGGCCAAATCTAGCTTATGAGAATTTTTTTTTTGGCCTTGCCCAGTGAGTTCAAAATTGGGAAATTTCACCTGAAAAATCTTATTTCCCAGCTTCATTTGAAGTAATGACAGATCCAGCTACACTGGACCTGTATTTGCGCATGATGAAATCAGCCGGGGCTGAATGACAGCTGCATCCTCGAGGCATGTGAGCTCTTTGGATTGTCGTGGTTCCCTGTTGGGTGATGTGGTAGGCAGATTAGTGGCCCCTCCAAAGACATCTGTAACTTAATCCCTGGAACCTGTGAATGCATTATGTTGTAAGGTAAGTGGACATTAAGATTGCAGAGGAACTTAAGGTTGCTAATCAGCTGGTCTTAAACTAGGAAGAGTGTTCTGGATTATTTTGTTGGGTCCAGTATAATCATCAGGGTCCTTAAGAGTGGAAGAAGGAGGAAGAAGAGTCAGAGAAAGAGATGTGACTACGGAAACGGGGTCAGAGAGGTGCCGTGTTGCTGGCCTTGAAAACAGAGGAAGGGGCCTTGAACCAAGGAATGTGGGCAGCCTCTAGAAAGTGGAAAGGCAAAGAAATGGATTCTCTTCCAGAGCCTCCAGGAAGAAGCACAGCTCTGCCAACACCTTGATTTTAGCCAAATGAGATGGGTGGGGCGGCAGGGAGTGGGGTGGGAGCACAGTGGATGAGAACTGTTGTATATAAGATACTTAGCGTAAAATGCTCCATAAATGGGACCTACTGTTATAGGGAATAGGCTTGGAAGGTGGGTCCCTGTTAGAGGGGAGACATAGGTGACTCTTGCTCTGGCTTTTCCTCCCGCTGCTCTCACAACACCCCCTGCCTGGTTTCCTTCCCAGAGCCCAGTGCTGGCTCAGAGAGAGGGACTGAGCGGTCAGGCCTTGGGGGCTGACATGCTAATCATTCAGAGTTGCCAGGGGCCAGCAGCCTGTGGAGAATCTGATCCCTAATCAAGGACAGGATTAGAGGGTCAGCATGGAAATTGGGGACTAGGCCCCAGGCAGGGGGAAAAGGGCCATCAGAGCTGAAGGGCAGAGGAGCAAGATCCATTCCTGAGGAGGGGAGCCAGGTGGGGCAGGGCACAGGGTTAGTCCAGGCTGGAGGCCAGTTTTAGGTGGTGCAGGCTGGTGTGGACCTGACTGATGGTATGGGATTGCTGAGGGGCAACAGTAGGTTGACTTGCTGGGAGGGAACTGAAAAACTAATTTATCCTAAGCAATTACTGATGACTGATAATGGCTTACTGTGTCAGACGTGCCAAAGATATTCATGTTTAACAGTGCATATCACTTTAACATAAAAAGATGAAGTTGCATTTAAGATAGCAGTGTTTAAGAAAGAAAACCTCATGGCCAGGGGGGTGTAAGGTACCACATGGACAGCCACATGCCTCAGCTGCTTACAAGGCCCTGCACTTCCAGAATGTCTCCCATCTTCCAGCCCTTGGGCCCTTCGATGTCCTTAGACTTTTATGAAAATTCACCCTCCTCAGCCTGCAGAGCCTGTAAATGCCAGAGACCATCTCACCATCTTGATAAAGACTTATTTTCTGTGTATCCTGGGCAAGTTTGTTTATTTTTTAAAATTACTATTATTTTTTAAGCAAACATTCATATATTACTTGGTGCATGCCAGGCACTGTTCTAGGTGCTTTACAAATCTTAACTTACGTAATTGTCACAACCACCATTGACATTGGCACTGTCACCTCCATTTTATAGATGAGGAAACTGAGACATAGAGAGGCTAAAGTGGCCCAACATCATGTGTCTAGTGAGTGGCTTTACTTTCTGAGCCTCAGCTTTCTCAGCTGTTAAATGGGAATGTCAATCAGCATGACCTCCAGATAGCAGGGCTTCTCAGCCTTGGCACTATTGACACTGGGGCCAGATCGTTCTTTGTTGGGGGCTGTTTTGAGCATTTGTAAGTTGTTTGGCAGCATCCTTGGCCTCTACTTGTGAGATGCCAGTAGCAACCTCCTACCCCAAGTTGTGACAAACAAAAATGTCTCCAGGCCTGGCCCAATGTTCCCTGGGGGCAAAATCAATGCTAGCTGAGGACCACTGGTCTGATAGGATCTGGCAGACATTAGGGAGGTAGCATGCAGAATACCTTCAGACATTCCCTTCCTTTTCCCTTCTCAACCTATACTCTGAATTCCAGCTCTTCAGAATCTTCTTTTCAAATCTTTACTGGTCTTGAAGATATGCCCACCTACATGTGGACTGGGTGCTCAAGAGCTTCTTGCAAACCTGAAGCTGTTTCCAAGAGTCAGACCTGCATTCAGTCCCATTATTTCCATTGACAAGGTGTGTGGCCTCACTGAAACACTTTCCCTCCCTGGGTCTCAGTTTCCCCATATGTGCAAAGAGGGGGTGGACCGAAAGGCTTTCCCAGAGCTCTCACTGCAGAAATCAGTGACTGGGTGATTCATACCAAATACAAACAAATTCCCCTCACAAAGTCCAAATTCTTCCAGAGACTTAGTCATTCCAGGGTTTGAACTTTCTCGCAAAAACCATTCGAAAAATCCACTCGGCTTAAAAAAAGAAGCTATTAAAAGAAAGTAAAAGTTTCAAAACCAGATCCTAAGCAAACAACCCTGAAAACAATACACACACACGCACACACACATACATCACCCGAGGTAACTCTGAGAACAGGATATGAAACCTTGCAGGCTGGCACTAAGAAATGATTCACAGGCCTTTCAAGATGCTTCTATTTCAAGGCATGATCCACCCACTGGATCTGGTGGCTCCAAAAACAAAATAAACCTTAAAGAAGCTGATGTTTCTTATCTCAACATAGAGTCAGCCTAGCCACCATGCTCAGGTCTCAAGGGCTCCAGCCAGAAGCAAGGGTGAGTCCTATGAATTCCTTTTCTGCTCTATTTTAAGTCTCAGGCTGCTGGCTTGTTTAAAGAAAGTCTTTTGCATCCACCTTTGGTTGGCTGACCTTAGTTTAAAGCAACACCCCTAATGGGTCGATAACACAGCCTGTGAGTTCCTAAGTTTAGCAAGGCCTCCATATGGCTCTGTCCTACTAGATTCCAGGCTGGTCATTCCAGTCTCCACCTAAATAATCCTGCCTGGCTTGGGTATATTGTGTATATCAATATTATACTTGCCCCAGGCCAGGAAATGAAGTTTAGCATGCCATTCAAAGTGTCATGCTCTTATGTAAGATAGAAATATATAAGTAATTCATTCATGCAACGAAAGGATCATGGAGTACTTCCTATATGCCAAGCACTGGGCAAGGTGCCAGGGATGCAGTGGTGCTAAGAGACAGCCCCTGCCTTCAAGGAACCTTGTAGAACAGGAAAAGAAGACAAGTTAAATACAGTAGAAATGGGGGAAACTATTTCCTATGGGAACTGTCCTGCATAAAAAGTGATACCAAAGTTGGAGCAAAATTTAAATAAACACAAACACTTGTGATATGATTAAGTACATTCTTTTTTTTAGAAATTCAAGTATAGCTGACAGACAACGTTATAGTAGCTTCAGGTGTATGACATAGTGATTTGACATTTATATACACTACGAAATGCTCACCACGGTAAGTCTAGTTACCATCTGTCACCATACAAATTAATTACAGTATTATTGACTATGTTCCCTATGGTGTACTTTATATCCCCATGACTATTTATTTTATAACTGGAAGTTTGTGCCTCTTAATCTCCTTGACCTACTTCTCCTTCCCCCCACCATAAGTACATTCTTATCTGTGCTTATCCTCGGTTTTTTATTTTAGATTTAGGAAACTTCTAAATTTCATGATGCTTTTCAGTTGCCACTCTGTCCCCCATCACAAAAGCCCAGAATCCTGCAGAAAGGGTCACCATCTGGGCCAAACTTGATTTTCTTACCAACTAATTTCCTCACTCCAATCTTACAGTCACGCTACCATTGCTGCGTGGAGTCTTTGCTCTGCTCCTTCTTACCTGTCCTTCAGCGTCTGATTCAAAGCCCCTTTTCACCAGGAAGCATTGGCAGAGCTCTCTGGCCATGCCCTCATTATTGCCAAAACACAGATCTCCTGCTCTGTCCTTGGCTTTAGCCCGTTCTGCCTTGTAGCCTCTCTTGTATTCCTGTCCTGAACTTTTACCTAACTTGTGAATTAGCAGAAAGAGGATAAGGACTGACATTTATTATGTGCTTTTTGGTGTGAGGCATTTGGTTAGCCCCTTCCTGTGCCTTCTGTGCCCAGCACATAGAAAATGTTCAATAAATATTTGCTGACTGAATGCTTGCATGATTTCACTTAAACTTAGTAATAACTCTGTGAGGCAAATGCTATTAGTATTCCCATCTTATAAAAGGGGAAACTGAGACACAGTCAGGTTAAAGTCTGTATTTGAGGTCTTTCTGACTCCAAAGCTAAAATTCAGGATCATATTTTTACTCTGTTGCATTTTAAAAATGTATATATATATATTTGCCCTCAAATATCTTGCATATAGTAAGTGCTTAATAAGCAGCTATTGATTGATAGGATATATACCATGGTCCCACTTTTACCCCATCCCAGACATTATGACTTGCTCTCTTTTGTGGTTCATAGTCTTTGTTTCCATGCTTAGTTTAAAACCATCCTGCCAATCATTACCTGTGCTGCCCGCCTCTCCCACAGGATGGTGGGCATTAAGGCAATATGCCTGCTGTGTCCCTGGCTGGCATATTGTTCATGCTAAATGAAGATTTGCTGAGCCAGGGTGGTGAGGTAGTGGGTTAAATTATGTCCTCTGAAAACATAGGTCCAAATTCTAACCCCAGTACCTGTGAATATGACCTTATTTGGAAAGAGGGTATTTACAGATGTAATCAAGAATCTTAAAAATGAGATCAGTCTGTATTTAGGGTGAATCCTAGATCCAAGGACTGTTGTCCTTATAAAAGAAAGGAAGGTGATATTTGAGACACAGGAAGATGAAGGCCAGTAAAGACGGAGGCAGAGGTTGGAGTCATTAGATCCAAAGACAAGAACTCTGAGGATTGCCTGCAGCCGCCACCAGCTAGAACAGAGTCGTGGAGAGGATTCTCCCTCTTATCAACACTGCTGACACCTTGATTTCAGACTGCTGGCTTCCAGGACTGAGAGAATACATTTCTGTGGTTTTAAGCCACCATCCTAGTGGTAGTTTGTGACAGCTGCCCTAGGGGACTAGTGCAGAGCTCAAGCAGGGAGATAATCCTGACTAAGAAATTCAGGGCTCAAGGGAAACAGCTTTGAGATTGGGGGACCTCAGAAACCTGGCTTTGGCATCTACCTGTTCTATGGTCTTGCTTAATGACTGCTCCTCTGGGCCTCAGTTTCCTTCTTTGTAAAATGGAGAGGTTCATCGTAATAGCTAACATCTGTAGAGGGCCAGGCAGTGTGCTAAGTCCTTTCCAGGCATCCTGAGACTTGGCCTGAATAATAGGCCAGGAATAACCACTAATAAAGAAACCAAGTTTGATGGATAATCTCACCTTGCCACATATGAAGAAATCAAATCGCCACCTGGCACTGTTTTGTTTTGAATCTGATAATGTGGTAATTCATGACAAGAGTGTAGATGGAGTCAGAGAGAACCAGGTTGAAGTCCTGGCTCTGGTGCTTACCAGCAGGGTGAACTTGTGTGATCTGCCTGGCTGCTGAGCCTCAGTTTCATTGTCTGTAAAATGGGGGTGGTACTGGTCCCTACTTCATAACACTAGTGTGATGATTGAATTTAATGATGTAAGGGAATACATGCAATCATGAGTTGGGTTGTAAGGGCAATACAGTTCTGGCACATAGTAGGTTGTCAATGAGAGGAAGTGGCTGCTGCTGCTGAAGATGATGGTTCAGGAGGGGACAATCTAGAACAGCAAGTGAGAAGAGGACTTGCAACAGCTGGTGGCTGATTTTCCCAGAGGAGGATGAAGGGACAGCTAGGGCCTCTCGGGCAGCTGCTTCCTGGGGCTGTGATGTCACCGGCCCATCCAGGAGGCCACAGTACCAGCGCCTGTCACTGCCTCCCAGCTGGCCAGCTCCACTTCCTGCGCCCTGAGCCTGCCCTTGCCTCCTTTCTCATGACCCTCAAGAGGCAGCTGGACTGGGGCTCAAGGAACAACTCCCATCTGCAAGTTGGGAGAAAAGGGGCCCTCACTGCTCCCCAGGGCTCCTGCTCCTTGGGAGGGACCTAAAGAGTGACTCTTGTCCAGTGGTTTTCAAACTGGGTTCCTTTAAGCCCTGGGATTCTGTGGAAGTGCCTTAGGGACCACTGAGGCTGGGAAGGTGGGAGCATGGCAGAAGCAAGGGGTACACTAAGCAGGCCAGGTTCTCGAGCCACCCCTCCACTCTGAACAGCCCCACTCTTATGCTGTTTACATATTGGGTCTTCGTATAAAATTTAATTTTGGAAAAAAGGATTCTGCAATAAAAGGAAGTATGATCTTTTAAGGTATGTGAGTTATAGATATATATTTTTAAACCCTTCGATCTATTCTATAGCTTTTGTTTTCAAGATGGACTGAGACCAGGTGCAGAGAAGCAGCTCATTCATGATTACCTGATGAATCAGTGATAAAATTGGGAACCAAGTCTCCTGCAAAAGCCAGAGGCTATTTCCACACCATGGGGTACCAGGAGTGGGATGAGAGACAGACAGTTCTGATTGCCACGTCTGACAGTCACCACCTTGTCCTGCCACTCTCTGGGGCACAGCTCAGAGGCAATGTGGAGCCAACTCAGGAACTAAGAGGCAGGCTTGCAGCTAACCATCCAATCTGGCCTTGCTGAGCCTCCATTACTTTCCTCTGTAAAAAGGAGATACTGGTACCTAAAGAGGGCTACTGGGAAGATGCAATTTAATAGTTGTCTGTGAACATCTATTTTTAAAACACCCACTGTGTGCCAGGCATCATACTTGGCTTTGGGAACCAAGGAGCAACCAGGATTTCAGGCTCTTGCTGTCATGGAAACTTACATTTTTATAGGAAAGGCCCATCATAAACCATTAAGTCAATGGGAAAATGTCAAAGAACATTAAGTTCTACGAATAAATGAAAAAGGGTGATGAGGTGGAGACAGAGACATTTCTGAGTATATTGGGCAGTTGGAGAGGGTCCTCTAAAGAGGGAATTTTTGAATTAAGTTCTTGAAGAGTGGGGACCTAGAGAATTAATGCTAAATGACGGTGCTGTGTAAATGCTAAAGAGCAACAGGCAAAGGATAAAACTGATCACCCTGAGTATCCACCTGTATTACAGCTAAATTATTATTATAAATATACAAATGGGATGTGGATGTTACGTGTTTGTTTCCCTCATTGCATGTGATGGTGGTGGTAACTGTTCACATTTTTTGCACACACACAATGCACTGTGTCCTCTTCTAAGCATTTAGAGGCCTTGCTTCACTTAATCCTCATAGTAACCCCCTTAGGTAGGCACTTTTATTTCCACCATTTTACAAATAAGGAAACTGAGGCTCAGAGAGGTGAATTGATTTGCCTGAAGTCCCAGAGCCAGAAAGTGGTAGAGCTGGCTTGAATCCAGTTGATCTGGGAACTATGGTTTTAACAATTGCCCAGCCTTGCCTAATCCACTGTCTGCCCATAGTAGGTGCTCAGCGAAATGATGTCTGCTGGTGTTTGGGGAAAGGGAGCTCTGACCTGCTGTTTAGCCCTTCCAGACCCTTGGAACAACCGCCCCCGGAGTGGCACATGCAGACTTGTGCTTACCGCTCCCTGCCTTGCTCCCACCAACCTTCCCAAATAAACCCCTGATGTCCCAAACAGGGGAGGGAGGGGGGAAAAATGACTGTTGAAAATGCTGCAGGAGACACGATAATGTCTGCAGTCATCTGTGTGGATTGTGAAACCCAGGCAAGTTCTGAGACCGTGACTCATAAATTTTACGTCAAGAAGGAAATTACAAACAAGTAATAACTAGGAGCGTCGTTTCACAGAGCATCCTTCCCTGGCTGTGTCACCCTTGGCCCCTGACCCTAAATTTTAGTCACGGCAGGCGTCTGGAATACAGATGGGAGCCTCACACCCCTTCCCCCAGCCCAAGGCATCCTCCTCCGGGGTCCTCTCTCCCTGGGGTGTGGGTTTGGCTCCTCCCAGGGTGCCCCCTGGTCCTCCTGTAGTTTTCTAAGATATGCTTCCTGTTGGGAAGTCTGGGTTCAAATCCTGCCTCAGCCACTTACCAGCTGAGTGCCTGGACGAGTTTCTGGTCCTCAGTATCCTCATTCACGGACTAACCAGGGCTCAGAGGCCCACCTCCTAGAGCTCTAAGATGGCAGCCATCATATAGTAGACTTTCAATAAATATTTGCCGCATGAACGGATGAAAGTTCTAGTACAGTGCCTAGACACATGGTAGGCGCTCAGTATCTGGTCACTGTCATTATTGTTACTACTAATTCCTAAAAGAGAACCTTCTGACCAGCTGATCCCAGGATTCCTGCTGCTCACCCTGTGTCTCTCTCAGGATCAACGAATATACTGGTTTTGGGTATATTGGTTGGTTCTGGATGGGTTTATTAGTGTTAGTCAGGGTCCCAGAGCCTGGACACCTGGGCTGGTAGAAGGGGTTTGGGTGGACAAGACCCTGATTCTGGGAAATTCTGGAGGAGGATTGGGGCATCAAGGCCTCACCGAGAGCTGCTATCTGTGGGGCTCAGCTGGGAAGGCAGCTCTTTAAAGACACCTCTCCCAGGCCTCTGCTCCCAACCGGGGCCTCACTCCACACCTCTGGAGGCTTCTCCAGGACTGGTCTCTCCTTTGGGATATAGAGGCCTTGTTTCAGCAACTGGGATGAAGGACAAACAGAGCAACTTGATCAAAATAGGGAAACTGGCTCCTTGCATCAGTCAAGCAGGCCACACTGGAAGGGGCAGCCGGAGGGTGAGTTTAACGAAAGACGTAATCTTTAAAGGGATCGGCAGGGTTGAGGGATGGAGGGACACCTGGGACCGGTAAGAGCTGAAGCCCTGGCCAACACTGGCCTGAGGGGAGGAGGGGAGGAGGGTGACAGCTGGGCTGCAGGAAAGGAACTGCAGCCTCAGGTAGAAGAGCTCAGTGCAGGCAACTGGCTGCAGGGAGGAGCGAGCCAGGGCGATAAACACCTGGCCCCTCTCCCTTCCTTCAGACACCGGGCTTCAGCCAGGGCTTCCCGTGGCCAAACCCAAGCGGCAGCCAGAGGGCAGAGACGCCCAGGGGCCGCCCCTGCGGGAGAAGGGAGGACACATGGCATGCTTTGTTTTGGTTTTAGTTTTGGTTTTAGCACAGCTCTGTGTTAGGGGGCTTTACGTAAATTATTATGTTATTATATGTATGACATATATCCTGGCAGCTGCTCTAGGAGGTGAGGAAACCAAGGCTCAGATTGCTGAAGTGACTTGTCCAGGTCTTCTGACTCTAAAACCATTTCCTTCCCACCTTCCCTCCCTCCCTCCTTCCCTCCCTCCCTCCTTCCCTCCCTCCCTCCTTCCTTCCCTCCCTCCTTCCTTCCCTCCCTCCCTTCCTCCTTCCTTCCCTCCCTCCTTCCTTCCCTCCCTCCTTCCCTCCCTCCTTCCTTCCCTCCCTCCCTTCCTCCTTCCTTCCCTCCCTCCTTCCTTCCCTCCCTCCTTCCCTCCCTCCTTCCCTCCCTCCTTCCTTCCCTCCCTCTATACATCTATGTGTGCAATGTCCTTCCTTCCCTCCCTTCCTCCTTACCTCCTTCCCTCCTTTCCTCTCTCCCTCCCTTCCTCCTTCCCTCCCTCCCTCCCTCCTTCCTTCCTTCCTCCCTCCCTCCCTCCTTCCCACCTTCCCTCCCTTCCTCCTTCCCTCCTTCCCTCCCCCCCTCTATACATTTATGTGTGCAAAGTCCTTCCTTCCCTCCTTCCCTCCCTCCCTCCCTCCCTCCTTCCTTCCTTCCTTCCTTCCTTCCTTCCTTCCTTCCTTCCTTCCTTCCTTCCTTCCTTCCTTCCTTCCTTCCTTCCTTCCTCTTTCTTTAAAAAAGAAAAAAGATATTTTAATGAAGTCTTTTGAGTTAGATGGGAGGTAGGGGGGATATTTAAATATTTTAAAAGCCAAAGAGATGCAAAGTTTGGACAGGTGCAGCCCTGGGCAGCGTGTGTAGAGGCGCCCCTCTGCCAGCCTCCCCCCGCAGGAGTCCCAGCAGAGAGAGTTCAGGAAGCCCATTGCTTTTCAGTGAGTGCAATCAACGTTATCAATAGATTTCCAGTTTATTATAAAAGGAGAACTCAGATGGAAGAGATGTGTGGGGCAGGGTATGCAGGAAGGGCTGTGGAGCCTCCGTGCCCTCTCTGGGTGCGTTACGCTCTCCAGATCTCCAGGTGTTGGCCGACTCCCATGTTTCTTCCATGCGGTGTGATTGTAACAGAGCTCCCTCTGGCTTTCTGGCTGATAGGTTCTACTTTCCAGGGGAAATTTCCTTTGACTAAGTGATGCTCAGTCTCCACTGGGAGGAAATTTAGGGGACAGGTGGACTGATAATGGAGAAGATGTTTACACCATGGAATTTCTTTGGTGCTAACCAAACCTTTCTAGGGGCCACCCTGTGGATGAATTTCATTCATTCTGTGGTTCACTAGCTGTGGAACTGACAAGGCAAGGGGAGCAGAAGGGGCTTGGGAGGGGCATTGCCCATCGAGATCAAAGAGTAATTGGGAAACTATCACCTGGCAGATCCCCCTCCTGGAGAAATACACATACGCACAAAGAGACATTGGTAAGGAAAGATCATCATTACAGCTTGTTCTGGTACAGTGAAAAATGGAAAACCTCTTAATGTCCCTCATTTGGTGTTCTGATTGGACCTGGGGTTTAATTTACAGAGGTTTCTGATGACGTAGTGAGGCCAATGGCATTGAAATAAATTGTATTACTTACAGTTCTAAAGAGGATGGGGCACAGCACACGATGCAAGGAAGCACCAGGTCTGCCAGGAGACAGAAGGAGTCAGGGGAGTGCATGACCTTTGTGGTGGTTCCTTTGGGAAGGAATGGGCTAGAGATGGTGGGCATATTTGAGCTAATTTAGGATTGGATAGTTTGAATAATGTTGGAGGGCTCTGGACTGTAGGTATGGGCTCTAGTTGTCCAGTACCTGGAGGAATTTAGGGCAATGGGAATATTAGTTAGATAGAGGAGGGTGTGTGTGAAAGTTAGATAGAGGAGGTGGTTCCCAGTACATATGGGCTTTGAATTGGTTGGTTTGTATATGACGGGCATGTTTTGGGCAAGTTATTTCTTCTCTCTAGGAATACGCTAACCCTGGAAAGGCAGTTTCTCCAGGATTAGAAAGATCCCAGGATGTCAAAGCCTCAGAAAATAAAAACATGATTAATACATTTGGGGAATGACTAAAAAATGACAGTACATTCATACTTCGGAATATTATATAGTATTTAAAAATAGTAAGGTTTTTTTTCTGTTCTGACATAGATAACCGCCAAGACACTGTTATGTAAAAGCAAACTGTGGAACAGTACTGACCCATATAATTCCATCTGCATGTGGAAAAAAATAAACACAAAATGAACCTGAAAGTTCTATACATCTATGTGTGCAATGCACTGGAAAATATATGAATGGACACCAAACTAGCCCCAGTGAGAAGAAGGTCTTTTACTGTATCTGTATGCTTGAAAATTTTATAAGTACATGTTCATGTATTCCCTGTGTGATTAATAGAAAAGAATTAACTTAAAAAAAAGACCTGGGCTGGGGGAAAAATTGGCTGAAGATAGTCAAAAGGTAAAAACTTCCAGTTATAAGATAAATTAATTGTGAGGATGTAATGTACATCATGGTGACTATAGTTATAATACTGTATTCTATGTTTGAAAGTTACTAAGAGAGTAGATCTTAAAAGTTCTTATTCCAAATACCAATAACATTCTTCAACAAATTAGAGCAAATAGTTCTAAAATTCTTATGGAACCACAAAAGACCCCGAATAGTCAAAGCAATCCTGAGAAGGAAATAAAAAGTTGGGGGGATTATGCTCCCCAAATTCAAGCTCTACTACAAAGCCACAGTAATCAAGACAATTTGGAACTGATGCAAGAACAGACCCATAGATTAATGGAATAGAATAGAGAGTCCAGATAAAAGCCCAAGCATATATGGTAATTAATATATGATAAAGGAGCCATGGATATACAATGGGGAAATGACAGCCTCTTCAACAACTGGTTTTGGCAAAACTGGACAGCTACATGTAAGAAAATGAAACTGGATTATTCTCTAACTTCATACACAAAAGTAAACTCGAAATGGATCAAAGACCTGAATGTAAGTCATGTAACCATAAGACTCTTAGAAGAAAACATAGGCAAAAATTTCTTGAATATAAACATGAGCAACTTTTTCCTGAACACATCTCCTCGGGCAAGGGAAACAAAAGCAAAAATGAATGGGACTACATCAAACTAAAATGCTCTGCTCAGCAAAGGACACCATCAATAGTACAAAAAGACATCCTATAGTATGGGAGAATATATTCGTAAATGACATATCTGATATGGGTTTAACATCCAAAATACATAAAGAACTCACATGCCTCAACACCCAAAAAGCAAATAACCCTATTAAAAAATGGGTGGGGGATATGAACTGACACTTCTCCAAAGAGAAGAAATTCAGATGGCCAACAGGCACATGAAAAGATGCTCCACATTGCTAATTATCAGGGAAATGCAAATTAAAACCACAATAAGATATCACCTCACACCAGTTAGGTTGGCCAACATCCAAAAGACAAGGAACAACAAATGCTGGCCAGGATGTGGAGAAAGGGGAACCTCCTACACTGCTGGTGGGAATGTAAATTAGTTCAACCATTGTGAAAAGCAGTATGGAGGTTCCTCAAAAAACTATAAACAGAAATACCATTTGACCCAGGAATTCCACTCCTAGGAATTTACTCTAAGAATGCAGCAACCCAGTTTGAAAAAGACATATGCACCCCTATGTTTATCGCAGCACTATTTACAATAGCCAAGAAATGGAAGCAACCTAAGTGTCCATCAGTAGATGAATGGATAAAGAAGATGTGGTACATATACACAATGGGATATTATTTAGCCATAAAAAGAAAACAGATCCTACCATTTGCAGCAACGTGGATGGAGCTAGAGGGTATTATGCTCAGTGAAATAAGCCAGGCAGAGAAAGACAAATATCAAATGATTTCCCTCATTTGTGGATTATAACAATGAAGCAAAACTGAAGGAACAAAACAGCAGCAGACTCACAGACTTCAAGAAGGGACTAGCAGTTACCAAAGGGAAGGGGTGGTTTAGGGAGGGTAGGTGAGGAGGGAGGCATAAGGGGATTAAAGGGCTTTGTAATTAACACAATAATGTAGCAGTTCATGGGGAAGGCAGTATAGCATAGAGAAGACAAGTAGTGACTCTATAGCATCTTACTACACTGATGGACAGTGACTGTAATGGGGTCTTGATAATATGGGTGAATGTTATAACCACAATGTTACTCATGTGAAACCTTCATAAGATTGTATATCAATGATACCTTAATAAAAAAAGAATTTGTATTCCAAGGGAAAAAATTTTTAACTATGTGAGGTGTTTGATATTAACTAAACCTATTGTGGTAATCATTTTGCAATATATACATACATGGAATCATTATGTTGTACACCTTAAACTAATACAATGTTGTATGTCAATTATACCTCAGTAAAAATAGAAGTAAAAGTAAAAAACAACCCTTCTGCCCTCAGATAATCTTGAATCTATGTGATAAGCACAATGATGGGACAGCATGGGGGCTGGCTGGTATAGAAACTGAGAGGAGGGTCCCTCACCCTGATCAGGCAATCAGAGAGGACTTCCTGAAGGAGGTGAGTCCTGAGCTTTGTTTTGAAGAATGGATGAAAATTAGCCAGATGAAAAATGGAGAAAGAATATCCTAGACAAAAGGAACAGTATGACTGGAGGAGTGAAGGAACAGCTTTATTCAGGAGTGCACAATTTGAGAAAGAAGAGGGTGAGGGATGAGGCTGGAGAGGTGGTGGGAGCAGATCTCAGGGGCCTCATGAACCCAGCTCACATGTTCTGATTTCCCCCAAAGGGCAATGAGGAACCCTAGAAGGGCTTTCAGCTTTGCCTCAAGGGGGCCAGGATGGTGAGGCCAGGGAGAAGTGGGGCAGTGAATGGGGTGGGCTGGCATGAGGCTAAGGGTCACTGGCTACCCCTCTCTCTGTCTCCGCACCCCAGTCCATGGCTTCTGCCTGGGCTCCAGCAGAGCAACCCTGCCAACCGAAGGTTCTTCAGAATCAGCTGGAGTACTTAAGCTGGCTGGGCTCCACCCCTAGAAACGTCTAGTAGGTCTAGGGCAGGTCCTGAGAATTTACATTTCTAAACAGTTTCCAGGAGCTGCTGCTGGTTGGGGGACCCCACTGTGAGACTGCTGCTCTAACATACCTTTCAATTCCCATCTCAAGGCCTTTGAACTTGCTGTTCCCTCTCTTCGGGATGCTGTCCCCAAAATCTTTGTCACCTCCTCAGAGAAGCTGTCCTTGACTACTCACTATAAAGAAACCACTTAGTCACTATCTTCTTGCCCTGTTGGGTTTTCTTTCGGGCACTGAGCATCATTAGAAATGATCTTGTTACTACATTCATTGACTTGTTTATTTGTTGTCTGTTTGCCTCTATTAAAATGTGAGCTCCAGGTAGGCAGAGCTCTACCCCTGGGGGCCTAGGACAATGCTTGGCATGCAGCAGATACTCAGGATTTATTCATTAAATTCAAAGCAGCTACCTGGGAGAGTCTGCTGGGGCTGGAGCTCCCCGGCAGTGGAGGTGCTGGTGTCCGGCATCAGAAGAGAAAGCTGTTTGGATATTGAACTGAGCTGTTGACACAGGTTACAAAAACTCGCCCTCTTTTGGAGGGGAGGGACAGGGTGGGGTGAGAAAGAGTTTAAAATAGGTGACCTTTTCAAGCAGATGTGGGAGGAAGGAAGGGCCCACTGACATCACAGCTGAGAGGCCCAGAGCTCCGTTGTGGCCTAGGGACCAGGGCCACCAGAGCAGGGCCCCGGGCCTGAGTCATTCCCACCTGTAAGTCAGGTGACAGGCTAAGCCTGGAAGAGGGGCAGGCGCAGAGAGGTGGCAGCTGCCTGACCCGCGTCTCCTCCTTTCTTCCCTCAGCCCTCCTCCAGCCATTCACAAGCCCACTGCATCATGGAGGCCTGGCTAAGGAACACATCCTCAGTTTTCTCAACTGGGAAGTGGCGGGGGGAAGCTGAGGAAGGACCAAGTCCAGGCTTCTCCTCTGCTTGGCACAGCTGACGTCCCCACAGCTATTCACCTCTATTACTGCATCCGTAGGAGTCTCAAGTTCAGGAAACAGTGCCGCCTTAAGCCTCCATTCAGGCGTGCACATGCGCGCACGCACGGACCTCCCCTGCTAAGCTACACTGCCTCCGCTGAGCTCTGGGTTGCTGGGCGCAGGCAAGGAAAGAGCATGGGCTTTGGAGCCTGATCAAGCTGGTCTCAGAAGCTCTGTGCCTGATGCCCTGGTAAATCTTTGCTCTCTGTCCTCAGTTTTTCTTTCTATAGAGTGGGTACATCTAGATACCCACTTCTGGATTGTGGTGAAGATAAAAAGGAGCCTATTAGGAAAGCTGGTTCCCTTTTCCCTCTTTCCAATTTGTTTTTATTGTGGTAAAATATGCAAACATAAAACTTACCATCTTAACCATTTTTAAGTGTTCAGTTCAGTAGTATTAAATGCATTCATAATGTGCTACTCTCACCACCGTCCAGCTCCAAACTCTTTTCATCTTGTAAAACTGAAACTCTGTACCCATTAAACAAGAACTGCCCATTCTCATTCATTCCCCCTCCCTTCAGACCCTGTCCACCACCATTCTACTTTCTGTCTCTATGAATCTAACTACTCTAAGTACCTCTTTTAAGTGGAATCATATAGCATTTGTCTTTTTTGTGTCTGGCTTATTTCACTGAGCATAATGTCCTCAAGTTTCATCCATGATGTAGCATGTGTCAGAATTTCCTTCCTTTATGAGACTGAATACTATTCCGTTGTATGGATATACCACCTTTTGCTTAACCATTCATCTGTCAATGGACACTTGGGTTATTTCCACATGTTAGCCATTGTGAATACTGCTGCTATAAACATGGGTGTGTAAGTATCTCTTTAAGACTCTGTTTTCAATTCCTTTAGGTATATACCCAGAAGTGGAATTGCTGGACCATGTGGTAATTCTATTTAAAAAATTTTAAGAATCACCATACAGTTTTCCACAGTGGTTGTATCATTATATACCCACCCACAGTTCGTATGCTTTTTTCTTCTCCCCCTACCTTTTTCGTTCTCCAACTACTGCTGCCCTAAAGCCTTGCAGAATTTCTCAAAATGATAAATTCCACTAGTACTGACAGATTTTGGGCAGAACTACTATAAAACCATTGACCCCAGCCTGGCTGAAAGCAGAGACCATTTCATGCACCACCAAGTCTGCCCCAGCCTCTGGCTCAGAGCTGGTAGCAGGCAGGATGGTCTACTAAACACGAGCTATGCACCAGGTGGCCTGCTAGGTACTTCACATGCATCAGCCTCTTCACCCTCACTACTGGGCAGAAGTGTTATCATGCCCACAGAAAGAACGAGCCCTGGCAGGTGTCCTGACTTGCCCAAGCAAAGACTGGTGAGCCAGGAGGCTGGAGAAGTGGGCAAGGCCCAGTGTACAAAGGTTCTTGAATACATTTTATCTTGGCATTGGGAGCCACTGCAGGTTTTAGACAGGGAGGCAACGTGATCAGATTTAGGCTGACAGCTGAGCAGCGTTGAGTAGGTAAGAAGGAAAGGAGGAGGATAATGGTTTGGTTTCTGCTTCCAAAGCCATAAGAAGGGAGGCTTCACCCTGGTGAAGAGGGCAGTGATGGAGGCAAGGCAGATGGGAGCTGAGCCCATGTGTGACCTGGGATGAGCCATTTGAGCTGGGATTGGGTGGGGAGCTTGAGGTGAGATCACGTTGCCTAATATAAGGGCTGAATGGTCTTAGGGAAGTTATTTTGTTTCTGAGTCTTAAGTTCCTCATCTGTAAAACTGGCTTAATCATAGTACAACCTCCTGGGTAGCTGTGAGAGTTCAATGAGATCATTAAGACATGCAAAGCACTTACTTAGGCCTATGTGTCTGGCACACAAGTGCTCAACAACGACCGAGCATTATGGGAAGTGAGGCACCATCATTATTTTTATTTAATCCTTGCTGCTCCTGGGCCAGCCTCCCAGCTAAGCTGGTGTCTTCATCCCCCAGGAGAATTCCCAACCCTGGCAACTTCAGGTGAGCTCCGCTGGATGACATGTCTCTGCTTCCTGGTGGGGAGGGGTGGGAATTGCAGCCTCGAAGGCAGGTGCCACCTCCGTGCCCTCCCCTGCTCCTGCTCTCCGCCCTGGGTCTATTTCCAGCAGTGGCTGCCTGAGGCCAGCAGCAGGTGTGGGCAGTGAGTCAGAGCCGGCTGAGCTGAGCGGATATGGTGGCCCTGGGGGCCTGAAGCTGTCACAGCCTCCCTCCCGTGGTGTTTCCTAGCAGCTCTGTGGGCGCTTTGGTGGAGGGGGAAGTCTAGACCGATGCCAAAAGGTTCCCCATCAGTGTCACCAAGAAGACACAGGGACAAAGCCCCCACATGCCCAAATCTACCTCTTTCCTGGCTGGAGGTGGGGGCAGGGGCTGTGTCCTGTTCAGCTGCACTCCCGGTACACCGCGGTCTAGGCTTGGCACACCTCAGGGATACACTAGGTGGTCACCAGCTGAGTGAGCCAACCCTTGTACAACACTTGGGAGAAACAGGATTCGCTGTGTCCAGGGAGTTTGTGAGGGCAAAGCATTGAGTTCTGGAGTCAGATAGAGTTTATGTGAACCCTGGGTTGGTGAATTGCCTGTCTGGACCTCAGTCTCTCACCAGTGAGATGGGGATAAAGGCCACCTCAGAGAACTGTGTATTGTGCCTCGGACTTTATAACTACACTGCTCACATTTTGTTATGAGGATGATACCACACCGCTCCTCCCTGGTTGGGGAGCAATGCCTGGGGTGGGGCTGGGTCTCATTCATACTTGTTGCCCCATGCCGGGCACTGTCACAGAGCCAGCACCACGTACCTGTTTGTCCCCTGACTGACTCCATCTAAGAGTAGAGCTTGTGAGAGTGAATGCTGGTAATTGCGACACGACAGTAAACCACAGGCCATCTGAGAGCATAAGCACACAGTTCCTACCCAGAAGAGAAGCCGCTTTGGTGCACCATTTCTGAAGCAGCTGTACGCCAAGAACTTTGTAGCTTCTTTCATCAAATGCTGTCAGCACCACTTAAGCAGGTACTATTATTGTCCCCATTTTACAGATGAGGGAATGGAGGTTCACAGACGTTAAGTCACTTGCTTATGGTCATATGTGGACCTAGAGGTGGAGCTGAGACCAGACCCAGGTCTGTCTGGCCCCTGATGCCCACAATGGTCCCTGGTGTCACTGGTGGGGACAGAGGAGGGAGGTGGGAAGGCACTCTTAGTGGATTTCCTTGCCAGGATCTCGGGACTGTAATGGCCTGCCCATGGGTCTGTGTGTCTGTGTCCCCCTGCCAGAACTGAGGACTTTTAGGGATGGGACAGTGTCCCCTTCACCAGGGTAACTCCAGGGCTCAGCACAGGGTCTGACTCTTAGCAGGTGGTTAGTATGAGTTTCCTGAGTGAACGAGTGGCCTTCGGCCTTCCCTGTTGACTGGGTCCCAGACTGTTGAGGTGGCACAAGCTGTTCCACTTGAAGGCACTGAATTTCTGGGCACCAATCCAACCCAGCTGGCACCAGGAGGCGTGTAAGCAGGGTCACTACCCCCGCCTAAGCTGGCTTCTTAGTCAGAGTCAACACTTCCCTCCATTTCAGATTCTCTGTGTCCAGACCAACTCCCCCTCTCTCTCCTTCCTACGACTTTGGAGTTCTTCGACCACCCAATGCCCAGCCTTTCCCCACCTGCTGAGAGGGTATTTGCTTTTAAGGTCATCGAAGTAGCTCCGTGTTAGGAGGGCCAGGCCTTTT
This sequence comes from Manis javanica, assembly GCF_040802235.1. Classification (NCBI taxonomy): domain Eukaryota; kingdom Metazoa; phylum Chordata; class Mammalia; order Pholidota; family Manidae; genus Manis; species Manis javanica. Next base: position 17,520,931 of record NC_133159.1, read on the forward strand.
ACTTAATTCCTTTGAGTCTCTGAGTCTTTAGTCATTGCTATATCCTCCGTTCCTACCACAGTGCCAGACATATTATAGGGGCTCGATAAATGTTTGTTAAATGAATGAACAAATCTTTGGACTCAATGAATCTACAGCACTATTGAGTTCTCTGCTGGTAAAGCTCTGGATTGATGTGTATGATCTTGGCATTTCTAGGCCTTGGATTTCCCATCTTTGAAGTGGATAGGTTTGAGATAGAGCCATCCCTCTCCACCCCAGTGTGCACGGGGCAGCATGCTGGGCATATGGTGGCATTCCCACATATGGTCTCCCTGCCTGTGCACACCCAGATTTTGATGAACCTCAAAAAATTGTTGTGGGGGAAGCAAATCCCTCAAACGATTTGCAATCATCACAATTATTAACCCGGGAATAAGCCACTCACTCTGGGTTGGGGCTTTACAGTCCTCAGTGCAAAAGCAAGTCTCTCTTTTGTCCTCTTCAAGGAAGCAGATTGCAGAGTATAGGGTGTGAATGACATCATTACAGAGACTCAGTTGTTCATCTCTTTATCTAGTTAACGATTTATGGGGCATCTTCGAAGTGCCTGGTCCTGGAGATACAATGAACAGGCTCCCTTTCAGAGCTTACATTCTGGTGGGAAAGAGAAGGGATAAAGGAATAAGGATATTTATTGAGCGAGAAGATTTCTGATAATAATAAAAGCCACCAAGGAATTCAACAAGTGTGGGCTAAAGGGGCAAAGGAAGTGGGGTTACCTTAGCTGCAGGGGGGGTCAAAATGTGTCCTCAAAACCTCATTGAAGAGCTTTATTTGAGCTACAATTGGGAGATGAGAGGGCACTGACCTTGCAAAAAGCAGATGGAAGTGCATGTCAGGCAGAAGGAACAGCATGTGCAAAAGCTCTAAGGGGCAAAAAGGATCATTGTGAGTGCTTTTAATTTTTTAAAAGAAAGTTGATATAAAACTATAAATTTTTATGTCATTGATAGTGCCACATTAATTTCTTCACTCAGCCAAAAAGCCCCTACTCTGTAGCCAGGCCTGTGCTAGGCCCTGGGGACAGACAGCGATGCATGAAAGCAACATTCTTGTCACACACATCCTGGACCTGGCACCCCATGGAGACGAGCTGGTCTGATGTTTGTGAAGAGCTCCCAGCTTGGATCCTTGGGGAATCCAAATAAACCCCGCAGGTTCTGGTATCCCAGGCCTCCCGCCCGCCAGCCGTGGTTCCCGGCCTCCACAGGAGGGAGGCTTCTGTTTCCTGCCTCTCCCTCCCCCACCCACCTGGGCACAGAGGGTCTTTCATCCATTGTTACTGCTTCCTGCCCATCCATCTCCAGCTGCTGGTCTGAACCCTGCAGATTTACACTGACAAGCGGATGCTTTTACCCAGACCCTTGAGGGAGACAGGGCAGGGAGTGGCCTGGGGCATGGAGGAGAGGGGCGAGGGAGGGCCGGAGCTTTGTGACAAGGAAGAGTTTCCTGCCCTGAAGAGGTGTTAGACCCTGAGAGTGGAGGGAAGGGAAGCAAGCCTCTGTCCCCAAAGGCTCCTCCACACAGGGGATGGGAGTGATTAATGAGCCCTGACGTGCAGGGCCTCCATGTCCCTTGGATTGGGTTTGGGTTCAGCAACATCTCGCAGGCCCCATTTCAGAGACGTGTTATGAGCACCGGGCTTGAAGTCAGGAGACCTGGGTTTATGGACCATCTCCACCAACTCTTAGTTGGATAACAAGCAAATTTCTTAGCCTCTCTGGGCCTCATTTTCTTCACTTAACAGGTGGGTCTAACAATCTATGCCTGGCAGTGATGTGAAATTGAATGAGATCATGAAGGATAGATGGTTGCAAAATATTGTAAAATGAAAAACATTTTCTCCCTTTGGGCTCTCCTATCTAAAGTAGGAATGTTACAAATGCTCCTGTTAAGGGAGGCTTGAATGAGCACCTACTATGTGCAGGTTGGTGTGCCAGTGTTGAGGATAAGGAGCAACAAGATTCAGTTCTAGTTCTAGAGTGAAACAGAAGCAGACATGCATCATGTGGCTGACTGAAGCATTTGAGTATACCCGCCAAGAGTGTGGCTCTGGAGCCAGCCTGCTCGGGTTCATATCCCAGTTCTGTCACTTACTGACTGTGTGGCTGTAGGCAAGTCACGTAACCTCTCTGTGCCTCAACTTCCTAAATCTGTACAATGGAAGCAATAATTACCCACCTTGCAAGATTATTGTGAAGATTAAATGACTGAATACCTGTAAAGCATTCAGTACAGTCAGTCATATGTAATGTCTCAATACATAAAAGTTACCATTATTATAGGGATGGCATTTTGACCAACACATCAGGAGTCTGGTTCCTGAGTGAAAACTATGGTAGCCAAGGTTGAATAGAAGCTGATGCTGAGTGGGCAGCTGGTTGGCACCCATTCTCCATGGCCGACTGTGTCTCTCTGTCCACAGGCATCATGGGATCAGGGGCCATTGGTCCAGCTGAGGTCACTATTTGCATGAAGTGGGAGTAGGTCCTGACCTGCAAGCTGGGGCTGCGCAGGAGAGGGGCAGCTGTGTGGTCCCACTAGGCAACGGGATGTGTTTCCACATGGCTGTGGTGAGCTCCCACTTGGAGGGACTGTTCTATGTAAAACTGTGACTAGGGAACCACCAGACTAAGGAGTTGGCAATAATCCCATACATTAAGAGAGAAATTACCATATGAAAAACAGTTATTATTATTATGGGTGCTGATGAAGTCAGCATGGAGTAGGGAAGGACTGGCCTAAGGGACCCCCACCCCAGCTGGTTTTGGGGTCAAAGAAGACTGTATGAAGAGTGAGTCTTAAATGGTTAGTGTGGATGGATGAACCAGCCACAGGAAGAGCAATCCGGGCAGAGGGCGCAGCGTGAGGAGAAGCATGGAGGTGAGAAACAGCTCTGGGTGCTCGAGGGGACTGAGAGTGAAGATTCAGACCAGGCCCAGCGGGAGGCGAGGCCGAGACACTGGGCCACCGTCCTGGAGGTGACAAGGGGCTTGTAAGAGGAAGAGGGACAGATCAGATTTTGACTTCTCTCAAACCACCCCGGTTGAAGTATGGATTGGAAGGGGGAGCCTGAAGACAGTGAGGTCACGTGGGAGGCTGCTGGAGGCAAGCACCCCAGCAAGGGCATCTCCAGGAGGGGGAGCAGCGCGAAGCTGCTTATTTTTTTGTAGCAGGGCTACAAAAGCCCGAAGATGGGAAGGAACTTGGTGCTTCAAGAAGCGGGAAGGCCAGCGCAGGGCGGACGAGGGAAGAGTGTAGACTTGCAGGAGGAGCTTAGAAGGAGGCAGGGCCAGGCCTGAGTTGGCTTTGAGGACCTTCTTAGGCTTATGGATTTGATTCCAGGTCCGGGAGCTCCTGGAGCCAGGTTTTCAGCAGTGGAATCATGGGGTGTGGTTTGCCTCTTAAGGAGCTTCCTCTTGCCTGCTGTGGGGGTGGTGATCAGAGGGGGCAAGCAGCCAGAGAGCCAGCCAGGCAGCGGGCGTGGTATCCAGGTGTGGGCGCTGGTGGCCTGGACTAAGGTGGGAAAGGGAAAGCACGGAGAACTAGATGGATTCAAAGTGGTTTTGGAAATAAACTTCCCAGGAGCTGCAGATGGACTGAACTGGAGGTGGGTTGAGGATAGAGCAGAAGAGGGCCCTGGAAGGGAAACCCAGGCTTCTGGCCTGAGTCCTGGAGCGCGACAGTGCCATTTCCTGAAGTGGGAAAACCGGCAGGCAGGAGGGGCAGGTGTGGGACATGCTAGGTTTAAGAAGTCTGCACAGTCATTACCAAGAGAGCCTGCCGGGGGGCAGCTCCAGAGGTCCTGGCGGTCTCGGGCCATCTGAGGAAAGCAGAGGGTTGGTCCTTCCATCATTAACGAAGTCTGAACAGTGAGCTTCAAGGGCCAAGGAGCATCTCTGCTTTGCCTTTTAGCCTCAGCACCAATAAGGTGTCTTGCATGTAGAAGGTGCTCAACAAAAAGTTGGTGGATGAAGGAAGTTGGACCACTAGCTGAATGGATTAGCTCAGAGATGCGGTGGGCATTTAATAAATATTGAAGGAAGTCTTTGACTTCTCTTCTCTTCCCCACATATCCAGTCAGTCCTGCAGATCTGACTTTCTTGGTATTTCTTACACCGGTCTCCTCCTTTCTCTACCACTGCCCTAATTGAGATCCTCAGCATTGTATTTATGGTGAGCTTTAACTGAATACCTACTATATGTGCCAGGCACGGTGCTAAGCCCTTATGAGGATTAGTCTGCTTTAACCTTCAAAACAACACAGAGGGATAGGAACCTTTTCCCCACTTTTCCTACCCACAGTGCAGTGTGCTGGACTGGCTTCTTCTCCCTCTTCAGGCCTCAGCTTACATGTCCCCTGTTCCCTCATTGCAGAAGCACTGCTGTTTCCCTCCCAGCATTTATCCCATTTGCAATTACTGTATTTGTTCACTTTTGTTCTCTGTCGCCCCCTCCATAGACTAGGCTGTCTGGAAGGCAGCCTCCACCTCCGCCTTGCTAGGGCAGGACTCCTACGGCCTCACAGGACTTGGCCCACAGTTGGTCCTCTATCGGCACTGGCTGAATACTGAGTTCGAGGGGTCCCGCCAGCTCATCAGCCCCCTGCAGCATCTCCCAACTCCCCTTTCATTCAAACAGAATGGCACTCTCTCTTCCCCTCAGCCTCAGTGGAATAACTGTGGGTTATCCTGTCATCTAACAATCTCTAATAAACTGGGTTATTTTTAGAACAGGTGAAAGCAACGATCTAACATCTCTGAGAGGATTTTCCACTCCGGTCTGACTTTCTGCTACAATTTGGTTTCCTGTGGTGGTTGCAGAGGATGCCAAACCAGTGGGCTTTGTTATTCTGGGGTGCAGAGAAGGGCCTAAAAGAAAACTAAGCCTCCCCTCGCACCTTCACCCACCCTGCATGCAAACAGAAACGAGGGGTGTAGTGCAATCCCTGGTGGACAGTGGGACAGGCTCTGGGAGGAGCCTGGGAGGAAGCTCCTCACTCACCGTGTGACCTTGGGCTTGTCACTTTCTCTCTCAGAGCCTCAGTTACTCATCTGTGAAAGGAGGCGGGTGGAAGGTTAATTCCGAAAAAAATCTCTGACTGCTAAGATTTGGATGGAACCATGAGCCAGTGGGTCTTTTCCATCCCTGCACATCAATTAGATGACAGTCTCAGTTCTTTCTATGAATGAAATGTAGCTGGTGCTTCTTATAGCACATATGCAAATGTATGCAAATTAATACAAAAATAAAGGACCCCAAAAGCTCTTGTTCACAGGACCAAGGTCTGCCCAGACCAGGGGGTGAGGGGAAATTTAGCTCATACTTTTACCTTGCTAGGATGTCTTTCCCCACATCCCACTCTACAGAGAGGAAACTGAGGCCCACAGAGGAAAGTGACTTGCCTGAGGTCATGCAGGAAGACACAGGCAAAGTACATGGGCAGCCAGGACTCCATTCTGGCACTTTCTCACCTGCTTTTCCTGCTATTCAGCCACAGGCCTGGGGGCTAGAACCCAGCTTTAAAGGAGGGATGAGAGCAGCCTCTGGTCAACACAAGGTGGACTGGACTAAGCTTTGTAAGGAAGTTCAACCAAACCACTCTGTTTAGAACAGAGAGAGGTCCTTTTGGTTATGTGATCAGGGCAAAGATGTCCTTTGAGTCAGATGTTGAAAAATGGAGATATAGAAAGAACATTCCACGTAGAGGCAACAGTGTGTGCCAAGGAGCAGATGCAGAAAAGAGGAAAGCACAGCCATGCTCAGGCACTCCTGCTTATAAAGACAATTTCAAGACAGCACCCCCTACCTTCATGTCCCCTTCCAATCAGAATGCACCCCCTCTTTTAAATGGAAATTCTGGGATGGCCACTGCCCATAGTCAAACAGTGAAAACAAGCCTGGGTAGCTATCTAGGACCAGCTTGTGTAAGATCTGAAATGGTAGGCTAAGGAATCTGGACTTTATTCTGAGAGCAATAGGGAGCCATTCTAGGTTTAATGGCAGTGAGAAAAGTCATCAGGTTCTTGTTAAGGATGACCCGAGTGGCTGCTGGCAGGGAAATCAGTTTGAAAACTGGGGCAATAGTCCCAGGGGTAAAGGCAAAGACCTGAACCCAGCCGAGGGGGCAGGGCTAGAGCATGGACATGGGTCTGAATGGAGCTGGGCTGGCTGGGTGGGGAAGCGAGGGAGAGGCCTGAGAACAGGGGGTTCTGCTTACTGCAGGGAGGAAGAAAGCTGAGGCCTCTCCCCTCTCTCTGTCTCATGACTGACTATCCCCCAAGTCGGTGCCCAGGCAGGAGGGGAAGGAGGTGCCCAGGTCAGGGAGCAGCTGCTTCCCAGGAATCTAGGACAGAGGGCAGCTTGACTTTGTTCTCTGGGGACTTCTATTCTATTTCTCTAACTTGGTCAGGAAAGACCTGAGGGCCTTAGGGAAGCACAAGTCAAATATTTCTCAAACATGTACTTAGTACTCACTAAGGCAAAGTATCAGTGTTGGAGACGGATATGCCAAGGCTGCTATCTCTGAATCTCCAACTAGGACATGTGGGCTGCGTAGGATTTCTTCAGAGTTGAGGTTTATCCATATGACAAGCACTGTTAATGACATCGGTCATGGATCGATATGTGTCCCCCAAAAAGATATGTTAAAGTCCTAACCTCCCCAGTACCTCAGAATGGGACCTTATTAGGGAATACGATCTTTGCAGATGTAGTTGGTTAAGATGAAGTGGCACTGGAGCAGGGCAGGTCCTTATAAGAAGAGGAGAGAGACGCCCAGGGAGAAGGCCCTGTGGGGACAGAGGCAGAGACTGGCGTGATGCGGCGGGAAGCCAAGGAATGCCAAGGACTGGCGGCCACCACCCGAAGCCGGGGGAGCAGGAAAGGATTCTATCCAGGGTCAGACAGTATGGCCCTGATGACACCTCGATTCCAATCCTCTAACCTCCAGCACAGTGAGAAAATCAACTCCTGTTATCTTAAGCCCCCTGGTTTGTGGCACTTTGTTACAGTAGCCCTAGGAAACTGGTAAAACACTGAGCAAATCACACTGAGCTTTTATCCACTTAGGACCCCACTGATTACCCCTCTAAAGGAGGGCACCTTTCTAGAACAGACATATCCATGTCACCCCCTTAATCCAAACTTCTCCATAGCTCCCCAGTGCTCAGGGCAATGTTTTGAGGACCTCCTTGCCTGAGTCCTGGCTGCTCCCCAGCCACACCACTAAGCACCCTTGCCCCCACTCTCAGTGCCAGCACACCGCCCCCTCCCTGGGCCTCTCCCCTTGGTGCCCTCTGTCCCCTGTACCTGGTTTCTCTTCCCTTTCTCTGGTAAGAGCAGACTGCCTGCTTTTGAATTGTGACTCTAGCTGTGAGACTTCGGGCAAGTTCTTACCTTAATGCCTCAATTTCCTCGCCTGTAAAATGGGAATATTAGCAGTTCCTCTTTCACAGGGTGGTCTGAGGATGGAAAGGTATGAAAGCCTTCGAAGGGCTTAGACCTTTACTCTGGTTTGTAGGAAGTACACAGATACACAGAACAGCAGTCGTTACCTCCCTTAGGTTTGGCATGCTGTCCTCCAGAAAGCCGCCCTGACTGCGGTCCTGGTGCCCCGTGGGATTGGGTCACCCAGGTATTGTATCTGTCTCGTCATGTTTCTGTCTCCACCATATTGTGCAACTTGTCCAGGTAGGGAAGGGGCCATCCTGCACCTCTGAGTCTGAGCACGCCACAGGTGCTCAATAAGTGCTTGTTGAGTGAACTATTGAGCAGAGAGTTGCCAACGGCTGAAGAGATCTGGGAGGCTGAGCTTGGGGACGCTTTCATAGGACAGTCTACCCATCCTTCTGGAAGTGAAAGTCTTACCGTCAGTTCTGAGAGCACGAGAAAGAAAGTGAGCCCCAGAGAGAACAAGGCAGTGGGCAGGGCCTGAGCCCTGCTCCAGCGCCCGACTTTGCCCCCCAACCCCAGCACATCCTGCCCTCCATGGCACCCCTCCACATGCTGTCGCCCACGCACACCTACCCTGTGCCTGGCCAGCAGCTTCCTCTGACACACATTTTCCATCGTTGGGTGGGGCAGAGCAGGTTACAGGTGAAAACAATCTCAGAGGTTTCCTTTCCAGGGTCCTCCCCCACCTCTCGGTCCCCTACCCCAGGTTGGTTCCTGTCCCTCCTGCACCTCCCTGTCCACAGACCCTGACTTCAGTGGCTCAGGGTCAGTACAGGGCTAGAACATTCAAGATGAGGTGCTGCCTGGTGTCTTGGATCAGGTACAGGACAGGCAATCGGGATGCTAGCTCGGCTGCATTTGAGCTGTGGGACTCTGGACAAGCTGCTTCCCCTCTCTGAGCCTCTCTTCCCCCATCTATAAAAAGGAGTAGTAATTCCAGTCCCTCCGGGATTATTGTGAGAATGAAACAGGACGATGGAGAGAGCATGAATGAGCTCTACAATCTGATTATTTGTGGAAACAGGGCAGGAGCCCAGGGGCAGTGGGGAAGTCCTTTTCCGGGCCTAGCACCGTCCAGGCACTAAGGGTGCTCTGGTGTTGTTGAGTATGGGGGAGACTCTAGTGGAAAGAGGAATGGGAGTCAGAGGCCTGGGTTCAGGCCCCCCCAACTCTCGTGACTTGGTATGTCTTTTGTCCTTTCTGGGCCTTGGTTTCCCTGACTTAGAATACGAGGACTAACTCAGCTAATGTCTAGGTCTTCTGTATCTGACATATCAGACCCTGTGCTGTGCTAAGTGCACAGCGTCCTTCTGACTAGTCACCGTTTTTAAGCCACTCCGGTGAAATCTTGGCTGGAGGCCAGTCCCCCCACTGGCTTCTGTTGCAGGTCCTCTTGTGTCACTGGCCAGCCCGCATCCCTGTCCATCTCATCAGCCAGGCTTCCTTCTTTGGACTGCACAAGGCCCTGTTCCTCTTTCAAGAGCCGCGCGGCGTTCCTTCCTCGGAAGCTCTTCTCTGACCCTATCATGCACCTTGTGCAGGTCCTCCTCGGGGCTCTCACTGCCCCTCTTAGGGCCCTCCATCACCATATTTCCTCCTTTTCTTAGATTGAGTGTCCAGCTGCTCACCAGGCTTGAAGGAGGATCTGAGTCTTGCTCAGCTACACATTGAACAGCCAGCACACGGACCAGCTGCAGAGCTGATGGTGATGGGGCCGGGGGGATGGATGAATGGGTGGATGAAGGAATGCAGGAACTGAGAGATGGGCGCATGGATTGGTGGCTGGATGCGTGGCTCTACAGGTGGGTGGTGAAGAGCAAACAGGTTGGTGAATACTTAGCTATTGGTCATTATTTTCAGCATGACTCTGGAGTCACCAAACGCACATCCTGGACTCACCAGGGAACTCCCTTGCTTCCAGGCATTAATCCATGGCACTGGTTTCCCCTCTGAAGCATGAATGTGGGTCTAAATATCCTCCCATGATTCTCCACATGAGAGCCTGGGGTAGGCTGCCCATCAGAAAGCCTTACTTTTATCATCCCATGTCTATTATTTCCCCAGCATCAGTGGGAAAATGATGGTGACTAGTTCACTGCAAACTACATACTCCACTAGGCTTGGGGAGTGGATGTTTCTGGAAAATCCAGTGTTTGGCTAGGAAAGAACTGCTGACTATGGTGTTGGCAAAGGTGCCAACATGAGCTGCTGGCTACCTCTCAGTGTGCCTGAGTTGCCACTACAGACCTTCCCATCCCGTGCTTCCATCCATCAGCACGTGGCTCCCCATAAAAGAGAATTTTACAACTTCCCAGCAGCCCCCAGTTCTCTTCCGCCACCCTATCCCCATGCCATATCAGGGACCTAGAAAAATAGAGGTCAGAACCCATTTTGGAGGGTTGTTCCCTTCCCCCAGTCTGCCCCATAGAATCAGCTAAACTGCAGACATTACAGGGTTTGGAGTCAGAAGACCTCAGCTGAAGTTTTGACCTTTCAGCCCTTGTCAGCTGCTTTACTCTGGGGAAGGAGGGGTTGGCCCAGAGACAACAGGGCAGCAAGAGGAGATAGGCTCTGGAGCTACATAGAGGCAGGTTCAAATCCTGCCCCTCCAGGGAGTAATTGGGACGTTGGGCAAGTCACTCCCTCCTTTGAGTCTCTGCTTCCTCATCTACAAAGGGGAAGAAACAGCACCATTTAGCTTCCAGGGCTGTTCCAGGGTGAGGATCAGCTGAGATGCTGCCCAAGGCTGGCCACACATGGCTGTTCAGCGCTGAAATGTGCTGTATGTGTAAAATATACATCAGATTTTGAAGATTTAGAAAAAAATGTGAATCCTCAAGAATTTTTATATTAATTTTAATTGATAATACAGGGTGGTAATATTTTGAAATACTGGGTTAAATAAAATATGTTACTAAAATGTTTTTGAAGATGCTGCTCCGAAGTCCTTCTGTGCAGCCTTCCCAGCATCTCCCAGAGTTTGATGGTGTCTCTCTGGCTTGCCACAGGGTTTGCACACACCTCTATTATGGTTTTCAGCAAATACTGTGGTTGTCTGTTTAGGTGTCTGTCTCCCCAAGTAGCCTATGAGCTCCTTGAGGTCAGGGGCTATAACTTGGTCATCTCTGCTCCCTGCACAGAGCCAGGCACACTGCAGATCCTCAGCAAAAGTTAAATTCAAAGGATAAATATATACATGCAAAAGCAGTGTGAATTTTTATTATTCTACCATGCCTGGAGTCCTAGATGAATACAACAGGATATATATCACACTAAAACCATGATGAGGGCCCTGGCAGGAAACAGATGGTGCACTCAACTTGAGTAATTTGAAGAAAGTTTAATCAGGGGACTATTAACAAACCTGTGGGCAGGATTTAGGGAAACCAGGAGGGATGGTGCAGTATTCCAGCGCTGGCAACAATGGGGAGCTGTGATCGTCCACGGCCTGAAAGAGGGTGAGGGCGAGGTTACAAGGACCCAGAGGTGCGTGCGTACAGGGGGCTGACAGAAGCTGTAGCCTTTGGGTGAGGGACACAACCAACCTGTGGCAACCCTGCAGGATGGGCCAGGGGAATAAATAAGCAGTCCCCATTCTCCACCTACCCTCCGCCCTCCTGACCCACCCAACCAGAAGGTGGAAAGCAAAGAACACCATTGATGTCGTCCACAAAGGTCACCTACCTGAACACAGAAAAGGATGGAGAAGGGCAAAGGGGAATTCTGGAGAAGCAACCAGAGAAATCCAGCACTAGAGAGGACATTTTACCCCCAGGATCTTTGAGGGCCTCTGACATCCTTATAAAGTACAAGAAATGGTCACAGCCAACTGCAATCATTAGTCAAACAACTACTGAATGTCAGGTGGTGTGCTAACCCTTTTCCAGGCTCAGAGAATCCAAGGGCCTTGCCCAAGGTCACACAACAGGAAATTGCATAGCCAGGACTGGAACACGGGGAAGCTCCAAAACTGAGGTTCTCAGGTCACCTCTTTGCAACTATGTGTCAGATAATACACCAAGCACTTTATCTACATTATCTCTAATCGAACAAAACTCTGCAAGGCTATGCCCCTTTTCCTGTTTCAGAGAGGTCCAGCAAATTTCTCCAGGGCCATACAGCTCATGGGGGTGGGGGATTGTGGGGGGATAGGGAAGCAGGGCTGGGGAGCTTGCCACTAACTGGAGCAGGTGACTGGCAGACTGCACAGTGGCAGCCTCAGGGATTTTTTTAGCCCCAACGGGTGGAGCCACCTCTCACCAGGTGCCTCCTGGAGTCACTCCCCAGCTGCAACCACAGGATTTAGATTTTCAGAGCTGGGCAGGGCCCTCAGCATCCTCTAGACTGGCTCTCGTCTGTGACTGTAAAACTAATAATAATCCCGGCAGAGACAGCTGCAGCTTGCAGAGCCCCTGTTGTCTTCATTCACGGTCTTTCTCTACATTGTCACTAAATCTGACCATGACTTTCCCTGAAGACTGTGTAATATCTGCAGGGAGGTATGCTGGGATACCCACTTTGCAGATCAAGAACTGTGGCCAAGAGGGAAATGACTTGCCCATGGTCACAGAGCTCATCAGACCCTATGCAGCCAGACCTGCCCTAGGGCAGGGTATGCAGCTAAGAGCGCTGATTCTGCACCCAGACAAGCTGGGTTCATCCTGGCTCTGCACCTACCAGATGTGATGACCTTGGGCAAGTCAATAGTCTGTGTCTTAGTTTCCTTGGCTATAAGGTAGGGATGACATTAGCATCTATTTCATTCAGCTACCCCTGTTCCTGCCTTGGCTATGTGATTTCCTGTTGTGTGACCTTGGGCAAGTTCTCTGAGCCTGGAAAAGGGATTAGTCCAGCATGGTTATAGTGAGGATGACGTGAATGACTATACATAAAGCACACAAAACAGAGCCTAGAACATACTAAGGGCTTTATGATCATTGTGCCTTTGAGGCCACTGAGCTTGCCAATCACACCCATGGAGGCTCTTCAAATTGTGTTCCTGTGTGATCCTGGCTTTCAGAGTGACTGACCAAGTAGCCGTGCATTACATGCTCTTGCTTGTCTCATCTAGCCCTCACCATACCCCCACCCCCATTTTGCAAACAAGGAAACTGAGGCCCAGAGAGAAGTAATGACCTGCCCAGGCCTTCACACCTCAGAAATCACAGAGCCGGGATGGCCACGAAGCGGGTCATCCCCACTGTCTCAGCTACAGGAAACCATATTGTTATGGTGATTGGTATTGTTGTCTAAAACAATACCCTAGACAATAACAACGCAACAATTATGGAGGGTGCTTATTTCTACTGGCTCCGCAATCTTCCCGAGGCCCGTGTGGAGGGGGCCGGGAGGTTTAGAAGAGGCTCCCCGAGGCAGGATGAAGAAATAAGCAGTGAAACCTCAGAGCCAGGCCGCAGGTGCCGGGCGGCAGGTGCCGGGAGGGAGAGCGGGGCAGGAAGCGGCGGGCCATTTCTTTCTTTCCTCTTCTTTCTTATTTGTTTGAGAAGCAACTTTACTTTCTAAATCGGTCATTGTCACCCGTTGGTCCCCACCCCACCTGGGCCAGGGCCTCTGGTGATGGGGACTCAAGAGGAAGCTCTAGGGGGCAGGAGGGATGAGGGTGCTAGGTGTGGCAGGGCCCAGCTGGACTTGGGGGGGCCTCTTCCCCAGCAGGGGCCTCACAGGCCACCTTCAGATGACCAGGACTGGGCAGACAGTGCCTGCCCGCCTGAGGGGTGACCTGAGTGCTCCAGGTTCAGCTGCCAGGGGCAGGGGGCCCTTCATAAACAGGGAGGTAGTCAGGCCAACGGTTAGGGACATGGCTCTGCAGTCAGAGCCGTTTGGCTTCCAAGCTCTATGACCTTACTTCCTTGAGCCTCTGTTTTCTCACCTGCAGAAGGGGAGGAGCTGCAGTGAAGATTAAACATAATTAAACAATGTGATCGATGTACAGCATTTAACACATTTACTAGTACTTTTACTAGCTGGAGATTTACTTAAGAAACCAACAGTTATCGGGTATTTACTACATGCCAATCACTTTTAAAGCATTGGATACATATATTAATTCATTTAATCAGCAAGATAACACTCTCTCCACTTAACAGATGAGAAAACTCGGGCACGTGGAGAGGCTCAGTGTGCCACACACACACGGGCAGACCCATGTTTTGCAGGATGTTAGTAGAGTTTATACAATATTGGGGAACGCTTTTAAGAAAAATGGCATGAAATTATGAATGCAAAATGATATACAAGGCCATGCAAGACCCAAGGCTTAAACTTCATGAGCCTCACCTTTAACCTTCCTCTAAACTCTAGACCACCCGGGTAGCCAGTGGCAGAGCCCAGGTGGTAACTTCAGTAGTAATGGTGGATGAGGCAGTCTCTGCAAATGCCATGTAAGATGCCAGTGAACAAGAGACAACACTTACTGCCTTGCCACTGTGCTTGTCTTCTGCCCTACATTCTTCTAATTTAACTTTCGTTACAACCCAATGAGGTGAGCGACATTATTACCAGCTGCATTGTGCAGATGAGGACATTTACATTGGTGAGGCTCAGCAGGCCAGTGACTTGCCTGAGGACACAGAGTTTAGAAGTGGCAGAGCAGGATTCAAACCCAGGCAGCCTGACTTCAAGGCCCCTCTGTTTCACCCTACACTAATTGGTTACCTCCCTCATCCCTGGGGCTCAGCACCTCCTGCCATGACTCTTCACCTCCCTGGGCAGCTCCTCTCATCTCTTACCTGACAGCAGCTTGGAGTGGGGACAAGACATCCCCACTTTGGAGTCAGAAATACCTGGACACTGATCCTCACCCTGTCACCTCCTAGCTACAAGTCTCTGAGGTCAGCATCTCATATCTCTGAACCTCGGTTTTCTCACCTGTATCATGGGTTTGTATAATTTATATGGATGCATTGATTATTATTTTTCCTGTTTTGGAATGCGCTATCAATAAACCACTTACTATATATGTATATTTGCCTCTGTTTCCAGACTGGATGGCTGCCCTGGATAATACTTCATACAGTAGTTTGAAGCACCAGAGAGAAAGAAATATGAAGGGCCCAGTCCATACTAAACGTTTGCTGTCACGGAGGCAAGGTGAGAGGTCACCTGTGAGGAGTGGATTTTGGAATGGAGAAAGAGCACAGGACCTGGTGTCAGGCAACCTGCATTTTATATGGATCTGTGTGACTTTGAACAAGTCACTCCCCTCTTTCTGCGCTAATTCTCTACTTGCAAGGCGCATGCACCATCACCCCAGTGCAGGGATGAGATTGTCTCTAAGATCCTAAGAGACTGAATTTCTGTGTAAGGACACAGGGCCCCTCCTGGGCCCCTCGGAGGGCTGCTCCTATGAAGGCATCCCTCTTCTCTTGGGGTGCTACCACCCTTGAGACAGAGAGGAGAGTTTTCAGTGAACTCTCACATTTCATCTGCTCTGACAGAACCACAGTGTTGTAGTTTGGCACGTGGGCCTGACAGCCAGACAGCCTTCATCTAATCTGTTTTCTCATTTGCGAAATGGAGCATGGAGATAATAGACTTCCTCATCCCCATTTTACAGGTAAGGGAAGTGAGGTCCCAGGAGGCTCAGGTCTTGCTGAAGGATATGGCTCCTACCTTGTCTTTGTCCTGCCATACCTGCCCGCCCTCCCCCAGGTGTGGGCTTTCCCTGTGGGAATCCTGGCCTCTTCCCCATCCCAGAGTGCTGGGTCACACTGTCCTGTTCTCACTGCCTGGCATCCTGTCTCTCCTCTCTTTTTCACCTGGTAAATTCATCCAGTGTGGTCAGCCCCTGGGACAGCTCTGGTGCCCCCACTTATAAGCATGGTGACTTTGAGCAAGCCACTTACTCTGTCTGGGCCCCCATCCCCTCATTCACATAATGGGACAACAGTCCCGACCTCATATGTGGAAATAACTGCTCAGCACCCCCAGCATCTGACCCACTGCAAGCACATAGGGAGTGTCGGCTATTTTTGTCTTCAAAGTGTCCTTTGGACCCACCTCAAAGCTAGCCTTCTTAGGGGGCTGCCCTGGTGCCTCCATATGTACCAAGTTTCCCTGGCCTCTCACAGCCCATTGCTAAGGCTCTTATTGCCCTATACTGTAACTATAGGCCATCATGTCTGTATCCTATACCACCTAGACTCTAGTGTTCTAGTCTTCTTGGCATCTGCTGTGTCTGGCATACTGACTGGTATACAGCAGGTGCTCAGTTAAAGGTTGTTGAATGAATGAATGAATGAATGAATGAATGATGCCTCACTGGTGCTGAATTTATTAGCTGTACTTTTCACCCTGTCAGGAGAGCAGGATTCTGGGTGTTATTACTAGTGCCATTCCTACTATTTCTTCTATCAGTGCTAGAAGTCACTCCCATTTATTGAGGAATTACTATGTGCCAGGCATTGGGATAAACATTTCTCAGGGCCATCTTAATCAAACCTCTCTGTCACCCTATGGGGTGGATGTTCTATTAGAATCCTCATTTCACATACAAGGAAACAGGCTGTGCTGGGGGAGGTAGTAGAATCTTTATCGGCTCGACCAGGGTCCACAGTCTTTCTACTCCAGGTGAGGGCAGGTGGTTGAAGCCCAGAAGAGAAGGAGCCCATTACCCCTCATGGAACTTTCCTTTGACCATTCCCTCCTTACAGAGCCTCTCTCCTCCCTTGAAGACCTTGCATCTCCCAGAACTCCTCTCCTACTTCTCAGTCTCCTTCCCAAGTTTTGTCCAGCTCTGAAATGTTGGTGTTCCCCAGGGTTCAGCCCTCAAGCCTCATAGTGAATCCAAGCAGGGATGCAGTTTATTTTGCCTGCCTGGCATATTTTCCAACCCCTCTCATTTCCTGTTCATGTGGGCTGGTGGGGTGTCCATCACGGGGCCCCACCCACTGGGAGGGGCAAGTAGACCACCCTCAGTGCCCCATTGTCCTTGGCTCAGGCCACCTTCAATCACTGCTTCAGTCTGTCACCTCTTTCCTCTTCTTTCCTTTACCCGTCCTCCAGACCTGTCACTGCGGGAGAACTCACACCTCACCATGTTGCTCCCCTGCTTTGAACCCCACATGGCTTCCCATCAGCCTCAGGACAAGGTCTGAGCTCCCTAGGGTGGCACTGGAAGCCCTGCCCAATTTGACTTCACCCTGAACCCATCTCTTCCTCCCATCCTGCATGTCAGCCTCATTTCATGCCCTTTCCCTGAACACTCTACATATTTTCTTCTCCCTGGACTTTTCTGTTGCAATTTGTCTCTGCCTTGAATGTGCCTCCCTTTCTCACACCTGAATTACAATCAGCCCTCAAAGAGTCCTCTCAGGAGTGACTCCTCCAAGAAGTCCTCCTCCCTGTATCCCCTGCCCCACCGCCAGGGAGTCCACGTCCCCCCTCCTCTGTGCTCCCAGACACCTTTGCCTCTGGGCTAACCGGACCATGAGCCCCTGCGGGTAGGCCCTCCCTCTCCACCGTTGCACAGGATGATGTGGTGGCTGTAGAGAAAATGGAAGTCCCATGGCCAGAGTTCTCACCTGACCCTGGTCTGCTTGCCCACTGCACACAGACAATCTCACGGGCGCAGGCTCACACGTGGGTTGGCAATGGGCTATTAGTGACTTTATATAAAGAGCTCTGCCCAGTGCTCTGGGGCTGAGAGGCATCTGAAAGCCCTGGAGGGAGAGGTCAGCTTGTTGCATGCAGACTTGCCCTGAGGTGGACGAGAGTCTAGCACCTGACCTGCCACAGCTAGAATAAAGCTGGATATAAACCTTTTTACCCACAACGGTCCATTGTCTTTATTCAGTCTGGCTGAATCCAGAGTGAACTTGCCTGAGGCTGAAACCCTCAGGTGAGACATGGGCTCCACGAGCAAATGTGAACCCGAGTGGACCCTCTCACAGGGATCTTCGGAAACTTACTGGCTAAATCTAGTGTGGTTATTGACTAATCCTTGACCCGTTATAACAGAGAGCTACTTGGAAGAATCACAATTATAGCTCTTTGCCTGTGGACACGCTTGATAAAGTGCTTCCATGTTCATTTTCTCTCTTGGTCTTTACATCTCTACGGATTGTTAGGGAAGGTGTTATCAATGCCATTTAATAGACGGAAAGCTTTGCTCAGAGAGTGAGGGATGGAACCAATCCCCAGTCTTGGGCAAGCCTCTGACTCTCTCAGACCTTCAGTCTTTTCTGATCCAAGCCCTCCCCAACCTCCCCATTTCCCAGATGGGAGCTGAGCCACGGAAAACCCGTAGACCTGAGTAAGGCCCACTTCTGGAGCGGGCCAACAGCGACGATAGCGATGGTAACCCAAGTCAGCTGCTGCTCTGACTGTACACAGATGCTCCAAGCACTTCGCTAGCATTAGCCACCTAGGAGGAAGGCTGAATCATTCCCATTTTACAATTGAGGAAACCGAGGCACAGAGCAGATTCTTGCCTCTTAGGTTCCTCCTGATGCCTTGGTATTGGGTCCAGCACTTTAGAGTTTATAATGTTCACCTCTCTTTCCTCATCTCACTAGCCTGACACTGAGAGAGGGATATTCTCCCATTTTACAGAGTTGGCACCCGAGGCTTGGAAATCAATGGTCGAACCTGGAAAAATAGCACCAAGCCATCGGATCCAGGGAGTGCGCCCAGAGCCAGGAGGCACAGCTCTGGCCATGGCAGCCGGGAGGGGAGTCCCTGTCATCTCCCCGCTGCAGCGCAGAGCCCAGCTTTCCTGCCGAGGAGCCTGCCAGGTGCGCAGCCCGTGGCCGCCGCTTGGTGGGTGTGCCTGCGTGGGCACGGGCCAGGGACCCGGCGGGCGGAGCCCCACGCCCATCCTCCCGCAGGCCCGCCCTTTCTCCCGTGGCTGATGGCAGGTGAGTGGGTGTCGAGGAACCGCCAGGCAGGGAGAAAACAGGACGCCGCAGAAATCAGATTACTCACCTGCAGCTGCGACTACCCAGGGCTAATAAAAGCTGAGCTTCCTGTTGTTTCTTTATTACCACTCTCTACCTCCCCCAGCCCCTGCCCAGCTCCCAGCTGCAGCCAGAACCCTAACTGATCCCCAAACACCAGTAGCTTCGAGGTTCAGGACCACTCCGCTGCCTGAAATTCCACCTCGTGTGCAGCACATGACCAGGTTAATGTTGCCTCAAGGGTGGCCCTTGGTCACCTTCATGGGACTCACCTGGTGTGCTGGTTAACAAAACAAGTCCCCAGATGCTGCTTCACACCTGCTGAACCAGAATCTCTGCAGTTTGGGGCCCAAGAGTCTGCACATTCATATCAGTCTCTGGTGATTTGTAGGCAGGTTGAAGTTTGAGAACCACCAAATAACAGATGTTGTAGGTGCAGGTGAGGTGGGTTTGTTTTTCCTGCCTGCTACCTACAAGTGATGGATGGAACCTCCCCCAAATATTGTTCAGTAAGTCCCTGACCTCAGGGCCTCCGTTTGCTTATCTGTTAAACTGGGGATGAAAATAATACCAACATCTTGGGTTTGCAACAAGTCTCAAATGAGACCATAAGCTTAGCATGTTTCCTGATGGTTGTTCCTGGAGTTTCCAATCAAATCAGAATAGACACTGAACAAAGAGGAAGAGTAGGACCTCGGGGTGAGCAGGTTGCACATAGTTGTAGGGGGACATTGGAAGAGCCATAATTCACTCTGGGAATATTGAGAAAGAAAAGCCCTTCACCATGAAACTTCTCCAATTTCAGTCCTCACCATGCCAGGAAAATATTCCTGCTCATGGCTTTGATAACTCCTGATGGCCACATCTGGTGGCCTCTTCTCAGCCTCTCTGTGACATCCGACTTCAGGGTGAGCCACGCCCTCCTCCTTCAAGCTCTCACCTCTCTCAGCTTCAGGGACCTCTCATCTTCCTATTTCCTCCTGCCTCGCTGGCAGCTCTTCTGCAGTTTCCCCAACTCTTACCCCCTCCCCCTGGGAACACGGCACCTTAGCGTACTGCATACCATCCATACCCTTCCTGAGCAACCTCACCCCTCCCAGTTCCCTCGTGCAAGCTGAGCTCTGCCCTGAGCTCCCTGTAAATGCAGCATCTCTAGCATCTCCACTTGGTGACCCCCAAGTACCCCAACTCAACTCAGCTAAGTCTGAATCCCCCATCTTGCTCTCCCTCCAACTCACTTCTCCTTCTGGGACCTCAGTCTCAGGGCCTCACACCTGGATATTGTCGAAGGTGATTTCTGCTCCTTTACCCCCACCAGCATCTTCCAGTCTGGTAGTGCTAGAATCCATCCTCTTATCCCTGTGCACTCCAGACCCCCTAACTCAAGGCTCCATAATCTCTTATCTGGATTACTTTAACAGCCCCTTAAGCAGCCTGCTTGTTCTGGTCTTACCCCTCACTTGAGCCAGGGGCATCTTCCCGAGACACATTTTGCCTCTGTCTTGTTTCAAAACTCCAGTGACCCCTCCAAACTCCTTCTCCCATTCAACGCTCACCTGGGCAGAGCGACACCCTTCTCTCCACTGCACCTTCTTGGCACTTTGCACAAACAGCCACATTTACTGAACTCTTACTAAATGCTTAGTACCATAGTGAGCCAGTTATCTTTACAGCTTTATCCCACCCTTAACAGCATTCCCATGATTTTTATAGGAAGAGAGATTGGGGAACTGGCCCAAGGTCACACAGCTAGTAAGTAGCTGGGATTTATACCCAGATCTCTCTGGTTCCAAAGCTGGTGCTCTTCTCTGCTCTGACCTTGAGCCACCTCCTTCCAATTGTATCATGTTCTTATTTTTTCTATCTTTCCTGGTGTCTAAGAGGATGCCTCGCATATGCCTGGCATACAGTGGATGCGTATCGAATAAATGAATGACTCTATCCACATCCCCATTTGATTCTTACAACCACCCTGGGAACTAGGGAAGTTAAAACTTTTTTTATTATGTAATATTTCATGAATTTTTTAAATGTGTGATGAATATCTGACTTATGAAGACAAACATCTGTGAGCCCACCCCCCTAATTTAGGAGCTAGAACTTCACCAGCACTGTTGAAGTTACCTATTTTCCTCCCCAATTCTGTTCCCTGCCTCCCTCCAGAGTTCAACATGAGCCTGAACTTTGTGGTCACCATTCACTTGCTTTGAAAAAAAATTAGTGTCACCCTATGGGGATGAATCCTATACAATATATTGCTTTGTTTGCTTTTTGATATTTCTACAAATGGTACAATGCATCAACATTCCTCTTTGCTTGATTTTTTTTCATGCACCACTGTATTCTAAATACATGATTGTGCTGTCATTCATTCATTTTCTCAGTTGTCTAGTACTCCATTGTCTAATAGAGCTCAGTTACTTTACCCATTCTCCAGTGAATGGACATATAGGTTGTTTCTAGTTCTTTGCTATATAGGGCTGCCGTGATTATTCTTATACATGTCTCTTTCTCATACTTGCAGGAGTTTCTCTCAATTTCTCCTAATCTAGGAGTTTCATACCTAAGTTGAAATTGTGGGTCATCAGGTATGCACACGTTTAGCTTTACAAGTGCTGCCAAATCGTTTTCCAAAGTGCTTGTACCAGTCCCTTTCCTCTGCTATAGCAGTTGAGAGTTCTGGTTGCTCCTCATCCTCATCAACACTTAGTATTATCAGAATTTTCATTGTTCCAAATATGTCAGTCTTCATTTACATTTCTCTGATAAGATGAAGTATCTTTACATTTGTTTATTTTTCACCCTGGTTTCTTTTTCAGTGACTTGCCTGTTCAAGCCTTTTGCCCACTTTTCTATTAAGCTGTTTAGTTAACTACTTCGAGGCATTCTCGGGGAAGATTTTCCTTTGCTTCTTAATAGAATTAGAATCTGAGACCAAGTCACAGGGGTCAGAGCTGGGTCCCAAATGTACACCTACCTCATTCCAGGGCCCTTTGCATCAATCCCTTTGCCTCTCATTCATTCAGTCCTCAAATGTCTGCTGATGACTTTCTCAATAAATATTGGAGAGGGAGCAGAGAGTATGGCTAACAGTGTACTCTGGAGACCCTCTGCCTGGATTTTAATCTCTCTGCTACTCACTAGCTGTGACCTCAGATTCTAACCAGTCTTTACCTTAGTTTCCTTATCTAAAAAATAAATAAGGATGATACTAACAGTACCTGTCTGACAGGATTGATATGTGGGGACAAAATGAGTTAATGGACATCAAAGAGTTTAGGACTGTATCCAGCACAATCAATGCTGAATAAATAATTAGCACATGGCAGGCACTGTGTCAGCAGGGCACTTGTTCTGGAAAACATGCAGATGAACTGATAGACAAGGGCCCTGCCCTCATGGAGCTCACTCTCCGGTAGAAGGAAACGGGCACAAAACAAGTACATAAATGAATAAATAAATAAATAATGTGGCTCGAGTTAAGGACAAGGAAGAAAACCACAAGGTGACAAGACAGAGTGACCAGACACTGACTCATGCAGGATGGACATGCAGGGAAAGCCCCCTGCAGGAGGTGACCTTTGGGCTGAGGAATGGAGAATGAGAAAGAGCCACTCAAGCAAAGAGCAGAGAGGAAAGTAGCCCAGCAGAGCAAAGGGCACATGCAAAAGCCCTGAGGCAGGAAGAGCTTGGCATGTCCAGGAGACTTCCAGAAGATGAGATGGTTTGAGCCCAGTGAGCAAGGGGGCCAGGGGCAGGACAGGAGGGTGGGCAAGCCACAAGGGTGAAGCATCTAGACTTTACTCGAGGGCAGCGAGAGGTTTTGGACAGTGAAGTGTTGTGATCTGATTTATGTGTCTGAAAGATCACTTCGACTGCAGTGTGATCAGCTATCTATGAATTCATCTAAATACTTCTTGTAGGCACTAGTATTTTTAGCCAATACCCCCTCTGTGCAAAGTAAAACTTCCCTTTATTGGTCTTAAATTTACTGCTTTCAGGTTTCAAGGGGAGCCCCCTTCCGCCTTGTGTCTGAGGATTATCAGTCCCAGGGTCAAGATTTTTACAGGCGGCAAGAAGAAGGCCTCCCAGGCAGCACCTTACCTGCTCTGTGATGTTTCCCTACCTGTAAAATGAGAGTGACCACCTCAGAGAGGCTGTGAGGATGAAAAGAGAGGTAGCTTGGTGGCAGGAAGTGCCAGGCCAGCTGCCATGAAGATGATGGGCATGGGGGTGATGGGGGTTCTTCTGTGTGATTTTGGGTGAGTCACTGAACCTCTCCACCCTGAGCTGAGAAATAATAAAAAAAAAAGAAGGGTGTGGTAAAATAAGGGTGTTGGAAGGTGATCTGTGGGGATCCCAGCTCAGATATCCTCGAATTCTGTGATTTAGACCCTCTCTACCTCCTTTCAGCTTGGGTTTCTCTCTTCTCTGAAGATTTGTTGTTCCCTACTGACATGTGATGAGAGATGGAGAAGCAGGGCAGAGAGAAAACTGGCCTGGAGTCCAGAGTCCGGAGGTTCCAGCTGCGTGACATTTACAGTGGAGTCATCATCACGATGCATCAACTTCCACACACTTAAACTCACGGGTAGGAGAGAAGAGAGTGAGATGTGGACAAATCACTACTATGGAGTTACACTCCCATCCCACCCTGTGAGCACTCACCTTGATGGGGACGTGACCTAATGTGACCTGATGCAGTCCCCCAGTCAGTCCCAGCAAAGTGTGGGCTCTTGTCGTGCCCCATTGATTCTGATGTTCAAAATTTTTATACTGCGGGGCCCTAAATACAAGCCAACCTTTTCATCTGGTGGTCAGCGGAAGCCACAGTTATCTGTAACAACACCAGAGAAAGAATCTGCCATATTCACTGTCAACTGATGGATGACCTTGCTTCCTGTTTTACTGGGAAAACAGAAGCCATCAGAAGGAAACTTCTCTAGAGTCCCACCTCACCCGCCCTCCACTCACCAGCTGGCATCCGTGCCCATTTCTCTGCTCCTCCCCCCCTTACATGGATGCCTAGTGTGAGCTTTTGAGACCACGCCCTCCACTGGGGCACTGTCCGCTGTCCTCTCTTGCTGTCTCCAGGACGGATCCTGCCATTTCTTCCTTCTCTTGTGCAGCTTCAAGTTTCCCCCTCTTCTACTGGTTTATTCCCATCAGCACACAATCATGCTGCAACTCCCAGTCTTAGAGGTACGCACGCACACACACATGGAGCCAGACACGTCTGTTTTCCTTTACAGGAAAACTTCTCCAAGAGTTTTCCAAGTTGAAAGTCTTAATTGTTGTTTTTCCTTTCTCTCTTCAACTCACTCTAGTTGGTCTTTCAACCCCACCACTCCACTGGACTGTGACCAGTGCCACGGTCAGTACTGGTCCTCAGCATCAGCATCTGACCAGGTGACTGAGCCATCCTTGTATACATCCTCCCCGTGTCTTCCTGGACCCCACCGTCTCAGTTCCCCTCCCAACCACAGGGCACCTTTGCAGTCTCCTCCCTCATCTTCCTGATGTCCACATGCTGGAGTTCCCTGGAAGTCAGCCCTTGGACCTCTCCTTTTCCACAGCACACTCCCCTGTTGCTCGCCTCTGGTCCTGAGGTTTCATATACATCCTGTATACTGATGGCTATAGATTTGTTTCTCCAGCCCAGACCTTCCCACCCAACTCCAGAATCATACATCTATACTCAAAGACCCGACTAGAAACCTGAACTTAATACAGAATGCTTAAATTTTACTCCTAAATCTGATCCTTCCTTGGTCTTCCCATATCTGCAAATGGCAAGTCCATCCTTCACGTTGCTCAGGCCACAGGCTGGGTCACCCTTGACCCCTCTCTCTTATACTCCGCAGGAACACCCCCATCCCTACCTTCAGAGGATATCCAGAATCTGGCCCTCACCACCTCCACGGGCTACGACCCACTTCCAAGGCACCATCATTTCCTGCCTGGATGTATGTAAAAGCTTCCCAGTGGGGCTCCCTGTTTCCTCCCTTGTCCCCGCTCCACATTCTACTTGCTGCTTAGTAGCTGGGATCATCTCTTAAAACTTGAGTCAAATTAGTTCAGTCCTCTTTCTAAACCCTCACATGGCTCTCTTCTTACTTGAAGAAAATCTTAACACCTTTCTGTGGCTGAGAAGGTCCTGCATGACCCCCTCACCTTGCCTCAGCTTGCTTTCCCTCCCTCGCTGCAACTGCACTGCAGTCCCTGCAGTACACACTTGCTGTCCCCCTGCCTCTGAAGACTGTTCTGGCCCATTTATCCATCCATAGCATTCACTTCTGCTCACTCTTATGGGAGCTTTCACTGGCCATCCCACATAAACAAGCACCCCATCCTCCCTCCCTCCCTCACTTCTGCCACTTTCTGGCACCCTCACTATCAGATGCACATTCCATTTTCTTGTTGGTTTATGTGTGTCTTGAATGTCTTCCTCCCTAGAATGTCAGCTCCACAAAGGTAGAGACTTTGTTTCATCCTCCACTGTATTATCCAGAACAGTGCCTGCCTCATAGTGAGTGTTCCATAAATACATATTATATGAATGAACGTGTTTGAATAACCAAGAAGCTATTTTTTGGGATCCACCGAGACATCTTCCTAAAGGATTTTCAGCATTTGTTCATTCAACAAACATTTTATGGGGTATTTTCTTTTTGTGCTAACTTTAAAAATGAACCCCATGGTACGATGAATTTCAATGTATTCTCTGTGTCATGCCCTTTCAAGACTCAGTCTGTGAGATGGAGTGACCATATATTCACCATACATTTGTCGAGCATCTATCGTGTGTTTGAGCCTGACATTCAGAAAGGAGAAATCAAAATAAGATCATCTCTGGAGGGAGAGACAGAGATGAAAATACATAATTTAAATATATAATTTAAATCCACAACTGCCCTAACAGTAAAAACATTGGTGAGGATGTGGGTGACTGGGGAGTCTCATGCATTATTAGTGGAATCTCATGCATAAATCGGCACAACCTTTGTGAAAGGCTTGTCCTTTAGCTCTGACTCTCCGGTCTAGGAATTTACCCTCAGGAGATTATCACCTAAAGGCAAAAAGACACAGGGATGTTCATTGATAATTTTTTTCATTATATTGAAAAATTGGAAACACCAATGTCCACCCATTGGGGGTTGGTTATGAAAATTATGATAGATCCATACAATGGACACTAGGGACCTTAAACATGATATTATGGAAGAATATTTAGTGAGACTTGGGAAGATATTTGCAGTATCTTATTATAAGTGAAAAAAGTTTTGAAAATTGCAGAGCAGTATGTGTTGTGATGTCATTCTTATAGACACATATCTGTATGTGTTTAAATCCAGGAAGATGTTCAGAAAAAGGGCTCCAACATGTTTAAAATGTGGTGGTTTCGATTGTTGAATTGAAGTGGTGGATGTACGGGTGTTGATTGTGTTTTCCTTTCAACCTTTCTGTATATTTGAAAAAAATCTTACAATAAGAAGTTGAAAGAAAATGTGGTTATTTTTGGGTAGAGTGATTTGGGAAGATTTTTTTTTCTTCTTTGTACTTTATTTCATTGAATTTTTGATAATCAGCTACCACCTGTACACAAATAATGAAGTAATTTCAAAATGAAACATAGCTCTTGTCACCCCAAATATTTAAATATATTAAAATATATAGTTGTCACAAATAGTTTTTTAAAAAGGAGACAATACAAATACCCGTGAAAGAAAATTGGGTAAATTAGTTGTGGTACACATACAGATATAACGTGCGACCGTTTAAAAAAATTGTTATAGGAAAGATATTTGTAGTATTTTGCTAAGTGAATAAACAATCCATAAAACCATTTGTACAGTATTAAGCCATTTTTGAAAAAAATCTAATGCCCACCCATAGGATAAACTGGAAATATCCATGCAAAATGTTAGCATAGTTTTCTTTGGGAAATGGAATTACAGGTGTTTTTTTCCCCCTTCCTTTTGCTTATTTGTAGGTCATATATCAGATTTATCCAAAAGAATTTTCTGTAGTGATGGAAATGTTCTGTGTCTCTGCTGCTCAATATGGTAGCCACTAGACACATGTGGCTACTGAGTACTTTAAATGTGGCTAGTGAGACTAAGGTATTGAACTTTAATTGTTACTTAAATTGCCACATGTAGTAAGTGGCTACTGCACTGACCAGTACAGTTCTAAACTCTAAACAAAAGAATACCTACTGGCTTTGCAAAGAGGAATAAAAAAGAGCTTTTCTTCTGCCCTGCTACCTGCAGAGCTTCTTTGAGATCTCAGTGAGGGGCAGTGAGTGTGAGGCTTTGAGGTGCTGTTTGTGACTCTTCTTCCTTTTGCCCGGGCCCTTCTTCTCCTCTTCTCCTGGGCTCTGAGATTAAGTCCTGCTAAAGAAAGCATCTCTGGGTGGCCTCTGGAAGTGGGGAGGGTGTTCTGGGGTCTGGCCCCTGCAGCTAAGGAGGCATTCTTTTGCTTATGCATTCTTTCAACAGCCATTGCAAGGCCTCCCCCTCCTGATCAGACACCACGCCAGGCACCAGGTACAGTGGGGAGATGACATGTGATATCGCCCACATGGAGCTTAGAGTCCAAGCCTGGGAGGTATAGAGTGGAAGGCCACAAGGCTGACACAGAGGCCTGGCTGTGAGCCCCAGCTCGCCTCCTCTGGGCATGCCTAAATCTTCCTAAAACTCCATTTTCTCTTCTCTAAAAGTAGGAAAATAGTGATACTGCCCTGCCAATTCCACAGGGCTGATCAGAGCTGGGAAAGTGAATTACAAAGGTTTGCAGAGATGTTTGTGGTCAAAGAATGTGTTCTCCCTGGGGAAATGACTGGGTGCTGACAGCCAGTTCCAACACCCACTGTAGATATTATTAATATTTTATTACAACACATCAGCGTTTCTTCAAATAAAGTTAAAATATTAACCTTAGGAAGACCAGTAAAAGATGTAATCATGCATCCATACAGCATGTGGATCCCCTGTGATGTTCCAGGCCAAGTGGGATAGGGGGTCTGTCTGGACATGCAGATCCAGATTACAGTCCTTCCCTTGGGATCCTGACAAGGGAGCAGAGGGAACCATGGGGAAATAATCAAACTCCATTCAGCATTCCCTAGTGTATGCCAGGCTACCAGGGACACAATGGAATGAGACAGCCTTCGCTCTCAGGACGCTTTGAAAGGCAGAAGGGGCAGATAGTCATCAAATACCCACTCTAATTACAAACTGTGATGCATGCTAAAGCGGAGGAAGCTCAGAGTGCTATGAAGACATATGGGGGATCTTGATTTAGTGGTGGCAGGAGGGTTGGAGGTGATGTCTCTGAGAAGAGCAGGATCTGAAGGAGTTTCATATGGGGTGATGGCAAGGAAAAAGGGGTCCAGGTGGAAGAAACAGCATGTGCAGAGGCCCTGAGGTAGGAGGGAGAAGAGTGCTAGAGCCAGTGTGCTTGGAACCCAGTGGGCAGAAGGGATGGGAGCCATCGTGTGGCTGCAGAGGAGGCAGAGCCCGTAGGGCCTGGGGCACCATGTGGGAGCCCATGAAGAGTCGCAGGGGAGAGCAGTGTGAGCAGGTGTTCATTCTGGGAAGAACACTGACAGGACTGAAGGGAAGCAGGGTGGGCACAATGGTGGCTGGTGTAAGGGAGGTGGCAGCCAGGACACGGAGAAGGGGAGAGATTTGAGAGCCTTATGGAGGTAAATGACTCGGTGTTGGATTTGCTCCGGGGGAAGTGGCAAGACGGGCCTAGAGCGTTGAGCTCTGCGGAGATGACTTGATTAAAGCCGGCTGATTCCACTGGGAGCCTGTCTCCCCTGGTTTGTGGGATGGGTTGCAGCGCCCCTGGTGGAGAGAAAGGGGAAAGACAACCTCTGCAGAGGAACCCTGAGGAGTAACACTGCATGGGAGTCTGCCTGCCCTGAAATGAAAGTAACATTTGCTGAGTACTGGCCATATGCCAGGCCCTATTACAACCTTTATCATCTCATTTAATTCCACAACAGCCCCACAAGATTGGTGCTATTATCATTCCCATTTTACAGCTGAGGAAATGGAGGCTCAAAGAGGCGCTGCTGCTGGGGTGTGAACTCGTCAGGCTGACCACAGACCTGCCTGTTAGCCATGGTCATGGTCATTCTACTCCTGTGGCTTGGGGTGACGAGAGCCTGGAAGAGCTGTAGATGAAGAGGGATGAGGCCAAGGCTGGAGAGAGGGGCTGGATGCATCACGTTAGGGGATCTGCGTTTCATCGTAGCGGAATGGGGTTCTTACGGTGAGGAACATGACATTAGATGTGCTTTTTTTCTAGAAATTGCTCTGGGACCAGGTAGGGGGAGGAAAAACCAGAGGGTGAGAGACTGAGGCAGGGCATGGGGGAGTACAGGGAAGAGGCCACTCTAACAGCAGAGGGTGGGGGTGTGAGGCTGGAGCAGCAGGGCCAGCAGGCTCCAGCAGGGGTGGACTCCAGACAGACAGCTCCCAGGGGAATTCTGCAGGTGGTCAGCAGGCAGAGGTGGAGAACGAGCAATAAAACTCAGGCAACAGGATGATGCTGTTTATTTTCTTCATGCATAGAGAAAACTCTTATTGAACACCTACTAAGTGCCAGGTCCTGAGCAAAGTGCTGAGAACACAGAAAAAAAGATGGGATTGCTAGGCTGAAAAAGCCAAGAAGGGAAGTAGGAGACACGGGAAGAGAAGGAAGGAGAGACAATGATGAGTTTGCTTGGGGACGTATTGCGTTAGACTGGGGCTAACTAACCATGTGGCAATATCCACAGGGCACTGGATAAGGGTTTGGGACTCTGGAAAGGGGTTGAACTGGAGATGCAGGATTCTGAAAATTGAGTCTTGAGCACAACTTGTAAATTTACTGAAAATCTTTGCCCTGTACACATAAAACCAGTAAATTTTTATGATATATAAATGATAATAAGGTTTTAAACACATTTAGGAAAAAAAAAAATCTCAGATTTCCTAGGAAGTCACAAAATGAAGGGGAGAACATTCCAGGGAGAAGGCAGGGGGCAGGAGTGAAAGCCTGGTGACATGAATGGGCGTATGACACAGAGTGGCAGAATCTGGGCAGCTTGGGAGGGAACAGAAGGAGATGGGGCCTTGCTCTCGGCCAGTTGTACCTGTCACGTTCCTGGGTGCTGACCCTCTACAGGTGCTGCAGGAACCTTTGCATCCTAGATGGAATCAATCCTCCCCACAAACCCAAAAGGGGGGATTATGCCATTCTCATTTTACAGACCAGGAAACTGAGGTTTGGAGAGGTTAAGCAAGTTACCCGAAGTCACATTGCCTTTATTAAAGGGGGTAGAATAAGTCCAGTCTGGGTCTGTAGGCTCCAAAGTTTGGGCTCCTAATTAACACTCTAGACTGAGTTTCACCATATATAGCAAATGTCCCCATCCAAGCGGAGACAGCAGTAGGGCTGGGACCTGGCAGCCACGGCGTGGCCTGAGACACTGGCGCTACGATGTTGCCATCTGCTGGCCAAGATGTGGAGCTCTGCCTGCAACGGGAAGGCACCCATTCACTCACTTGACACAATTCTTTTTCTGCCCCTCTTCTCGAACTTGCTGCCGCCCAACAGCCTCAGTAGGCAGGGATTGTTGTCTGGCCACAATTTACCAATCAGGAGACCAAGACTCAGAAAGGAGTGACTTCTCCCAAAATGACCCAGAGAAGCAGCGGAGGATCCAAGATACAAATCCAGGCCTGTGGGACGCTCTCCACGTGCTGCCCCTGGTGTGGACTTAGCCCCAGGAGAGCCCCTGAGGGCAGGTAGGGCATCTAGGCCAATTCCCTCCATTACTGGTTTACCGATGGGTAACAGCTTCA
Source organism: Manis javanica (assembly GCF_040802235.1). NCBI lineage: Eukaryota > Metazoa > Chordata > Mammalia > Pholidota > Manidae > Manis > Manis javanica. The sequence goes on from NC_133159.1 coordinate 17,551,205, forward strand.
GTAGGGCCCGCCTGCCAGGAGTGTCTCTGGGCCAGGTTCTGGCCTGCCGAGGTTACTTCGGGATCTGCATGGGGTTACACTGGGGTCTTGGGCTGGGCAGAAGCTCCATCCCCTCCCCACCAGGGAAGCAAAGCCAGGCAGCATTTCTCTTTGGGCGAGTGGCTGCCCTTTCTCCTTCCCCAGTCCCTGGAGTGTTCTGGGTCTCAGGTGGGAGAAGGTGGGCAGGGGAGGAGAAGGGAGGCCCAGGTAGAAGCAGGGACAGTGGGCTGGAGAAGGAGAGGCAGGTTGGGCCAAAGCAAGGCCAAGGGAGGGATACTGACAACAAAGGTTCTAGGCTGAGCCACCACCACTGAGAGACAGGTGCAGAGGGAGGGGCTTTGTGGGGATAGCACCCCTAACCCCCTTAGTAATCCTAAGATGGGAAGGACTATTACCCTCATTTACAGCTGAGGAGCAGCATCGGGGAGTTCAAATAACGTGTCCAAGGTCACACGCAGGCACATACAAAGCTGGAATATGAACCCAGGGAAGTGTGACTCCTAGGAGAAAGGGACTGATGGAAAGGAGAAAGGGCCAGCAGATAGGCTGGGAGGGGCTTGCCATTGTGCATGCATGTGTCTCAGGGAGAGAGAGTGTCGGAGGGTCTGCTGTCCCATGCTGGTCACAGCCTTGGGCATGAGTTGTCTGACTGTGGCTGAGCAAGCTGGGATTGGTGAGGGGCCCGAAGGCTTCCTGTCCTCCAATCTCTGGTTTGGCTCCTAGTCAACCATTTCAACTCAGCTTGAAAGTCACCTGCCTCTGGGAAGCTGACCCTGCAGAGGCTGGTTAAGCCTCCCCACACCCCCACGGCTCTGGCCCAGCCAGCAGTCTGTCTATGATCCCATCTCCTGGGGTGTGGGCACCGAGGTCAGACCTGGGGGCAGGGAGGAAGGAGGGCAAGGCTGGAGAAGGCAGTGTGTCCCCACTTCTCCCCAAACACCAATCATCCCAGGTGGTGGAGCTCCTCTGCCTGCCCACTCCCTCCCAAGAAGGTGCCTCTAGAAAAAGAACAGAAAGCCCGGGGCATCCTAGTGGACACCGACAAGACCTCAGAAATGGAGAATGAAAAGAGGGGCCCCTCCTGGCCAGGCAACCCCTGAGGAGAAAGGCCCCTAGGGAGAGAGACCCCAGTAGACACTGCCCCCTTTCCTGCCAAAGAAAAAGTCCTGCAGAAAAGACTGGAAAGCTTCCAAACATTTAGGAGACGGGGCTCACTCTGAACTCTGTATTTTCCTTCCTAAACCTCCTTCTCCAGACTCCCCATTTTAATCCATGAACCCCCATCCATACAGACTGGCTACATAATTCACAGGTCCAGGGCAAAATGAAAATGCAGGACCCCTTCTTTAAAAAGTATTAATAACATCATTAAGAACAGTTTTTAATAAAATAACATTAATAACAGTGACAGCAGGGCATAAAACAAGCACTGGGCCCTTCTGAGTTCCAGATCGTGCAGGTCACACACCCATGAAGCTTCCCTCGCAACCCCCATCACCCGAGCGGGAAACCTGACTGTCATACTTGGCCCCTTCCCCTCCCTCTTCCTCTACACTGAGTCCTGTGGATTCAAGCTTATGAAACAGCTGCCCCTTTTTCATCCCAAATGCTAACCCTCTGGTCTGGGCAGCACTTCTCGCCGTTGGACAGCAGCTCCCAGTCTCACCTGCCTTGGCCCATCCTTCCCTCTGTGGCCAGAGAGCATCTCCTGCAGGCCAATAGGACTCTAGCCTTCCTGTTTAAATCCTTCAACAGCCCCTGTCACTGAATCATGTCCCCGCCAACAAGCTTGTATGTTGAAGCCCAACCCCCAGTGTGACTGTATTTGGAAATAGGGACTTTAGGATGTAACTAAAATTAAATCAGGTCATAAGGGTGGGGCCCTGACCTGCTAGGATTGGTGTCCTTTTAGAAGGAACACCAGAGAGCTTGCCCCCACCCCCTCCCAAGTGCAAACACAGAAAGGACCACGTGAGGACCCAGGAGGGAGGCAGCCGTCTGCAAGCCAGGAAGAGAGCCTTGCCAGAGACTGGATCTGCTGCTGCCTTGATCCTGGATTTCTGGCCTCCAGAACTGTGAGAGAATAACTTTCTGTTGTTTAAACCACTGAGTCTGTGGCCACCAACAGCTCAGGCTTCTCCCAGTTACAGTCTCAACCACGTGCAGAGACTCACTAACAGACCCTAAATCCCTAAACCAGGTTCTGCTCAAGAGAGATTTTGATTGGCCTACACTCAGCCAGGCCCAATCAGATGCTGTCCCTTAATAAATATACAATAAGGAGGGCAAATGAGCCTCTTCATAGGCTGGGGGAGACTGGGTCAGCTGAAAAGCTTGAGTTCTCTGAGGGGTTGGGGCGGAGGTGATTAGAAATTGAATTCAGAGTTCACAAAATTGACCCCAGAAGGTCAGAGTTGAAAGACATTCACACATTGCCTAGTCTGACTTCTGCCCACATTTTATAGAGGAGGAATGCGGTCCAGAGGTACGGGGTCTGCCCAAGGCTGCCCAGCCAATCAGTCACAGAGCTGGAACCAGACCTCCTGGCACCATGGCTCAACCTCAAAGTTTCAGAGGGCCAGACTTGATTTCTCCAAGAACAGCAACGTCTGGCAGAACATTCTGTGATGATAGAAATGTTTTCCATCCACAGTGCTCGATATGGGGGTTACCAGCCACATGTGGTTCTGGGGCATTTCAAAGGTAGTTATTGTGGCTGATGAACTGATTTTAAATTTTAAATTTGAATTCTTAAGCAGCTCCATGTGACTAGAGGCTACCGAAATGGACAGGACAGCCCTGGATCTTGAACCCTTCCTTTCTCTCAGGAAAGGAGTAGACACCAAATCCCACTAGAAAAAAAATCCAAAGGTAAGAACAGATAGTTCATGCCAGATTTACAAAGAAAACTGTTACTTTGTGAAAGCATTCGGTAACTGCTGGTAATTATGGAAATGTAAAACAGATTTGCTTTAAACTCTCTCCTTTTTGCCTATTAAATTGGTGAAAATAACAAACAGATGTAACTTGGACCATTTAATCTCCCCAAACCTTGTGAAATAGATTATTTGGTGTGTTTTCAGAACGCTTAGGCAAATCATATCTCCACCTTTGATGATGTGTGTTCCTGGACAAATAACTCCTTTGCCTCAGTTTCTTTATCTGTTGTTAATATTACCTCCTACCTTATAAGGTCTTTGTGAGGGACAAAAGGAATAATGCATGTAAAGGGCTCAGGACAATAATACTTGACACACGGTAGGTGCTCCGTATATGTGACCTGGGATTACTGTCTCCACTTAACATAAGGCTCAGAGAGGGCAACTAACTTGTCCCAAATTGCCAGCTCTGAAGGGTTGGAGCCAGGATTCATACTCAAGTTTCCCTGGCTCCAGAGCCTTCTTTCCAGCTGCCTCCCTGCATGGCTCAGGGTCCCCAGCACCCTCCCTCCCGCCCCTCCTCTCGCCTTCCTTGCGCACCTGTCTCCACAACCCTGGTGACTCCGTGCCGTCTCCAGGTTCCGGGATGTTCCTCAGACTGGTCTCCTGAGATGCCCAGGCTACGGGGAGGGCGAGGCGAGGCAGTGCAGAGAGCAGATGGAGGAAGGCGAAGCAAGAAGAGGAAAGGAGAGAAGAGAGGACTGGGATTTGGGGGCAAAGTAAGGAATGAAGAAGGAGGGCAGATGTGGGAGAGGAGGGAAGGGCTGGGGGTGAACCAAACGCACCCACTAAACTCTGCTGCCACATCACACTGAACACGCTCCATTCCAATGGGATAGGGGCTTTCACACTCCACATTCTCACAGGGAGTAAACGGAGGCAGAGAGCACCCAGGTGGTTTGCCCAAGGTCCCCCACCTGGACACAGCTGGGCTCTGGGCCTGGGTCCCAGTTCTTCCCCTGAACCTGTGCAGAGGAGGGAAGGTGGGACAGACTGGAGAGGAAAGTGGGGGAGGGAGGGGGGAGGATGGCCCCTGGCCAGGCCTGTCCTGCCCACCTCCGCCCCAGGAGTGCCAGGACTCCCTCCTTCGTCACCTCAGTCTCTCATTCTTTCCCTCCACGACGCTGACCGGCTCGAGGGGAGCAGGCTTCTGGGTGAACCGACGGGCACTGGCCCACACCAGGTGAGGCCTCTCCTTCCCCTCCCAGCCTCCCTGCTGTGCCCGCCCTCCCCACCTGGCTGAAGGCTGGGCTCTGATTGGAAATAAAAGGTCAGATGCAGAAAACTCAAACAAGACAGAAACCAGGAGCCATGGGCCTCATTCACTGCTCAGAAGGTCTGGGTTTGGCCTAAATAATGGTTTTATGAAATTTGAAACATCTTAAAGAACCAGGCCTGACAACAGCAGAAGGAGACCGTGTATGTGGTCTCTTGACCTTTTATCTTGCCTTGCACCCTGTTCTCCGGGCCGTTTGTCTTCCTAGTAGAGAAATACTTCTCTGTGTCTCTGCTCCTACTGAATGTAAGAAAACAAAAGCAGAAGAGGGATGGAGGTTTGAAGAAAAATGGAGGTATCTTTGTGAAAGTAAGGTTCATTTCTACATGTTTAACTTCAAACAAAGTGTCTTGTTGCAGACAAACAACTGAAGAGTCTCACCTGCCTGGCCCCTGGAGGCACTGGGTTTGGCCCCCCTGCCCTGGATGTTTCCAGCAAGTGTTCCTCAAATTCCTCAAAGGTGGGGCATTTTGTTGGGTGGTGCTCTCTCTGCGGGGTGGGACCATCCATGCGTGGAAGATGACAGCGCCCTGTGAATGTCAGTAGCACCCCCAAACCACTCAGGGTCCCTGGGTGTAGGTTTTGACCCAGCAGCTCCTTGGGGGCCGGGTCAGTATCTGGGGAGCCCTAGCACCAGCTCTGAACCTGGCACAGGGTTGGTACTCAGCAAGCTCTTGTTCTGCTCTGGTCAGTTGTTTACTGAGGACCTACTATGTGCCAGCACCATCCTGGCTCTTCACATCTGTAATCTCTTCTAATCCTTACAACATCCATGGGAGTTGGTTTCATGAAGCCTGTTTTAGAGGTGAATATGCCGAGACCCCAAAAGGGCAAGAACTGTGCCCAGGTTCTCAAAGCTGTGAATGGTCAGGATCTTTGGATCCCAAAACCAATTTCTTTGCCAGCGCTCCATGGATAGGCAGGAGCATGGGCTGAAAGGCTGCAGATGGGCTATAATACAACCATCCCAAGGGCCTCACTTGTCTTTTATGAACTTGTGGAAGTTACAGCTAAGAAATTCTATTTACATACCAAGATGCCAAATAATTAGGAACGAGGTTCAGATGAAGGTGAGATTAGCTATGTGATCTAGCCACTCATTCATAAATAATTTCTCTACCACCATCTGGATCCTAAGAACAAGGACCAAAATTAGTAACAGTGTGATCAGCAAATTATTGTAATAGTTCCCCAGCTGTTCTCTGCTCCCAACTGCCCCAGTATAAGAGTGTCTTAATCTGTGGTCTGTGGTTAGGGCATGTGGATAAAATGAGAGTTCCTGTGGCCAGGATTCTCACCTGGCCCTGGTTGACTAGCTCACTGCACACCTGTGGGCAATACATGGATAAAAAGAGCTCTGCCCAGTGCTCTACGGTAGCAGGGCTGCAAGGCTGCAGGAGAGCAGAGCAGAGGCTGGAGTGGTGGCAGTGCTGAGGACAGAGGCCCAGAGGACAGCTGTGTGGGATGGCTGTGCGGACAGAGGGGCTCAAAGGCAGAGACCGGCTTTCTGCCTGCAGACTTGCTCTGAGTGAATGGGATTTTAGTGACTGACCTGCCTGCCACCTGGAAATAAAGTTGGGTATAACCCTTTCACCCCAAGAACGTTTTGCTGTCATTTTCTTTGGTCGCACTGAATCCATAGTGAACTTGCCCGGGGCTGAAACCCATTGGCAAGACAGGGCACTCCCATGTATTTCTACTGTGACACTAGCTTTTTAAAGGACCAATTATCAGCATTATCAAGATTTATAATGGGGGGTTGCCTTATCTCCTTGAATCACAACACTGACAGTTGGGTGGAAACCCATGCTCAGAGGACTTTAGGGACCACCGAAGGAGAGTGGAGTGGCCCAGACTTTAATCCAGTTAGGTTGGCTTGTTCTTTCTCCCATCTTCCCCCGCATCAGACTGGTCCCCAGGAACCAATGTGTGGATGGTTCTAGAACCTCTGGAGAATACTGGCATTGAACTGGCCTCTGACTCTGGTCCAGTGCAGCTGTTCCCCAAGCAGACACAGATCCCTCTAGCTCATTCCCTACCCCCCACCAGCCAGGTCCCACCCTAAACAATTCATTCAGCAGCCCAGTCAGTGCTGGAACCACAGAGATGAATGGGGCTGGAGTTCCCTTCATTCCTTCCCTCATTCCTTCCGACGCGGATTCACCGAGAGGCAGAGCTAGACTCTGGCTAAGATTCTGGGGTCAGACTACTTGAGTTCCAACCCTAGTTCTGTTATTTTCTCACCAGTGGTCTCAGTTTCCCCATTTTCCAGGTAGTAGCATAATGGTGATGGCACACACAGGGTCAGGGCTAGAATGTGGTAAGCAGTCATTCTGCAGTCACTCAACTAACTCAAGGTTTGCCACAGGTCAGACGCTGTGCAGGCTCCTGAAGACAGGGATAAATCCATCTGATTCATGAAGCCCAGGGCAACCCCGAAGGCAGATGTGTAAAATCTAGCATCCCCACCACCCACCACCTCAAGCTCCCTCCACCCTTTTGCGTGCACTTGCTCCAATGGCCAGGGACCCGAGTCTGGGAAGCTCCTCCTGACCCCAGGCTCCTGCTTTCCCCTCCCAGCCCTGGGCCTGCCTTTGACCCCTGGGCCACCTTCTGGTACCCAGTCTGGCACTGGGGGTGGTAGGAAGTGTGTATCAATCAGCATTTCAAAGCTCAGAGGCACAGCTCTTCAGGGGGCAGCTGGCTCATTTCTGCCACCACCCACCAACATGAGAGCTCACCCACTGTGAGCTGCACTGGGTTTTTCCCACCACCAGCAAGAGCCAATGGGGAAATAGGGATGCGAAGGACAGGCCTGGGGCAGCAGCTGTAAGGAGGGATGGGCCTAGCGTCCCCTTGGTCTGCTCTCTGTGTGAGGAGGCTCCAGGAGCTCCTCTTGGCTGTGGAGGTAGGTGCGTCCTCCTTGGGGACAGACCAGTGCAGCCTCCCCAGGTGCGAGATGTTGGGGAGGCTCCCTCCTGGTCAGTTGCTTTCCTCTCCTCTCTCACCCTCTGCTGACTGAGCAGACCCGGTCCCAAGATGGTGAGTTCTGGGCTGGGGGTGTCAATTCACACCCTGAGCCTGCCTGTCCTCCTCTGTCCCAGCAGCCCCCAGCACAGGCAAAGAGAAGACCCACATCAACATTGCGGTCATTGGCCACGTGGATTCGGACAAGTCCACCACAAGTGGGCATCTCATCTACAAATGCAGGGGCATCGTCAAAAGGACCATTGGCAAGTTCAAGAGGGAGGCCTCCGAGGTGAGGCTGCTCTGCCTGAGCCTCCTCCCCTTTCCAGCCTTGGTTTCCTGGGGTGGGATGCCTCGTGGTGAGGAAGGAGCCAGCTCACCCCCTTTGAGCAGCTGCTGGACTGATGGGTGCTTTCCTCTCAGTCATGTGAGGCACGCGGTATGGCTGCCATTTTCCAGGTGAGGCAAGTGATACTTAGAAGGGTTAAATAACTTGCCGGGGGATGGTGCCAAGGTTTAAATTCTAGTGTGACACAGATGCCACACTGTATCTCAGGAGGTAAACCTGCCAACATTCTCAAATAAAGGGGAGGAAAGGATTTATTTGCCATGCCTCCACCATGGACCTTGGGGTAACCCTTCGGCATACAGTGGTGGACATAGCAAGCCTTGTCCCCCAGGAACTCCTGGTCACACACTCTTGTGTTCACACAACAAGTTCACTAACAGTGTCTTGCCAGTGGGTTTCAGCTCCGGACAAGTTCACTACAGATTCAATGTGACCAAAGAAATGACAGTAGAATGTTCTTGGGGTGAGAGGGTTATACCCAACTTTATTTCCATGGTGGTGGGTCAATCACTAAAATCCCATCCACTCGGAGTGAGTCTGCATGCAGCAAGCCGGTCTCTGCCTCTAGGCCTCTCTGCTCACACAGCTGTCCTCTGCACCTCTGTCCTCGGCGCTGCCAGCACTCCAGCCTCTGCTCTGCTCTCCTGCAGCCTTGCAGCCATGCCACCGTGTCACCCAGAGCACTGGGAAGAGCTCTTTATATAGAGTCAATAGCAATGTATTGCTCACACCTGTGTAGTGAGCTAGCTGACCAGGGCCAGGTGAGAATCCTGGCCACAGGAACCTTCACTTTATCCACAAACAGCATGGGCGCTGAAGGAGCCCAGGGCAGGGACAATGTGCATGTGCTCAGGACCGGACTCCTCTGAGCCTTGAGGAAATGGGGAGGGTGTCTATGAGCCACAAGGAGACCAGAACAGCAGGTGCAGAGCACCTGAGATGGAGAGTGGTTGCCTGATGGAACAGGGGACGTAGGCCTTGAGTGCCCCGCTGAGGACCCTAGCTACTCTTCCTGCAGCTGCAAAAGGATTTCATGCCCTGGAGTGACTGGAATCAGACAAATCTTTTGGGAAGAGCACCCTGGATGCCCCACAGGGAGAATAGGCCAAAAGGCCCAGCACTGGGGGCTGGGAAGCCAGTTAGGAGGTAATTGCAGCTGCGCAGGTGAGCGAGGATGGCGACCTCAGGCAGCAGTAGGCATGGAGAATAATGGATGGACTCAGGAACCTCGGGGTGGGGAACTAGGAGTTAGCTGTCGGGGAGGGGGAGAGGGAGGAAGAGGAGCTGAGGGCAACCGGCTTTGGAAACTAGAGGCAGAGCTGGCTGGAGCCTGAACAAGCCTGCTCTTGAAGTGTGGAACTTAGGTGTCCATGAGGCCTTCCGTGCTGATGTCTGGGGGCAGCTGAACACTGAAGTCTGAAGCTCAAGAAGGAAACCCAGGCTGGAGACTGGGCCCCAGGAGTGGGCCAGGTACGTGCTTTGGGGAAGAATGGAGGACAGAGCCGTGGCATGGGCGGAGAGAGAGCCCCTGCGGGAGAGTGAGCAGGGAGAGCCGGGGCGCCTCGGAGGGAGCATCAGACAGGATGAGAACAGTTGTAGAACCAGCTGCTGCCCACGTATGAAGGAGGAGGATTGGAAAGAGACACAGCAGGTCACAGATCAGTGCCATCAACGACGGAGATCCTGTCTGCCTGATCTTGGCTTCCTGAGGTCCAGTCAGAATCGTTGTAGAGGCTCTTACATGAAAGGGGCTGTTAAGGAAAACATTGGAACCCTGAGAAAAGACTGACTGGTTCCTAGCCAGTATGGTAGAAGCGTAACCAAAAAGGTTACAGAAAAACAAATGATCTGATGTGGTGGTTCTCAAACTCTCTGGTCTCAGGAACCATTTACACTCTTAAAGGGACCCCAGAGAATTCATGTAAATTAGAACTATTTATTTATTTATAAATTTTTTATTAAGGTATGATTGATATACACTCTTATGAAGGTTTCACATGAAAAAGCTTTGTGGTTACTACATTTACCCATATTATCAAGTCCCCACCCACACCCCAATGCAGTCACTGTCCATCAGTGCAGCAAGATGCCACAGATCCTCTATGTGCCTTCTCTGTGCTACACTAGAACTATATATTTAAAATACTCAAAATTAAAACTGAGTTTTTAAAATACTTAATTTAAAAATAACAGTAATAAATTCCTTATATATGAGCATACGTATCACATTTTTGTGTATGTTTGAAAATAACTGTTTTCCAAAACAAAGAAACTTGGGAGGGAGGGTGGCATTGTTTTACGTTTTTGCTGCTGTCTCTAACATCTGGCTTACTGGAAGACAGCTGGGGTCTCGGAACTGCTGCTTCCATCGCTCTGCTGCAGTTTCGCTTATCATGGAGCCTCCAGGCAACGCCACTCCATGCTGCCGAGGGAGAGAGAGAGGAAAGGACAAACGTGTCTTAGCATTATGAAAACAGCTTTGACCTCGCAAGCGCTAAAGGGTCTTAGGAACCATCAGGAATCTCTGGATCGCTCTTCTAGAACTGCTTCTCTAATGTATATTCAAAACTATAATGGTCATTATAGAAGTTCCTGTATTAGCAAGTCAGAACACATGGGTGCTGGTCCTGTCTCCTAATGACCCGATTCATTTTCCCGAGGAAGCCACCTGGTCTCTGGTCTTTCTGATTCTCCGCTCTGCCCTGAGAACCTAGCATAATGCTCTACTTAATGCTGAAAGGAATGCCCAGGATCCCTCAGCTGTCTAGTGGGAGCGTATACTCTAGAGCAGTAATGATAGCCTGCTTATGCTACTGACTTTTTCAATAGTCATTTGACATTGTTACTAGCGCTGAAAGAAGGAAGGTCAACTCAGCCAGGGTTCCAGGCATACTTACTAGTCTTAGCTACCATTTAACATAATGCGTAATGTTTAAGAGTTTGAACTTGAGTTTGATAGCTTAGGTTCAAATCCTGACTCTTATGTTTTATTAGGTGTGTAATCTTGGGCTAGTCAATGAATGCCTCCGTTAATTCATCTACAAAATGAAGATAATAAAGTTTCACTGAGTTGTGGGGATTAAATGGGATAATCCATGTTAGGTGCTTAAAGTAGTACCAGGTGCCTGGTCAGCATTACTGACATGTTCACTATTATAACTTGAGGGCTTGCTGACTGTGTGCCAGGCCCATGTGCCAACCTTTATCACAGGCACTTTATCATATGGCCCTGGGTCACTCTGACTCCAAAACCTGCACTGAAAGATAAACTTAATTATACAAGCAATACATTCTATTATTTGAAAAATTCAGAGGCTTCTCCATACACTGCCCTGTTACTGCCCTCTCTCAGCTTTCTTGGGAACTTTTTTCTTCGTTGATGGGCTGCTTTGAAAGGAGGGGTGTCCTTGGGGTTTTCCTTCCTACTCCTGGCCCAGGTGGGCAAAGGCTCCTTCAAGTATGCCAGGGTGCTGGACAAGCTGAAGGCAGAGCTGGAACGTGGCATCACCCTCGACATCTCCCTGTGGATGTTTGAGACCATCAAGTACTATGTCACCATCACTGATGCCCCAGGTCACTGTGACTTCAAGAACATGATCACTGGTGCCTCACAGGCACCACCAGGTTGCCTCAGCCCTGCTATGGGGTGGGCAGTGTGTGCCTCAGGCCAGGTCTGAGCCAGGCCCTCTTCCCTGCATCCCTTGGGCCAGGCAGACTGTGCTGTACTGATTGGGGCAAGTGGAGCAGGCGAGTTTGAGGTGGGAACCTCCAAGAATGGGCGGACCTGTGAGCATGTACTTACTGCTGGCCTATAGTTTGGGAGTGAAGTAGCTCATTGTGGCAGCCAACGAGATGGACATCATGGAGCCTCCTGACAGTAGTGTGCACTTTGGGAAGGTCAGCAAGGAGGTGAAGTCCTCTGTCCAGAAGATTGGGTACAACTCCAAGGCTGTGTGCCCATCTCAGGCTGCAATGGGGACATCATTATGGAGCCCAGCACCAGGGTGAGGGCTGACTGGGGGCAGGGCCAGCTGAATGGGACTTCTTACTCATACCTGTGGGCTTCTTCTGGAATGTAATAGCCATGATCTATATGGACCAATCACTGTGAAGGGTGTCTGTCCCATGGGGTATATGGTTAATCCCTATTTTACAGGTGAACAGAGGTTACTCAAAACCACACAACTAGGAAGCATAAAGCTGCACTGTTCAATGTGGTAGCTACTAGTTACATGTGGCTATTTAATTTATTAAAGTTAAATCAAGTACTTTTAGTTCCTTAGTTGTATTAGTTGCATTTCAAGTGCCCAGCAACTATAGGCAGCTACCATATTAGACAGTCACAGAATATTTTCCATTCACTGCAGAAAGTTCTATCAGGCAGAGCTGTCAGGGTCTAGAATTCCGGTCCCTGCTCACAGCACTGAAGCTATCCTAACTCTCAAGACAGGTTAGGCAGTGTGGAGGCAATATAATTGTGTCTAAGATATAGTCATTGTATCCCAGAAGCTAGTAGCGTTTGAAATTCCTAGATGAATGTCTCTCTACTTTGGAAGTCTAGCTCTGGCATCAGATCCAGGTTCAAACCCAAGCTCTACCCCTTGTGCACAGTAAAGGGATGAGTGAGGTATTAACGCTCTGGGCCTTAGGACATCCTTCATGGGGTTGTAAGAATTAAATGAGACTCCACATGGGCATCTGTTCATGTATACATTTAATGATCAGATGCTAACTGTTATCACTTATTTATTGCCTAAAGCCTACCTTTTCTATAACCAACCTGAGGATTCTTAGCCTTCTCTTCCATGTGTACAAAGCTATCTTTTTCTGATTATAAAAGTAAAGTTTAATATTTTCACAGTGAGTTTTTCAGCATAAACAGTAATTTCATGGCTTACATAACCTTGTTTTCATGCAGTTCTTTCTAAATATTCACATACAGACTCAAACTGCACATAATGTTCTATTGTTCTTATTTTTAAATTTTTCCTTACCATTGAAACATGTTGAATAGTTAGTGGTGTTTTGTATGGCATCTCAAGGAGGTACAGTAGTTTGTTTAGCTATTCCATTGTTAAATGAAGATGATATTATTTGAAAAATTATGGTGTCAGAAACTAAACTAAGCACTTTACATGTACACCACATAAAATGGAATGAAACCCCATTATTTTACTCCCATCTAAAATAAGAGAACTGGGACACAATGCAGTTAAGTAATAGCCCAATGTCACCAGCTTCTAAGAATATTGTTTCTAATTTTATTTAAAAATGCCATAAACATCTTGATAAATAAATCTTTGCAAGTGTCCTCAATAATTAGAACAAGTTCCTAATGAAACAAAGGGTAGGCTTTCTTTTGGAGGCTTCTGTTTCCAATTGTCCTTGAGAACATGTAGAACTGCCATTGGCAGTTGCGTTCCTTAGGGTGGTATTTGAACCTTTGCCTACTGGGCACTGTCCTTGGTGCTGAGGTCGCAGCCTGAATGAGCAGCTACTGTGCTCAGGGCACTTACAGTCTTGTTGGGGGTGGGTGGTATATACAATGGATGATAAGTGCTAAGAAAAATCTAAAGAGTGGAATGACAGTTATTTCCTATTGGGTGGTCAGGGTGGGGGGCTCTTCTAAAATGACATTAGGGCAGACACCTGAAGCTTTGCCCATATCCCCACATCTTGAGTACTATCATATACTTCTGCTAATAAGATAAGGGGATTTCATTCCCATGTACTTTTGAGCATTTATTAGGCACCTACTATATTCTAGATGTGAAAAGATCAAAGCATGCAGTCAGTGGCTAGATAGATTTAAGGTTTAGCTTTAGCTCTCAAGAAATACCTATGACATTGGAGACCTCAGTTTCTCCTTTAAGATGGGGGTGATATCGACTTCATAGGCTTATGCTGCCTTCTGGGTTGGCACAGAGAGACAAATGAGTTTTCAAGTTCATCAAATTAATGAAAGAGCTCATCCTTTCTGATGTGGCTAGTGTTTGAGTGGGGAGTTGGCCTGGTTATCAACTTCTGGCTTGGGCTTTGGGCTACCTATGTTTGACCCTCAATTATTCCCTCTATTAAAAGAAGGAATATTCTTTTCTATTCTTATATGCTTAAATTATTTATATAAAAATGCTTATTAATTTTTTCAAAGCCTCCTACCCACCCTCCACCCCACTCCTTTTTTTTCTTTCTTTTTTTTTTAATTTTAGTATCATTAATCTACAATTACATGAAGAACATTATGTTTACTAGGCTTCCCCCTTCATCAAGTCCCCCCCACAAACCCCATTACAGTCACTGTCCATCAGCGTAGTAAGATGCTGTAGAATCTCTACTTGTCTTCTCTGTGTTGCACAGCCCTCCCTGTGCCCCCCCACATTTACATGCTAATCATAATTCCCCCTTTCTTTTTCCCCACGCCTATCCCTCCCTTCCCACCCGTCCTCCCCAGTCCCTTTCCCTTTGGTAACTGTTAGTCCATTCTTGGGTTCTGTGATTCTGCTGCTGTTTTGTTCCTTCAGTTTTTCTTTGTTCTTACACTCCACATATGAGTGAAATCATTTGGTTCCACCCCACTTCTTACAGGAGTTAAGTAGTAATAGAAATGACAGCTTGCTTCTTTGGGCCACTAGTGAGTCCATGAGGCAAGATGTATTATGTGTGGCTTGTGTGCTGCACAGCTCTGCTTGGCAGAAACCCTTTTCTCTAACCACCAAAACCTCCCCTCATCCCCCTTCCCAACCTTTTCATCCATGGCGATCACTGCTCTTCTCTCTTCGGAGGGTCTCACCAAGGACTGAGAGTGACCGTTCACTGAGCACTTGCTGTGTGTAAGCCCAGGGCCAGCACACCTCTCCCAGGTCCTGCCTTTAACCTATAGTGCAGGGCGGGTGTTTTGATGGGAGACTAAGGTTTCAAAGCCTAGAGATTTGCTCAAGGACCTATGGCTGGAAAAGAGAAACTTCATCAGGATCTCAATAGTCCACCCGACCTGTGGCCCACGCTGACCAGCTCTGCTGCTTGGTGGATGAGCTGCCCACTTGGCCCTTAACATCAACCACTTTGGCTCTTTCTGTACGTCTTCTGTCCTGGATTTCCAATGAACTGATAAGCCTTTGAGGGCAAAGATACTGCCTCTGATGAGCTGTGACCAGGGTTTTTAGAGGAGTAAATATAGTGTCTGCTTAAAAGGCAAATATACAACTCACTGACATAGTGAAAGTTGTCCTTCCAGAAGGTCTTACACTCAATAATGTCACCCTAGCTTACAAGTCTGCTTCCTTGGCCTTTCGCCCCTGATGCACATTCTTTAGGGTACTTTTATTGGGGAACATCTTAGTCCTTAGGAAGTATAAATGTTAGTCTTGTTTCCATTATTTCTCCTGATGCTTACTTAACTGTGCTCTATGTTAACAAGTCCTTTTCCTTCTCTGGACCTCAGTTTCCCTATCTGTGTAATGAGCAGATGGATGAGATCTAAGAGCTAACCAGATTCTAGGGATCTCTGCTTCCCGAAATATATTGACTCAACTCAGGGACAATGCCTGCATGATTTAGAGTAACTGCTACCATTTAGTGGCATAGTGGCATAGTGGATGCATAGTATATGTCAAGCACTGTGCTTGGCGGACTGTGTGTGGTCTTCTGTGTCTTTTCATGGGCCTGCCAGGTAGGCAGTGGTATTGCTGTTTCACAGCCGCTGAAACCCAGGCTCCGAATGCATAAAGAAATTGCTTAAGGTCTCATGTTAGGTGCAGGCTGGTGTCTAGACAGGCTCTCTCAAGGCCGAGTGAGCTGCATGTTGGGTAGCTTTTCCAGTTGTCCTGGTTCAGAGGCTGGAACATCTCCAGGAAGGCAGGGAACTGCAGGGAACTATGGCTGCTCCTGCAGGATGTATACAAGATTGGGGGTGAGTACATGCCACATGGGGGTACTTGGGGTTGGGAGCTCACAGGGGTCTGGCTGCTGATGGCCCTGGTTGCTCTGTCCCTCCAGGCATTGGCACTGTGCCTGTGGGCTGGGTACAAACAGGCTTCCTCAAGCCGGGCATGGTGCTGACCTTTGCCTCCTGCAACATTACAGTGGAGGTCAAGTCTGTGGAGATGCACCATGAGGCCCTGAATGAGGCCCCGCCCAGTGACAATGTGGGCTTCAACATGAAGAATGTGTTGGTGAAGGACATCCAGTGGGGCAACATGGTGGGGGACAGCAGGAATGACCCGCCCTCAGAGGGGGGAAGCTTTGTCTCCCAGGCGAGAAGGCCCACTTAGGGGCATCTTCCTGAGGTGGCCATGCTGGCTCATAAGCAAAACGGGTCACGGGGTCATTCGGAAGTAGTCCCTGAGCATATGCTCTGTGCTGGGCTTTTTGTATGTTTGTTTACAGCAGTGTAGATAGTACAGAGTCAGACTATCTGGGTTAGAATCCTGACTCTGCAGCATAGTTGCTGCCTTGCCCTTGAAAGGGACAATGCCTTTGCTGATATCTGGTTTCCACAACACAGTCTTGATGCCTTAAGGCAGTAATTCTCAAAGCAGGTGGGTTAGAACCACCTGGGAAGTGTTTCAGATTCCTAGCACTCTCCCCAGTGGTTCTGACTTGGTTGGTCTGGGTGGAACCTGGGAATCTGCATGTTTGGAACTCTCAGGTGTTTCCTTGGCCTGGAGTTAGAATAGCACATCTCTCTTGTTTATGTGGAGGTTGGCAGTACCCTGCAGTGATCTTGGAGCATTAAAATGAGGTGATATGTACAAAACAGCTGACCTAGGGCCAACAGACCACCTAACAAGTATGGTATCTGCTATTATAATGCATTTTCCCGGGTGGTGGGAAGACGCAATACATACAATACATACATTAACATGTATGTGTGTAGGTGATAGTATCACTCCTCCCCAGCTTTACCAATTCCTTTATTTCATCCTGGATAAGGTGCTCAGGCTCCCTGAGTAAAATTAAATTGGAATGCACGAGATTTGCTTAGCACAGACTTTGATATACCCTATAAATGTTCAAATGTTCACTATAATCTTAAGCGTGTGTCCAGGGCGCCTGACCCCTTAGCTGGTTAGGGTTACCTCCTTGGAGGTCGCTTGGCTAATGCCCCCTCTTCCCCTTCCCCATTCCACTGGGGTTCCAGGTGATCATTCTCAAACACCCAGGCAGCATTGCAGCAGGCTACTCACCAGTTCTGGGCTCCACAAGGCCCACACAGCCTGCAAGTTTGCAGAGCCGAGGGAGGAGATTGACCAGCACTCAGGCAAGAAGCTGGAAGACCACCCCAAAGCCCTGAAGTCTGGGGACTCAGCCATCATCCAGACGATTCTGGGCAAGCCCATATGCATGGAAAGCTTCTCAAGGGTACCTGCCTCCCGCCACCTCCCTGGTAAGTCCCAACAGTGCCTAGCTGCCAGGCTGCCCCTTTCTTCTCCTGGCTTCAGGAGCCAGTTGTGTCACACCCAAGCCAAGTAGCTGAATCTGCTCAGAAGGATCTGAGTCCCAGGTAAGCAGAGCCCAGAAAAGGAAAGTGGCTTGCCTACTGCCACACAGCACAGCAGAAGCCATTTTAGAACCTATCTACTCAAAGTGTGACCCATGGACCAACAGCATGGGCATCCTCTGGGAGTTGGTTAGAAATATAGAATATCGGGCTCCATCCAGACCTGAACTCAAATCTGCATCTCAATAAGATCCCCAGGTAACTGGGATGAACGTCAGTTTGAGAGGCACTGGTCTGGAGGAGGTGAATAGAACAGATTAGTAGGGTCTTTCTTTTGCCTTCCTACTGTCTAGTTCAATGGCTTTCAAACCTGGTGGATTATCAGAATGATTGTTGGAGCCTATTAAACCTAGAGGTTTAGACCCTGATAGATTTACCTGTTCAAGACTGCAACCTAAGAGTGTGTTTCTTAGATTTCCTAGGCATGGAGGGGCTTCCAAGAAGTGTTTACTGTGTGGTAGATGTTAGACATTTACAAATAAGTCCCTGTCCTCTGGGTCTCCTGGTTAATGGTGAAGAGAGTGAATTTCAAAAGACCCACCAATTACAGGTGGGTCATAGAGGCTGCCACATGAATCTTGCAATGATGGATTAGTGCCTCTGCCAAAAATACTATGAGGCTTGAAGCCAGGTGCCAAAGCCTTTTATTCTAGAATCTGAAGTCAGGAAAGCATTCAAAACCTCAGGAGAAAACAGCTTCCAGTTTCACAGTTGCATATAAATGAGATCCATCTAATGGATTGTTGAGATGGGTACAGAAGGTACTAGTTGCCTGGAGGCCGTGACCATTAATGTGGTGGGGTGGTGGGTTCGCCAAAAGCAGGAGCTTTCCCTGTGTCCCTTACTTATGGGAGCAGAACAGTCAAGTGGCTAGCAATATATGTGCTGGTGTGAGACTTCTGGGTTTTCAATCATTACAGCCAAGTGACCTTCAACTTCTTTGCCTCAGTTTCCCTCCCCTATAGAATAGGTATAATCAGATTTACTGTGAGTTGCTGGGAGAATTAAATGAGCTCATACGTACAAAGTGTCACTTACTTGGCTCGCTTAACCTCCTTTGCAATGTCCTGTACCTTGTGCCCTGGCAGTGTTCCCCACTTATTTCCCCACATCCTGTATCCTAGGTCGCTTTGCCGTGTGTGACATGAGGCAGGATGATGGCTGTCAGGGTCATCAAGGCTGTGGAGAAAAAAGCACCAATTGGTGGCAAAGTCACCAAGTCAGCTGTGAAAGCAGCCAGGAAGTGACTGGTGACAGCTACTTTGAGCTCCTCCAGGCCAAAGGCAGCCCAGGCAGAGCCATACCAGGGAAAGAGCAACTCAAGGAAAAGCCCTAGACTTGCCCTCTCTTGCCTGAACTGTCCTAAAACTGTCCCTGCTAATGCAGTTTTTCTGCTGATGACTTTAAGGCACGGGAATAAAGCACAGCAGTCTTTTTGCTTCTACTGACCTTGATGTTGCAAGCGAGAAGGAAGCAGATGGGGTGCTGGGTCTAATTCTGCCCCTCCACCTTCTTTCTAGGGGGTCTGATTGGTGCAGGAACTGGAAGATAGGGGTCAGGGGGAGGAAAAGGAGTAAAAGGGGAATGCTGGACAGCTTTTGGCCCTGGCCAAGTTCATCAGCTCTTGTAACAGGACTGGACTCTGGGGTTAAACTGTCTTGACTTGAATAGTGTCTATAAAAGTCAAACTGTACACCTTGTTTGCTCATCTGTAAAATAGGAGAACAACAGTGTCTGCCTCCACAGGGACATTGAAGTTTGAGCTGGTATCCACTGGGCATGAAACATTAGTGTCTTGCCAATGGGTTTCAGCCCCTGGCAAGTTCATTATGGATTCACAGACTGAGGAATGACAATGGAACGTTCTTGGGGTAAAAGAGTTTATTACCCAGCATGTTCTCCCTGGTGATCAAGCACTAGAATTATGTCTGCATACAACAGTCTGCAGGTCTGTAATTCTCCTTAATCTCTGCCACCTCCCACAGCACTGGACAGAGCTCTTTATAGTGACTCAGTCAATAATAGCTTATTGCTTATGGCTATGGAAGCAGTAGCCTAGCAGTAGGCCAGTTACATCATCAGGTAGTTCAGGTTCAGGTGAGGAGGATCCTGGCCATAGGAACTTCAGTTTTCCCCACACCCCTACAGATGAAACAGTGAAAGTCTGGGGGCTTCTATTTCCCCTGGGGCAATAGGAGAAGGGAATTAGGGCAGCAGAAGGAAGTGGCTCCCTTTCTATCAATGCTTTATATGTTCTCCTTTCCCCATTTGTTCCTATCAAAGGAACTGGCTGACTCAAGGCCAGCTTCTGCTTGGGATGTGGATCCTGGCACCCCCTTGGGTACTGCTGCTGAGGATATAGTGTAAACCAGGAAGCTCTATTATTGTCTGGGAGTGGAATCCCTGTCTGTTAATGAACCTACAAGCCATGTTTGTGCCTGCAGGATGATGACACTCTCTTGATTATTTATCATGTGTGACACTTGTTTCGGGGGAGGGGATTTATTTGGTATAAAGGATTTATATTAACAAGAGTTACCACTTATTGTGGGCTTACTATGTGTTCTACACAATTACCTCATTTAATTTTCCCAACGATCTTGTGTGATAGAAGTACTCATTTTAAAGCTTAGGAAAAATGAGGCTGAAAGAGATTTAATTAGTAACTTGCCCTAAGTTTCACAGTTGTTAGCTAGCCAAGACAGGACGGCATCTGCCGGTCTTCACAGCTCAGGACTCTTAACCATCACTCTAATTGTATAAATTCCTTTTGTTTACATTGTTACAGAATAAACTATTTAGCTCAATTTGCATAACTGATTTAATGTAGTTCTGGCAGTCTCACGCAAGAACCGCTAGGTCCCGAAACAGTGGGAGCTAAAGGTGTCAATGGGGAACAGAAGCTCAAGGAAATGCCAGTTCAGGGAGCTTTAAAAACTATTTTTGGAAAACCAAGGTCCTGGTCACCCTCCCGCATCGCCTGCAGTTGCTAGTAGTGTCCACGAGGGCGAAACCGACGGTGCACCACGTCAATCACGCCCCTCTTCCTCTTGCTCATCTCTCTGGTTAGCTTGGGAAAAGAGCCCTCCTCCTGACCCATAAGGCCCTGGGCCGGAAACTTCCCTTTCTCTTCCTGTTCACCATGGCGGTGAGTAGCCGAGGCTCAGCTTTGCTTTCTTTCATCCATCTCCATCCACGGCCGGCTGATCCCGCAGGAGCTACCTCGCCTGCGGCCCGAGGAGAACGGAGCCGAAACTGGCAGAACCATGCGGGCCAAGGGCGCGGAGCTAGACCCTGTCGCCTCCCCTCCTCACCGAGGAGCAGGCTCGGGGCAGCCGCCCGGAGTGCTCAGCACAGCCCGTAGGCTGCAGGCTGCAGGGAAGGCTAGTGGAGCGAACAGGGGGCCCCGAGACACGGCGTTCGGACCTGTTTCCGGTCCCGGGGACTTGAGGCTCGGCCTAGGGCCGGGGAACCTCAGTCGGTCCCTCTGCTTAGGGCAGGGGCCAGCTTTGCCGCAACCTCAAGCAGCTTCGGAATAGGATGGGGACGTCGCACTACCACGTTTTTCCTGTTCGCTCAGCATTTAAGTTATATTTACTTTACCCTACTCCCCATCGGCCCTACTCCCCTCGTCACCCTATACGTTGAGCCCTTAGGGCTCCTGTCTATAACTTTAACCCCGGTATCTGTCTTAACACTCATTGCTTCCGTGAAGGAAGAAACACGATCTCGAGCTGTCTTTGATATCTCCCGGGAAAACACAGTGACACTTATTAACCCATAGGGCTCATCGAATTGGGATGAGCAGAAATAAATATGCAGTGAATAAAAATACGGGGCTCGCAGCCGTGGCAGGGTTGTGTGCTGACTGCAGCGCTTCCCTGTTGCAGCAGGATCAAGGTGAAAAAGAGAATCCCATGCGGGAGCTTCGCATCCGCAAGCTCTGCCTCAACATCTGTGTTGGGGAGAGTGGAGACAGACTGACCCGGGCAGCCAAGGTGCTGGAGCAGCTCACCGGCCAGACCCCTGTGTTTTCAAAAGGTGAGTGGTGGCTGCCGCGGAGAGGGCTGGCGGCTCAGAACACCTGGGTGGACCTTAACTCACCTGCTGTCAGGCCTGCTAGGTGTGCGGCATCCCTTAAAAACATTACCTTCCTGAACTGCCCAAGATGTATCTTCCTTTCAAATTGAGTGTGGCATTGGAATACCAGATTTTCTGTGAGCAGAGATTAAGAACTAGCCCAGGTAGAGATTTTTCAAGTAATGAGAATATGAGGTAGAGTGGAAATGCTGGGAATGCAGTAAATAGGATTCAGCATGATGGGCATTTGGAGTTATATAGGCTGCACAGAGAACAGGGCTGTGTACCTAGAATAACAGCCCAAATCCTGACTCCATCACTTGCTTTTCTGGCGTTGGCCTGTGGGCCTCAGCTTCCTTGTTTGCATGAAGGAGATGATTCCTGTTTTATACCCTTGTGTAGGATAGGATGAGTTATACCAAGACATTGCTATTGTTACCTTTGCTGTTTTTGAAGCTTCATTGCTTTAAGCAGGTCCTGGGGTTCAAATCTTGCCTCCTATAGCAGCTGTGATCTTGGGCATGTTAACCTGGAAGAACCTCATCTGTAAAATGGGGACAACAGTACACTAAGGTTTTATCAGGTATTAGCTGTTATCAATGTTTTGTTTCCTTTAAAAGAACACAACAATTGTAGTGTCCACTAGGCGGGGGTGGTGGTGTAGCCTATCCTGGTTGTGGACTTGGCCATTCCTGAGATTTAGACACTGCGACTTTGAGCTTTTAATTGCTAATAAAGTATAGCTGAGTGACTCGGAAGTTGGAAAACCTATTTTCTGTTTAACAGATGTAGGTGACACTGATTAGAACACCTCTTAGTGTCCCTTTGGGGTGTGGAGATGATGTTCTGGGGAAGAGGTGAGTGCGGTGGGAGTATGACAGCACCTGACTCCTGTTTACCCCCACCCGTAGCAAGGTACACCGTGAGGTCCTTCGGCATCAGGAGAAACGAAAAGATTGCCGTCCACTGCACAGTCCGAGGGGCCAAGGCCGAAGAAATCCTGGAGAAGGGCCTGAAGGTGAGGCCGGTCCCTCGGATGATGCTGCAGAGTGCTGACTTCACATGTAGTCAGGCCCCGTGGCGGTACTTACCAGACTGTCCTTAGTGCCCTGAGTTGTTTTTAAACTTCCAAAGGGCTTTGCACTCAGCAGGGTTAAACTATTTATTTTTTGGTGATTTCTCTGGTTTTTCCCTGCTCTTTGAAAGGTGTATGAAATCCATAGTTGGGATGTGATTTGGTGTAATGGGGATATCAGATTTTGTTCCTGGCCAAATTACACAGGTTTTACTTCTGGGGTGCTCAGTGTTGCAGGCTAACCTAGTTATTTTGGAGAGGTTTGAGCTGACAAGGGGTGTAATTGCTGCATTCTTCTCCTTAGGTGCGGGAGTATGAGTTAAGAAAAAATAACTTCTCGGATACTGGAAACTTTGGTTTTGGGATCCAGGAACACATCGATCTGGGGATCAAATATGACCCCAGCATTGGTATCTACGGCCTGGACTTCTATGTGGTATGAATATTTAATGTTCTCCATTCCTGGTCTGTGAGGAGAGAGGAGTCTGCTGCTCCTTTATTTCATATATTTTCGTATATGTTCACCTGTTGGATTGAAGCTTTGAATGCTGTCTGCCTTTGTTCTTCCCCTTGGGAAGATGTGCCTCGTTGTGACAGGGTAGGGCTGCAGCACTGTACAAACCAGATCCCTAGACAACGGACTAAACAGATCCTTGCTAACGTGAAGTGTACATTCTAGGATCTTGCAGTCACTGATAGAGCTTAAAGGTGGATAAAGGAAACTATTCCACCCACCACTGGATGGAAAACTTGAGAGTGTCAGTGCCGCATTTGGCTTGTGGGTTGGCTATACTGAGGCTGCTTTTTCCAAGCTCCTTCCCTTAGGCCCTGGGGGTGGGGTGGCTTCCCTCCAGAGGACACAGAAGCAGGTCTGGTGACGGGGCTGCTTGCTCAGGATGGGGGTTTCAGTGTAGAAATGACCATGCGTGTTACTGCAATGTTTTGGTCCAGCCAAAAAAACAACAAAAACCAGAAGTTCTGACTGGTACAGAACCTGAATGATGGCAACATGTTGATGAGATCTGCATATCCAAACAGAGATGAGAACTGGATGCTCAAAGGGAATTTGGAGACAGCAAACCTATAAGAAGCACTTTAGAGCTGAAGCAGGAGAGAAATAACTTTTCCTTTGTGCTCTGAGAATCTTAAGTGTTCTACAACGTGTGTGCTGTAGATTTTTATTTTTTAATAATGTTTTTAAAAGTAAAAGTGCTTTGAAGATGGGGAGGCAGCAGTGGAGAATCCTCAGCTACGGTTGGAAGTTAGTTGGGGAATGGGGAGGTGCTACCAGGTCCAGCCTGCAGAGCAAACCTATCGCGTGGCCCTATGTCATCCAGAATGCTGGTAGCAGTTCCATCAGGCACTGATGAGTGGGTCTCTTGCTCCAAAATTCACTGGGCCACCAGGTGACTGTTGAAGATCAGTCTCCACTGTGTGAGTCTTGTCCATCTGCTCTTGACTCTGAGCTGGCAAGGTGACTGTTGGTTATTCCTGGGACAGGTGCTGGGTAGGCCAGGTTTCAGCATCGCAGACAAGAAGCGCAGGACAGGCTGCATTGGGGCCAAACACAGAATCAGCAAAGAGGAGGCCATGCGCTGGTTCCAGCAGAAGGTAAAGCTGATTTATCTCAGGTGAAGTGGTGGAATGTGGTGTTGGTGAATGGAGTTGGGATTTGGGGATGCAAAACGTAGCACCATTTGGTGGGTAGCTTCTTCAAAGGTAGAATAATTGGGCAGCTTGGCAAGCGGGGGTTTCCTGGGTTGGTTGTTTTAAAAGAACACTCAGACCCAGGCCTTCTCCTTCCCCCTTGAATGCAGGTTGTGGAAGGGGAGGAATATGGCTTTAATAGGAGTCCCCTTTTCTTAGGATATAGTGCAGTTGCATGCAATGCAACAATTGTTAAAATCTGCCAGCTTCTTGTTTAGTCCCAAAGGGAAATGGGATTCAAAGCCAAAGTTCATGTGCCAGACTTGAATTCTCACACATTAGCCATTGCTGCAATTTTTGCTGTTGCCTCCTATTCTGAAAAATAAAATCTCTTCTCTTTCAGTATGATGGGATCATCCTTCCTGGCAAATAAATTTCCGTTTCTATCCAAAAGGCCAATAAAAAATTTTCAGTCAAATGTTCATTATTGTGTGTTCTCTGAAAGGAGCCTGGCCATATTCAAGTTCTTGGACCTCAAGTCACTTAAAGCTTCGATGGAAATAACTGGTAACACCCCTGCCGTCCTCTGATTGATGCCAGTGTTTCCTAGTGGTTCCAAGCCTGAACTTTGCAGCATTGCCTCGGCTCACCACACCCTTGCCGACCGGTTGTGGTGTGGTAGTCATGGGGAAACTAGTTTTAGAGGGGAGGGGGGTTGATATTAAGAGCCTTAATGAAAGGTGAGATGCAGTGCTCCCATTTTCCAGAAGGCTTCTCTTTATTTAGTAAGTCTGTTCTTCACTAGAGATTGACAAGCACTAATGTCTGGTAAAGGGATTACAGGCTTTGGTGTGAATTTGAGATTACGTTTTGGTTTAACTTCAGACTCCAGCGTTCCTTTAAAATGAGGAGAATCTGTAGGGTTGCTGAGAGGCAGTAGTTAAGTAGGGAAGAGAGCAGATTGCCTGGATTGGATTCCCCGTCTTGCTGTTTATTAGCTGTGTTAAGTTAATCTCTCTGCCCTTTTCCTCAGCTATGTCATGGAGGCAGTAATGAAGGACCTTAGAGGACACAGTTAACACTTGTAGAATGCTTACGCTTGTTCCTGGTACACAGTGCTTAGAAAGTTGACCTTGTGTTTTGGTGTATGAGAAATGTTACCAGTTTACTCCTCCGCTGCTTTGAAAGTGGAACTTTTCTAACTTTTTCCGGGTTACTGGAGTAGTGACATTCAAAAGCCACTTTCGACTGTTAGACCCAACATTTGGCTAGTGGTTCATAGTTTTCAGTCATGGGGTTTAAATTTTGAGTACATGCTAATTCAGTTCACGAATTCACTCACCTGTGACTGATGAGTTCAGTTTCTGTGGCTGCCTTTTCACTGCTGTTAAATGGCTCTAATTTGTTGGCTGCCTTTCTAGGTATTTTTAAAACCCAGAGATTATTTGTGTGCCTAATTTTTATGAAATCAAGCTTTTGTCTTCCTGATAAAGACAAATCTTACCTGATATCAGATACAGTTGGTTAGAGGGGAAAATCATGAAATGTGTTACTGTATACTCTATTTCACTTAAAATATCAATATGTATTCACTTCTCAATCTTCTCTAGGGCCAGGGCCACCACCTTTTAACCAAACTGAAAACATCTTGAGAAGACTGATGCTTGTGATTCAGCTTCATTTTTCTGGGGGGAACCTCACTTGTTTTAAATTCTGCAGTTACAGTAACAGCTACAAACGGAATAAGTATCTTTGAGAATTAACTCATGGTAACTACATAGGTAACGTGCTGGGTGCTAGCCACTGGGGGAGGGCAGTATATTTTATAGAGGGGATGTATAGTATGCTAGTTTCATCTGAACTGTTTGAGAAATAATGAAATGTAGAAATTGAAAGTCCCTGTAATGCTGCTTCTGTTTCTGTGTGCTTTACTGTTAGCCATTTGCTGTGCATCTGTATGTTTGTATTACTCTCTTTTGACAGTATAAACCTGCCTACCCTTTGGTCCTACTGTGTTATATATTCGATTGACTTCCCATTTTAAAATTAAACTACCTGGATTGCTTGCTCAGTGAAGAAAGGAATCTTGGCAGTTAGGAAGCCTAACTGGACTTCAGTCCTAGCTTGCAGTGGTATTTTAGGTGAGTTGTGAAACGCTCGGGACTGAAGCAAGTAGGGATACTTCCCTAATTAGAGCAGCCGGTGCCAGGGGGGAAACTTGCCCCCAACCTGCTCAGAAGCTTGGCTCCCAAACAAATGTCACACTGGGGTCTAACTCACTGATGTTTTGGGTTGAACTTATTAGTAAGTGGGTAAGATTGCCTGGGGATTCGTTAAAATGCTTGTGCCTCACCTCTGACCTACTGAATTAGAATCTGCCTTTTAACAAAATCTGCAGGTGATTTGTGTGCACACTTCAGTGTAGGAGCACTGCCCACATCCTAGGGGTAGATGCAATATCCAAGGAGATTTATTTAATAAATTTAGTTTTAAGAAGTTCTTAATGTGTGTTTTTTTTTCTCACTTCTTCAGCTGCTATTCGTGAAAACTTGGATCAGTGTTAGGTGATCCTGTGCCCCCAGGGTGCATTGTAGTCTTCAGAATAAGGTGGTATCCCTGGCAGGCATCTGTCTGTATCCCAGTACCAGGCCCAGAAATACCAGATGCTGCTTTGCTGAGTGAGTGTTCTAGTCTTGCAAATGCCTTCCAGAGCAGTTCTCAAAAGCTGGGGCAATAAAACCTATCCCCATCTGGGGTATTTGAAAATTTGCGGGGGTGCCCTTTTGATTTTCACTGTAACTAGGCCTGTTATTGACTTAAGTGCCTGGAGGCCAGGGGTGTTAACTATTCTGTCATTGGGATAATGGCACAAATAAGTGCTGTGGGGACAGGTACATGGTGGTCACTAATACTAAAGCAGTACGTGATGGGGCCAGCCAGCTGTGCCAGTGCTAGAAGGGCCCAGTCTGGTTGGTTGATACACTGCAGGAAAACCAAAGTACTAGAGAGAGCAAGAGTGGAGGAGAGAAGTAGGTCAGTCAGGCTATCAAGGGGTGAGATCACAGAGCCTACCATTGGAGGCCCCAGCTGCTGCAGCAAGACAGGCTTTAAAAGGGGTAATTAGGGCAGAAATGGGGAGACTGCGTTATTGTACAAGAGCTCTTGGCATTTTCATCCGCAGAGGACGGCCAAAGGGGAGGGATCAAAATCCAGGCTTTTAAAGGTGATCAAAACTAAAAAATAGTGTGTGTGTGCGCATTACTGTTTGGAGCTATTAGGTAGGAAATACAGCCCACAGGTACTGTCTATGCCAAGTCACTTCACTAAGAAATTATACATGATAATTGCAGGACTAAGGACAGTAGATTTTCTACTCTATTGGAAATGCTAATTAGCAAACATGGCTAATGTTACCTTCTAAGCCTTTAATGTTACCTTCTAAGCCTTTTTTTTTTTTTTTTAGTTTAATTGTTAGGAAACAGTTTTTACTGTGTGCTTTTTTCCTGTTACATGTCTCATGTCATAGTGGCTTCATAATGTGCTGTCTTTTGATTATATAAGACATACTGCCTTACCTAAAAGCTAGCACTAATGTCAGGAATTTCAGTCCCATAGAAGTGCCTGGGAAGAGGTTCTCTGTTGTCCTGTTGTATTGGCCCTCTGCCCAGTGAGTATCTGTAAGGTCCTTGCATAGGATCTTCAAGCTGTTTGATGGTGTGGTGTAGCCGAAAGAACACTAAGCTGGAAAAGGTTATCTATGTTCCAAATGGCTCAGCTTCCCCAGCTAACATTGTGACCACAGGTAAGTACCAAGGCAAATCGCAGCCTCTCTGGTGTTCTGAGCAGACTAGCCTGTTGTATTTTGTACATAACCTTTCGTCTTCTGATTTTTGTGCATATGCCTCTTCCTGTAGCTTAACCACCTGTTAGGCCCAGTCCTCTAAATTCCGCATGTATGCTGAGGCTCTCTAGCCAACTGATGGGCAGAGACCACACACACAAGGGATAGGCTGCCAGAGGCCTGAGTTCTAAAGGGTTATGGTCTAGGCCCTCTAGGTGAGGAGAGAGGTCAGGGCCCAGGGCCCAGGAACCGCCCACAAATAGTCTAAGCTGCCAGCCACTAGGGACTTCCCTGGTGTCTGGGGGTACGGAATCATTTGCAGAGAGCTTGTTATGGAAACCACAGTTTGTGGTTGTCAAAGGGAATCCAGCCTAAGGCACCGGGGGCGCCAGGAGGACTGAGCTTGACTCCTCCAGATGGAGGTGCTGGAAAGCTTAGGAAACAGATGCAGGTGGTTTGTGTTTTCTGAAATCTGAACCAAACCTAGAGCCCCTGCTGCTAAGTAGACGCAAAGTAGTGTGCCTCCCCCTCTCACTTTGCAGGTAGGGGAAAAAAAATCCAGTGTCCTCTTTAATGTTAAAAACAAAATAGCATTCCTCCTGTCTTGCCAATGGGTTTCAGCCCTGGGCAAGTTCGCTATGGATTCAGTGTGACCAAAGAAAATGACAGCAAAACATTCTTGGGGTGAAAGGGTTATACCCAACTTTATTTTCACAGTGGCAGGTCAGTCACTAAAAAAAAATCCCGTTCACTCAGAGCGAGTCTGCATGCAGCAAGCCAGCCTCTGCCTCTGGTCCCCTCTGTCTGTACAGCCATCCTCTGGGCTTCTCTGCCTGCGCAGTTGTCTCGCATAGCTGTCCTCTGGGCCTCTGCACAGTTGTCTCGCATAGCTGTCCTCTGGGTCTCTGTCCTCGGCGCTGCCACCACTCCAGCCTCTGCTCTGCTCTCCTGCAGCCTTGCAGCCCCGCCATGGTGTCGCGCCCAGGGTACTGGGCGGAGCTCTTTTTATGGAGTCAACAGCCATGTATTGCCCACAGGTGTGCAGTGAGCTAACCAACCATGGCCAGGTGAGAATCCTGGCCGCAGGAACTCTCATTTTATCCACACTCCCCAATGTAACAGGACAGTGATACTAACTGCTTTTCCAAGTCATCCCTGCTGCCAGCTCAAAAACTGAGCGTTGGGATTTGCTCCTCTTGGGGGCGCTCTATCCCCGTCCCCTCCCTCCACCTCCCTTCACGGAAAAGCACCGGATGAGTGGGTCCTGGGGACAGGTTAGAGTTCGCAGAGGGCACTAGTCTTAAGTGGTCTAGGGCCACCTGTGACAGTCACCTGTTAAAAATGCAGATTCCTGAACACTCAAATTTGTGGGGCTCAGAGATTCACGTTCTTACAACCTGAAGGTTGAGATTCATTCAACAGTGGTAGCTTTCAAAGTTTTTTCTTTAAGACGATGTATCTGTGGAGAAAAAAGTGGTGCAAGGGGGATGGGGAGGGCTGGACAGGGCAGGTGAGAGCGAGATTGGAGAGGACTTAAAGGAGGTGAGTTAGCCAAATAGGTTGGTTGGGAAGAGCAAGCGCGCAGGCCCTCAGACTGGAGGTGGGGCACGGAGCCCAGGGAAGCCGGGCAGAGTGAGGGGATGAGGCCGGGGACAAGGGGAGGGCAGCTTGTGTGGGGCTCTGTAGGCCCGTACAACGACTGGCCTTCACTGAGTGAGGTGAGTCACTGCAGAGTTACGGGTACGGCTGTCACCTGATCCAACTTCCACCTTAAAATTGCTTAAAATTTTCCACCTAAAACTTGAGTGTAGAGATACTCATATTTAAAGTTGAGACTGGATAAAATAAGAGTGAGCATGATGAAGAGAGAAGAGGACCCAGGACTGAACCTGGGATAGTTCAGCAGTTAAGAGGCCTGGGAAAAGAAAAGGAATTGTCAAAGGAGATGAGGGAACAGGAGAGAAACCGGGAGAGTTGGGTATCCTGAAAGTCAGGTGGGAGTGTGTGAAGGAGGAGGGCATGAGGACCGGAGCTGGCCTTGGGTTCCCAGCACGGAGGTCACGAGTGCCCGTGGGGGGCGCAGAGCTGGTAGGGTGCCTGGTGTGAAAGCCCTGGTGGATGTAAGAGAATGGGAAAGGAGTGGCTGGGGACAGTATAGACACCTCTTAGGTTTTGCTATCCAGGGAAATGAAGAGAGAAATAACTTTCTGGTGATGGGAGAAAAGATCTAGTAGAGAGAAAATTCCATGTGGGAACAGGGAGACTTGCTGTAGCCATATCCTTGAAAAAGTGAGGGGCTGGCTTTCAGCCCAGTAGTAAAGGGACATAGGAGCATGGCCGGGGTGTGGTAGTGAGTTGATGTGGGTGCAGATGCTGGCAGATGGTAGACGTGGGGTGGAGATCTGCGGAAGCTCCCACTTGATTTTCTCAGTGAAGCAGGAGAATAAGGATGGGGGAGGAGGTGTCAGGCAGTAGAGAAGGGGTGAGTCACCTGGGCGAGTCCTGCACCAAGTACGGGGATGCTCTTCAGGAGTCAACACCACTGAAGCAGGACCCTCTCAATGGCGCACCACAGGGTGAAGAAACAGCTTTGAGAAATAAGAGGGCTGTGATCAAGATCACACAGCTGGTAAATGGCAGAGCCATGCCTTACCCAAATCACCTAGTTCCCTGCCTAGTGCTTGATAAATCCACATGAAGCTAATCTTTTCCAAGAGAGAATCCTCTTGGCTGTTCTTGGTAATGTGTCACCCTGCGGGTCCATTAGTGACACAGACGGCACCTTTCATCTCTGCCCTTGCTGTCTGGATTCGGCCTTGGCTGTCTTCCAGCCCTGTGCTATAGCTTTGTCTAATGGATCAATGATGACCTAATTTAAAGAGTGGATTAGAATCTCCTCTAAGATCTGTAAAAACTAGATTGCTGGGACCCACCCTCAAGAGTCTGATTCAATAGATCTGGGGCAGTGTCTCCTAATTTGCATTTTTAACAAGTTCCCAGATGACGCTGAAGCCACTGATTCAAGAACCATGATTTTGAGAACCACAGAACTAGACTCTCCACTTCTCTGTTGGGTTTTAACTCGTGAACTTGGAAGGCATCTGCCCTCTATCATGCCGGAGACTTGAGTATCTCCCATTGGCTGTGTTCTGAGAATGTTTGCTGAACTAATTCATTCAGTAAATTTATATTGAATATTCACTGGCTGTGTGTTGGGATCTGGGGGATACAGCAATGGAAGACAATCTCTATCCCCAAGGAACTTGCAATTTAGTGGGGGAGATGAATGAATAAATCAATGATACACTTTTCCAACATTTTCTCCCCAGCTTTACTGAGGTATAAATATGTAAAATTGTATATATTTAAAGTGTACAACGTGATGACTTGGCTATATGTATACATTGTGAAATGATTACTGCAATCAAGTTAATTAATACATCCATCACCTTACATGATTACTTTTTTTTTGAGGACACTTGAACATAGTTATCCAACATATTCATTCTAATACTGCTTTTATTTTAATTTCTGCCCTGTGCAGGTACAGCTGATATTAATACCTAGTGTTTATTTTAAATGGACCCTTGTTAAATTTATATCTCTTTACATTCTACTATAAATGGAACATCAGTATCACTAGCTGTTTAGATTTTGTCACCTGCTAAAGGCTCTGGGCCTTACCAAGAATACGTAGGGATAGAGAAGTGCTGCAGAGAACTTTCCTAGTTGTCTTCTCGTGAGCACTTAGCACATGCAGGCAGTGAACTATTGGCCCTCGATCCTTAGCATAACCCCATTTATACTATTATTGTATAAAACAGGTGAAGAAGCTGAGGCACAGAGAAGTCAACTAGCTATTCAGTGTCATAGCAAGGACTGAACCCAGGCGGCCTGGGTCCAGCGTGCATGCTCTTAACCAGCACCTAATCACTACCACACTTCCTCTTTGTCAGATTGAAAGAGAATTAGAAAGGAAATAACTTGGTCACTTTGTGATTCAGTATTATTCAGTGCCATCTTAATCATGCATGCCGTCAGTAGTACCCACCCCGCACTTTAGGATACAGCAGGTCAGAGTACGGTGATGTATGGCATGCCAGAGGCCCGCTTAGGCTGTGTGTCCGTACTGCATGTGTGTGTGGGCGGATAGGGAATTTTGGGTTGGGAGGGGCTAACGATTTTAAATCTGTGTCATTGTGAACCAAAGAAAAGGGTTGAAGAAAGTCATTTCGGGCAAGGTAGTGATCATTAAGGTACGGTTGCAAAAGAAGGATGTTATTTGGTGGGTCCAGAGCTCAAAGAGGTGTTGGGGGAATGATAAGAAGGCTTCGGGAAGCCAGCAGCCGTGAAAGGGAGGGCACTGGTTCTGAAGAGATCCAAAAAATGGAATCCCAGTCCTAGCTCTTAACCTTCTAGTCTTGGTGAGTTTCTTAATTTTTCTGAATTCGTTTTCTTTTTTGCCTGGTAAATAGGGATGAATAATCCTATCTGACTTGGTTATTATGAGGAGTGAAAATGATATAAATAAAGTTACTATTACTTAACTGGTCATTATTATCAGTTACTTTGTGTCTAGAAACCTTGTCCTAGCAGCACTGTACAGAGGCAGAACATTTTGCCATATTCCTGACAGCAGATGATGTGACCTAGTCGAGGCAGCTGGAGAGGGGATGGCAAGTAGGGGTAGGGAGTGCTATCTGGAGTTTGCAAAACTTAGTTAAAATTAGTGCTGCTTGCAAGCAACCCTGAGAAATCCATAGCAAGTTTTAATTTGTAATTTTGCTGAGATACCCTCAGAGGCATCTGTTAGGAAAATTCTTTGTGAGGGTGGTGGCGGCGAAGAGAAAGTGATGCGGTCTAGGGGAAATGCTTTCCAAGACAGAAACCACCCCGGGGACAAAGAGTGGAGGTTAGATTGGGCCAACTTGGACCCTTGGTGTGAGGCAGCCTCTAAGTAGGCAGAGTACTGTGTCCTATGCAGCAGACGAAAAGCCATTTGTTTTCATCATTGTCATCTGATGTGAAAATTACACATCTAAGGAGATGGAAAAGGTCAGGCTAAAGTTGAAAAGAATTTAATAGCTTTATAAATCACTGTAGTCCTGAATTTATGTGATCAGTATATATCGAAGGGTTTCCCCCACCCCCAGTTATACTTTATTTCATATTTTGGGGACAGTTATATGGAAGTATAAATTCGGGGAATTCTCAAAAGTCTCATATTCTTCCAGAATATTAAGTGTTCTCTGTAGAATTGACAAGCTTTCTTCTATAATTGCCAAGGCTATATTTTTCTCATGTTTTCAAAGATCGCAACAACAAATGAGGTCATTGACTGTGGGTTCTGAAAAGCAATTACAGGCCAGGGAGCTTAGCCTGAGATACATTAATTTAGTATCCTAGTCCAGTCTTTCACAGTATTTGCCACTGATCAGAGCATATCTGGAGGACTGTGGTCAATTTGGAGGTTTATATTTTAAGGGGGAAATTGACATTCCCCCTTAAAATGTAAGGTCCAAGGAGGGCCTCCAAGTATAAACTATAAAAGGTGTCTGGATTGTCTGAGATTTTTGTACAGATACATCGCATTCATCTAAGTTCAAAGCATATAATTATCTGGACTATGGGTTCACCCTAGATTGACTCCCACTGAGCCATTAACAGCTGTTAGAGCTGAAATAAAAGGGCTGTAAATTCAGACCTGTCATATACTGTTGAACTTGAACTTGTGCATTAATCTCTTTGAGTTTCAGTTTCCTTTTTCGCAAAATAGAATGCTATTGCACAGGATTATTGAGAACTGAATGAGATCATAGCCTGTACAGTGTCTGTAATAGTAGTTCCACAGAAAGCACTGGTTCTGACGTACTTACAGGCAACTTCTAGACAGTTTTTGTTTAGAAGAACAGAATAGATAACATCTATCTACTTATTCATCTAACAAATATTTATCAAAGGCATTGATTAAGTTATATGATAAAAGGGGTGGGGAATGATGGAGGATGTAAAAGAAGTGGATAGGGGAGACTCGGGGAGGTTGCATTTGAGCAGACCTGAAAGTGAGGGAGGCAGCCTTGTGAATTTTTAAGAGAACGGCTAATTCTAGACAAGGGCACTTGCAAAGATCTTGACATGAGAAAGGATTTGGCCGGTTTGGTAAACAGCAAGGAGGCCAGTGAGATGAGCCCAGCAAGGGAGTGGGAGGATGGAAAGAGTAGAGCACTTGAGGCCGGGAAGGACATGGTCATAAAGACTTAGTGAAGAGACACTGGAGGGCTTGGAAAGGGAATTGAGGTGGTCTGATACAGTTCCCCCATCCCCTGCCCATGGCACTTCATCAACTCTTCTTTAACTTCTCATTTTAGCATAATTTTAGACTTACAGAAGAGTTGCAGAAAATAGAAGTCATACAAATGAGTACAAGTAAAATGGGGATGATGGGTAGATGGTGTCAATGTTAGTATCCTGGTTGTGACAATCACAATAATTTTGCAAAATATTAGTATTGGGGAAAACTGGGCAAAGTGTGCAAGGGATAAGGGATCTCTTTTTTTTTAAATTGCATGTGAATCTGTAATTATCTCAATAAAAGTTTCAATTAGAAAAATAGTAGAGAACTCTTATACAGTCTTCACCCAGTTTTTTCTGAAATTAACATCTCATGTAAACATAGTACAGTGATCAAAACTAAGAAGGTAACAGAGATACAATATAACAGACTTTATTTGGATTTCACCAGTTTTGCTATTAATGTCCCTTTTGTGTTCCAGGATCCAACTCAGATCCCACGTTGCATCTTGTTATCTATCCTGGGTCTCACCCAGGCCCTGGCAGTTCTTTGCCTTTCCTTGTCGTTCATGCCATTGGTACTTTTGAAGAGTTCTTATCCATGCCCCTGTAGATGTCCCTCAATTTGGGTTTGTCTGATGTTTTCTCATGATAAGATTGAAGTTGGTGCATTTCAGGGAAGCACCACAGAGGTGATGCACCCTTCTCAATGCATCCTCAGTAGGGGGTGTATGATGCTGCTATTTTATTGAAAGGTAGGAGAAGGAAGACTCTGACCTAAGTAACTTTGGAAAATTGTGCTTGATAGAAACTGTAAGGATAAAGACAAAAGAACTGCACACAAACACTACTCCAGTTGGTAAATTTTTTTATCATAACAAATTGTGGGTGGGGGGAGAAAGAAGAGGAGTCTGAGTTAGCAATTCTGACATATTTATTCCAGGATTGAACAATAAGTAAATATGTAGTGGATAATGAAAACCAGGTTTTTCACTGTTGGAAAACAAGTGACAAAAACAATTGCAAGTAAGGAAAGAAGACGGGCGAGAATGAACTGTGTTGTGCCAGATTGGAGTTGGAGGCACTGGTTGGAACTCAAGAGAGAGAAATGTGTGTATACACATGAGTTAGTATAAACACACCTATTTCCTAGCTCTATCTGCTGGGAAGGCCCAGTAACATCATCAGACACCCCAGGTCACCCCCTTCGCCAAGTGCTCAAGATTAGCATCATCAATAATAAAACACACTGACATCACAATGTATGTTTTTAAAAGATAGTTGTGAGGACCAGGCTGTAGGGGCAAAGGATGGGTGTGGAGGCCCTTCAGTGAGAGTGAGGGACTTGGACAGGTTGGTAGTGGTGAAGACATGGTAAGCAGGGTGGGATTTTGGGTATTTGATTCTGCATCTATCTGAAGATTGGGTTGACAGGATTCATTGATGGATTGGCAAAAGGGGCCTTAGAATAGCATCAAGATTGCCACCTAGGTTTTTGGCTTTGACAGCTGGGTGAATGGCCATGTTCGTTTCCAATGGGGAAAAACTGCACAGGAGCAAATTCAAAGAGAAACTAAGGGTCTGGTTTAGACACCTTATATTTGAGATGACTGTCATCTAATGGAGATGTCAGGTATGCAGTTAAATAAGTGGGAGTTACCAGGATACAGAATCAATCAGTTTATGCATTGTGTGTAGCAAAGTGCTCTTCCAACTTGAGTGGGTTTCCAAATCCAAGAGCTTATTAAAACATAGATTCATGGGCCTCCTGGGGTTTCTGTTCCAGTAGATTTGAGGTGGAGTCAACAATTTGCATTTCTAACATTTGCCAGAACGCTGCTGCTGGCCCTCCAAGCATACTTTGAGTAGAACTAGTGCTGTGCTTTCCCCCATGTGTTTAGTTTTTCCTTCTTCTCTCTCAAAGAAGGCAAAATGTCATACTCTGAAGGACAAGTAACTGAAAGTCATATGCCTCAAGGAATTATTATTTCAAAACAGGTAACTTGAGTCTCATTTACTTTATCTTGCCTAAAATCCCAGCATGAATGAATGGCAGAGTCATGATTTGAACTCAAATCTCCTGTGTGCTATGCATTATACCCTACTGTCTTATGCAGGCTGCATTACTTAAGACAAATCGTTAAGCTCTCCATCTGTTTCCTGCCCAGCTCAAAAGAGAGAATATACATGAAAGAGCCTTGCAAACTCTCACACCTAATATCCTTATGAGATGTCCCCATCATCATCATTTCAGATGTGGCCGGTGTTTGTTGAAGTACCTGGCATATCTGGTCTGGGAATAGTCAGGACTGTCTCAGCTCTAATTATGGACTAAGCCTCCGTGGAGAGAACGTGTAGTATATAATGAATTCCTCTGTGCTGTAGAATATGTTCCTTTGGTCTTTGTTTTAGAAATTGCCACCAAGATGATTAAAACCATAAAGGCTTTAGAAAACTGACTGTCATGCCTATCAGCAGAGCACACATGGTGGCAGGGGTATCAGGAGGAAATAAGGGAGAATTAACATTCTATTGACAGCAGCTCCTTTGTTTCAGGTCTTTTACATATTTGAGATTATCTTTACCATTGCAGGGATTATATAATAGTCCAGTTTTACAGATGAGAAAATAGAGGCTCAGAGTTATCCCCAGGAAGTCGTGGAGCTTGAATTTTGATCCTTCCTTCTGAGTCAAGGCAGATTTCCCACTGGGCTCTGTTGCCTCAAGAGGAATGGAGACGCATAGATACTTCGACTCAGTTTTATATGATTCTATCTAGCTTCAAGTGTAGGACCACTGAGAGGGTAAGCCCCATGAAAAGGCATGAAAACTTAAAAAACAGAGAAAGGGGAAATGAAGCAAACCGCTGGGCACGGTCCTTGGGACCTTGGGAATGGAAACGCCTGTCAGGAACTGCTGCCGCTTTTCTCCTGTTCACACCTGCTTCAGGCTTCTGCCCCTCCCCCAGGTCAGCTAGATTGCCCCTTGCTCATTCATTTAACAAACACTGATTGAGGCACCAGTTGTGCTGGTCCCAGAAGTGAGACAGACATAGTTCCTACCCTCATGGCACTAAATAGGCTGCGGTGGAGGAAGGGGGCAGGGAGAGTGTGAAAGAATGGATAAAAAGCAATATATATTAAACAGAATTACAGTTTCAGCATTTCTATTTCTGGGTATACACACAAAAGAATGCAGAGGAACAGATATGTGTACACCCATGTTTATAGTAGCACTATTTACAGTAGCCAAAAGATGGGAGCAACCCAAGTGTCTGTGGATGGACTAATGGGTATACAAAATGTGATCAGCCTTAAAAAGGAAGGAAATTCTGACACATGCTACAATAAGATGGACCTTGAGGACCTCACGCTAAGTGAAATAAGCCAGACACAAAAGAACAGATACTGTATAATTCCACTTGTGTGAGGTACCTGGGGTAGTCAGACTCATAGACACAAAAAGTAGAACAGTGATTACCAGGGGGAGTTTCATTTGGACATGATGAAGTTCTGGAGACTGATAGAGGGGCTGGTTGCATTACAATGAGTGTGCCTAATGCCACTGACCTTACACTTAACAAGGTTAAATAAAATGGTAAATGTTATGTATATTTCACCACAATAAAAGAAAGTAATGTATCTGGGACTCTCTCTTGAAGAAAATAAAATGAAACATTGTAAAAATAAATTCATTTATATTTAACCAACATAGTAGAAAGAGTTATATGACCACCATCCTGCTAAGTGTTGCAGAGAGCTTTCCCTGGAGTTAGGAGAGAAGATAGCAGGTGAACCTGCCCCATTAATGGGGTTAGGGAAGGTGACAGGGCTTCCTCAAGGGACTGGCATTTAACTCAGCCCTGGAAGAGTTAGCCTGGTGAAAGTGGAGTGGGTTTGTGTGGCAGACAAAACATTGCAGATGGAAGGAGCGGCCAGGGAAGGCCAGGGACAGGAAAGGCCATGATACGGTGGAGGAATCTCAAGGTTTGTGCGGGGAGCATGAAGGAGGAGGCAGAGTAGGGCAAGGATTTTAGGGTCCCCCCAGGACCAAATGGAACCTCCCAGAGTTTGAGCAAGAGATTTTTATTTCTAATAAAGCAAGCACTTTGACTTAGTTGAGATTAAGAAGAAAGGGAAGGAAATTAATCAAGGGATTATCCTGTGCCAGCTAGCTGCTTTATCTACCACTCAGCTATCACTAAGCGTAACACTTGGCACAGAGGAGGTGCTCAGTAATAATCCAGATGAGGCTCAGGGAGGTGAAGCCATTTGACCCAAGACAGTGCTGCATTTGAGACCCTGGGCTCTGTGCTTTACCTTCCCTTGACCTCCTCCAGGAGCAGTGCACCTCCCCACAGCGTGAGAAGGCCATGTGACCCAGAAATTGTGCCAACCCAGAGCCCATTTCTCTTCCAGAGCATACCATAAGTGCTGAAATCCCACATTTTCTTGCTCAAGTGGCCCCAGCTCTCTTCCAGAGTCTCTTTGCTGGGTCCCTCTCCCAGAAATGTTTCTCTGTGTACCCTCAGGCCCATGGGGTGCAGGGGGCCACTGTTGTGGGGTGTGCCTTTAGGCTTGTGACTGATGTGGGCCTCAGCTGAATCTGAGACTCTCCTGATACAGGGCAGAGTCTAGGGCAGTGTACTAGTTTCCTATCGCTGCTATAGAAATGATCACAGACTTACTCTCTTACCTTTCTAGAGGTCAGAAGTCCGAAATGGATCTCAGTGGGCTATAATCCAGGTGTGAGCAGGCCTGTTTAAAGTTTCTGGAGACTTTATAGGAGAATCCATTTACTTGCTGTGGGTAACAGTGCAACATTTCTAGAATATCTCACCGGGCTTTAGTGCATTTGCATATCCTCAGGTGTGGAGAGAAGTTCATCTCCACGTCAATGGGTAATTTACCTGGGCAAGCAAGTCTAAACCTGAGAGTTTAAGGGGAGGGGCTGGCTTGCTTCTTCTGGAGCAGAGGACAGACGGCCCTGGACTGCAGTTTGTAAGCAATATATGGGTTTTAAACTTTATTTCTCCCTTTGACTGATTTCGGTTTCTAGAGGTATTTTGCCCCAGGATTTCCTCTCCCCGCATTCACACTTGCCTTTTCCAACACTTAGAGGCCACTTGTGTTCCTTGGCTCATGGCCCTCTTTCTCCATCTTGGAAGCCAGTAACATCATTCCAACCTCTGCTTCTGCTGCCACACCTCTGGCTCTGATTCTTCTGCCTCCCTTTTTCACTGGTAAGGATCCCTGTGATTACGTTGTCCCCACCCAGATAATCCAGAGTAGTCTCCCTATCTGGAGGTCCGGTGATTAACAATCTTAATTCCCCTTTCCCATGTAAAATAACATATTCACAAACTCCACGGACTGGGCTGTGGACATGTTGGGTGCAAGGGGCGTTATCCTGCCTGCCACAGCGGGAAGAGAACAGGGTAAGTCTGGGGCTCGGTTTCCCTTGTGCCACCATATTCCCAAGAACTCTGAAACTTCTAAAGTCAAACCTACCCTCCCAGGTCATTATGAAGTTGTATTTCTCAAGATGGAGAGTAGAATAGAAACCATACTTGATGGTTTGTTAGTTTAATTTATAACTTTTATGTAGTTAGACATATGGTATGTGAGCCTCCATTTGCACTCCTGCCACCAGCCCTGCAAATATTAAGGGTGGGCCTGACTCCAAGTCA
Source organism: Manis javanica (assembly GCF_040802235.1). Lineage (NCBI taxonomy): Eukaryota > Metazoa > Chordata > Mammalia > Pholidota > Manidae > Manis > Manis javanica. The sequence goes on from NC_133159.1 coordinate 17,590,897, forward strand.
CATAACCAGTGAGCATACACACTAGAACACACAAACTGGAACACAGAACCTGTGCCACTTCCACCATACAAGGCCACCTCTTCAAAGAGGTAAGACAACAGACTGCTACCGCTGTTTTACTGCCATGTTTATTGGCCTCCAGTGGTCACAGAGATGTCTGTTTTCCAACGTCCTATCCAGAACCTGGCTTCATGAAGCCTCTGAGGCTGCAGTTCTCTTCTAACTAGTTTCCGATCTGATCATACCTTGTACATACCATATATTGTCCTATGTGAGTACCTCCTATACAGACCCCTCTCTGGATCACTTGGGTTCACTCATTTGTCAACTCACCAAACAATTAGCGCCTCCACTGGGGATACAGAAATAGTTTAGTCACTATTCCTGCCCTCAAAGAGCTCACCATCTAATGAGGGTGCCAGCCAGTGAAATGGACAGTGATAACAATAGATACAGTGATGGGTGGGTGTGATGATAATCTGGGCAGATCCTGGAGGGGGGTTAGGTAGAGCCTTCTCAGAGGAAGTGGTCTCAAGCTAAGTCTTAACTAGGTCAGAAGGCTGAGGGCTGGAATTTTGGGTTGAGAGAGTGGCATATTCATAGGCTCTGAAACTACGGCGGGGCAAGTTTTAGTTTGGGGACTCCTAAATTATCATGATGACTAGAACAAAGTGGGAGGTGGGAGGAGGCAGAAATAAGGCTTAAATACTGAGAGCCAGATTGACCCTGATAACCATAGGCTTCATCAGGGGCCTAAGTGCTGTTCTTTGCATAGCCTGATGCCAGCAAGGTGTCTGGTACATAGCTGGTGCTCAGTAAATATTTGCTAAAAGATTGAATGACATGAAGTTCCGGAACACCTTGCAGAGGCACCTGCACTCTGTATCCTGGAGGTCAGTGGCTTTCTAGCTGCACATTAGAATCACCTGGGGGAGCTTTAAAAACTAAGTATCTAGGTCTCATCCCAAACCAGTTTAATCTGAATCTCAGGATACAGAGACTTGGTACACTGGGATCACCTTAAAAACTCCTTTGGTGATTCTAATGTGCAGCTGGGGCTGAGAATCAGGGCTGCAGGCCACAGGACACCATGGAAGGGTTTTGCCCCAGATCAGATTTGTGGGTTAGAATCGCTCTGAGTTGGCAGCTCTGCAAGAAATGAATGGGGCTGGGTGCAGAGGGGGTGCAGTTACTGGGAGGTGTATTTTAGTGACCAGGTGAAAGAGAATGAGAGCCCCCACTAAGGATATTCCAGAAGCAAGTGGCTTTGGAGGGGGTTTAGGAAGATAAAACCAACAGGATCCAGTGACTGGGGGTGGACATAGCCCCCTGACTTCAGGCTTGAGCAACATGGGTGAGTGACAGTGCTGTCTCCTGGAATTGGAAACGCTGGGCAGAGACAGGCTTAGGGAAGGCTTCTGGCTACGTAAACCTAACAGGCCTCTATAAATAGCTCTCTGCCCTCTTACTGGCCTTCTGACTGTTAAACCTCAGGCTTTCTCTGATCTCCTTCAGCGTGCCTCAGGCCCTTAGTAGTTCCAGCTACTTTCTTTTCTTCTTTAACACCTTCATTGTCCATTCATTCTATCCACTTGGGGGCTGGGGGAAGCTTTTCCCACCAAATCTGGCTGCAGATAGGTAGCACTGTAAACAGCATGTCTTTGAGCTCCTTTCCTCCATGCTGCCCCGAAGACAGATTCTGGGCCTGTTTTTTTTAAAGAAATAAAAGGGGGATACAGGACTAGGGAGCAGCAGGGAGAGGTTTCCCCTACTATTATCAAAGTAACACTCAAGAACATTTGGAAAATACTGAAGAAATTAATCACTTGCATATGCTCACACTTGCATGTCCAATCACTGCCATCATTCTAGTGTGTTTCCTGCCCTTTTTTGTTTTCACTAGACAGATTATCTTTTTTTGTTCCTTTTATAGTTGTAATCATACTGGTGAAACTGAACTGATTATAAAAATAATGAGGCAGCTTAAGGGAGATGGCTTGAGTGTGGTGCAGAGAAGGTAATAGAAAAATATACCCAGTGGAGGCAAGGGCGTGGAAAACAGGCTCATACAGGCTCTACGCTGATAGACTTTCCGGAGGGCAGTTTGACAGCACCAAGCAAAATCTTACATATGCATGGTCTTGACCCTATAATTCTAGTAAGAATTACCCTACAGAACTAAATGTTCAAGTGCACACATTTGGATGAATGAAGATGTTTGATGCATCAATTTTTTAATAAAACAAGGAAAAACCAGAGACAACCTAAATGTTTACAAGGAGAAAAGTAAGTTACAGTATGTCCACAGAAACGGAACACCACGCTGATATGGACAGGGTTCCATGGTGTGTGGTTACATGAGGGAAACACATAGCAGGATGGTATACCGTGCCCCCCTTGGGTATTAAAGGCAAACACAAAATGTTTATATCTTGAAAGGGAGGCACCGGCCTGTGAACAGCGATGACTACTAAGAGTGAATCGGCGAGGTGCAGGAGGCGGGAGGGGACTTGATTTTCAGGAGCTCCAGGGCCTGCCTGTGCTGCGCTGAGATTCAGGCTCTACAGTGAGGCTACTGGGTTCAAACAGTTTTGCCTCTTACTAGTTGTGTGACCTTTGGAAAGTCATTAACCTCTTTGCCTTAATTTTCTCACAAGTAAACCAGAGATAACAATCATTCCTCTCTCACAGGGGTGAAGTGAGAATTATTTAGTTCATGTATACCTCTTAATGGGGCTGAAGGCTATGAATGTGCTTCATCAAAGTTAGCTACATCAGAGATTCCTGAATTTGCATTCAAGCTTTGCACACTCATTGGGCCAGTTTCTTAACTTTTCTGAGCCTCAGTTTCCTGCAGGGCAATAAGGATGTGGGATAAATAAATCTCTTGCTGAAGAAATTGTCTCTGGCTGTAGTTCCCGACCCCATTGCCGAGTTGGTAATGCCAGTCTCTGGATTCTATTCCTAAGAGTGGCTCCCATTAAATCTCCATGTGAGGGGGAGCTTCCAGGGCTGGAGGTGTGGAAGTCAGTGTAATAACCCCATTGCTGGAGGGTGGGAGAGTAGTGGGGATGTAGTGCAAGGCCGGGTTCAGCAGCTGCTCAGCTCCAGCCACATGTCCAGCAGAGACCAGGCCAAGAGTTGTCAGATCTTACTATTTTTCAAGAGAAGTTGTGAAATCTGATTTTTAACTTTTGGCAATTAGTTCAATTTGGTAAACACTGTGAGGGCAGCAGGCTACACATTTAGCCCATGAGCTGCCAGTTTGCTATCTCTGCTCTAGCCTTTCTGTGCTTGGGTTAGCAAAATATTTACTAGGTGCCGGCTGCACCTGTGCTCCTTCTGTGCCCAGTCATGTTTATTGTTCTGCAAGCTCAGGTCTGCAGGCCCAGTATTCCTATTAGGTACTAAATCAGGCTAGTGGGTTGAAATGGCATTTCATTGTGGCTTTAATTTGCATTTCCCTGATTTCTACTGAGACTGAACATCTTTTTATGTATCTGTAGAGGTTTCCTCTTTCTCAGTAGAATTTTTGTTTCAAGTCCTTGGATCATTCTCTAGTTGCTGATAGATTTAGGGCTTCCCTGATGGAATTTTTCTTTTGAATAACATCACATCCAATAGAAGGGACTCCTTGTTTAGGTTTGCGGCTGTGAGCACATCTTAGGAGGCCCAGCACCAACACAGTGCCTGCCACAGAGAAGGGACTCAATAAATACCTGAATGAATCAAGTCCTGTTTCAAGAACATGATATTTCTTCATTTATTTTGCAGTTCTTGGCACAAGCATTATTGATTTAGCTATCAGCTTATTCAACAAGCCCAACTCCCCTACATTGATGAGAAAACAGACTGAGAGATTTGTGTGTGTCTTGCCTCATTAGTACCAGGAAGTAAAAACAAGAAGTGGCTGGTCTTAATGGAAAAGTGACTCTTTTAGGTGATTAGGGAAGTGTCTTTTGAAAGGGGTATTGGAGCTCGAGGGTGGGCAAGATTAGAACTCTGATAATCAGCAACAAATTTTCTAACATGAGGCTGAGGATGATAAGCCTGAGATGTGAGTGCCCCTCGGTAGTTGGCACCTATCATACTAACCTGGAAGTGAGTGCACCTTTTCCCGTGACAGGGAGGGCGTCCTTCCTTCATTGCTCAGTCATGAAGTGAAGCCTCATTCATGAAGGGGAAGAACATTGTTTTCACAGCCAGAAACCTGGGTTCTGGTCCCAGTGGTTCCCAGTAGCTTCCCAAGCCTCAGTTTCTTTTTCTGTGGAATAGGGACAATAATACCTACCTCATAAGGCCATTCTTTTTTTTTTTTAACTTTACTGAAAGTGATATGTATTCAGTAGAAACCATACTCCAAATTTTTATCTTTTCCCGGGCTAGTGATATGCTGAACAATACTCTCTGTTGAAGCTGGGTAGCGGAGCCAGCTGTGGCATCCAGTCAGCCACGTGATCACAGGGCACCCTGTCAATACCCTTAGAGACCATACTAGTCTGTACCTGTACAACCATCCTGTTTTTCACATTTTTTTTTTTGAGAGGGCATTTCTCATATTTATTGGTCAAATGGTTGTTAACAACAATAAAATTCTGTATGGGGGACTCAATGCACAATCATTCATCAACCCCAAGCATAAGGCCATTCTTTAAATGAGAAAACACTTAAAGCACCCACTTCTGCTAATAATACTAAGTCTCACATCTGATTTTCGTTGTTATCATAACTAAATTGCCTTCATATGAGGTCTGAGAGGCCCCTTATGTGGTGTGGAGGAATCTAACACCCTATTTGCTTAGGATCCAATCTGCCTGTTTTAGGCAACTCTGCTCCCAGGGGTGGTCTTCCTGTGGATTCACTGATCAAGCCTGATCTTTGTCTGTAGTGTCCGTTTCTGGCTCTTGGTTAAACAGCAACTTCTCTAGAGAGTAAGTTCCTTGAGGACTGCAGGGAGGTCGTGCTAGTTTGAATACGGTGATTCTGTGTGACTGGAAGTCATGCTGGTTTGAACATAGTGGTTCTGTGTGTATTTGTGGATGTAGCTGTCAAGTTCAGGGTGCTTTGACAATGGGGCTGAGGTGAGGGGGAGACACACGGGAGCACCGCCATTTCCCGTGGCTCTTCTTTGTCTGCCCTCCACTCAAGCCATGCTGCTGGCCCCTCCAGCACTGCAGACTCTCCCAGGCCTCCAGTCCCCTATGCCTGCTGTGGCCTCACCCGTAGTATCCTTCCACTCACTCTGCATCTGCCAAATTCCTTCCTTCTCAGCCTTCAAGATCTAGGTCAAGTGATCCCTCTCTGAAGCCTCCTCTGGCCCTCCAGGCAGAGTTAGGCCTCTCTTCTTTGTAGATATTAATAAATTCACTTGCTTGGTTAGCTACGTTTTAACTGAGGGTCTACTATGTACCAGGCAGAGGCTACTTTTTAAAATTAATTCGTAATTTAAAAAAAAAGGCCTTGCCCTAAAGGAGTTCATAGGCCAGCAGGAGAGACAGACCCAGACATGCAGACAGACATGCTGACTGTGTTAGGAAAGCACTGAGGAGGAGCACCTCACCAGCCATAGGGGACAGATGACAGGGACAGTTCCTGAAGGTGGTCACATCTGAGTCCCAAGAGTGTGTGGATATCCAGGCAGAGTGACTGGCTCGGGCAAAGGCACAGAGGAAGGAAATAATGTGGCATGTGTAAAACAAAGGTGAGCAGTTGCTTTTGCTGGAACATAGGCAGGAGCCAGGAAGCACAGGTTGAGTCATATGACATTGTCATTTTGTAGATCAAAACAAAAATAGAGATCATCAGCTTCATATGGTTCAGGCTCCTGTGCCACCCTAAGTGTCTTGGATCTTACCTTAGTGTTTCTCAGACTTACGTCGTTCAGGAACCACCTTCATGATTTCTAGCATCCATGAGTTCCTATCCTACTAAGCATCTGCTTAATTTTTATTCAAAGAGACTCACTTGTTTTCCTTAAATACATTTGTTTTAGAAGGAAACTTTATGTCAAAATGAAAAAAAATGATCACTTGACATCCAAATAAACTAATTGTAAAAAGAAACTCAGTGAAAATGAAATTTTTGCTCGATCCTGTTGCCTGCCATGCTCTGCCTCAAAATTTCCCCTTCCACAAATAAAAGGGGTCTAAACAATTGTCAGAGAAGCATGCAGTTGGAAAGTTTGAGAGAATAGATATCACTAAAGAGCCCGAGAAGGTTCATGGCAATGGGAATCAGAGAAGAGGGAATCAGGAAATGTTTGGGAATGAAAATCACCAGGATTAATTAGATGTGATAGGGGAGAAAAGAGGAATCAAGAGTGGCTTTCAGGTTTCTAGCCTAGAAAGCTTGGGGTAGGTGATGGTGCCAGCTATAGATATGGGAAACAATGATTTAGGAGGGAAGGTGATGAGGTAAATTTTGTATGTTTTGCATTTGAGATTCCTAGCAAACAGCCAGGGTGAGGGTTTGGAGCAGAGCCACTGGGCGCAGACAGTCCTCAGGGCTGCTAGTGTGAGCCCTCTGACAGAGGAGCTATGGAGGCAGCCCTTCTGATGGGTGTGCTTTGCTGCAAATCCTACCAGTCACACACACACACAAAAAAATCTTTGCCCTCCCCAATTGAGAAATAGATGGAGGTCCTAGAAGGCAGCAGCGTTTAGTCATCTCTGTCTTATCCAATTCCTAGCTCATCAGAGGAGAGGAGGTTTAAGGAGAAGATGACAAGTTTCATCTTGAACCTGCTGAGTCGTAGGGCCATGCAGGGCATCCCAGGGGAAATGTCTGTCCAGATAAATTCTGAACTTCATCTAGGCAGTCTGAAGTTTGGGACTAATCCTAAAGATTCGGGAATCACCATCGTATAGGTGGTGGTAGAAACCATGAGAGTATATGAAAAACGCCTAGAGTGTTGTATCATAAATACAGCAGGCCCAGGACTATAGTCCCAGAGGAACTACAGCATTTAAGGGGGGAGAAGTGGTAGAAAAGGAGATCAGTAAGAAGACAGAGAAGGAACAGAACCAGGAGGGTGAAGTGTCGTGGAAGCCAGCAGAATGAAACTTCTTGGAGAGAAATCACCAGTGTCGGATACAGTGGAGATCTACCATGATAAAAACACCTTCAGATGTTGCAGTTGGGACTGGTGACCTTAGAAAGCTGTTAATCAGCAGAGTGGGGAGAATAGAAACCAATATTCATATTGGATTGAGGAAATTAATAAGCATAAATATCACATGTAGACTGTATTTGGGGGAGGTATAACATAACATACCTTTGTCATTTATTCATTCAATAAATATTTATTGACTGCCAGGAACTGTTCTAGGTGGCACTGGAATAGTGAACGAAAAGTTTCTGCTTTCATGGAGCTTACATTCTAACAATGGAGAAAGACACTATATAGAATATATCAGGTGGAGCTAAGTTATTTGAAGAAAAACAAAGTGAGAGGTGTGTGTAAGTACATGCTATTTTAGAAAAGGTGATTATGTAAAGTCTATCTGATCAGATAACTGTTAAAAGGGATTGAGTTTTAAAGTATCAGATTAATTGTAATTCTTAATGCTTGATACATTGTCTACAGTGTCAAAATAATTTATTTATAGGTTTTATCACCATCCCCCACCTACAACCATAAAACTTTACAATAAAATACAAATTCCCTGCCGTGGCCTCAAAGACCCTCCATAATCTGCCCTCTTCACCAAATTCATTTGGTACTACCCTTCTCCTTTCTCATTCCGCTACAGCCACCCACACCAAAGCTGGATTGAATGAATGAATGAAGTGTGTCATTGGATGGTGTCTTCCCAGGTGGCTTCTTGCAGCAGGCATCCAGGAAGCTTAAGGTCAAAGAGCTTGAGCTTTGGTGCTGGACAAACCTAGCTGTGACCCCTAGCTGTGCTGCTTACAAGTACTGTGACACTAAGTAGGTCCAAACCTACAGTTTCCTCAGATTATATGACATCTATATTGCAGGATTGTTGGAAGGATAAAGTGGATAGTTAATGCAAATTGTTTAGCAAAATGCCTGGCACATTTTAAGTGCCAAGAATTGGCAGTAGTATTATCATCATTGTTATTGTTATCATTGACCGATCAGTCCTCCTCAGTTAACAGGCTAGGACCCAGGGCTGGCCAGAGTCATGCAGTGAGTCAGGGATAGAGGAGAGGTAACCAGCACCCAGGTATGCAGACACGGAGTGCAGGCCGGTGTGGGTTTTGTAGCTGAGCAGACCGTGGTTCGCATTTGGGGTTTGTCATTTCCCACCTTTGAGCTAGTTGCTCAGCCTCTCTGAGCCTTGGGTACTCCATCCTTAAAATGCCTCACGAGATTGCTAGAAGGTGGAGAGATGACGTGTATAAAGGTAGCACAGAGCTGGGCCACCTCGAGGCACTGGGCAAGAAGCAGTTTGTCTTGCTCCTGGTCCTGCTTTCTTAATCTTTTCTACGTAGCTCCATGGCTTTTAATCTTTTTTTTTTTCCCTAAAGACCAACTTGAGAATTTGTTATCTGTGGAACCCAAACTCAGAGGGTTCATAGACCTCTGCTAACAGGTGGTGGTGGGGTAGTTAGTCAAATCAAACAATCCCATCACCCCATCTCTTCTTCCTCTCCCCCTTCTTCCCCTTTCTTTCCCTTTCTGGTCTAGCCCCATCAGTTTCAGGCTACCTGCCGTAGCTCACTCTTTCCAACAACTTCTTTCCAAGGGCATTCTCAACAAAGACCACAGCCACACTCTTTTTTTTTTAATAAGGCCTCCTTGATATACAATCTTACGAAGGTTTCACATGAGCAACATTGTGGTTACAACATTCACTCATATTATCAAGTCCCCCCGCCCCCGGCCCCGACACCTCACTGCAGTCACTGTCCATCAGCTTAGTAAGACTCTATAGAGTCACTATTTGTCTTCTCCGTGCTATACTGCCTTCCCCCATGACCCACCTACATTATGTGTGCTGATCATAATACCCCTTAATCCCCTTCTCCCTCCCTCCCCACCCTCTTCCCTTTGGTAACCACTAGTCCCTTCTCAGTCTTGCTTTGCTGTTATACTCCACAAATGAGGGAAATCATTTGGTACTTGTCTTTCTCCACCTGGCTTATTTCACTGAGCATAGTAAGTTCTAGCTCCATCCATGTTGCTGCAAATGTTAGGATTTGTTTTCTCCTTATGGCTGAATACTATTCCATTGTGTATATATACCACCTCTTCTTTATCCATTCATCTACTGATGCTTAGGTTGCTTCCATATCTTGGCTCTTGTAAATAGTGCTGCGATAAACATAGCACAGTAACGCTCTTATTTCTGGGCAGAGGGCATGGTATCACTTAAACTTCCTAAGCATCAGTGTCCTTCTCTGTAACATGTATAGTGAGTATTAATTAAGATAACTTTATTGATTGATAGCAAGAAGGGTTCACACACAATCTCACACAACAATGCTGGGAGGTGGATCTCAGTCAATATTTATTGAGTGCCTCCTATGTTCTAGATACTCTCTTAGCCGCAATGATGTCTCATGGAGCTTAAATAATGGGAAGAGACTATAAAAATATGAACCACTAAATAAGGTAATTTTGAATTGTGATAAAAGTTATAATAAAAATAAAACAAAATGAAGAGCTAGATTACTACCTAGGTACAATTCATATAAACTCATAGCATAAAAGTATCAAAGTGTACACTTGTTACTTTATATTTTTATGGTAGCTCCTTTTCCTGGTAAATACAGATTGTCAGTAGACTGTTCTCTGAGAGCATTATAGGATGCCACAGTCTACCTTCTTTAGACATAGGGCCTCAGATAGTTTGAGGCCTGATATCCTTAAGTTGCTAGTGGAAACTTTAATCCAACTTCAAGGAAGTCTGTGAAAGGTGTGGCTTTTGAATCTCAGACACCAACCCCTGGAGCTGGCAGTCTCCATTTGCATTACTGTATTTGAGGAGGGTGAATCCAGCCTGTGAAACCAAGAAAGATGCCATCCCTAAGTAAATAACCAACTGAACATATTTGAAGGATGTGATACAAAGATGAATGTAGTCAATTCAGAAAAAAACTGGGGAAGAGAACAGTGGCCACAGCTGGGCAGAACAAAACTGCCCAGATGGAGGATTTAATATCTCCTTTACAGCAGAACACACTATTCTCTTTACCAAGGCAATGATTTTTCCCTAATAATTGCTGCTTTAAAAAAATACCTGTTATATACCAGTTGCTTAATATTAACATATGAATAAGCCTCACAAGAAATCTATAAAGTAAGAGGAAACAATTTCAGCCAGTGTTAAGTAACTTGACCAGGAGCCAGGGTTAGTTCTGATAGGACTGGGGATTGGAGCTCAGGATGTCACTGAGCCCAAACCCTGTGTTCCTTACACCCACCATCCAACCAACCCTATTTTGGTAAAATAGGGGAGTGGCAGAGCCCAGGCCGGGAGAGATCTAAGGGGGAAGCCTTCCACCTGCCAGGATTCCTCACTCAGCACCCTGTCCAGCCTGCAGAATCTCACTTGACTATTCCGTGAAAGGCAAGGCTTCCTTTCTGCTACTGGGGACAAGATGGCTGGTGTTGTGGGTTTTTCTGTTTGTTTGTTTTTGTTTTTTAAACTTGTCTTGCAGTGTTTTAAATGATTCTAGTACCAGCTAGCCTGGGATTGCTTCTTCCCAAAATTAACATACTTTTAAGCTAGCTTCATCACAAAGACAGACTGTACTTGCTAAAAACTCAAAAGTGTGCACGGAAGATGAGAGCCTCCTTACCCATCTTTCTCCCCCACTGTAGCCTTAAACATGCCTTCGGAGCAACATAAGATGAGTCTTTTAATTCCTCCCACGGGGGTGCCCTATAGTGCTGGTAAGAGAGCTAGGGAGTCTCCCCTTCAGGTTTTCAGACTCTAGGCTAGCCTCAATTTTAATAATAATTAGTTCAGTTTTTAACAAACCTTCATGGACTGTCACCTGTGTGGTAGGTGTTGCTGATCCAAGATGGACAAACAGCCTCTGACCTTGGGGAGCCATTCTGGAGTTGTGCACCCTTGTGTAAACCAAGGATTAACCATACAATGGAAATCCTCCAGCGAAACTAAACAGAGTACCATTTTTAGAACTGGTTCAAAACTTTCTTTTTAAGCAGAATAACACATACATAATTAAATGACAAGAGTATTCATATATTCAAGTGTAAGACTTCTTTATTTTGCAGGTAAGCCTGACTCAATCTGACCTAGATGAGGCAGAGGGGTGGGGTGCACCCTCTCCAGTAGCCCGCATCAGCATTCCTTTTCATTCTGGTTCTTGAGATCTCCCTGGGTAACATGCACAAAATATTCCATGTGTCCCAAGTATATGCCAGGTCAGTTAGTCAGCAATTCTGCTTCAGGAAATTGGCCTGTTTTCCATTACACCAATGCTACATTTTCAAAACAGAAGGAATTTGAGATGTAAAAGCATTTACTGTTCTGATGAAGGAGACTCCAGGACTGAGACTAGAATCCAGGCTCCTCACGCCCAGCTTAATGCTTCTTCCATTACCACCCCACTGTAGAGTTTTAGGACACCAACTGGGTGGTCTTGTATGGACTTTTTATCCAGTACTGATTATGTCAACTGGATTGTACTGGTAGCAGAGATTTAAATTTGGACTGCACCTGATGAATAAACAGCCCACTGGCAAGACAGAAGATTAAATTGCCAAGTGTCAGTTGCAGAGGGAGGGGCATCAAGCAGAGGGGTGGGAACATAGTAGCAAGGCCTATTCAGCAGAGTGAGTGAGTGAAAGCTCATTTGAAGGAACAGTTTATATTGTTTCTTTTTGTTTCTCCAGAGCTGGGACCTGAGAGTATCTGAGCTTTCCTACATTGGGGGAAGTTAGGCCAAGGTACATTGCCAAGTTGCTGCTGGAGATCTGATTATGATCCAATCTGATCTTATCAAGCAAGATGTAATTAATACTGATATTTTAAGTCCGTTTTCAACTGTTCGGTTGTTATTTTTAATAATGATAACAGTACTAGTAAAATGTAATACTTCTAGAATGAGGGTAAGTACTTTTAAAGGATAGTATCTTGGACTGGTCTGATTCGGAACCTACTGCTTCAGAGGAAACAACCATTCATCCATTCACTGAAGTATTTATTTGGTGTCGATGTCCCAGACACTGTTTTGGGGGAAAGTGAGACGCACGAGCGATTACCTCATGTAGCTAAACTGTTTGACTTTTGGCAAATCCCTTTCTCTCCCTCTGGGCCTCAGTTCCTTGACGTATTCAGAGATGTACGCTCGCAGTGGGCCTAAACTATTTAGATTGGAATTCGAGCTTCACCTCTTTCCTGTTTATAGGACTACATGCAAGTTAATTTGGTCCCCTTGAGCCTGTTTCCTCATCTGTAAAATGGGACTCATATAACACGCTTGAAGGGGTTGTACTGAGGGTGGAATTAAGACAGCCCAACCACTGGCGCCCAGCGCACCCGACCTGGGGTGGTCGCGAGGGTTAATCCCTGCTGGGTCCCGAGCGGCGGACCAGCCCAGGAACCACCGACAGGTGTTACTCGGGGCGGGGCTCACGGCCCCCGCCAGGGGTGGGCGGTGGGGTTTATATTCGCAAGGCCGGGCGCGGGGCAGCGGCCTCATCCTCCTGCCCGGCTTCGGGCCCGCGCGCGGAGGGCCGGAAGGGGCCAGTCGCTTCCGTCTCCGCCGGGGCTGCACGGAGGGCGGAGCTGCGGCCCGAGAACGCGACGCGAGCCCAGTTCCGGCGAGGAGGCCGCGCCAGTGACAGCGATGGCGGCGGAGTCGGCGCTCCAAGTCGTGGAGAAGCTGCAGGCGCGCCTGGCCGCGAACCCGGACCCGAAGAAGGTAAGCGGGCTCGCAGCGCGGAGCGGGGCGGGCGTTGGGCGCGGGGCGGCCCCGTAACGGTCGCGGGCCAGGCTGCGGCCCATCCCGACCGCCGGGGCCGTGGGCGCTCGGACCCGAGGCCAGGCCCCGCCGAGCTCGCGTCTGGGGTCGGGAAGTTCGCGGCCATCGCCGCTGCCCGTGCGGCCAGGTCCGCCCGCCGGGAGGCGGGCTCGGCGGGCCCGGCCTCCGGCCTCCCTGCCTTCCTGCCCCCCGGCCGGGCCGGGCCAGGCCGTGGACACCACACGTCGTGCCGCCCTGGAGCCGCTCCCCGCGGTCCCGGGCCAGCTGTCTCCCGTCGGGAGCTCGCCCGGAGTTCACTCCCTCTGCGCCCTCTCCATGCAAAGTGTTTCCCAGTGTCTGGATGATTGTTGGGTGGAGAAGGAGCCGGTTCTGCCCGTGCTCGGTGGAGTCTGGGCTCCTTGTGTGGTCCCGCGCCTCTAAGAGACGTTTTTATTGCTTTCCGGTTTAATATGAGAACGTGGACCTTTTCTGTATCTTAGTAAATCCCTTTCAGAACCAAACAAAATGGATCTTATGTCACCTGGCTGTAGGTACGCCTAAAAACTTGGCTGCAGTCAGAAGAAAAGGTTATAGAAGTTGCAGCTTTTAGCTTTCCTTCTGGGCTTTATAGAAAGGTAAGAGCTATCGTATCTCCTGGCAGCAAGGGATGGGCAACCATTTTTAATTGAACTCAGCTAGTTTTGTTTTGAACTGTTTTCTTAAGTTAAACGCCTTCTTTTCCCTGTCCGACTTTCTGTTATCCGGCTTCCGGTGTCAGAGAGTGTCTGATGGATGTCAGAATTTTTAAAAATAGAAATAAACTGATGAAAGCGCTTAAGGTGTTTGACATTCTCCGTCAGCACTGTAGCCTGAGTATACAGTCCCTGGGTTGGACCTCTGCCCCAGAGTACCTTTTGAAGAGGAAGTAATCGAGGGAGGAAGTCTAGATAAAGTGGTGGCGAGATGTGTGTTCTAATCCATTTACCAGCCTGGACGTTGGGGACATTCTTTGCCGAGCCTCTTTCCTCCCCTACTTCTTCCCAGGACTAAACTAACAGGCTCATACGAAGCGTTCACTAGATATTATTGGCAACTCTTCACTTTTTCTTGAAAGGTGCCTTCTCTTCACCTTGCTTCCAGTCTAACGGGAAGTTCTTTCTGCATCTCTAAAGGCTGCTGCACACAGCATCTCACCACCAGGCCACTTCTTAACTCTTTTCATGCATCCCTAGCTCAGAGACCAGTTCTTCAGGAAGCCATTTTAGTTTTAAATCTGTAAAAACTTAAATGCTTCCAGTTGTTTTATGTTCTATTTTCTATTGTGGCTTTAGTACCTAGTAGCCAGGCATATTACAAGTTTCTTTTCACAATAACCCTTTGTGAACATCTAATAAGTGGTCATTATTTCCGGGTACTAGTTTGTTTTCCTAAACACTGTAGGTTTGTGACCAATTTTTAAAACCTTAGAGCAATATTGTGTAACCTCCCTGTCCCTCCCAATTTGGCCTTTATTTCTTTCAGGTTAAAAAGTGTTCCATATAGTAGCTATAGTCATTTTTCCAGGGGAGTTTAAATTTTGAAGTAGCATTTCTAGTAGTTGATGTGCATGACATTTCAAGTTAGGAAAAGATTTGGTTGGTTTTTCATCCTGCTTGAACTATTAGTGATTATTGTGAGTATTTGGGCTTTCTCTTCCCAGACAGAAAATCACCCTTTATGAAGATGAGAAAATGTTGGGAGATCATTTTTGCAAAGGGCACAATAGTTGGCATTCAGAAACGATCCAACTGCAGAGGGAAAACTGCAAGCTGGCACACCAGCCTTTTTAACCTTCTGTTAACCTGACAAGCTCCCACAGGTTGTTCCTGAAATTGCAAGATGCTTATATAGCAGTGTTGAATTTGCAACGTTCTTGATGTCAAGCCATCATTAGTCAAACGGTTGATTCCACACCTATGTTCATGGATCTTCTGTTGTTAAACATTGGTGTTCAACTGTAACTTTGTTTTCACTTAAGTCCATCTATTACCTAGGCTTACTTGGGGGAAAGTATCAGGCAGACGAGGTCACTTGGTTCCTACTGTTTAACTGGGAACAGTTTTCATGGCTGGTAATTCTACCTGTCCTGTGTTACATTTTGAATGTGAAAACTACCAAGAACACAGTTGGATGGCAAGTAGAGAACAAAGGGTCAACATTATGAACGTCTTTTGCCCGTTGGGTTAAAGGAGTGTGCAGAGGACAACTGAGATTCCTAAGCGTGTATTATGCAAATGTTTGACATTTCTCAATGACCTGTTATCAGTTCTTGCAAACTCTACAATTGGTCCCTTGGTTTGATAACAGCAAGTTTCTTCTACCTGAGGATGCCCAGAGTGCATTTACCTTGTTATTGCTTTGCTCTTTCTTGAACCTCAGTGAAAATAGAAGGGCTCCAAAGCCCTTTTTCTCTTATATTGAGCTGCATCAGTTTGAAAATCTCCAGGGTTTTAGTTTTGTCTGCTTTTAAGCTGTCCCTGCTAACCCAAAGCAAAGCAGAAGGGGCAGCGTTCACCCTTCCAGTTAGTGCTCGCTTTGAGATGAGCACACCCTCCGTGACTTCTGGCCCCATCCTTAGATGCTGGCTTTGTAGAGGTCCTGGCAGTCTGTCTCCATGGTGACCTTTTATTCTGTGGACTCTAAACTGTCTAACAACATGATAGTGATGGAGGAACTGTTCTGCTTTTTTTTGGAAATCTAAGAAGCATGTGAATTACTGTTCTGTCTTCTTTTGCTATTTTCTAAGGACAGTTATTACTGTGGTGTATGTTTCTCCTGGCTTTGTTTATGTGCTGTGGTAGACACTTTGACTGACTAGCTCTTCAGGCAAGTTACCTAACCTTTCTGGGCTTGATTTCATTATCTATAAAATGGGGAGAACAATACCCATTTTACCGAGTTATTCAAGGAATTGGCAGTCTTTGCACCCATAGTTTGGGTGACAAGAAATACACATAAACTTTTTCTTGAGTGGATGATGGTGATGAAGTGGAGCATAATTTTCACTCAGCTATGATGGTGAAATTCCCTAGATACACCACTTGGTTTCCTGTTTGTTCCCAAACAAGATTTTCACTTAGGATCCAATTGCTGTGTCTAGTGATGATGTTCAATAATTATGGAAGTAGAATGACCAGAAAAACATACCTTCCTGCTCCACCTAACAATAGTGTGGCGTACTAGTTATAGCCTGGCTACACGTGAAAAAGACAGATCTGATTGTCTATTAGTTAAATGTAAGGATGGTCACAGTGATCTGTTTTGAACTACTTTACAGCACTCCTCCAGTGGTGCATTTATCCACACAGAAACATTTCCTAGAGAAAGGCATAGCCAGTTATGGCTAGGTAAAAATGTTGCAATTAGGAATTGGCTGGGGAATATCTGGTTGAGGATTAAGGGTAGACATTTAAAGAGCTGTTGGTTGATGAGTGAAATGATTAATAATTACCCTTTATTGAGCTTTTCTAGTGTGACAGGCCCTCTTGCTAAGGACTGCACATGGTTTGTCTCAGCAAATCCTCCCAGAAGGTGAAGCAGAGACAGGATCCAGTTCTTCTTTTACAGATGAAGTAACTAAGGTTTGGAGAGGCTACCAACTTGCACACGATCACCAGGCAAGGAGGTGACAGAGCCAAGCTGAAGCTTGTCTCTAACTCTGGGACTCTGTCTTAACAGTTTTGCTATCCTGATTTTGACCTACTTTTAGGGACTCCAGAAAGGAAATGTGGCCAAACCCAGATCACTTTCCTTACCTACCCAAACGTTTTGTGTTCACCATTTGTTATGGCAAAGCTCTGATGCTGACAACTTGAAATTGGTCTTGGCTTCCCACTTATATGAAAAAAACAATTCTATTAAACACCATGACTCTTCTTGGAAACATGCTGCCCATGATGACCTCTTCTCCTTTTTACTTTCCTCTGAGTCTGTGGGTAATTTTCCTAAAATTGGTACCTTTCTCAGAAATTCTTTCTGAAAACTGGGGCAAGTGATAGTAGCTGATGGCCTTTATTAGAGTTGGTATGTTTGATTTTCTTCTCCAAGTCTCAGTTCCTCTTGGTGTAGCATAATGGTTAAAAGCATGAAATCCAAACCCACAGACCTGAATGAGTCCTGCCCGACTTGCATCCTGGGGCAAGTAACTTTTCTGAGCCTGTTTTCACTCTTGTAAAATCCCTTTGACCGTCTTATTACTGTATAATGCTTAGAAGTGAGTAAGTACGTGACCATCAGATATTCTTATTTATTCCAGTGAATGAGGATGATTTTATAGAAATTAATGTTTATTGTATTCTCTCTGCAGCTATTGAAAAATTTGAAGAAACTCTCCACTTTGCCTATTACAGTAGACATTCTTGCGGTAAGAACTGTGTAACTTTATATATTATATAACTATATCCCATCTCCACTGGGAGAGATTGTACAAGAAGATTAAGAGCATGGACTTTGGAAGTGAAAGAAACCAGATACAAGATCACATATTGTATGGTTCTATTTATAGGAAATGTCCAGAATAGGCAAATCCATAAACAGACAGTAGACTAGTGGTCGCCCATCCATGAGGGGAATTGGGAGGAACAGGGCTTCTTTTTAGGTTTATGGAAATGTTCTGGAATTAGTGGCAATGGTTGCACAGTATTGAGTGTCTTGGAAACCACTGAACTATACACTTTAAAATGGTTAAAATGATGAATTTTATCTCAAAAAAATTAAAATATTGGCTTTAGCATCAACTAGTTCTAGATTCAAATCCAAATTCTGTAGCTTTAGGCTATTCCTTCTTTGTAAAATGGGGCAGATTCCTGCCTCTCAGAGTTGTTGTAAGGATTGATTCAGATATTATATACAAAAGTCTTAGCTCAGTGCCTGACACTAGCCAAAATCACTCCTGTTTTTATTATTTAAGTCTAGAAATGTTTTAGTTCAGTGTTTCCATCTTAATCTGGTGTGCTTTGCTACTGTCATTAGCAATTTGGGCCACAGGCACCAAGTACTTTTGTACTGAGACTTG
Organism: Manis javanica; assembly: GCF_040802235.1. NCBI lineage: Eukaryota > Metazoa > Chordata > Mammalia > Pholidota > Manidae > Manis > Manis javanica. The sequence continues at coordinate 17,608,853 of NC_133159.1, forward strand.
CAAGGTATGTTTTAGGAGGGAGTATTGATTGGTGATCCTAGGTCCACAACCTTCTAACAATTTCTTTGTTAAATTTGTAGGAGACTGGGGTTGGGAAGACGGTAAATAGCTTGAGAAAACATGAGCACGTTGGAAGCTTTGCCAGGGACTTGGTGGCCCAGTGGAAGAAGCTGGTTCCTGTGGAGCGGTAAGAACATTGCTAGTAGGTTTGTTCAGCTTCTCTGTTAAATCTGGTACTTGGAGTGTTTACAGGCTGAAATGTTTTTGTTTATTATTCCTTCTCTGCCTTCTTATTTAAAATATTTATTTTGCATCTGTTATAAGAATAATTCATTATTGTTATAGAATATCAGAAAATATTTAAAAATAGAAGTAAAAATCAAAATTTCTTATAATTCTGCCATCCAGAGATAAGCATTATTAACATTTTGGTATGTTTCTTCCTACGTACTTCTTAAAAGGCATTTTTTGCATAGCTGTGAACAAACTATATAAATAGCAACCCCTTTTGTTATGTGACAAGTTAAATATGTCCCTGTGTTGAAATTTGTTTAAGTATTTTCATGTCCACAGATATATGATATTCTTTTTATCCTGTAGTTAAGCTCATCATTTTCCATTTATTAAATTTTTGATTTTTCCCTATTTTAAAACTTAGTTGAGGATCTTTGAGCAGAGCCCATTTACCTTCTTCCCAAGACCTTGTGAGTTCAGGTTCTGTAACTTTGTCCTCTGAACAAGGATTACATTGAGATTTATATCTGCTTTATCTACCTCTTTTTTTTTTTTTTTTTAATTTTAGAAACACGGAGCCTGATGAGCAGGACTTTGAGAAGAGCAATTCCCAAAAGCGCCCCAGGGATGCTGTTCAGAGAGAGGAGGAGGTGGAGGGGGACTACCAGGAACACTGGAGAGCCTCCAGCAGCCAGTCATATAGTCCTGATCACAGACAGAAACACAGGAAGCTCTCAGAGCTCGAGAGACCTCACAAAGTGTCGCACGGTCAGGAGAGGAGAGACGAGAGAAGGAGGTGCCACAGAGGCTCACCAGTTTACTCTTCAGACCATGAATCTTCTGATTATGGCCATGTTCAGTCCCCCCGATCTTCTGCCAGTCCTCATCAGATGTCCATGGACCATTACAGATCCCCAGAGGAAGATCATGAGCCCTTTGTTGCACACCAGAAGCCTGGAAAAGGCCACAGTAATGCCTTTCAGGACAGGCTGGGGGTCAGTCAGGAACGACACCTCGAGGAACCCCCAGGGAAAGGGGTTGTGAGTCAGAACAAGGAGCACAGATCCTCTCATAGGGAAAAACGTCCAGTGGATACCAGAGGAGATGAGCGGTCGTGTTTGAGCCGAGAGAAGTCACACAAAGCCATCTCCAAAGAGGAAAACCGAAAGCCACTCTCAGGGGCGAGCACCAAGGAGAAGCTGTCCTCCAGCGGTGTCAAGAAGGAGAAGGAGAAAGACAGCAGCACCAAGAAGAAGTATTTACCCCCCTCGGAGCCTGCTTCAGACAACCACCTGAAAAAGCCAAAGCACGAAGACTCAGAGAAAACCAAGTCCGACAGACACAGGCCAGGCCCGGACAGCCTGCACACAGGGAAGGGGGCAGGGGGCCAGCTGCCCAAGGGAAAAGAGAAGGTTTCCAACAACCTGAAGACTCAGGAAGGAAAGGGGAAAACTTCTCATTTGGATAGAAAGTCAGCAGGCTCCCTTCCTAAAGCTGAGGAGGCAGATATGGATGATGAATTCGAACAGCCTACCATGTCTTTTGAGTCATACCTCAGCTACGACCAGCCCCGGAAGAAAAAGAAGAAAATCGTGAAAACTTCAAACACAGCTCTTGGAGGGAAAGGACTTAAAAAAAATGATTCGAAAAGCAGTAGTAAAAACTTGGACTCAGCTCAGAAATTACCTAAGGTGAATGAAACCAAGTCAGAGACACTTCAGCCTCCTGGATCCAATTCAGCCAAGCTGAAAAAGGTAACCGTCAGCCCTTGGGTGGCTTCCATTCGGAGCACCTAGCCCTCTGAAGCTCCCTGGGCCTACCCTGCCACTGTTTTGCATGGCTGCCTTCTCTGTGGCCTGTTGAATTTGAGTTTGAAGTAATTTCCTCTGGGCCTCTCTAGCTGCCAGGGTCGGTAGTACCCAAGTTAAGTATTTTCTGAGGTGTCCCTTTATGCTGGGCCCATCCCTGTGTTTTTCCTGACTAGGTGGTATCACACATGACTGCCTCCCCTCCTCCAGCCTGGATCTGGGCTGCAGGGAAGAACTGGTGCTTGTAGGAAGGGGCTGTCCAGGCAGTTACTGGTCTCCTCTCCGCAGGTCCCCATCGATGCACTGCCAGCATTGCCGGACCTCCCTTTACCCATGATACAGGCCAATTACCGTCCACTTCCTTCCCTTGAATTGATATCCTCCTTCCAACCAAAGCGGAAAGGTAATTTTCTGTATCTTTTCTTTCACTGGGAAAAAGATTTTAAAAATTCATTCATGATCTGATGGCAGGTGTTTGTACCTTTCTTAATCACACAGGCTCTGCAGTTTGATGGCTTGGGTGTGAATCCCAGTTCTGGCTTTTCCAAGTTATATGAACTTGGGTAATAACTTAATTTCTTTGGAGTTGAGTTTCATATTCTAAAAACGGGAATAATAATGGTATGTGCCTCACAGGGCTGTTGTGTAGATTAAAGGTGATCATGCTGGTAAAGCTCTTAGCTCTGGGTTTTCCCACATAGTAAGTGTTCAGTAAATCTTAGCTGCTGCTGTTACTAGCTGCCCTTTATTCTATTTGTTCTACATGAACTTTTTGTTTTTAAAAGAAGCCATTTTAACAGCTAAAGAATTAGGATCCACATGAGTGTCCCTCAAGCAAGAGACTAACAGATAAATCAAGGTTCATCCACACGGTGGCATCCTGAGCAGTTGCAAAAAAATGTGAGATGTATTGATGTGGAATAATTTCTAAAATAAGGCAAATGGAAAAAACTAGTAATGTGTTATTGGTTAAAAAGGAATAAAATACTTGTGTGCTTATTTTTGCATAGATTGTGTGGAAGGATACAGAAGAAACGGGTAGCGTTGGTTGCTTTGAGAAAGGGAGCTGGAGGCCGAGGAACAGGCTGGGAAGGAGAGCTTTCATTGAGTGGCATGGTGCCTTTTGTAACTCACAGCTCTGGCTTTCTGGCCCTGTAGCACTCTCTTCACCCCAGGAAGAGGAAGAAGCTGGATTCACTGGACGAAGGATGAACTCTAAGATGCAAGTGTATTCTGGTTCCAAGTGTGCCTATCTCCCTAAAATGATGACCTTGCACCAGCAGTGCATCCGGGTACTTAAAAACAACATTGACTGTAAGTCACATGCTTCTCTCTTGCTTTCAAGCACTTTGTGGCACTGGGACCTGACCGCTGGGTGGCTTGGCTGCTGCTCAACACTTTTCACCTTTGATTCTCTGCAGCAATCTTTGAAGTGGGAGGTGTCCCATATTCTGTTCTGGAACCTGTTTTGGAGAGGTGTACACCTGATCAGCTATATCGCATAGAGGAATACAATCATGTGAGCATCCTGTTTGGGTGGGAAGAGGGTGGTTTTCTGGCTTGGGTTTTTAGGAATGGCTTTGTCTTTGTGAATCGGCCACAGCTGAAGGGCAGGCAGCAGTGGTCAGATCACCATTCTGAGCACGTTTGGTTTGTCTATAGGCCTTTAAACAAGCATATTTTTAGCACCTGCTTCTGGCATCAAATCAAGGTGGGATTTAAAGGGAGCAAAAAACACTTGCCACATATCCTTTGACCTTGCCTTGTTACAGAGGTCAAGGGAGAATTCTGGCAGCACAGCTCCAGGGATCCATGGTGGGGGCAGAGCTTTGTGTTCACACTCAGGTGTGTGGTGATTATGAAAGAGCACAGATTGTCTGGGTGTCTCTTAGAGACATCGGGATCTGTCCAAAATCCTTCTCCTCATGCTGGGACGTACTGGTTTGATGGCATTAGCTGTCTCTGATTCTGGAGGATCGACAGCAGCATTCTTCTTAGGTGGCCCCCTTGCCATTTCAGCTCCGTGTGTGCTGGCAAACACCTGGATTTGACTTCATCCCAGTTCTCCTTTCACTGATTTTTCTAAAGGAAAAGACTGATCTTAAAACTAATTTTTGTGTTGTCTTCTCTTGTAGCCCCCCCAGTTCCCCAAAAGCAGCTACTACAATGCCTCACACTTAACAATTTTTAAATTATTGATTTGATTTTTTTTTTTAGAACCATGATGTTTTAATATACTAGTGCTATGGAGGACCAAAAATCATTAGGAAACTGGTCACCCTTAGGTGATTAAGGGTGGAAAAGAGATTTGTTAGAGTGCTTGAATATAAATGATGTCCTGGTTCTGATTTTAGGTATTAATTGAAGAAACAGATCAATTATGGAAAGTTCATTGTCACCGAGACTTTAAGGAAGAAAGGCCAGAAGAGTATGAGTCGTGGCGGGAGATGTACCTGCGGCTTCAGGATGCCCGGGAACAGCGGCTACGAGTCCTGACAAAGAATATCAGATCGGCACACGCCAATAAGCCCAAAGGTGAGCAGGCAGGAGAAGAACCGGCAGGCTGGGGCTTCCTGGCAACTTGGTGAGCCCTGTGCTCTGGTTGACAGCAGGGCTGTAGTGGGCCTGGCTGATGAAGCCTCTGGCCCTGAGAGCCCCCTTGCATTTACAGAAGCAGGGTAGGGATGACGTGTTTTTTCTGCCGTTTTCCTTGCTGCCCTACAGAGGGGTTTTCAGGGTTAATAATTCCCTAACTGGGGGTATTTGAAAAGCTTTTATCTCCTAATAGTGTAGATTATGAAAATAATAGTAGCATCTCTGTCCAGAGAGGCAGGTGTTCATCACCATATTTTTTCACAGGCCGACAAGCAAAGATGGCCTTTGTCAACTCTGTAGCCAAGCCGCCTCGTGATGTTCGAAGGAGGCAGGAGAAGTTTGGAACAGGAGGAGCAGCTGTGCCTGAGAAAATCAAGTAAGATCTCTGCTCTCTGCTCCTCTGTAATTTTGTGCATGCTCCGGACCAAGAGCCCCAAGAGCCTGCTGTTCAGCCTCAAGAGGCAGCCTAGGGGCAGGAAGCAAGGCCTTTTTGGGATGAGAGCCCAGCCAGGCAGAGTGGGCTCTGGAAGCCGACTGTGAGCAGCTCTGCACGAGACCTCCCTGGGTCCCAGCTTCCTTGACCTCAGCGTGGACCAGATCATTGTTTCTGCCTCTCAGAGGCTAAAGTTAAATGGAGAGCAGGGACTAGCTTCTAGGAGGCATTCCCTTATGCTTTCCCTTCACTCATTTAAACAAAACATGTTACTGTCGGGACTAAAATATTTAATCTAATTCACATTAGCATTTTCAAAATACAGATTTACACCTAAATGGTGAAAAATTAGTTGAGATTTTCATTCATTCTGAAGGAGATTATCATTCATTCTGAAGGGCTAACGCCATCACCTCTGAGCCATCCACAGAATCTAGGGTACTAGGGTCTGCTGGTCAAAACCACAAACCCGAGTCTCCCTCAAAGCATGCCAGCTTTGGGCTGTTGGTGCCAAAGGCAGGTTGCCAGGGCTCATGAGTAACCAGTTCCATCCCATCTGTGTTCCAGGATTAAACCCGCCCCCTACCCCATAGGAAGCAGCCATGCCCCCTCCAGTGGTGGTAGCAACAGCTTTAACGCCAGCCATGAGGACCTGGCCTACGACGGCCCGAGCACCAGCAGTGCCCACCTGGCACCGGTGGTCAGCAGCACTGTTTCCTATGACCCTAGGAAACCGACTGTGAAGAGTATGTAACTTGGGGTTCCTGCTAAGAAAGTTCACAGCTAGTATTGCGAGGCCTTTAATGTCATCACCACGATTATAGTGAACATTCATTTTGGCACTCTGCATTTTTTTTTTTACTTAAATGTAAACCTTTTTCTCCAGGAAATAACGTGGGATTCATAACTATTAATAACTAAATGGCAGCACATCTTATTGAGGTTTTATAACCTTATAACTGCAGCTTCCAAGTACTTACTTTTTTGTATCTAGTTGGGTCTATTTCGTATTTTATTAGCTTTATTATCATAGACTATCCCCACTATTACAAGGTGGTATCCCAACTTAAGAAAAGCATTATTCTGTATTCACTTCAGGGCCCACGGGAGGGTGTGGGAGTCCTGGCTTGAGCTTTGGCTGTGCTCATGTTAACCAGCTGAGAGGGCAAGCTAGGCCTCTTTAGGTGGTGGGCGCACTGAGGTCATCTTAGACTTGTTGCTACACTAGACAGATGGGGGCTCAAAGGGGGTGCTTTTCACTGGTTTGGATATTGGTGAGGTAGAGCTAAATGATGGCTCAGAATGGCCTATAGAGTCAGGCGAGGATTGAATTCCAGTTCTGCCATTACTGTACAACCGAGGTCAAGTTGCCCAGGCTCTGTGTGTCTTGGTGGGGCTGTTAGAGATTGAGCACCCGGCAGGTGCTCAGGAGGTTGCTGCTTTTATGGGGGAGGAGCAGATAGCTCCTGCTCGGATCCATTTGGTCATGCAGAGCCGAGAGTAGTGAGGTTTAGTGGGATGTGTCTGAACGGCACACATCTGAAACCACTCTCTTATTTCTCTTTTCACAGAAATTGCCCCAATGATGGCCAAGACGATTAAAGCTTTCAAGAACAGATTCTCCCGACGATAAACTGAGGCCTGGCCTTGGAGATGAAATTTGAGGGGAGGAAAGCAGGGACACTGGGGGTTGGGGAATGGAGCTTCCGAAGGAGGCCGGGGCCTTTTGGTCTCCGAGTCCTGCCCCGTTTGCAGGTGTGGCTTGCACCTGTGAGCCTGTGTGCCGCAGCCACTGCCTCCCTGCTTGAGAACACTTCAGAATTCTGAAGAAGATGTGAAGCTCAGTCTCACTGAGGATTTTAAGGTCAATATACTTTTGTTGTTAATTAACGTCTTTGTAAACTATAAGACATAGTTTTAATTAATAAATATTGCCCCCAGATTGTATTTATATTACCCCCAGTTTTTTTTTTCTTTTTCTTTTTTTGCCCTCTACCACACACTTAGCCTTTTATTTTCAGAGTCCTTTATTAAAGTTAGATAAAAGCCTAGTGAAAGCCATTCCCCTGCCCCAGGTCAGCTCTCCTGAGGGGACTCCTGTCCAGAGGGAGGATGGGCACCCCCAAAGCCTGTGCGGTGCCTGCTGCACATAGGGCGAGGAGTGGGTCCTGGGCTGCCCATCCTAGAGAGGAGCCTCGATGGGAAGACAGAGGTGTTCAGCTCACCTCCGAGGCCCTTTCCAATGTTGCTTTGAGTTCCTCTGCAGGTGCGTCTCTTTCTTACTCATTAAATAGTATTTATTGAGGAAGGTTATTTGTAAAGGTCTAGCATCTTTCCCCCATCCTTTTTGCCAGTTCCCACTTTTTTGAGGCTCACGAGAGGACACAGAACTTTGGGAGATGAATTTGCACAGATGCCCAGCATTTTTATAATTTCCAGTTTCTGATAAAAACTTCAGGGGTTTTTCCTCCCCCATTTTTCCTTCTCCCCACCAGCAGGGGGAAAAAAACACAAATACATGGCAGGGCTTTTTGTAGCCTCCAAATACAACTGTAGAATTTTAAAAGCCAGCACTTTAATCTCCTGTTCCCTATGAATTGCTACTAGAAGTGAATGGTTTTAAAAGTTGCAATGCTATGTTGGAAATCGGTTTTATTTTTGCCTGTCTTTAAAAGGTAAGATCATGTAATTGGAAGAGCACAACAATGTGTTATGTTTTGTAGAGAACTTTGCAGCGGAAGCTCTCTCTACTATTGAGTGAGCCAGAATTTGGAGGGAAGGGCCAACTTAAGGCAAGTGTCTGAGCTGTAGTGTCAGGATTGGAGAGAACCGGGAGGGCATGCATGAGGTTTGGGAGGGAGGGAGAGCCTCACTTTTGAGTTGGTGTAGGAGCAGGGCCAGATCTAGGAGGACACTGTTATCACCCCTCTTGGCTGTTGAAAAGCGCTGATCTGGTAGAAACCTCCCTGGCTGTGACCCAGATGGATGGAGATGCTCTACATTTGAGGTGCCCATCCTTAAACATGACGAGTAGACTGAGGGTGTGGGTACTGTGGCAGCCTTGGGGGCTCGGCAGTCCCCTCAGCAAGCTCATTCAAAACCCTAGGAGATGAAGCCCCCTGTTTCTAACCATCCTGGAGACCCCAATTAGGCCAACTTTAAAGATTCCAGAGCAACACAGGAAATCTGTGTAGCAGAAGCCCGTCGTTCAGTGTGTGTTGCTATGCAGGGTGCCTGATATGTCAGGACACACATGTTGCTGTGTTTTTCTCCTGCTGTATTTTGAATTACATAAAGCTTGATTTCTCTTGATCATTTGTGTTACCATTCCACCCATCCCCTAACTTGCTCCCCAAATCCTTTATCAGGAAGTTCCTTACCTAAAACCAAATGAACACCGAGTCAGGTGCCAGACATCTGTTGCCTAGAATGGCTTCCTCTAGGTGCTCACCACCTTGGATTGGTCTCTTAGCTGTGTGTTCAAGTCTTTGTCATTGAAACAAGTTTTTCGTATTTCAGACTCAGTTGTGTATGATTTAATTTCCTTTATTAGGAGTCTTTAGGCAGGGAGGGAACAAAGGACACATATTCATGCTGACATCACTCATTTTTGGCACAAAAAGATGTTTGATCACCCCTGTGTGCATAGAGCCAGATCTTCCCCTCTTCCCCCTCCAAGAGTATCTGCATCAGGGATGTGACTTGATGAGAAGAGTAAGGAGGGGAATAGGAAAAACTGAATTTTGAAACAACCTCCTCACCTGGGTTATTAAAATGGCTGCAGAGCAGACACAGGGTGATGGTCAACCTTAGGTCTCGTGTGAAAACGTGCAATTTTTTTCTGTGCTACACTACACACAAATCACCAAATTGCAAATTAACCCTTTGTGGTCCTTGGTGTAATGAGCGGATTCGTTGGGGCTTTCTCGTTCTGGGAAGCGGGAGGGAAAGGAGCAAGGTGTCATCCTGCTTTTCACTTGTATTTTGGTCCCAAAATGTAAATACAATTTTCTATGTTACTTTTTTGTGGTAACTACCAAGATGAATATTTTAATTAGATAAGTTATATGAAAAGGAAGGAAAATTCCACGTCTAAATAAAAAAAAAAAAACAAACCCCATATACTGTTGTCTTTCTTCCTTTCTCCATTATTATGTCAGAGAATAGGAGTCGGCCATAAAACGTCTGGTTCCTGGGCTCTGAGGCAAAGATCTTAATCCTTGGACTGGGCTGTAAAGGATGTTGACTTTCTGTCTAGCATAACAGGACTGGGAGAGAGGAATCTGGGGGAGCAAACCCAGTGAGAAAGGGAGTGAAAATGCAGATAGAAATGAGCACCTAGTGGGGATCAGGCATTGTCTGGGATCCTGGGATTGAGTGATTAACCCTGTTCAACAGTTAGAAGCTGAGGCTCAGAGGGGTGATCGATAACACAGCCAAAGCCACATAACTGGTAAGTGGCAAAGGAAAGGAGACACTCCACCTTTCAGTCACTTCTTGGGCGCAAAGGACCCCAGTAGGTCTCATCAGTCATACACTGGCTTCCTAATGACAGCGTAATGGACACTAATGCAGAAAGGCCATGGCAGCAAGGACTTCGTGAGAACCTGCTATGTCCGTCCTGGCTGAGCTGCATGAGCTTCAGCATTTGCTAAGGGCTTGGTTATAGCCCCTGCTTATGTGGAGTGGGTTGGATCTTAAACCTACAACATCTCACAGCAGCAGGGCTTTATTATCCTTTCTCTCCTAAAGAAGCATTCATGGTATATGGTCTGGAATTATTTTCCTAAATATTGGATCTAATTCTGCTAGGGATTAGTATGCATTGAAGTTAATTATGGATTGTGGTGTCTGACGGATGACTTTACCTGGGTTTTGAAAGTTAGCCCTTTGTCCCTTATCCAATAGTTCAACATTTACTGAGCCAGGACCTACATTAGACCCGGAAATACAGAATAACAGCCTGGCGCTCACAGGTAAGAGTAACTGATCTCCCTGGTTATGTACCTATGTGCCAGGCACCACTCTGACTCATATACATCATCTCAGTTATTATAATGATCCTACGAGGTAATCAGTCATGGACCCATCTTAAAAACAAGAAAACAGCAGCACAGAGAAATGAAGAACTTGCCCCAGGTCACACCATCAAGGAGCAGTAGTTCTGTGTATTGGCCTGACATGGCCAAGCACATGTTCTGAGTCACATTCACCATCGTACACAAACACATAGCCAATGTTAGGCTTCTGGACAAAGCTGACCCTCCAATGCAAAAAGATGCCAAGTCCAAGTGAGTAGGCCAAGGCCCTGATCATTTATAAGGGTTATTTCTTTTCTCTGCTGCATGCAGCTGGTGCCCAGAAGAATTCTCTACCTGGCTCATCACCTTGACTGATGAGCCCTTCACAGGGTTCTTTACTAGGGTTCATCATCCACTTGGGTCTCTCCCTGTTTATTTGACTAAAAAGTGAAAGGAGCAGTTTGTCTTTATAGGCCCCCAGTCTTCTCTTCCTGTGATGCCTACTGTCTCAACCCTTTTCAAAAACTCCCATGGAAAATTCAAGCCATCAAAATTTTGTATAGCTACATTTGTGTTTACCAAGCATAGACTCTGGGGTGGGGCCCCAGAGTGTGCATGAATAATAAAAAATAAGTGACCCGGGGAACCCCCCTACACTGCTGGTGGGAATGTAAATTAGTTCAACCATTGTGGAAAGCAGTATGGAGGTTCCTCAAAATGCTCAAAATAGACTTAACATTTGACCCAGAAATTCCACTTCTAGGAATTTACCCTAAGAATGCAGCAGCCCAGTTTGAAAAAGACAGATGCACCCCTATGTTTATCGCAGCACTATTTACAATAGCCAAGAAATGGAAGCAACCTAAGTGTCCATCAGTAGATGAATGGATAAAGAAGATGTGGTACATATACACAATGGAGTATTATTCAGCCATAAGAAAACAAATCCTATCATTTGCAACAACATGGATGGAGCTAGAGGGTATTATGCTCAGTGAAATAAGCCAAGCGGAGAAAGACAAATACCAAATGATTTCACTCCTGTGGAGTATAAGAACAAAGAAAAACTGAAGGAATAAAACAGCAGCAGAATCACAGAATCCAAGAAGGGACTAACAGTTACCAAAGGGAAAGGGACTGGGGAGAATGGGAGGGTAGGGAGGGATAAGTGGGGGGGAAAAAGAAAGGGGGTATTATGATTAGCATGTATAATGTGGGGGGTAGGGGAAAGGGGAGGACTGTGCAACACAGAAGACAAGTAGTGATTCTACAACATCTTACTACGCTGATGGACAGTGACTAATGGGGTTTTTGTGGGGGACTTGGTGAAGGGGAGAGCCTAGTAAACATAATGTTCTTCATGTAATTGTAGATTAATGATAACAAAATAACAAAAAAATGAGTATCAAACTGAACACACACACACAAAAAATAATAAGTGACCCAAGTAATTCTTTAAATACGCATTAAAGCTTGAGAACTGCTCCAGAGAATTTGCCACAAATTGTTTAAACACTCTTCACAGCTGGCCCATGGGTCAGGGCTGGGAAGCCAGCACGTTCAGTCACAGTGAACCCTTGTGTTGCCCCTACCCTGTGTCACTGCATAAGACAGGACCGCTGTCTTCGTGGAGCTTTCATCTGGTAGGCGAGATGAATCAATAGAGGTTTCTGGGCCCCACTGCAGAAATCTGTTCAAAAAGGTCAAACTTAGGATCTAGAAGTATGTGCTTTTTTATAGGCCTTCCCCAGTGAATTCAATGAGCTGCCTGGTATAGTGTAGACAAAGGACTCACTTTCAAAACAATGCATGAGCTTTGGAATGAGTCAGATAAGGTTCACATCCTGGCTCCACCACCCTTTAGCCTTGTTGACACCCCTCTGAGCCTCAGTTTCCTCATCTGTAGCATGGGAATAATGACACCCACAGGAATTCTAAGGATTCAGTGGGAGAAGGAGAGCTCAGTAAGTTTCAGTGTCCTTCCTTCATTCCTGCTAAATGTGGAATGAAAGGAAAACTCTTGTTTCCTGTTGACGGGAATTGAATCTTTAGGGTCACAAGCTAAGAACTATTTTGAGGTCAGTGAGTCCTTCCTGAGAATCTTTGCTTCTGCTGCCCTTGATAGGGTTCGTTCAACATTTCTGTTTGGACTCATCTATTCTTCCAGTCCCTTACACTACAGGTCCTAACAACCACCCAAAAGGAAGACTCTACCTAATTTCTTCTTAGGAGTCACAAACTCAAAAGCCAGGCATTTGGTGTGAGACAATGGGGAGTGGCGGGACAGGAAGAACGGCAGAACTATTGACCCAGCTCTGCATGTTCTCCAGGGGGAAGCAGAGCCCAGTATGGTCACGTTCGAGTTTAAAAGAAAAGGCAAAAATCTAGACTGCATGTAAAATCTCCCAGTTTTTAAAGCCCTGTGCCCCAACTATATACAACATACCAGGAAACCTTTATGAAGTGGATAATTTTCCAGAGAAATGCAGCTTACCAAAATGGGTTCCTACAGAGATGGCAAGTCTAATAGACTAATGACCATAGAAGAAATTAAGTAGTTGAAGAGCCTCCCCTGTAAGAAAGCTCCAAGCCCAAGATGGCTTTATAGGGGAATTCTTTCAACCACAAAGGTCAGATAATACCAGCACCACTTAAACTATTCCAAAGCAGTGAAAAAGAAGGAAAATGCTGTTGTAGCTAGTATAACACTGACATGGAAACTGGATAAAGACTGCACAAAGAAAAAAAAAATAGCAGACCAATCTTATTTATTAATATTGATGGGACCATCTTAAATATTAGCAGAATCTAACAGCAGACTGAAACAAATCATGCCTAAATGATTTTTTATTTAGGTGCATTTAGGATAGGTAGGATCATCAGACTATTAGGATAGGCTAGGGCAGAAATTCTCAACTGCAGGTGATTTTTCCCCCAATATGACACTTGGCAAAAAAAAAATGTTAAACATTCCACAACATGTACAATACAGTTCCCAATAGCAAAGACTTATTTGACCCAAAACGTCAACAGTGTTGAGGTTGAGGACCCCTGGACCTGATTATGTTGCAGAAATACCTCCCAAATCTCAGGGGCTCAAAACAGAGGTTTCTCTCTTTGTGGATCAGATGGGGCTGTGCTATGTGTCATCCTCTCTCAGGCCCCAAGTTAAGGGAGGCACCATCCCTGTGCTGCTATTTCCCAGGAAAGTAAAGAATATTACACTGGCCCCTAAGCTATGTCCAGAAGTGACATCCATCCTTCCCATCATATTTCATTGACTGCACCTAAATTTCAGAGGACATGGAAATAAAATCCATCCATATGCCTGGATGCAGAGAACTGGAAATACTTGCTACAGAAACAAAGACTCCAAAGGCAGTCATAGCAGCCTGGACATTCAGATAATCCACAAGGCCACCCAACTTCCAATCTCATACTTTCTAGCTGTGTGCCCTTGAGCAAATCACTAACCTCTCTGTGTCTCCATTTCTTCCTCCAAAAAGGAGAAAAATACATCAACTTTGCTGAGGTATTGTACAATGAGCTAATGAGTTAAAACATGTGAAGGGCTTGGGACAGTGCCTGGCATGTAAAAAAAGCTCAGGACATGGCTAGCCAGGAAGTTGATGATGAATTAGGTGAAGTAGTCAACATGGAATGGTCATGTAGTAAAGGACTGTCATGACTGAAACTCTAAGGAAAATGACTTGTCCAAGAAAATGCAGCTGGTCAGTATAGCATGGTAGTTAAGTAAGCTCTGGGTTCTCAGCTTGGCACATAGTACATAAGTACTTAACAGATGTTAATTAATATTTGGAGAAGGCTCAGTGTGTATAAGAGTATGGACCTCGGAGGCCTGCTGCACTGGTTTAAATTCTAGATCTGCTAACCAGTTGTGTGACCTTGAACAAGTTACTTAGCTTCTCTGTGTCCAGGTTTTCTCATCTACACAGTGAAGATAATAATAGGACACCTGCAATTCTGAAGATTTAAAATAATTGAAGTAAAGCCCTTGGGACAGTGTTTGTCCCAGTACTGGTGCCATATAGCTGTTAGTTATTATTACTACTATGCTCTCCGTTTGCCACAAAGGAGCACTAAAAAATGACAGAAAATGGTTTGTTTCTCCCTGCCTAATGGAGAGAGGAGAGAAGGGAAGGTGGATACAAATTCAGCAGTCCTTGAGCTACAGAAATGTTTGCAGATGAACCTGGGAATGGGAGAAAGAAAAAAAAATTGGAAGTTTTTCCTACCTGCCCTAGGGTAGTCCTAGAAGTCAGTGAGAATTCCCATTTGTCCTCAGACATCCCTGCAACATAGGAGTGCAAGGGACAAGCAGAGTAAGCAGAGGCAAAACACATTATACCCAAATCAGGGCTAAGTCACCCTGCAACCATTAGTTTCTTCCAAATCTAGCCTCCTTAGTAATTGCAGTTTCACATCCACCAGCTGGGGGCTCTGAACTGGAAGTCTGGCCCTTGGCAACAGTATTAGCCACTATTTAATCTTTTCCTATGACTGGATGTCGTTCCAAAAACTTTTCATGCATTATCTAATATTACCCTCATGATAAAACCCTACAAAGTATGTATTCTTAATAGTCCCATGTCTTATATGATAAATACAAGGCTTAGAGACGCTAAGCAGCTTGCCTAGCAGGCCATATGTAGTATTTGAGGGACTGGGGCAAGAGTACAAATGGAGGCATACTTAAAAGGTTATACATGGAGCTAACGAACTGTTAAATAAAATACAGTCTATTCTGCAACCTTGGTAAATATACCTTTACAATAACCTGGAAGGCCACATCCAAATTTCTGGGCCTCTTGGAGCTCTGCATTAGACGGTGGTGGAAAATGGAAGCACAGGACTAGCCACACCCCTTTTCTCTTCATATCCCTAAATATGTTACCCTGCAAGGGGCGTACATGTATGCAGATGTCCTAGCCTGTGCGCTCACATTCTATTCTATGGTTCCTCAGCTGAAAGGGCCCATCATGTATCCAGCACAGTGAATGACAAAAGAACCAACAGCATCACCACACTTGAGGATACTAGGGACCAAGAGAAGTATAAGAGGAGA
This sequence comes from Manis javanica, assembly GCF_040802235.1. Lineage (NCBI taxonomy): Eukaryota > Metazoa > Chordata > Mammalia > Pholidota > Manidae > Manis > Manis javanica. The sequence continues at coordinate 17,624,030 of NC_133159.1, forward strand.
ATAAGGACATTTTCAGTGGTAGTGTAGTAGCCAGCCTTTAATGAATTCACCCGACTGGTATTCATACCTTTATATAGTTCCTGCACACCCTGAATATGGTTGACCTGTGGAAACATGGGATATTGCAGAATTGACAGGTGATTTCTAAGGCCTGGTCATAACAATCATTGTGCTTTAGATGATTGCTCTGTCTTGGGTCACGTGCTCTGCTGCAGTGTCATGAGGACACCTAAGCAGTCCTGTGGAGAGGTCCGTGTGGCAAGGAACTGAGGCTTCCGGCCAACAGCCGGCACCAACTTGCCAGCCCTGTGATTGCGCCATATCGGAACAGAACCAGCAGTAAGCTACTCCCAAACTCCTGACTCACAGAAACTGAAATGAATGTTAACTGTTGCTTTAAGCCATTAAGTCTGGGAGTAATTTATTACACAACAAAAGATAACTATTACACAGGTACATTGGAGCCACAGTATTCTGTAGGTCTTCCAGTTGAAAGGTGAAGTCTATCTCTCCACCTTTGAATTTGTATTTGGCCATGACACTTGTTTTGGCTGATGGGACATCAGCAAAAATTACAGAAGTAGAGGCTTTAAAAATGCTTGTGCAATGGATCTTCCCTCTCTTGCTCCTGGAACTCTGCAACTGCTACCGTGTGACTGCGCTCAGACAGCCTGCTGGAGGCACAGTACTTCACCATCTCAGGGGACAACCAACGTCAACCAGATATGTGAACGAGGCCATTCCAAATCAGCCCAAGCCAAATTGGTCCAAAAAAGAAATGCCCAATAATCAACAGAATCGTGTTAAATAATAAATGCTTGTTGTTTAAAGCTTTTAAGCTGTGGGGTGATTTGTTACACAAGATAAGCTAATTGATTCAACATACTTCATGTGCACTTTTTGTTTCAGGGAGCCATAGGATGTCTTCAAAGTCTGGTTATTTCCCTAAACTCATCTGATCTTGGGTAGGATCATTCACCTCTTTTAGCCTCAGTCTTCCTCATCTTCAAGTTGGGGGTAACATTGGGTAACACTACCGATCTCTTAAAAGTTCATGTGACAAATAATTGAGATGAACTACATAACACGCTTAGCACAATGTCTGGCACATAGTGCTCAATAAATCAGTAAAATATGACAGTGATCAAAATGACAGGAAAGAAGTCAGAAGTGCATAGATGTCCTAGATAAAATAAGGCTTATGTCAGTCCTGTACTGGGACACTGCCTTTCCAAAGAAAGGCTACTGAGTGTATCGCTCAATTCAACAAATATTTATTACCTGTGCCATGTCCCTTCCCTGAAACTGTGATGTGAAAGCAGGAATAATTCATGACGTTGAGCTATTTTGAACCAGAAGCAAGCTTCTGATTCAAAATTAAGATATTTTGAATTGAATTAAGATATCAAAATATTTCTGAATGGAACTTGAACAGATGGATATTTTGGCTTCTGTTTCACCAGCCACACTCCAGAGCCAGATGTGAAAGGCTCAGGATATCCAGAGTACCCCATAATTCTCTCTACAGCCTCTGTCTCTTCCCCTCCCCTGCAGGGAGTAAGAATGAATTCTAGCTTGAAACCAAAATCACTTCAACTCTAAAACAGTGGCTTTCAATTCTTGTGACCTCAACCCACAATATGAAAAACACTTTACATTGCATCTGAGTACACAAAAGCCAAAACTGAAACACAAGTTCCATAAACTGAGACTTAAAATGTATGATACATTCTGAACTTTTTATTACATACTATTTGATTTTTTGAATGCTGGTCACAATCCTCTAAACGGATTTTAAGAACCTTTAATAGATCACAACCAGATGTTTGGAAAAACTGCTCTGAAAATACCACACAGGGAGAGGACTTAAAGGTCATCAAGTCCAATCCTTGCACTTGACAGGGGATAAAGTGGGACGCAGAGCGGTTAAGTCACTTGCCCAAGTTCACACAGCTAGTAAGTGGCAGTGCTTGGATTTCTAAGATCTGACTCAGCTATTGAACTCTTACCACATGTCGGGTCGGCTACTGTGCTGTGTTCTTTAAGCCCATTTTTCATTTAATATTGCGATCTTATGAAACATACCATTATTATTACCACTCCAGAGATGAGGAAACGAAGTTTCAGGATGGGGAACATGAGTAAGCAATTCAGGGTGTCAGGCTATCAGTAGACCCAGCACTTGTCTCCAGATCAGCCGCCCACAAAGCTCTGGACCGCCAAGCCCGCTCTGAAGAAAAGGGTTATGAAAGCGGTCTGTGATCTTTAAGCGCCTAAGGACGGTGATAACGTCGCCCTCCCTCCCCTTCAGGGCCTTATCATTGAGCACACTTTTCTCCACCAGCTCCGAAAAACGTTGGTGGTAAAAGAAAAGAGCACAGTCTTTTTAAGCCTCACGGGAAGGAGGATTGGAATCCTAGCCCCACCATTTACTCGAAACACCAGCTTAATCTCTCTGTCCTTCAGTTTTCGCGTCTGCGAAGCTGGGGCAGAAACATCGTCCCTCTCCAGGCCTGAGTCAACATTAATTCTCCCGCACCTGCCCCCGCCAGTCAACTTCTTCCGAGCCACGCCCTCACTGCTCCCCGGACGCATGCGCCGCACAGGGGCGCCTTTTACGACGCGGCGGCCGCAGCGCGCTTGGCGGCTGGAGCGGAGCGGGCCCTTAGCGGGTGGCGGCGCCCGGCCCGGGACGACTTAAGGGTGGCGGTGTCGCCATGTCGCACGGCCACAGTCACGGCGGGGGCGGCTGCCGGTGCGCCGCCGAACGGGAGGAGCCGCCCGAGCAGCGCGGCCTGGCCTACGGCCTGTACCTGCGCATCGACCTGGAGCGGCTGCAGTGCCTTAACGAGAGCCGCGAGGGCAGCGGCCGCACGGTCTTCAAGCCGTGGGAGGAGCGGACCGACCGCTCCAAGGTGGGCCTTCCCGGGCCTGGGCCGGGGACCCGCGCGCGGCCTCATTCCTGATTTTAAAAATAACGCCAGCCTGATGGCCAAGCGTTTTCCCGTACCTGTCTCCTGCCATCCCATTGGCAGGCGAACACGGTCGAGTCTCCCCATATTGCAGACAGAGGAACTGAGGCCTAGAGAATGAAGGGAGCGCTTTGGCTTTACACAGCCAGAGTTCTGTTCCAGGGCTTGGGAGTTAGGGAGGGAGGATGGCCGTGAGGACGTTTTCTCTGCATTTGACCACTAGTCCCAGTCACTGCCTGATCATCTCACCTGGTGAAGACCAGACTAGCTTAGAGAGATGAAGCATGTTATTCTCTCCAGAGCATTTATCGTTGTGGGGTCACAGACATTTAAAAGCTGTCGACTACAAAGGCACAGATCCTTGTGCACAGTTTCAGGAGGCTAGTCGGTCCTGGAAGTTCATTAAGGGCTCCCCATTAAGAGCCCTCTGGTTGAATAGTCTGTGACTATTAACATCAAGTTAAGTGCTGGAAAATCGAGGGAGGCTGACTTTATTTGCATTGCACTCCAGTTGTAGAACAGGGTGGAAGATGTCTGAAATTGTAGGCTCTCAGCAAATATTTGTTGCTTTCTCCACCCCCCTTCCCTCTACCCTCCAGTTTGTTGAAAGTGATGCAGATGAAGAGCTTCTGTTTAATATTCCGTAAGTATCTCCTCGGTGCTTGCCTCAGGTTAAATAGGCTGTATCCGTTGCCTTATCAGGATTCATTCATTGATTGGCAACCATCTGTTTCTAGAAATGGGGGATAAATTGCCATCGTGGGTTTGAGGAGGAAAACATTATAGCTTTCTTGGTGCAGACTGGAAAAAAATGTATTCTTTGAAAGATGACTGAGAAATCAAGGTAAATGTCTTAGAACTGTAGAATACCAGAGGCAGACAGGATCTTAGAAATTATCAGGTGCCAGCCTGACACATGAGTGAACTGAAGCCCAGAAGGGTTAAGGGTCTTTCCCAGGGTCACACAACAATGCAGAACTTCAAACCCAGGTGACAACCTTCTCTTTTGCATTCTGGCAGATTTACAGGCAATGTCAAGCTTAAAGGCATCATTATAATGGGAGAGGATGATGACTCACACCCCTCTGAGATGAGACTGTAAGTGGCAAGGGCTTAGGCCCTCAAGAAGCTCCTAGTTCTCAGAATAATACAATTTTTTTCTTTTTAGTGGATTAAATGTGTCCTCCTCCCTTAAAAAAATCTTGGTCTTGTTCTGCATCAGAATACACTTAATTTCTTCCTGAATTAATGACTTTTTTAGATTGAGTGTCTTTAAGACCAACAACTTGTCTCTTCAAAGTGCTGGGTATGGCATCATTGATTCAGAGAACATCCTATAAATGCCAGTTGTTGATGACTTTGCAGTTTTCTTAATAACCCAGCTACAGATATCAAGTGATGTTTACGGCTTTTACTCTTGGGGTTAGCTTCAAAATTTCCCTTTGCTATTTCATACAATTATAATTTTTGCATGTGTTCTGTTGACATGGAGTTACTCCATCTGGGTATGCGTGGCCTTTATTTAGTTAGCAAGGTTCTGTCTACCAGTACAGTAGATCTGTTGCCACCAGGGTTAGTTCTCCCTTTTTGATAACTTGCCTTATTCCAACATAGCTTTCCTAAAGGAAAAGGAAAACTGCTTTTCGAGTAATAGAGAAATATCAGAAGAACTTTACATGTAAAAAACTTCTAGAGAAAGACAAATACCACATGTTTTTACTTGTAGGTGGAGTCTAAAAAACAAACAAAACAGAAATAGACTTATAGATGCAGAGGACAACTGGTGGTTGCCATAGAAGAGGGGGCCAGGAGGGTGAGGGGACAAGGGCAAAATAAGTGAAGAGGATAAAGAGGTACAGACTTCCAATTATAAAATAAGTCACAGGGATGAATAGTACAGCCTAAGGAATAAAGAAAAAAAGATTGTGAAAAATTGATCAATTTAAATGAAATGTAAGAAATTGACAATATTTTTGAATGTTAGAGACCTGAATTTGAGAGCAAATCCACGTACTCAATCATTTTAAGGAATCAGTATGTTTGAGTTCATGCTTTTGGAGACTCATTTACTTGGGAGATGGATTGGCTTGAGAAGAGTAGATACCCGTGCTGCATTATGGTTAAGAGTGGGCTCTGGCATAAACAGCTTGGGTTCACATTCTGGCTGTGCCACTTGCTGGCTGCCTGACTTTGGGTCATTGCTTACCTTCCCTATATCGCAGTGCTCTCATATGTAAAGTGGCGATAGTAATAGTTCAAACTCAGAAGATTGTGGTAAGAATTAAATTAATATGTAACATGTAAAGAGTTTAGAATAAATGTGGAATAAAGTAAGTGGCCAATTTTAGGAGGGCAGGTGCAGATACTTTCATAGTCCTCAGGTCTAAGCATTAAATATATTACTTACTGAATCTAAGATGTCATTGATTATAAAATGCACCATTATTTTATGTACCATTAATAGAGAAAAATATGTTGTTTATTCAACTATGACATGCCATTGACACATACAGAAAAGTTACATTGAGACCTGAATCAGTGAAATTTAAACACAGATTAAGAATGGTGTGTGTGTGTTTATTTTTTTAAGAAGTCTTTACTTTTTGGAGATACATACTGAAGTATTTATGACTGAGATGATATGTTTGGGATTACTTTAAAATATCAAGCACAAACAAAAAGGGGGTGATAGGCAAAAATGGCTCAATGTTGATTATTGAAGCTAAGTGATAAGTATATGGGTATTTATAATATTTTTCTCCTTTTGTGTATGTTTGACATTTTTCAAAGCAAAATTGTTTTGAAGTATATATATCTTAAAATTGATTCAATTTGCTCTCTACATCAACTATATGGTGTATGTACTATTACTGTAACCATTTTATAGATGAGGAAACTGAAACAGAGAGGTTAAATCATTTGTGCAAAATCACACAGCTGGTAAGTGACAGAGCCAGGCTTTAAACCTAGGAAATCTGGCTCCAGAGAACCTGCTTTTAACTATAGTGCTAGACTGCCTCTCATAATCCTGCTCATAAATGTTCACTATTATTATTCTTCTGTGCCTCATTCTTAGAAACATTTTGAAGCAAACATTTGTTTTCTTAAATTATGTACATTTTGCTGCAGCTAATATCTAGGCTTCTCCTGTGTCAGTGTGTTAATAAAACACTATAGAGATAGGGATGGAGTCGGGTGGCTCAGTCCTTCAGAATTTGTGAGTTGTAGAGGAGAGCTGTTTCCTTGATATTTCTTGGAAACATTTTGTTCTTTACTTGCAGTTTTACTTGAATTTCCAGAGCCCGTTGTGTTTGCAGACTTCTGTGCTCTTTTCAAAATGGAAATCCCCAAAATGTATTCTTTTAAGTATTCTAGGATGACTCAGTATAAAGGGTAATTTTGAATACAAAAAATGCTTGAGCTTTGGGTTACCTGATCTTATCTCTTAACTGTTTAGTATCTTTCTGCCAAAGTATTTTTTTCCCCATGAGTAAGCTGTTTTATTTCATATCCTCAGCTTGGTGTGAATGTGCTGAGTTGCTTACTTTGTGCATTGGCTGCACATGACCTAGTTTGAGCCTTCCCTTTGTGGATTGATTCTCATGTGATCATATCCCACTCAAAGATGCCATTGGTTTATGTTGCAGCTCTCAGCTCTTTTCTTGTCGGATTAGAGATAATTTGTGTATAAATGCCAGTAAAATGCCATTTCCAAAATTTGAATTCCTTTTGATAGAACTGAGGGCAGTTGAGAAGTCAGTAGGAAATTTTGAAAAACTGAAAAATGTGAGAATTTATCTTGACTGGTCTTCCCTTTCCTTCCTCAGGTACAAGAACATTCCTCAGATGTCCTTCGGTGATACAGACAGGGAGCCAGATCAGACCTTCAGTCTGAACCGGGATCTTACGGGAGAATTAGAGTACGCTACAAAGTGAGTGCTTGGCCTGTCTTCCACTCTCTGTGGCTTCTGCTGAGGAGCAGCAGGCATTCCCTCATTTGCAGTGGGCATATATGCATTAGCACTTACTGGAGTTGCAATTTAAGTTTGGCCTGTCCTCCGCTCTCTAAACATCAGGAACGAGTTAAAACAGTGGAGGATGCTTGTTCCTTGGCTTGGTCAATTTTTGGCAGAGATTTAGTGCAAGCTACAGACTTGTTAACTTATAAGCAATTGGCAGAGTTGAGTGAGCTCCTAGGGTGGTTTTAGGAAAGATGATTTCAGAATTCCTCTTTGCTTAGGGGGTTTACAGCAGGCTAAGTTACACGTGTCCTCCTAACCTCTTCACTAATTCTCTTTTTCTGAAGAGTGAGGTCAATACTGAACTTTCCAGGTCATAACAGCATTTCTCATTTCTGCTCCTTGAGGGTAGGGCAGTGTTGATTCATTTTTCTCTCCCTGTTGGCTTGGGAAGGATCTTGCAGATGCTCAGTAAATGTTCACTGAATTAATTGCTTGTCCAAAGGAGAAGAATGAAACATAAGACCTCAAGAGTGTTCTCTGACATTTGCCTGGGTTTTACCACAAATTGAAGCTAAAATTGTTGTTTTTGATATGGTGGTGAGCTACTCTTCGAACTTTAACCTGTGTCTTCTCCCCACTCCTTTCATCCTCTAGAATTTCTCGTTTTTCAAGTGTCTATCATCTCTCAATTCATATTTCAAAAAACTTTGGAGCAGATACCACAAAGGTCTTTTATATTGGCCTGAGAGGAGAGTGGACTGAGGTAAGATGGGGTTGGAAACCCTATTGCCCTGCTCCGATACATGTGCGTGTATCTGTATGCTATGGTGGTAGGCGCTCTAAGGAAGGGAAACAGCAAATGAGATGTTGGTTGGTCCCAGTCATTTTATAACCTTTATTAGTTTCATCACTATAAACTGTCCGTCTCATTTGATAGGGTATAAGTATTTTTTGAAGGAGGTTGAAATAATGCAGTGGATATCAACTTTTTTACTTTAAAATTCTTTGTCATTCAACATTTTTGATAACCTTTCTTGTTTCAGGCACAGAGATAAGATGATAAACAAGATAGACAAGGTTCTCTTCTTATGACCCCTCCATTATAGTGGAATAAATCTTCTAAGTTCTGGGGTGAATCATTGATACGATCTTTATAGGCTTCCTAGGATAGAAAGTATCAGAAGTCCAATTAGAACATGACTTTCAGAAATGAACCTGAATAAGGACTACTCCAGTGTGTGGTCTGGGAAACGGCCGACTGACCCAGCCTCTCACTTTTCTTGCAGCTTCGCCGACATGAGGTGACCATCTGCAATTATGAAGCGTCGGCCAACCCAGCAGACCACAGGGTCCATCAGGTTACCCCACAGACACACTTCATTTCTTAAGGACTGGCCAGGGCTCCCACTGAGGCGCTGTGTCAGTGAAGATGAACAACATCGTGCTGGGAAGGACTAAGAGATGGGCTTCTGGAGAGCTGGCTGCCACGGCCTCTGCCAAGCTTTGTCTTTGGGGCTTGCTGCAGAAACCTGGCCTATGGAAGATGCCATACCACCGGGAGGGTGGTATGGGTGCCGAGGGACAGTCATGGTTCTTTAGGGCCCTCAGAAATTGGGTCTTGGGCTGGTCAGCGTCTGGCAGTCATGGATAATGCCTGCCTTTCCAGTGTGGCCGTGGGATCCTGAGTGTCTTGTTGCTCGTGGCAGGATTTTTGTGTGACTTGCTTTTTCAAAAGTGGAAATTATTCCTGGGCTGCAGTAAATTTTCTGAAGCCTCAGCATTGTGTTTGCATTAGCCATCAAGAGGGTCTCCATCTAGAAATACCTGTCCCTGCTTGCTGTTCTCCCGGTCATCGTTCAGCATTCTTGTCAAGTTGCCCAGCTTGGAGTTGTCTGTCGTGTACTGGTGTCCCAGGTTATAGCTAGAAGAGCAGGAAACTCCCAATGATGCTTAATAGCTTGAGGAGAAGGTCTTTTTTTACTACTGCCTATGTAAGCAGTCTGGGGTGAGCATGGACATCATTCTGTGTTTGTGGGTACCCTGGTTGGGGTAAGATTGGGACTTCAGTAAGATCCCCCTTGGGACATCCTTGATGTTTATTAGCTTCTAATGAGTGTTGTAAGCCCAGTGCCAGAATTTTGGAGATCTCAGTTCTTCTGTTCATGGCTTTTTATTCACCGTGACTAATAAGCTTCGTAATAAATCCTTGCCAGACTTGATGTTTGTATATTCTTTTGAGTTCTTGATAGTGCCGATGAAACTTTTACTTTACTAGGAACTGTATGGAACTTGGAAATTTTTTGTTGTTTTGTACTAGGTAGATCATAAGTGCCACAGTTATATCAAGACTAGGTCTATTTCTCCAGGAAAAGCCAAGCTTAATTCTGTACAGTAGGCTTACACTCCTTCTTCCATTCACCCACCCAAATTTTGTGAGGATGAAGGTGAGGTTAAAAACCTATGTTCCGCTTCTCATGAAAGAAAGTAACTTGTGGTGTGACATTTACAAAAATAAGGGAGAACAGATTCTGGAGTTCGTCAGAAGAAATGAGGAGGAAAGTAAGTGAGCAGCACATGTGGCCTGAAGGTGAACCCGACTTTGGATTTAAAATTTGAAAGTCAATACGCAATTGGAGAGAATTTAAGTATCTAAAAAGAGGGAGTTTGACTATTCTCTCCCTTACAGAAAATAGAAACATTTTATCTTGGGAATTAGTGTTGAATCTGATCCTCTTGACAGAATTCCTCTGAGGGACTGGCTGCTGACACTGTGGTTAGCAGCATATGCCCTGTTTCCCCAGCCTGTACTAGGGAAAATCTGCCTCCAAGCCTTGTTGAGCCTTAACATACCTAAAATGCAACTGGAAATCAACCAGAATGCCAGTACAATTCTTGATGTGCTACGGGCCCTACTCACTGTTCAGCCACAGCCTCTTTATTTCAGTTGGATCATTTTGGAGTCTAGACTAAAAAGGCTAAATTTTATTTTGGAGTAGAGGGGAAAAACAGTTAGAACTGTTAGCGCAGACCGACCCTTCATTAATTCCACTAATTAAAGCACTAATCACAAGTAGCGCCTGAGACTGGGCCTCTGAATTTACAGTTTACTCTGAAGAATTTGCTCAGTGTGCCAGTGTGTCAGGTGATTGGGGTGCAGGAGAAATTGTTCTTCCATAAGCAACCCATCAGGGATTCTCCTGGGAGTGGGGGCAGCTGTGGTTTCATCCACACGCCCCCTTTCTTCTGACATCTAGTCCTGGGACTTTGGCTTGCTGTGGTCTTCTGGGCCCAAAGATTTCCTGCTTGGAACTTTAGGCTCTGAACTGTTAAGCACATAAGACCAAACTACCTCTTAACTTGGGAAAAAGTGCTTTGTTGAGCCTCCACGTTTACTGTTTTCTTTCAGTTCAAAGAAAAACTAGTGTAGGTTATGCTGGGAGAATTGAGTCCTAAGCTGCTGAGATGAGCATGACTCATTTCCTGTTTGCAAGGGCTCTCACATGTTCTCTTGGGGTCATGATCCTTCAACCCAGTTTGTCTTCCCTTTTCAGGCTTTCTGTGGACCCTGAGCCCCATTTCCACTTTTACCAGTGCAGCAAGGAGCAAAGGGGTGACCAAATGAAGTCCTTCTTATTAGCAGCCGGTGCTCATTGATGGTGGTATTTCGTGCACTGTTGGCATGGTATTGCTGGTGGAGGGCAGAGCAGAAGACAACACTGCTGCTGCTTGGCCACCTGATACGGGGCGTGTTATTTTCCCAGGGCCCTTTTGGACTCAAAACCTCGCTCTGATTTTACAGCATATAAATATGGAGGTCATTTCCACACGACCTTATTTGGGCCCAACAGCAAAGCTGTGAAATAGGGTGGTTATTATCACCACTTTGTAGCTCAGGGAGCAGGTGCAGAGGCAGCACTATCGGCAATCTTCCTGAGCCTCGCTTTCCTCATCTTTAAGACTGAAGGACTAGATGGTCCCTAAGGATCTTTTCAATTCAGTGTTTGTATCCATGATCCTGGAACAGAGCATGAAAACCAGTGGTGGCTACCCAAGGCCCTAATGAAGTGCGGCACATGGGAATGGGAAGGCAGGAAACTATGCAGACTGCGGAATGCTTTTCCTTCCAGACGGCGTTCCTCCAGGGGGCGCATGGATGGTGGTAGCAAGTGGGAGTCCCGAGTACGCTGTCTAGTTTCTGTGGGTGACTTCGTGCTTCAATTACCGGGAGTGGCCCACTGTATCCAACATGGCAGCCCCTATTGGAGAAACCCCGAGCCCACTTCCGGGTTCCGTACCGCTGCCCAGGCTACTTCCGGCAGCGCGATGGCTGGGTTCCCGGGACTCGAACGGAAGTTCCGGCGGGGGCGGCCGAGGGGGAAGAGTGTGTGTCTGTGCAGGAGAAAGGAGAATCGCCCCAGACGTCTCGAAACCGCCACGGAGTGGAGGTACCCTGGTCCGGGACCAGCAGGCGGAGGGAGGTACTGCGGGCAGGTCGGACCCCCCGGCAAGTGGGGAGGTCAACCGCAGTTGTGAGGTGGGGGTGGGTAGTGAGGGGCGAAGAGGCTCTGGCCAGTCTTGGGGACTTTGGGGGTAGAGGGACAAGAAGGGGGTGTTTCGGTATGATAGGAGGGACCCCAGGGTTGGAAGTGATAGATCCCATTGTGGGGCGGGGGCGCCCCAGGGTCAAAGGTGGAACGCCTCTTTGTAGGCAGGAGCGGGTGCCAGGTTAGGGTGGAAAATGTCATAGTGTGGAGGGGGGAACCTTTGGTCAGAACAGAAGTTCCCATTGTGGGGAGCGGGACACCTGGATCAGGGTGGAAGTTTTAACTTTGGGGAGGGACCCCGGATCTGGGGAAGGCACTACTCTGAGAGGGACGACCCTGAGTTGAGAGGTGGAGGTTGCCCTATGGCGAAGGAAGGGAACACCGGCTTAAGGCAAAAGGTGCATTCCCGGGTGGGAAGAGGGGGTCCAGGGTCAGAGGTGAGGGCCCCCACTGTGGAGGGCTGCACTTGGGGGTTGAGAGATGGGAGGTGGCAGCGAGTTGGGAGGGTGGGCGGGGGCGGCGCCCACAGGTAAGGGTGGCCACTTAGAGGCAGGTATGGAAGCTTCCGGGGAGTGTGGAGGATGCTGAGGCCGGGGAGTGGCCAGCAGCTTGACATTCTTTTGTGTGCTTGGGAGTCCCAGAGCATGGTCAGGCCAGGGGACCCATGTGGAATCACTGCGCGGCAGCAGCATGTAGCCCCACTCAGGGGCTTGTGGGGTACCAGTTGAGGGCACGGGGTGGGCCCGAGTCTGTGTGCTTTCTGGGAACATGGACAGCCCGCTGGGGCTGAGCCAGAAACTGCTGTGGAGGCTGGTTGGGGGCTGGGTGGGAGGGAGTTTGGAGAATATGTGTGTGTGGGGTTGGGATAGGGGCTGGAGGCGTATTTCCCTGGCATTTTTCTCCCCTTCATTTTCCAGTAGGGCTGGGAGTATGGGAGAAGGGGACCCAGGTTCCCTAGAGAAGGATGAAGATTAGAGAGCAGGGAGGAGGCAGTTCCCTGTTGAGGAGCGTTTGGTGGGGGAAAGGCAGCAGGGGATGCCCTGGCTTCCCTCCCCGTGGTCCCTAAGCCCTGCCTCTGCCATCTCCAGGAAGCTGTGTGGTGGATTCTAGGGTGGCTGCCTGTGCTTTTCAGCTACAGAATGGAGGCAAACTTCCTACCCACTCTGGCCCAGAACTTCTTGCCTGCCTTTTCTTTGTGCCCAGGACAGAAGTCCCAAGTGCCATGCAGGGGCTGATAGCCTGGGAGGGCTCTGGGTCTGAGGCTTTGCCTCTGTGTTAGGAGTCTCCCCTGCTTGGTCTTGCTCTTGACCACTCCCCTGACTTTGCACAGGCCCCAGCCGTGGAGCCCTGCAGTGTATGTGTGGTAACACCATGTCTGTGCCCCTGCTCACCGATGCTGCCACTGTGTCTGGAGTTGAGCGGGAAACGGCTGCGGTAAGGGTCCTCTCCTACCCCCAACTGCCCCCAGGCCAGCTGAGGAACTGGCTGTAGGTGGCAGTATTGAGAAGGGTGCCGCCTGAAGCCAGGAGGTTAATAACCTGTTTGGCCGCTTCCTTAGTTCCCCCCAACATCCTTGGGCATGCAAGAGGGGTGGCCAGAAGTTGGAGGACAGAGGGGTGATAGGATGATGACTGCCCTCTTCCCCATCTTTGACCCCTTTCCAGGTTATTTTTTTACATGGACTTGGAGACACAGGGTAAGTAAGCTGGGGAGGTATTGTTCCTTGCAGAGGTGGGGAAGGGCCCAGAGGGCAGGATTGGAGAGGCCTGCACCTCTCTTTCTCCCTGTTCACATCGGTGCCTTTCCCCCCTCCCTTCCTATAGGCACAGCTGGGCTGACGCCCTCTCTACCATCCGGCTCCCTCACGTCAAGTACATCTGTCCCCATGCGTGAGTGTCACCCCAGCAAGGGAGAGGCTGAGGGTGGGGATCCGCTTACAGGTGGTTCTGTGGTCCCAGGTTGTTCTCTCCTGCCAGTTGCGTCCTGGGGCCTGGACCCCGGGCAGTTGGGAGTGCCATTTTTAGCCTTCACTCCTGTGCAGCCCCAGCCCCCAGCCCCAGGACCTCTAAGACCTGAGACCTCCTAGAAGCAGGCCCTCCTGCACCCCTTCCCCACGTACTCACCCACTGAGCTGGAGCCCCGTCATACCGAGTTTTGGGCTCTGCTTCTCCATTGCTACTGCTGATGCCTCAACCTCAGCTTCCAGCCCCACGTGGCAGGTTGCCTGGCAACACCTTAAACACAGGCCCTGCCTGCTGGGAGGGGCCCCCAAGGGCTGCTCTTGGACTCTGCTGTGGTTTCCTCATCCCTCCTGCTCAGGCCCTTCCTGCCATCCCTCCCTAGGCCTCGGATCCCTGTGACACTCAACATGAAGATGGTGATGCCCTCATGGTGAGTTTGGGGAGATGTGGAAGCAGAGTGGGCTGGCCTGGGTCTGCCATCAGCTGCCAACGCCTCTGCTCCCCCAGGTTTGATCTGATGGGGCTGAGTCCAGATGCACCAGAGGATGAGGCTGGCATCAAGAAGGCAGCAGAGAACAGTAAGGCCCTTGCTCCTCCTCAGCACCCTCCTTCTTCCCCTCCACCCCCAGGAAAGCATGGGGCAGTATCTGTCTGGCTCCCTTTCCTGGGCCCCTCTGGCAGCTTCCCTCCCCACCCACTGATGCTCCCTCCCCGCAGTCAAGGCCTTGATTGAACATGAGATGAAGAATGGGATCCCTGCTAATCGGATTGTCCTGGGAGGCTTTTCACAGGTGAGTGGGGAGGGCTGGGGGACAGGAGAGGTGAGGTGTGCCCTCCTGACCTCTTTTATTCTTTCCTCCTTCCAGGGTGGGGCCCTGTCCCTCTACACAGCCCTCACTTGCCCCCACCCTCTGGCTGGCATTGTGGCATTGAGCTGTTGGCTGCCTCTGCACCGGGCATTCCCGCAGGTGAGTATCTCCACCACCTGCCTCCTGCCCTGTGAGTCTCCTTGTGGCCTGGGGATTGTGCCCAAGCACTGGCTTTGTCTTCTAAGCCTCGTCTGGCCCACAGGCAGCCAATGGCAGTGCGAAGGATTTGGCCATCCTTCAGTGCCATGGGGAGCTGGACCCCATGGTTCCAGTACGGTTTGGAGCCCTGACAGCCGAGAAGCTCCGGTCCGTTGTCACGCCTGCCAGGGTCCAGTTCAAGACTTACCCAGGTGTCATGCACAGCTCCTGTCCTCAGGTCAGTGGAGAGGGGCTGCTTCCCACTCACCCCTCTCCGTCCTCCCTCTAGCCAGGAGCCTCACACTATCTCCCCTTGTCCCCAGGAGATGGCAGCGGTGAAGGAGTTTCTTGAGAAGCTGCTGCCTCCTGTCTAGCCAGAGTTGCTGGCCTATAGCATGGTCCTCCAGCTCGAGGGACCCAGCACGCGTGGCACCATCTCAGTTCTGAGCCGGTCGAACCCATCCCCCTCTCCCCGACCTGTCCTCTTCCCACAGGCCTCTGGGGCAGGCGGGCCGAGGCCTGGCCAGGCCTTCCTTCCTGGCTTCAGCCACCTTGCTGTCTGCAGCAAGGGGTGGGCTGCTTCTTACCCCATTTCCCTGGAGGTGGGCCTCCCTGGCAGCAGTATTGGTGGGGCTGTAGGCAGCGGGAGAATGGGGCCCAGCCACTGACCCACTCTCACTCAGGACCTCACTCACTAGCCCTGCTTTGGGCCCCCTCCTGTGACCTCAGGGTTTGGCCCATGGGCCCCTCCTAGGCCCCACCTACCACCCCCCAGGTGATTCTGCCCAGATAATCGTGTGTCTCCTGCCTCCACTCCAGCTGCTTCTCAATCATGAATGTGCCCCTAGCCCTGGGCCCCACTGCTGCTGTGGGCCACCTGCCCTTGGGCAGGCGTGTTGGTGAGGGGGGCGGAGTCCTTTGAGGGTACCTTCCCTCAGCAGGTCCTGGCTTGGGGGCTGGGCCCTGCCTCCCTGTTACCCTGCTCCCCGCAGGCCTGGAGCCTGCAGGGCTGGACTGAGGCGCAAGGTCTCCCCCAGCTGCCTCACCCCCACGTTGTCCCCACTCTAGGGCCAAGGGGGAGGTGGGGGAGAAGTTCTGTCTCGTCTTCTGTCTCCATGTGGTTTGGGGTGTTTTTCTTGTTGTGTCCTGGATTCCGACAAAATTAAAGAAATTGCTTCAACTTTCAGGCCTGGAGGATTCCATCCAAGGGGTAGAGTGACCTTGTGTGGGAATCTGCCCTGGTGTAAGAAAATTTTTATTTTAAATACTTAGAGAAGCTCCTTCATAGCAGTATAAATTAGTGCCTGGGAGGAGGGTGTTTTGTCTCGGAGCCCTGCCTCCCCTGCTCACTCCTGGTGGTCCTCGTGGGCTCCCAGAGCCCTGGGAAGAGAAGAGTTAGAGACCCGCGCCTCTCACTCACTGGGGCCCTTGGCCTCAGGCCTGGTGGGCTGAGTGGGGCCAGCTGGGGTTTGAAGTAGGGGAGCCGCTGAGGCCTGACAGAGGCTGGAGAGCAGGCGGTCCTCTTTCCCTTTCCTGGCCCACAGCAGGGGAGGCTTCAAGCCTGGGAGCTGAAGCCCGAAGGATTCTGCTTCTGCCAGCGCCACAGATCTTCACCTGTGAATACAGGGCAAGGACCACACTGGTCAGGGTCCACACTGGAACACAGGGCGCCCGAAGGGCATATGCCCAGACCCAAACGGCCCCTTCCTAGCACTTCACTCTCCCCCAGGGGCCAAGCCAGCACCCAGGGTCCGGGGTTGGGGCTAGCACTCACACATCCTGTCGAGCCCTAAGGCTGCAGTCCAGCCGAGCTCCTCGAGGGCCAGGCTGGGGTTGGCATAACAGGCAGCCACATCACCTTCCCGCCGTGCCACCACCTTGTATGGGATCTGTAAGAGAAGGGGCGGTCGCCGCCTAGCGGAGCGAGCCCTAGCCTCACCCATACCGCTGGTCCCAAGAAGAGCAGGTGCAGAGCAGGGCCTCACTTGCAGCACCTAGTGCTAAGGCAGCCTGGGTAGACAGGGCTGTGCTGGTGTGCCCGTCAGGTCTTCTATTGCCAAGAATCAGGTGGGGCTGCACGCCCATCTGGCCTACCTTCTTCCCTGAGGCCTTCTCCATGGCCTGGACCATTTGCAGCACCGAATAGCCTGTGCCTGTGCCCAGGTTGTAGATCTGCTCAGAAGAAAACGGATTGTGGAAGGGCCTGGACTAACCACCCCTCTGGGCCCTGTCTGCCTGGGGCTCCCATTTCTCTCCCTTCCCTTCGCTTACCCGGCAGCCACACTGCTCCTTCAGCTTCCTCAAGGCTGCAATGTGGCCCTTGGCCAGATCCACGACATGGATGTAGTCCCGGATGCCTGCAGAGGAGGAGGGCTTTCAGTACAGTCTCTGTTCCACCTTAGTGTCCGGGATCCCACTCCTGGATCTTCCTGGTCCTGGGCTCACCCGTGCCGTCCTCTGTGTCATAGTCGTTGCCAAAGACGTTCAGTGCCTCTCGTCGCCCGATCGCCACCTATGGTGGGGGTCAGGTTAGCTCTTCCCAGGCCCCTGGCACCAGCTGTACCCCTCAACCCTATTGCCACCCCATCTTTCTTACCTGGGAGACATAGGGCATGAGGTTGTTGGGGATGCCCTGTGGGTCTTCACCAATGTGGCCCGAGGCATGGGCGCCTATGGGGTTGAAGTACCGCAGCAACACCGCGTTCCAGGTCTACAGGACATGGGTCAGACGGTGGGGGGCAGGGGTGCAGACCGTGTCCCAGCTGAATCCAGAGCCCTTTACCCACCCCTCCAACACCTGTTCTCTGTCCCTAGAAAGCAGCAGGGGATGGGGCCCTCCCCCAAGTGCTGTGACTGCTGGGTCCTGGGCCCTGGCTTCCTCCTCGGTGGATGTTGCTCACAATCTCATCCTCAGGCTCATGGGGGGTAGCAAGGAATCCATGCACAGGGGCAGGGGTAGGGGCAAGGGGTTCCTCACCTTGTCTGCCTGGCACAGGTCCTGGATCATTTCCTCAATGAAAAACTTGGACTTTCCATAGGGATTGGTACAGCTGCCTGTGGGGTGGGATTCATCCAGGGGCAGGTACTGGGGTTTCCCATACACAGTGGCTGAGCTGCTGAACACCAGGTTCTTCACCCCGTGCACCCTCATGATCTGGCCATAGAAGGGAGGAGTCCCACTCAGTCCCACTCCCTTACTCCTTCACAGGTGAGTGTGGCTGGGGTATGGCCACTCCCATTTACAGATGGGGAGACAGGCTGACAGGTAAAGAAAGCCACTTCTAAGGTGCTAACAGTTCGGGCCCTGCCTGGTTCTACCCCCGAGTCTCTTACCCATTGTGCGGTGCAGCCTGCGGGACTAGGAGCCCCCCCAGTGTCTGTGTCCTTGCCCCTCTGTCTCACCTCCAGAAGCTGGGTGGTTCCTGTCAGGTTAACTCTGTAATAATCCAGAGGCTTCTGTATTGACTCGCCTACAGCCTTGAGCCCCGCAAAGTGGATGACCGCCATAAAGCTGTGCTGCAGGGGCAAAGCTGGGGTCAGAGGTTGCTTTACAGCCCCATCCTGCCTGTCTGCCAGGCACCCACCTTCTTGAAGAGACACTGTAGGGCTGCCTGGTCCAAGATGTCCATCTCCTCAAACTCCACAGAGTGGCCTGTCAGTTCCTGAACCCGCCGCAGGCTCTCAGGCATGGAGCCCTCTCCTGGTTTGGGTACATGGAGGCCACCAAAATCAGGAGATGGGACACTCGGTTCCCAAGGGACTAGCCCCCCGCCCCCCTTGAAAGTGGGACCTTCCATCCCTCCAGAAGCCTTGGCTCCCCTGCCCCTGCACTCACCACGTATAGCATTATGGAAGTTGTCAATGACCACGGGTGTGTAGCCAGCCTCCAGCAGCTCCAGCACTGTATGGCTGCCAATGTAGCCTGCCCCACCTGTTACCAGCACCTTCTCTGCCATCGCACCTGGCCCGGGATACAGAGTCTCAGAATGGCTGAGGCTATCTGCTCAGAGCCTCTTTCCAAATGGAATCTGGCCCCAGAGGGAGGCAGTGGTGTACCTAGTTAATAGGATGGCTCTAGAATCAGCCTTGGTCCAAGTCTGGATACCATCATTTATCCTGTCCTGGCCTCAGTTTCCATCTCTATAAAACAGAGCTGGTAATTGTACAAATATGTGGTAGTGTGAGGGTTAAATGAAGTGATTTTAAAGGGCTGCCTTGTGATATGTGGGGAGACTGGTGCATACGCACCATAGTTTTGAGTTCCAATTGACCTAGGGTTGGGAAGATGGAATCTGAGGGTCCTCAATGCCTTTCCCCAGGTGTTGGGGGACTGGACAGTCCTGGGCAGAAGGAAACATGACAGCAGCACCGGGACTCCCAAAAGCCCAGGAAGCAGTCCTGCCTGCTTAGACTTAGGCCTTCCCAGTTCCTCTACCATCACTAGGTGTAAACTGGCTCAGTGACTAGTACCTGCTGCTCTAGGCAGCCCTCCTGACTCCCTCTCCCTAAAGGGTCAGCTGGGAGGAAGCAGTAAATATACCAGATGGCCTCAGGGTGGGGTCCTTTTCCAGGCAGGCTGAGCCCAGCTCTGGAGCAGTAGCATTGCAGTCCTGGAGTGGGCCCCACCCGGCCCCACCCCACCCCAGGTCAGCCAGGCTGGTTCATTCTCTGCAGATGCTGGGGCAAGCCTGATCACTCCTGGCTTGGAGCAAAGTATCCCGCCCAACTAGGCGGCACTGAGCCGGGGGTGTCGACGTGGCCTTGGCCCCGACTCCACTGCCAGGTGTGCGCCTCCGCCAAGAACAAACTGCGGGCAGAAGGGGTGGAGAGGTAGGAAACCCCAGACACTGAGGCCTTTCATTCCTGGCGGCCTGGCCCACAGCCACCTTCCTCCAGGCTGCCTCAATCCCTTTTGGGCTCTTCCACTCCAACCCACTGGACTGAGTGCCTGTTGCGTTTCAGGATCTGTACTGGGCTCTTTTGCATTACTTTCCTAAATTATTCTCGAATCCTGATGAGGCAGGTATAATTACTGGTACTTTACATAAGAGATACTAAGGTCAGAAAGGTAAAGTAATTTGCCTGAGGTCACACAGCTAGTGATCGCCAGGCTGGAATCCGTATTTCCAGGCTCGCAACCTCGCCCCAAGAAGTTCACCCCCACTGCTTCCCTCTGGACACTGCTTCCCTCTGGACTCTGCTCCGGAAGCCACCGAAGCGGTCCCCGCTCTCACCTACCGAGCTCTGCGCACTGTGCGGACTCCAGGAAAGTGGGTGCGGAGGGACTCTGGGAGACAGAAAGGCTGGTGGGACCAGCTTTGTTCCAGACCTGAGGGGTGGCCTCGGTCAGCTGTCGCCTCCTCAGTTTTACCAGTCCGCATAATGGACAGAAAGTGCGCTGGGCCTCGGGCTGGGATTTGGGCCATGGCTCGGAGAGGACCGAGCTAGGAGTCCCTAGGCCTGGAATGAATGAACCCGGGCCACCCCAGCCAAGGCAGAGGGAGCTGGAAGCAGCGGGGGCGGACTCGCCCCACCCTGGCCGGACTCTGTCCAGAACGCGCCGGGATCCCCGAAACTCTTCCCCGCTCCCTACCCGCTCCTCGCGAGCCCGCCCGGCCCCTCATTTGCCTCCCGAACCTGCTCGGGACATCTCGCCCCGCGCTGCCTCCCAGCGGCGCCGCCTCCCGCGCCCCGCGCCCGGGTCCCTTTAAGGGTCGACTGCCCACCCTAGTCCCGCCCCCTCCACGCCCCCAAAGAAACGTGTCACTAGGGAGTCCGTACTACGGGGCGCCGGGAGGGCAAAATGTGTTGCGGCTTCAGGGCGCCTGCGCCGAGCGCTCCCACAAAAGGCGGGAGCTGGCGGCCCCGTTCCCGGTGTCTGGGAAGTTGGCGGGGTGAGATGGGGGGCGCGGCCCAGACCCGAGGCTTGAGCCTAGCGGCAGAGATCTGCTCCCTGGTCTGTGCCACCCCCTTCTCGCACCCCCAACCCCGGTCCTTACCTCTGCAAGAGGGTGCCGCGCCCCCGGGCTGGAGGAGTGCAGCGCGCCGGGAGTTAGGCCGGCGGGAGCCACAGGCGGAGGGCGGGACCGACCATCTCCGCTCTAGGCTCACCCACAGGTTTTCCAACCTTTTTATATCTGCCAAAATCCTTTCTTCAGAGTAAGCCCGGCATGAAATGCAAAGATAACGACTGCATGCAACAAGAAAACGGGGTGGGGCTGATTGAAGGGAATGGGTGGGGGTCGCCCAAATGCTGCTGGTTCCGGGAAGTGTGGTTTGAAAATCCACCAGAGAGCTGGAGGAACGTCTGAAGCCAAATAGGAATTCCAGTGCCGACTGAGCTCAACCATCACGCACCGTACCCCGCTCCTCCGCAACTGCTGGTAATGGTCTGTATGCACGTTGCCTACCACAGATTACAAAATGGTATGTTGTGTTTAAAATAAAGGTAAGGCTGTGGAATGATATGTCTGAAGTCATGACATTGGGTGTTGAAATCCGAGCAAGGAAATAACGCACAAGTGTTTCTGACAGAGGACAAAGCCCGAGGTAGAGAGAGCTAAGGGCGTCCAGACGCACACCTCCCAGGCCCAGAGGAGCAAACGGCTGCTGCCGCCCACGGAGCAACTTGTAAAATAGACCTGGTCACAAAGCCAAGAGCCTCAGAAACAGCATCTCCAGCGTGTTCTGGCCAGCCCTGTGTAGGCACAAAGCCACTGATTTCCAGACACTGAATTTTCATCTCAGGTCAGGAAATGGAGGAAATCCAGAGATAGCAAACTTAGTTCAAAGTGTACATTTTCCTCTCAGAATGTGATGTAAAGATGTGTGATTCCCCCACCTATCCCCCATTCATTTATACACGTATCTGCACAACAGAATAGTGGAATGGTTCTATGTCATTAAAATTTTAATTATATAAACTCATCTAAAATCAGGTTCAGCGTGGAGATTTTCTAGAGGTGCTGGAGTTGGCTGGCGGCTGTCACAGAACTTGGCCTTACCCCTTCTGTGAATGTTCTCTGCCAGCTTGGGAAAAACTCCATTCCCTTTGCCCTGGGAAGTCAGAGAGCAATGCCCCAAGGCCATGGCAGGGTCAAGTTGTGTATAGTAGTCAGCTGGCAGATTTCACCCAGTGATGAGACCTGAGCATCAACCCAAGCCAGGCAACTGTGTTCCCAAGTACTGTCAGGCATTCAACTTCTGGACTGTTGGGTCCAGCCCCCAAAGCTTCTCACTCATACTCAGGTCTGGAAGGCAGGGTCCTATGGCCAAGTAGTTCCTGTCCCTCACCTCCTTTCTGCAGGAGGGACTTACGTGCAGAGCTGGTGTGAGGTGCCTGCCCCTGTTAATTTCATTCCCATTTCCCTATTCCCCAGTCATCCATGCATGTCCCCCGCTATTCCCACACAGTTCCCAGGGCTTTGGGTGGGCAGGGGGCTCACAATTTACAGGTAGCCTGAGCCACTTTGGAGCTGGTTTTTCTGTTCAGGGCTTGACAGATAAAGGCCCCAGCTTCCAGGAGCTTCTGGAGGTTCACACCCTTTGAGAAACAAGTTAGAGGATGTAGTAAGTCATGATGTGCTCTCAACACCCAGGGGGACATGAGGCTGGACAGAAAACTGATGCTGAAGACGTAAAGGTGAAGACAAACAGGTTCTTGTTCCTCTGCTGGTGGGACACCAGCTGCTTGATAGGTTGTGTCCTTTTGGCATCTGGGGCTACCTCTCTGACTCCCCTTGTATAAAATGCCTCAATCTGTGTAATGGTTTCTTGTGCTGTCACCAGTAAGGACCTCACCAGTCTGGCTCAGTACTCCCATCTCCAGGGCCCAGTGCAGGACCTGGCCCCCAATGGTCAGAAACTGCATATTGAATAAGCACTGTGAGGCACAGAGTAGTAGGAGTTCAAACAACTAAAAGGGCCCCACTGAAAACCTCTGTTCATAACAGCTCATGTGTACTATGTACTCAGCTCTGGGGTAAGCATTCTACATTTTCCTACTTAATCCACGTAACTGCCCTACAAAATAGGTGCCGTTATTATTTCCATTTTTTAGGCCCAGAGAGGTGAAGTAATTTGTCAGGTCACATAGCCTGTGAGTGGCAGGACTGGTTTTAAACCCAGCTCTGTCTGATCCCAAAGCAGAGGCTGTACTGCTTTCCAACCCACCACTGATGGTGCGGACTGACTGACAGAGCTCTGAGGGGCTAATTCCACCACCCTCATTTACAGAGAATGAAAGGACCAGAGGGAACTAACTCAATTCAGGTCATGGGCCTGACCCCTTTCAGGGATCTTTCCCTACACCCTGGTTCTTCCTCAGACTGAACTGTCAAAATCAACAGAGAGCCTGGCCTTCTCTTGGCCTCAACCAACCGTACTCTGCTACCTCCAAAACAACAAAATATCCCTAATACCCTGGCACCCTTCCACTCTGCCTTCTACCACCAAAACAAACCCAGCAGCTTCTGGCTTCAAGCCAAGCCCTGCTCAGTTCAGGGATGTTGCCACCAGGGGGCAGGTGGACTTACCGTGTGAATGCCCAAGCCAGACAGCATGTAGACAAGGTCCTCAGTGGCCAAGTTTCCTGATGCCCCCTCTGCATAGGGACAGCCTCCAAGTCCTGACACAGAAGAGTCCACGACACTCACTCCCATCTGGATAGCACAAGCATAGTGAAACATGGCTGTTATTGTGGGGATCAGGGCCTACATAGCCAGCCCTTGCAACCTCTCAATTGGCTGCTGAAAGTCCACTGATAGTTATTAATTCCTTTGGCTATGATTCTGTTAAACACTGAAAGAGAGTGTTTCTCTTTTTAGTTCCTGGAACAGTGTCAGTTTTTTTTGCTTATTACACTGTTTCCTCTGCCAGGAATATCTTCCATTTTTTTCACTGCTGATTCCTCACCCTTAAAGTCTCAGTCTAAACGCTACCTCCTTCAGGCCCTTCCTGATCACCACCTAAAGTAAGCCTCTCCCAATGTTGAGATTTTGATGTGGGCACTTTCAGGACAGGGTCACATGTCTGCGTACACCATGGCCAGCTCGGGGCCTGGCACAAAGGTATCAGTGGATGCTCATTGAAAGAATAAATGAAACCTAGTTGTCCTGCTGCCATACCCTTTGGGAGAATGGCTATGTGCCTTTCTCCTAGGACATGTCTTGATTACCTGCAGGGCCATCAAGGTGTTAGCCAGGGCCTGGCCGTAGGTATCATGGCAGTGGACAGCCAGGGAAGATACTGGCACCTCATGCATGACAGCAGATAGCATGTCCTTCATGATCCCAGGGGTGCCCACGCCGATTGTGTCCCCCAGGGAGATCTCATAGCAGCCCATTGAGTACAACTTCTTGGTGACCTGTGGAAGCAAGCAGGCACTTTGAGGACATCAGATTCCTCAAATCAGGGGTCCAAGAGCTCAGAAGAGGTGGTCTCTGCAGAACACCTCCATGTCTGAAATACTAAATTCCTGTCAGAAAACAGGCTCCTTAAACTTTGCAAGTGGAATGATAATCCTCATTCTGCTTTTCAGGACACAGGACATGGAGCAGAGCCGGTACTGGCACAGCCTTGGGCTGTAAACCTGTGCTGTCCTTCCACCCCTGTGTCTCAAACTTCATCCTTTACTTACCATCTTTTTTTTTTTAACAGCTTTTCACCCACTTTGGTGCTTTATTCCATTCTGATGCTTGTCTAAAATAGCCACAAAGTCACTGATGGTTGTAAGTTTTAAGCTTGCTAGTTTTCTTAATTTTTGTTTTTTTAAATTCAATTAATTTTGATTTCAATAATTTTTTATTGATGTACATACAATAAATGCACAAATCTTACTGTATAGCTCAATGAATTTTGACATGTGTATACACTCACATAACCATCACCAAGCGTTCCCATGAATTTTTTTTTTGCCTTCACCTATTTCACCCATTCCCCTACCCCTTTATTACTTACCATCTTTACACACTGTCAAGACCCAAGTACTGGCATCAGTAAGATTGATTTCTGTCATGTGGCATTATCCTCAAGTAAGAAGATCTGTGAAATCATGGGTCTCAGGCACTATTTCTATATTTTAAATAGCAGTACAGAACTATTTTAATTTTTAGAAGCCAACTTGCAGCCCTCTACAATCACTGCAAAACCAGAGCAGTATGTGCCCACCTGGGGTGCAGCCCACATCATGCTGCTGGGGAGGAGGACAAGGGCCAGGGCCAGGGATACTCAACAACAGCCTGCCAGGTAAGCCTGGCAGTGAGTCCCCAGCAGCTGGCAGGCAGAGTGACAAGGAGCCTCATAAGGCTGTGGGGGTGGGGGGCAGAGGAAGGAGCAGGCTTTGAAGTGACATGATGATGGATCAAAATCCCAGTTCTGCTGCTCACTAGCTGTGGGACCTTGACAGGAACTTAAACTTTATATATATATATATATATATTTCTTTATTAAGGTATTATTGATACACACTCTTATGATGGATTCACATAAAAAAACAATGTGGTTACTATATTCACCCATGTTATAGTGCAGTCACTGCCCAACAGTATAGTAAGATGCCAGAGTCACTATTTGCCTTCTCTGTGCTACACTGTCTTCCCCATGATCTCCCCACACCATATTTGCCACTCATAATGCCCCTCAATCCCCTGTCCCTCTCTCCCCACCCGCCCTCTCCCACCCCTCCCCTTTGGTAAACACTAGTCCCTTCTTGGAGTCTTTGAGTCTGCTGCTGTTTTGTTCCTTTAGTTTTGCTTTGTTGTTATACTCCACAAATGAGTGACATCATCTGGTACTTGTCTTTCTCCGCCTGGCTTATTTCACTGAGCATAATATCCTCCAGCTCCATCCATGTTGTTGCAAATAGTAGGATGTGTTTCTTATGGCTGAATAGTATTCCATTGTGTTCATGTACCACCTCTTCTTTATCCATTCATCTACTGATGGACACTTAGGTTGCTTCCATATCTTGGCTATTGTAAATAGTGCTATGATAAACATAGGGGTGCAAATGTCTTTTTGAATCTGAAAAATTATATTCTTTGGGTAAATTCCTAGGAGTGAAATTCCCGGGTCAAATGGTATTTCTATTTTCAGTTTTTTGAGGAACCTCCATATTGCTTTCCACAATGGTTGAACTAACTTACATTCCCACCAGCAGTGTAGGAGGTTCCCCTTTCTCCACATCCTCGCCAGCATTTGTTGTTCTTAGTCTTTTCGATACTGGCCATCCCAACTGGTGTGAGGTGATATCTCATTGTGGTTTTTATTTGCATTTCCCTGATAATTAGTGACGTGGTGCATCTTTTCATGTGCCTATTGGCCATATGAATTTCTTCTTTGGAGAACTGTCTGTTCATATCCTCCGCCCATTTTTTAATCGGGTTATTTGCTTTTTGGGTGTTGAGGTGTGTGAGCTCTTTATATATTTTGGATGCTAACCCCTTGTTGGATATGTCGTTTACAAATATATTCTCCCATACTGTAGGATGCCTTTTTGTTCTGTTGATAGTGTCCTTTGCTGTACAGAAGCTTTTAAGCATGATGTAGTCCCATGTGTTCATTTATGCTTTTGTTTCCCTTGCTCGAGGAGATGCATTCAGAAAAGAGTTGCTCATGCTTATATTCAGGAGTTTTTTGCTTATGTTGTCTTCTAAGAGTTTTATGGTTTCATGACTTAAATTCAGGTCTTTGATCCATTTCAAGTTTACTTTTGTATATGGGGATAGACAATAATCCAGTTTCATTCTCCTGCGTGTAGCTGTCCGGTTTTGCCAACACCAGTTGTTGAAGAGGCTGTCATTTCCCTATTGTTTGTCCATGGCTCCTTTATCATATATTAATTGACCATATATGGTTGGGTTTACATCAGGGCTCTCTAGTCTGTTCCATTGGTCTATGGGTCTGTTCTTGTGCCAGTACCAAACTGTCTTGATTACTGTGGTTTTGTAGTAGAGCTTGAAGTCAGGGAGTGTAATCCCCCCAGCTTTATTCTTCCATCTCAGGATTGCTTTGGCTACTTGGGGTCTTTTGTGGTTCCATACAAATTTTAGAACTATTTGCTCTGGTTCCTTGAAGAATGCTTTTGGTATTTTGATAGGGATTGCATTGAATCTGTAGATTGCTGTAGGCAGGATGGCCATTTTGACAATATTAATTCTTCCTATCCATGAGCACGGGATGTGTTTCCATTTATTGGTATCTTTAATTTCTCTCATGAGTGTCTTGGAGTTTTCAGAGTATAGGTCTTTCACTTCCTTCATTAAGTTTGTTCCTAAGTATTTTATTCTTTTTGATGCAATTGTGAATGGAATTGTTTTCCTGATTTCTCTCTCTGCTAGTTCATCATTAGTGTATAGGAATGCAACAGATTTCTGTGTATTAATTTTGTATCCTGTAACTGCTGAATTCAGATATTAGATCTAGTAGTTTTGGAGTGGAGTCTTTAGAGTTCTTTATGTACAATATCATGTCATCTGCAAACAGTGACAGTTTAACTTCTTCTTAACCAATCTGGATGCCTTTTGTTTGTTTGTGTTGTTTGATTGCTGTGGCTAGGACCTCAGAACTATGTTCAATAAAAGTGGGGAGAGTGGGCATCCTTGTCTTGTTCCCGATCTCAAAGGAAAGGCTTTCAGCTTCTCACTGTTATGCTGTTGGCTGTGGGTTTGTCATATGTGGCTTTTATAATGTTGAGGTACTTGTCCTCTATACCCATTTTGTTGAGAGTTTTATCATGAATGGATGTTGAATTTTGTCAAATGCTTTTTCAGCATGTATTGAGATGATCATGTGGTTTTTGTCCTTTTTGTTGATGTGGTGGATGATGTTGATGGACTTCCTGATATTGTACCATCCTTGCATCCCTGAAATAAATCCTACTTGATCACGATGGATGATCTTTTTGATATATTTTTGAATTTGGTTTGCTAATATTTTGTTGAGTATTTTTGCATCTATGTTCATCAGGTATATTGGTCTGTAATTTTTTTTGTGGTGTCTTTGCCTGGTTTTGGTATTAGGGTGATGTGGCCTCATAGAATGAGTTTGGAGTATTCCCTCTGCTTCTACTTTTTGGAAAACATTACGGAGGATGGGTATTAGGTCTTCACTAAATGTTTGATAAAATTCAGCAGTGAAGCCATCTGGTCCAAGAGTTTTGTTCTTAGGTAGTTTTTTGATTACCAATTTAATTTTGTTGCTAGTAATTGGTCTGTTCAGATTTTCTGTTTCTTCCTGGGTCATCCTTGGAAGGTTGTATTTTTCTAGAAAGTCATCCATTTCTTCTAGGTTATCCAGTTTGTTGGCATATAATTTTTCATAGTATTCTCTAATAATTCTTTGTGTTTCTGTGGTGTCTGTAGTGATTTTTTTCCTCATTTTTGATTCTGCTTATGTGTGTAGACTCTCTTTTTTTCTTGATAAGTCTGGCTAGGGGTTTATCTATTTTATTTGCTTGAAAAACCAGCTCCTGCTTTCATTGATATTTTCTATTGGTTTATTCTTTTGATTTTATTTATTTCTGCTCTAATCTTTATTATGTCCCTCCTTCTACTGACTTTGGGCCTTCTTTGTTCTTCTTTTTCTAGTTTCATTAATTTTGAGTTTAGAGTGTTCATATGGGATTGTTCTTCTTTCCTGAGGTAGGCCTGTATTGCGATATACTTCCCTCTCAGTGCAGCCTTTGCTGTATCCCATGGATTTTGTGGTGTTGAATTATTGTTGTCATTTGTCTCCATATATTGCTTGATCTCTGTTTTTATTTGGTCATTGATCCATTGGTTATTTAGGAGCATGTTGTTAAGTCTCCATGTGTTTGTGGGCATTTTCATATTATTTGCATAATTTATTTCTAGTTTCATACCTTTGTGGTTTGAGAAGCTGATCGGTAGAATTTCAATCTTTTTTAATTTACTGAGGCTCTTTTTGTGGCCTAGTATATGATCTATTCTTGAAAATGTTCCATGTGTACTTGAGAAGAATGTGTATCCTACTGCTTTTGGGTGTAGAGTTCTGTAGATGTCTGTTAGGTCCATCTGTTTTAATGTGTTGTTCAATGCTTCTGTCTCCTTACTTATTTTCTGTCTGGTTAATCTGTCCTTTGGAGTGAGTGGAGTGTTGAAGTCTCCTAAAATGAATGCATTGCATTCTATTTCCCCTTTTAATTCTGTTAGTATTTGTTTCACATATGTAGGTGCTCCTGTGTTGGGTGCATAGATATTTATAATAGTTATATCCTCTTGTTGGATTGGTCCCTTTATCATTATGTAATGTTCTTCTTTGTCTCTTGTGACTTTCTTTGTTTTAAAGTCTATTTTGTCTGATACAAGTACTGCAATACCTGTCTTTTTCTCCCTATTATTTGCATGAAATATCATTTTCCATCTCTTCACTTTTAGTCTGTGTATGTCTTTGGGTTTGAAGTGAGTCTCTTATAGGCAGCATATAGTTGGGTCTTGTTTTTTTATCCATTCAGTGACTCTATGTCTTTTGATTGGTGCATTCAGACCACTTACATTTAGGGTGATTATTGATAGGTGTGTATTTACTGCCATTGCAGGTTTTAGATTCATGGTTACCAAAGGTTCAAGGGTAACTTCCTTACTATCTAAGAGTCTAACTTAACTCACTTAGTATGCTCTTACAAACACAATCTAAAGGTTCTTTTTTTTCCTCCTCTTTTCTTCCTCCTCCATTCTTTATATATTAGGTATCGTATTCTGTACTCTTTGTCTATCCCTTATTATTACTTCTGGTGACAGCTATTTAACCTTAGCAACACTTCCATCTATAGCAGTCCCTACAAAATAGACTGTAGAGATGGTTTGTCGGGAGGTAAATTCTCTCAGCTTTTGCTTATCTGGAAATTGTTTAATCCCTCCTTCAAATGTAAATGATAATCTTGCTGGATAGAGTATTCTTGGTTTGAGGCCCTTTGGCTTCATTGCATTAAATATATCATGCCACTCCCTTCTGGCCTGTAAGGTTTCTGCTGAGAAGTCTGATGATAGCCTGATGGATTTTCTTTTGTATGTGATCTTATTTCTCTCTCTAGCTGCTTATAATAGTCTGCCCTTATCCTTGATCTTTGCCATTTTAATTATTATATGTCTTGGTGTTGTCCTCCTTGGGTCCCTTGTGTTGGGAGATCTGTACACGTCCATGGCCTGAGAGACTGTCTCCTTCCCCAAATTGGGGAAGTTTTCAGCAATTACTTCCTCAAAGACACTTTCTATCCTTTTCTCTCTCTTCATCTTCTGGTACCCCTATAATACAAATATTGTTCCATTTGGATTGGTCACACAGTTCTCTCAGTATTCTTTCATTCCTAGAGATCCTTTTTTCTCTCTATGCCTCAGCTTCTTTGTATTCCTCTTCTCTAGTTTCTATTTCATTTATCGTCTTCTCCACCGTATCTAATCTGTTTTTAATACCCTCCATTGTGTTCCTCAACGATTGAATCTCCATCCTAAATTCTTTCCTGAGTTCTTGAATACCTTTTTGTACTTCTATGAGCAAGTTTATGATTTTTTTTTTAATCTCTTGCAGGAAGATTTATTAGTTCAGTCTCACTTGACCCTTTTTCTGGGGTTGTTGAGATTTTGCTTTGAACCAGGTTCCTTTCATGTTTCATATTTGTATGTGGTGCCTTCTAGTGCCCAGAAGCTCTACTCTCTGGCGCTGCTCTGCCCCTGGAGCGTTGTTGGGGGTCTCAGGAGAGTGGTGCTCTTGCCTGGGGTTAGGAAAGAGCTGTTTCCTGCTTCCTGGGTACTATACCTGTCTCCACTGCCAGAACCAGTGGGCTGAACACACAGGTGTAAGTCTCTATGCTTTGCGTTTGTAGCTCTTGTAGGCGGGGCTTCCCTGTGGCAGGCCTGACGCTAAGGCAGAGTTTGCCAGTTTGTGAGCCAGGTGCGAGCTGGCCGGGAGAAAGGTGCAGCAGGCTGGGTATCATGGTGGGAAGCCTTGAAGCTGCGTAGCCAGCCAGGGGGCTGGAGTGCCTGAGGATTGTGAGAGTTCCCAACCTGCTGGGCAGAGTGCACTTGGACAATTCTGTTTACCTGTCCTTTCTCCTGAGCAGTAAGCTCTGTGCAGTCCTTGCCCCTTTAGCATCCCTCTTGCTTTTAGAAAGTCTCTCAGACTGCCCACCCAGATCAGCCAGATATGGATCCCTGTTTTCCCCAAGCAGCTGGAGTGTCAGTCTCTCCAGTTATTCCACCTCTCTTAGCTTTCCAACCCCACTAATCACCAGAGCACCATGCAATGTAGGTTCGTGCTCCCAGAGCAGATCTCCAGGGCTAGGTGTTCAGCAGTCCCAGGCCTCCACTCCCTCCCTGCTCTGTTTCTCTTCCTCCCATTGGTGAGCTGGGGTGGGGGAAGGTCTTGGGTCCCACCAGGTCATGGCTTTGGTACGTTATCCTGTTCTGTGAAGTCTGTTATTTCCTCCAGGTGTATGCAGTCTGGCACAGCCTTCTTTCCTGTTCTCTTTCAGGATTAGTTGTATTCATTATATTTTTGTATTATATGAGGTTTTAGAAGGAGGTCTCTGTCTCATCTCTCACGCTGCCATCTTTAATCCTCCTTCAGGACTTAAACTTTTTTGAGCTTTATTTCTGCTTCTAACAAACAGGATGAGCCTTTGCAGGCTGCAGTGAGAACTGGCAGCAGTGGAAGGCTGTGCCTTGGAGCACAGCAGCCACTGCACTGAGCCGTCGCTGCTGTTACCATTCCTCATTTGAGGGATGCTCCATGGTGTATGGGAAGAGCAAGTGGACTTCAGAGGTGAACAAAATGAGGGCTGAGACCTGATTTCACATTTTCAACCTGTATGGCAATTATTTAGTCCTGTTTCCTCAGTTTCCCTAACTGTGAAATGGAATAATAATGACAATAATGCCTAATGTGCAGTGTGGTTATCTGACACAGGCTCCTGGGTTCTAATGACTAAATGACACAAGCTCCTGGGTTCCTCAGACTCAGTTCCTGCTCTGTGTTCTTCTCAGTACTGACTTGGTCACTGCTCAGACGATGTCTGGGGTATGTCCTCTCCAACCACTACAAGGACTGCAGGAACCCAGTTCACCTGTCCACTGACCAGGCTAGAAACTGAATCAGAGGCTTTTATTCTGGGGTAGAGAGTAGGGTTTCAGAAACTCCATGCCAGTCTAGGAGGTGGGCCTCAGGGAACAAGTGCAGGGCTGTGCTCACAGAGGGGCTTAATGAAGGAGCTGCGTGAACAAATAAAATCAGTGACCCATCAGGAAAAGGTAGGGAGAGGAGCCTCTATGCTCGGGGCAGGCCAG
The DNA here is from genome assembly GCF_040802235.1 of Manis javanica. Lineage (NCBI taxonomy): Eukaryota > Metazoa > Chordata > Mammalia > Pholidota > Manidae > Manis > Manis javanica. Next base: position 17,655,776 of record NC_133159.1, read on the forward strand.
GTAGCAGATAGCAGACCCTCACAAAATCCCACCCCTACACACACACCTCAGCCACTTTAGCCGGGGAGATCTTCCCTTCATATGGGCATCCAAGTGCACAGGAAACATACCTGTGGGAAGACAGGGGAGGAATGTCAATGCCCCCAAGCTCCTTGGCCAGCAAGGCTGGGGCGGGTGGCTGTTTGACCTACATCCCTGGTTAGCCTGAAATCAAAACCTGAAGCTGGGCAGAGGTAAGGTGTGTGGGTGAAAGGCTAATTCGATGATTGTAGCAAGAATGAAGGTAGTGTTGCTAATGCCAGGAGGGAGCAGTGGAGAGTTACAGCATAGTGTTAGGACAAATAGGCCTGCAGTTCAGGAAGCAGGCCTCAGGAGAGGCAGCCAGACACCAGTAGAGGGGGAGCAGTATGAGCAAGAGCCTGAGCTGCACAGAGGTGAGGTAAATATGCACCACAGGGCAGCTGGGGCCCATCCTCACAAGGGCGGACCAATGAAACCTAAGGTAGGAAGAGAAGAGCCGGGCTGGCCTGAGGGCCAAGGGATCAGCTGCTTTAGAGAATTCATGCATCGTTTATTCAAACTGATATTTATGGAGTTGCCCATTTTGTGCAGGGCAATCAAACAAGTCAAAGAAATAATCTCAGGAAGTGATGTGCTACGAAGAAAAGTGGGGAATGTGACAGGAGCAACTACCAGAGGCCAACAGTAGCTAGGACGGTCCAGGAAGAGCTGTGAGGACAAGATGGTGGAGCAGAGAGGAGAGAAAGTCTCAGGAAGGGCATTCCAGGCAGAGAGGAGATGGAGTGTAGAGGGCCTGAGGTGGAAATGGCAGGCGTGTTGAAGACGCAGAACACAGGACAGAAGCTGAGGCACAGACAGCAAGAGCCAAAGAAGTCTAGCATGAGGTTGGGGAGGTGGACGTGGGCCTGATCACGGGGTCTTGCAAGACATGGTAAGGAGTTTGGATCTTTGGATCTTGGGTGGGCTTCTATTCCCACACACCCTGTTGGAGCTTAGGTGCCATTAAAACCTTTTAGTCTAGCGAACTATTCTGCATATTACAAGGCATAACAAATGTTTGCTGTATAATGTCAGACTCAAAGATCTCAGTCTGTTTTTCCATTTTAACTCTCTCCCTTATGCTCCAATCACTGCTGAGCAAGGAAAAGATAGAGACACTGAGGAACGATCATGTGCAGTGCCCACGTGGTCTGACTCACCCCCGCACAGCAATGCTGGCTGTCCGGGCGGCTTTCAAGATGTCGTCACACCGCTGCAAACTCTCTTCTATGGAGCAATTGACATTCCTTTGGCTGAACAGCTCCGAGGCAGCTCCAAAGACGGCTACTTCCTTGGCTCCAGCAGCAACCTGCCAACAGCCAGTGAGGACCTCTCAGCACTTTTCTCGTCAAGGAACACCAGAATGGCAAACATCATCCTTTTTTGCTTTTATTTTTTGTTGAAGAGTAGTTAATATACAGTGTTATATTGGTTTCAGATGTACAACACAGGGATTGACAATTATATACATTATGAAATGCTCACTGCAATGTGTTGTTACCCTCTCTCACCAGTTATTACAGTATTACTGATTATATTCCCTGTGGTGTACTTCCAGCCCCATGACTAATTTATTTTATAATTGGAAGTTTGTACCTTTTTATCCCTTCATCTATTGCACCTCTCCCCCGAGGCCTTTCCTCTATGGCAACCACCAGTTTGTTCTCTGTATTTATGAGTCTGTTGCTGCAAAAACACTTGTCTTACAGTAAATTTCATGGTATTTGAATGTTATAGGTTGAAACGTGTCCCCCCACAAAAAAGATTAATATTAGAGTCCTAACCCTTAAAAACAGATGTGACCTTATTTGGAAATAGGGTCACTGTAGATGTAACTAGTTAGGATGAGGTCATACTGGTCCGTACTCCAGCATAACTGGTATCTTACTAGGTAGCTTACTAGGTAGCTTACGAGGCTCTTGCTAAGCAATTTATGTGCACTCTTAATGTCTGAATTCCTCATCTTAGGAACTGTCATTAGCCTGATCTTATAGGTGGAATGTGAGGCTTGGAGAGGTTGAGCAGCTTGTCAAGATCAGAGAGCTGGGAGTGGCAGGGCCAGGACCGCCTGGAGTCTGCCTGACAGTGCTCATCACCTCGGGAGGTAAGACCTTCAGAGAGACGTCCTGGGACGGGGACTGGGACCTGCGGAACAAAACAGGAACCAGAGCCAACAATCTCATTTCAGGAGCCTCCACCAACATGCTACGTCTCTTACCGCTGCCTGGTAGCCTTTGAAATTTGGGGTCAGGACTGGGTAGTTGATGCCAGGAAATTTCTGGATGCCCATTAACACTTCAGAGTGATCAGCCATCTGGGAGGCAAAGGAGACATTGCCAAATCACTGCCAAGAGCAGGCAGAGAACTCAGGCAGAGAAAATGTTTTTAAATCACAAATCTCTTTTTTCCAGAACACATGAATGAGTTCTTTTGCAGAGCTGAGTCTCCCCAATGCTTTTTCTATCTGTTTGACTGATGATGGGCCAGAGGCTCCTTGGTGTGGGTGATATCCCCAATTTCTCCATATGGCTGACTGTCAGCAATAACACTACCAGCCGTTTATTGAGGATGTGCTCTGAGCCAGGCACTGGGCTCAGCATCCTATGTTATTTAACACTCAGCTGGAACAGGAGATTTCTTCCCACATGACTGTTTCTGTGAAGCAGGAGTTATCATATTTCCATTTTACAAACACAGAAACCATGTCTCTAGACAGACCTAGAGATTCTAGACTTCTAGAGCCAGAAGAGACCAGGAGTCATCTTCAACTGGAGAGGGGAAGGCCTCGTCAAGGTCACCAAGTCACAACCAAATCCAGACTTCCTGCCTCCCAGGTTACATTCTTCTGCTACACCACGCTATCATGAATCACCTGAGGCTTCTCAAAGCCAGAGACCTGGAAACCTGTGTTCCAGACTTTTATTTACTTTTCAGGAAACTGCAAAACTTTACACTCCTCTTATCTGAGAAACGTCTCTTACTGAGGGCTGAGGCTCACCTGGGGAACCCACTTGGGTGACACAAAGCTGGTGGCTTCTATAACGGGGAGTCCTGCTGCAGAAAGCATGTTTATCAGCTTGATTTTCATGGGTGTAGGTATGATATTCTGTGATGGAGAAACACCAGAAAACAGGTCAGCAAAGTTGGGAATAAAATGTTCTCAATGCAGTGCCGGTTGGTTCAAGGCTTTTGCTACAGCATGCACTTCACTACCTCAACTTCCAAACGCTAACAGTAGGTGGAGTACAAGGCTTATTTTCAAGTTAGCATTTTTTTTTTTTTTTTGCAATACAGGCAGCTTCTCACTTGAAAAGGAGTTAATATTTACATGGAAACAGTATTTTCCACCATACAGACTTCTTCTTAACTAAATGTTGGTTATATATGACCCCATCATTTACAAATTGGGGGCAAAGTGCCATGGCCTGAAAAGACAGAGATAACCAAAACTCTGGGTCCTCTGAGATGGGGCCCCCAAAGTATCACACCTTCCTCTTTTTAAAGTGCCACTGGCACAGGATCTCATCCTTACATGTTCCAACTACTGCTTCTTTCTCTTCCTCCCCTACCATGGCTAGTTGTTTACCAGATTCAATGGATTCCTCTTTCCAAATGTATCATCATTACCCCATGTATATTATGGGTGGCCTGATCTCACTCAACTAATTCATCCCACAGGAATCCTTCTAAAACAGTCTCCAGTATTTCATTCAGCTCAAAAGCCTCCCATGACTCCCTTGTACTTACAGGATTAGGTCAAAAAATCCTAAGAACTCCAAGTCTCTTTCTCCTTCCACAGCTACCCCCTCTAATTTTTCTCCCACTGCTTTAACTCAGTCCATTCCTCAAGATATTTTTGAGAGCCCTCCATGTTCCAGGGATTGTGCTAGGTGCTAGGGATAAAGTAATGAGCAGCCTAGACATGATTCTGCCCTCACAGAGATTACAGTTTATTGTTTCCAACAAGTACCCAATATTAAAAAGCTAAGCTGATCATGCTTTTAAAAAAAGGAAAAAAACTTTTTTTCTTGAAAAAATAATTAATACACAATTAATTCAGAAAAACATGCCCAACCAAAACTACCCTTTAAACTTTCCAGAGGTAACACTATCAGCACCCTGACATGTATCTTTCTAGATCTGTGCAGCCCAGTACATTAGACACTAGCCATATGTGATTATTTGAATTTAAATTAACATTATATATGTATCAAAAAATTCAGTTCTCCAGCCACACCAGCCACATTTCAAGTGCTCAACAGCTGCATGTGTCCAGTGGCTGCTGTGTGGGGCAGCTCAAACCTAGAACATTTCCATTTTCACAGAAAGTTCTATTTAACAGCCCTGTTCCAGATCTTTTTCTAAGTAGATACTCCCACACATATAAAACACTTTTTGGTTTTTACACAAAAGTAAAAGATTAAAAAATACATATAGTTATTTGATATTTTATACTAATTTATACTCTGTTCATAATCTGCTTAAGTCACTTAATATATGCCTCCATATTAATGGCATCATAATCCATTTTAATTAATGTATTTGATCTAATTTTTCCCATACTGAGCATTTAGGTTATCACAACTGGGATGTAAGGAACATTACCAAGGCTAAATCTTTGCATGTGGCCTTCATGACTTCTTTGTGTAGAATTGCTGGATAAAAAAAACATGCTTTAAACTTGACTCTACATTCCTGCAGCACTTACCTTCCACCCGGCCCCACTGGGCCTTGGGATGGATCCAGGGACACCATACCTGTTGCACCTCCATGTTAGATCACAGGTGCTTCCTGGCCTTCTCCACCTCCCCTACGTAGGGCTAGGTGATCACATCTTGCATAGCTCTGTCCATCCTGGCTGCACCTACCACATGGACTCTCAATGTTCATTTAAAAACTTTTCAAATTTCCATCTTTACCTTTTCATTCTGTAGTCCATCTCGGGGTCCAACTTCCACAATTTTCACCTGCTTTGGGAATGTACCCAGAGATGAGGTGCTGACCTTTGGTTTAAAAGAAGAAACCAAAAAGGAAGAGACAAAATCTGAAAAGGGGGACCAATCTGAAAGAATGGATCCATCTTCACTAATATTGAGACAAGAAGCAATAATTCTCACGGCTTAATTCACATTTGACCTGTTTCAGAACTAAGAACGAAAAGTATATTTCATTGAAAAACGAGCAAGTGATTCATGCTCCCAGAATAGGCCCATTTCCAGCTCCTTTGAAGTCTAGACCCATTTTTAGCTGCCTAACAATTGAGCATTTAGGTGCAATCTTTTTTGCACCTCTCAAACTTAGTAGTCCCAAAACAGAACTGTTTACGCTCTCCTAAAGCCCTGTCTGACTTCCTTCTTATCTCAGTAAAAGGCACACATGCAACCTGTTGCTTAAAGCCAGAAAACTGACTCATCCCTTTCCCCTACTCACCATGGGCTGTAAGTCTCTTATCATTTGGATCCACTTATCTCAGTGAACTTATTACATTCGCCCCACTGTCCCCCACCCCAAGGGGTCCCACTGGCCTTTCTCCCACACCAAGGCCTTGGTGCTTACTTTTCCCTCTGCCCAGAATGCTCTTCACCTGGCTCTTCCCACATCTGGCTTCCTCTTATCTTTCGGTCACAGATGGACCTCCTCTGACTGCCCTTTGAAAAGTTGCCAATCCCCTCACCCTCATTATTTTCTATTTCAAGAATAAAATACTTCCTTTAGAGCATGGCACATAATGCCTACTCAATGTTTCCTCCAGTAGAATATGAGCTCCATGAGGGACTTTGTCACGACCTCCACTTCACCCCTTGTGTTTGGCACTGTGCTTGGCATGAAGCATGCACTCATTAAAATGTTGCCAAAGTAACAGATAAATGTGTGACGGGCATAGCTGCCCCACAGGAGGGCAACTACTAGCTGTGGGGAGGAGCAGTCAGTCTTGGACTTTGTGGGGTTGGGGGAATGGAGGAGGGCTCTGTTCTGTTACAATCACAGGCTGGGTGGGTCTGTGCATGGATGACATCATCAGCTGCTAAAAACAATAAATAGGCCTGGAGTCTTCTCTACATAACATCTCCCCCAAATTTTCCCCTTCTCACTGCCAAGTAACACAGGCTTCTTTTCCCTCTTTCCTCAATTCTTAATACTACAAATCTTCAAATTAACTTCATTTTACCAGATTTAATCTGGATAAACATACTGGAGTAAGGGGAGAGGTGCAATCTCTGCAAGGGTCCAGATTCCTAAAACCCTTAAGGAAATATTCCCTTCTATGAATCAGCTGGAACTTGAACAATTTACCTGAACTGACCTTGGCTGTTAACCAGCAAAGCTTCCTAGAGACAAAGATGATGAACCACTAGATGCCATGATGTCAGCAGGCTAAACCCAAGGTCCCTGCAAGCTGAAACACCCTCCAACAGGGATGTTCAGCCTCTGCTGGGACACTACTCTAAAATGATCCCGCTGGAATATAAGCTTCATGAGACAGGGGCTTTGTTTTATTCATTGCTATATTTCCAAAGGACTGGACATAATAGGGGCATAGTAAATAACTGCTGAATGTTGTGGGAAGATGTAAAACCTGTTTCCAAGTTCCTTTTATTAGAACAAACTCAATTCTACTTCCTTCTTCATAACAACTTTTCATATAATAATAGAACAGTAATTCCTATTTATTAAGCATTTAATATTTATCAGGCACTTCATGCCAAGCACAGTGCCAAACACAAGGGATGAAGTGGAGGTCGTGACAAACTCCCTCATGGAGCTCATATTCTACTGGAGGAAACACTGAGTAGGCATTATGTGCCATATGTGTAAGAGTCTTTTACATATTAACCTCTATCATTCTCTCAACAACCTTATTAGGTAGGGACTATTATAATCCCCATTTTACTGTGAGAAATCTGAAGCCCAAAGAGATTAAGTAACTTTCCCAAGACCACATGCTTACCTAGTCACTGAGCCACTATGTGAACCTGGCCGTGTGGCTCTAGAGCACACACTTTTAATTCCTGGGCCATGTTGCCTCTCTGGAACCCTGCAGTCCCCCATCTTCTCTTGTTTTGGTTAAAATACCCAGTTCCTTCCCTCTGTGAAGTTCTGCTCAGAGATAATCCCCTCTTAACCACACAAGTCCTGGGTCACAGCCTCCTGAACTGTATGTAGTGTACCTGTCATCAACAGCTAATACTGACAAAAGTCCAGTGCTAACTTCAGGCAGCAGTGCCTCATTTAGTCCCTACATGGCTGGGACTATTATCATCTCAACTCCATAGGAAGAAACAGCTTCCAAAAGATTACTCAGAATCACACAACTAGGAAGTTTAGACCTGAGCTGTCTGGCTCTGGTACCAAATCGATGCTAGTAACCGCGTGGAGGGCCTGTCACCATCATGTCATTATGCCGAAAGTTTTTCAAACAACATTAATATCCACCATCTCATTCAATTTTCTTAACTTTTCAAGTTGGAATTACCATCTGTATTCTACACATGAGCAATTGGTGGGGATGGGTGGCCTAGCAGACATTAGTTTTTTGAGTTGGGTCCACCACCAAGATAGTGTAATTTTTCCCACTATACAGTTATAACTTCTTTTATGATCTCTAAGATAAAAAATACCACAACTGATCAATCATTTACTAAGAGCTAGAACAATGTTTGATGCTTTACCTACATTTTCTTTAATGTCCAAAAAACCTTTATGTAATGTTCATCCATGTTATGAGAACGCAGGTTTACTGAGTAAATAACTCAACCTAGAAAGTGGCAGAACGACTGGGACACCACAAGTTGAGCTTTACCAACACAACTCATTCAACCTTTTATACAACTAGGTCTCCTTACACCTTCTCTCCACCCATTTAACATGGGAGAGGGGGGAAACAGCAGGAAGGAACTTGCCCAAAGTACAATTCCAAGGCCCCACGAGGCCCAAGTTCTGGTTGGCACGCTGTGAGAGCCCGCCAAGCGGCCCCAGACGCAACAGGAGCTGAAAAACGGAGGCGTAGGGAGGAGGACCTTGTTTTTTCTATTCAGAATGGAAGGGTATTCGTGATTTTCACTAATATGGGGCTTAGAGAGGTCTGAAGCCCAATAAGAGGGAGAAAGGTGCCAAGGTGACTAGGAGGGCCTTGGACAGGGAATTAGGGCCTGTGAGATGGCGTCCCAGATCTCCGCGACCCAGACACCTCGCTCCCCATCTCCGGGCCTCCGTTTCCCCATAGCCCTCAATGGATTTGGGCGGGACAGAGGGTCCAAGGCTCTCCAGACTATGGTCCGAAGAGCTGTCCGGCTTCGCCTCATAGAGAGCGGACGCCACGGGCCAAGCTCAAGACCCCGACCGTCATGGCGCCTGCAGGGCCGCCCCTCGGCAACCCGGGCACTTACAGCCCGGAGGAACGTCAGGCCCACCAGTCTCCGAGGTAGCGCCCTCCTCACAGACGCCATCTTGGCCCAGCTTCCCCTGCGGCAGCCCTGCTGAGCCTCACGTAAACCCCTCAAGTGCCAGGTAGGTGTGGCCTCACCCTTGGGGCGGAGCCTCTGGAGTGACGTTAACGCCTTACGCTAGCTTCGTCCCCGTTCTCTCGGTTTTTATTACTTCCGGCTAGTTCTTCCTTCAGCGTTAAGTTTCGTGAGCTCTTATTCTGTGCGTGGTAAAGTGGAGCTCTAGGACTGTACAGAGGAAAAAAATTAATCAGAGGCTCTGACTTCATGGTCTGGGGTCTGGGAGGTGTGGGAAGACAGATATGAGCACAGATAGTTGTGTCATTACTACCTTTCAGAATAAGATGAAACATTACTATTTGCCTATTGGATCGCTCATCACATTCTTAAGGATTCAAATGCAGGTAGCTGACTCTGGAGATGCATCCTTTGATTTCATATCTTGAAGAATGAGTAAGATTTATCCAGGTAAAGAGGATACAAGAAAAGCTTTTACAGGCAGAGGTCGTAGCATATGCAAAGGCTCAGAAAAAAGAAACTGCCTAGAGAAGTGTTTTTCAAAATGCATGTTGTGCCTCATTAATTAGATTTATCAATTTAATGGGTACCAAATTTAAAAACAATAGAAACTATCAGAGTGCATTACATAAGTAGTAAAGCTAAGTACTGTTTTAAAAACTTACATGTCAACCAGGTTGGCGGTGTAAAATAAATTTCTTACTGTAGACTGCAATTAGAAAAATTTGAAAAACATTGTTTTAGAAAGATGAAAAGAAGGCCAGAATGATGGGAAAGCAGAGAAGGGTACTTCCTACTAAGATGAGAGTTTGACAGGGACCGTAATAAAGGGCTTTGGGAACACATTAATAACAGCTTTCCTTAATCACATGTATTGTAAGAAAGAGACAGAGGCAGTTAGAGAGAGAGAGACATACATTCAGAGGAGAAGGAAATGTAAAGGCAAAAGCAGAGCCTGGAATGATGCAGTCGTAAGTCAAGGAATGCCAACAGCCAGCAGATGCTGGAGAGGCAAGAAACAGATCCACTAGAACCTCAGAGGGAGCACAGCCCTACTGATACCTTGATTTTAGACTTCTGGCCTCCAGACTTGTGAGACAATAAATTTTTGTTGTTTTAAGCAAAATAAAATAAATAATAACAGCTTTCCTAATAGCAATGCATTTGAAGGGTGTTAAGCAGGAAGATAGGACCAAATATGGATGGCTAGGACTTCCAGTACTATGTTGAGTAGAAGTGGAAAAAGTGGGAATCCTTGCCTTGTTTTTGGTCTTAGAGGAAAAGCTTTCAGTCTTTCACTATTTAATGTTTGCTCTAGGCTTTTATTATGTGAGGTAATTTCCTTCTATTCCTATTTGGTGTTTTTACCACAAAACATGTTGCATTTTGTCAAATGGTTTTACTACATCAACTGAGACAGTCATGTAATTTCCCCCCCTTCATTCTGTTAATGAGGTGTATTACACTGATCAATTTTTGTATGTTGAACTATCCTTGCATTTCAGGAATAAATCCCACTTGGTCATGGTGTGTTGCTGAATTAATTTTGCTGATATTTTGCTCAGAATTGTTGCATCAATATTCATAGATGATATTATTGGTCTGTAGTTTTCTTGTGTTTTTGTCTGGGTTTGGTTATCGGCTTAATGCTGGCCTCATAGAATGAGTTTCGAAATGGTGTCCAACTTTTTTTTGGAAAGTTAGTTCTTTAATGTTTGGTGGAATTCACTAAATAAGCCATTGGGCTTCTTCTTTTTTGGTCAGAAGATATTTTATTACAGATTCACTCTCCTTACTAGTTAGAGGTATATTCAGATTTTCAATTTCTTGATTTAGTTTTGGTAGGTTTTGTGTTTTTAGGAATTTTTCCATTTCATCTATGCTTTTTGTTGGCATTCAGTTGTTCATAGTTCTGTTATAACCCTTTTTTATTTCAACAGAATTGGTAGTAATGTCCCCACTTTCATTTCTAATTTTAGTAATATGAGTCTACTTTTTTCTTAGTCCATCTAGTTCCAGGTTCATCACTTTGTTGATCTTTTTGAATAACCAACTTTTGGTTTCATTTATTCTTTTCTATTAAAAAAATATCTGCTCTAATCTTTTCCTTTCTTCTGCTAGCTTTGGACTTAGTTTGTTCTTAAACTAGTTCCTTAAATTTTAAAGTATGTCGATTTGAGATCAATTTTTTAGTGTATTTATAGATTTCCCCCTTAGCACTGCTTTCACCGCATCCAGTTAAGTTTTGGTATGTCGTATTTTGTTTCTGTTCTAAATGTTTTGTAATTTCCCTTGTTTCTTCTTTGATTCATTGGTTGTTAAAGAGTGTAATTTTTGATTTCCACAATTTTGTGAATTTTTCAGCTTTCCTTCTGCTATTGATTTCTAACTTCATCCAGCTGTGGTCAGAGAAGATATTTCTGTTGTCAGGTAGCTGCATACGGGGAGGTCAACCTGGTGAAACCTCAACCTGCACGGGGGAGGCTTCTTGACTCTCATCGAGAAAGAATTATTGAACAGGTTGGATGAGTGTAGGTAAGGAAGAAATTCATTAAAGCAAGCGTAGTAGTGAATAGCAGCAGCTGAGTAGTCAGTAGAGAGCAAGGACAGAGGGAGGAAAGGAAAGCTCACTGAACTCCTGTTTGGCATAGGGCAGGTCTCTGGCCAACTCCAGGAGCCAGGGTCACCTGGCGTCCAGTGTTTGCTTGATCTGCACAGCGTGGGAACCAAGTGTCTACCACCCCAGGATTTAGCGGAGCCACAGAGCACTGCATGGAGTGAGATTATGTTCTGAGAACTTTGCAAAGCAAAGAAAGATTTTCGGGCAGGCTGCTAAAGGGCATGATCATACAACTGCAGTCCAGGCCTGGTCATGCAGGTGACGGGAACTTGCAGGCCCAAATCAGATCTCAGGAGCCCTTCCCTACTTGTCTGAAGTAGGACAGAGAAAGTGAAGAGTTGTGCCTAAGTCTAGAAAATTGAAGGAAGTAGTGAAGTAACAAAGGCACTTACCACTGGGAAAGGGGTCTCTTATTAACCTCCCTGCAGGCTTGGAAGAGCACGGAGACAAACCAATAAACTGAGGACCAAGGTTTTATTTAAAGCAAAGTACACACTTGGAGAAAAGGGGAATGGGGGCAGCCTCCGAGGAGAGGTGCGCTTAAAGGCTTAGGATTCCGGTGTTTGAGGATTTCAAGAATGGGGTAAAAAAGGGCCAAGGGAGTGTTGGCTGATGTGTGGTCTCATAATGTCTGTCTCCAGTGGTATAGAGACAGTAACATGATCAGTCCTTACATAATATTCTGTAAGAAAAACTTAACACAAGCTATTGGTCCTGTTCTTCTCCAAGACCACGGTTACCCTCAAGCAGTGGAGACATATCATTTATAAATGCTTGTCTGGCCTTAAGATAAGCTAGGCTTTTGGCTAATCACCATAAAATATATTAGGAATCTTACCTCCTAACTCCTTGGTTAAATGGAATCTTAGCCTTAAGATGGAGTCCCTCCTGTTCTTACTATTTATATCTCAGCATTTTTCATCATAGGAAAAATTAGTAATGCTTGTCCCATGTCCCTGCTTTTTTTTTTTAGCTCCATACATAGTGTTTTAAATTATCATTCGAAGTATTTTCTAAATCTCTGTATGGTACCTTCTTTGATTCAATTAATTAGAAGAATGTTTTAAAGTTTGCAAACATGGGTTTTTGCCAAGTTTTTATGGTCTTTTAATTATGTTGTAGACATACTATATAGTCTGTATGATACCGCTTCTTTGTTACGTTTGTAAATGTTCCGTATGTGTTTGAGAAAGACAAATATTCCTTAAATGTTGGGTAAAGATTTCTAATACATCTATTAAATAAAAAAGAAACAAAATTTGACTAGATCTAAAACAAAGAGGCTAAACTGATAGTCAACTCAAAAGAATGGTACCAGAAGCGAGCAGAAAACCAAAGGATTTCCACCGGGGCTCTGCATCATGCAGACTTGGCAGGCTGCCCCGCAGCCCCAGCATTTTTTTTTTTTTTTAAAGAACATAAAGCTATAGGCAGCTCACATAGTCCCAGAAGAAAGTTACAACATGCTTTTTGGTAGTAATAATCTGACATACAAATTTATTTATTTGATCATGTTTTAAAAAGCAGGGCAGAATCACATCCATTTTCTTACAGTATTGCTTTAAACAGACTCATTTTCAGAGCTCTTAGTTTGCTTTGGAAATTTCTGAAAAGCTGACCACAGCAGCCTAGCAAGCCTTTTCCTGCCCATCCAGGCTCTCCTGCTTCTGTTGGGCGATGGGGGCTCGGAGGATAAGCGGGTTTTTTATGACAACTGATACTAAATAATTAGCATGAGGCTAAGCTTACCAAACCCTTTTCGCCCCTTCCCATGGGCAACAGGGTGACCTGGCTTATTCTTCACCTGAAGTCTATGAATAACTTCAACCACAGAGGTCATCAAACACAGAGAATGGAGGGCAATTTTCAGTGTAGCTAATTTCCAAAGTTAGGTATGGACGAAGTCAGAGCTTAACTGTTTAGTTCCTCCTTCTGCTGATCAGAGAGAGATGTGCTAACAGTGGATCTCAGCTCTGACCCATTGAGACATCAGTGGAATACATTCAGTCCCACTGATTGAAATGTGTTGGAAAAGGCATTTCTGGGTAGAGAAGAGTAGTTTATTACAATGATGATACTCCAGGGGAAAATCAAAGTAGCAGACAGCAGGTAGTGTTCCTCTTGAACTCCCGTGATCATTTAACTCCTATCAGCTTTAGAGCCCAACCAAACTGAACGGGGAGAACTGAGAATGGTAACTGGGGCAGATAAATGAGAAAACCTACATTTGGATCTTTGGTCCACTTCAGATCTTTTTCGACTCCCAGCAACCTTATCTGCAGAAAGTAAAAGGGATGGAAAATCATGAATGCATTAATGAGGTCAGAATATGGCCTGAACATGGTGGGAAACGATCCTGCTGGGGCAGGACAGAGAAGACAGTCTACAAGGGGAATAAATATGGGGAAACCTGGGGAAGGAAGATATAGAGAAGATGTACCAATTTCTTCAGAGAAAGTTATATGGCGGGAAGGACTGGCTGAAGCTCCTCACCTGGGTAGCTGAGGTAGTTACAGGGGCTTGAAGTCTTAAGACTCCATTTTCTGGCCAGTACAGGAAAAAGGCATAAACATCTGATCCTTTTGAGGTATACCTGGGAAAAAAAGACACAACACTCTCAAAGATACCTGCCTTGTTACCCTGGCACATAATCTTATACATCTCTCTCTCTCAATTATCCACCAATTTCAAGACTTTGAGTCTGTCACTGCTACTAGGAAGCACTAATGACTTGGTACCAGTTAAACTCTGTGGGAAGGAGGCAGCCAGCCCTGTAAGATTCTTTTGGTGACACCTCTGTATTGGGCTAAAGTTTTCTTTAAAACATTTTAATTCTTATACTAGGTATTTCACACTGTGAAGTACCTGCCTTATCTTTGCCTTATTATTCAAATCTTTTTTCAACTCCAAATCCAAGGGAAAACAGCAGAGGACATAACAAGGGCAAGATGTGCAAAGGAGATGAATCTGTTGTTTTGAGATCTCACTGTGCTTAGAAAAGAGCACGAAAATCACTAAAAAGAACTCACCCAAAACAAAGGGATGAATGTCTTTCCCCTGACCTGAAGACCTATGCTCTACAACAATAACACCAGCAGATACCTTTTGTTGAACACGTGGCACGTGCCTGGCACTCCACTGGGCACTTTACATTGGCTCATTAACCCTCACAATAACTCCAGGAAGTTAAGTATCATCACCCCATTATGCAGTTGAAAAAGTGAGTCCCACAATCAAATAACTAGATCCATAATTCCAAGTATGAATCAAGACTTCTCTACTTTTCAGCTCTGTGATATGACTGCCCTGGGTCCCGTTTCTCACTTGTAACAGGGGGACAATAACAATCTACTTAGGTGAAACTGTTGAGGAGATTCAATGAGTGAAAAGGCTTTATAATGGAGCCTTGCACCCTGCAGGTGCTATACAAGTATTAACTACTGCTGTTTTTAGGAGGTGGGGCAACAGTGTCACATACATTGACTGGTGCTCTGTAGCTCCTTTTTCCACCAAGCCTGCCATCTCCCTCAATAGTCAGGTATGTTGGTGGCCTAATACATAAATTGGGATACAAATTTAATAGCAAAAGGATAGATTTTAGGTTTCCTCACGATGACTTTCAGCCTAGCTTGTAATATTGTGGAGATGCCAGTTCAAGATGGGCTGCAATCCTGTTTCTGTGCACAACAGACGACAAGACTCACCAGACAGATGTCATGTTCTTTTCAGATTGCACCCTCCATGGTTTAGAGGAATAGATGGCCTCCCCGTTGATGTGTAGCCACTTCCCAACAGCAAGTAGCCTTTCTTGGAATATGGGAACAATCAGTCCGTCTTTAGTTGGTCCAATGTTGAGAAGATAGTTGCCTCCTAAGCTTACTGTCTCTATCAGTTCCTGGAGAGGGCACAAACAATGAGATCTTAGCTATGAAGACCAAGCCTGGCACGACACTCAGAACACACAGACGTGAGAAGAAAAAGAATCTAGGGCACATTCTCTGCTTTGTGAATGTCCCTTTTGAAAATGGTCACTATTTGTCATTATAAAAGCAGGACAGGCTTGTATCAGAAAATTGGAACACCCTGATACAAGATGGAGAAATATATTAAATTGAATCCCAGGCAGTGACGATGGGTACTTCCCTGTAGGACCGCACTTCTCATGGTGCTGTATACAGTGGGGAAGGTCGTGTATCAGAAGCACCAAGTGTGAGCAGGGAAGCTGGGAACAGAGCACTTGGCAGTGAAGGAATCAGAAGGAGCCACAGAGACGGAATATAGGGATCAGAGGGGAGACATTTTGAGCCTTTGGGGGAGATGGAAGAGATATGAAAATCTTTGGGACCTTGGTATTCAATGGACTATGTAAATAGAAACGCTGCTCTTTTGGGAAAACATGCTGTGAACAGATACGTTCTTTAAGGCTTCTGGAGTGTGGGGGTTGTGTGTCCTCAGATAGGTGCACTTCAAAGCAGCTTGGAAAAATTAAGGTTACATACAGAAAATTTTTAAAAGGAGAATTTACAGCATCCTAAAGACACCACACCACCACTAACTTTCGTTTCCTTCTGTTTTTTTTTCTGTGCAGTTAATTTTATATAGTTGCTATAATATATGACTATTTTTTCACTCCACCCCTAAGCATTTACCTATATTATGTTCATGAACATTTTAATGGCTAAGTAAAATCCTCAAGTCGATTTTAAGTATCCTTTTATGGTTGTAACAAATTGAAACCCGTATGTCTAGCTCAAAATAATCCTGGGAAGAACATCTCTGTACATAAAACTTGCTTTTGCAATTATAATTATTTCTTTAATAATTAAAAAGTGACTTGCTTCTATGAGTATGTTTAGAAATAGCCCCAAAGGGTTCTGTCAGCCTGCACTTCCAACCAGAGTGCTTCCACCACTCTTAGGAGGCTAGTTAGAAATAATAGTTAACAATGAGCACACAGGTGCTCTTACTGAAATGATTTCAGCTTCACTTGAAATGCCAGACATCTTCATGTTTCGGCGATAGCCCCAGGATAGCTTGTCTATGGAGGTGCACATCTCCCACTTATGATTTGGCAAAGTCTGTGGCTTGAATTTATCTTCACAGTTGTAGTATCCTCCATGCCGACAGATGCAGCTCTTACACCATCGGTCATTTACCACTACTCCATTCTAAAGGAAGAAAGAATACTGTGTCATCAGGGGTAAAACCACTTAGCTTCCTTATATAATGCAGTTTTATGAATTAAGTGTCTATTTGGAAACCAGGAACTGACTTAGTCTAGAGCAGTAGTTCTTATCTGAGGGCCATTTTGTCCTGGAGGGGTCTTTTGGCAAAGTCTGGAGACATTTCAAGTTGTCACACTGGAGTGGTGCTACTTGCATCTAGTGGGTAGGGACCAGGGATTCTGTTAAACATCTTAACATATAACAACAGCAGCCCCCTTACAACAAAGAAATACCCAGCCCTAAATGTCAATAGAATGAGACTGAGAAACCTGGTCTAATGTTATGTAATGTCAGAGTTGGAAGAGTCTATTTTAAAGATCATCTAATAAACCACTGATTCTATTAGAGGAAAAAAGGGGAAGAGAAGACTTGGTTGAAGTCATATCCCTAGGCCGAATTTCAGAAAGCTGGAACTATGAATCATGAAACCAGCCCCAGATGCTTTCCACAACATAACCTGTCTTTGCAGGTAAAGAAAGTCAGCAATCAAATACTCTTTTCCTTCTTCCAAGGTTTTGTTGAACTCTGAGAAATCATTACGTGGAATACCTTAATGTTAATGTTTAATGCTACCATGAGGCTCATACTGGGGCATCGAAGGTGATAAAACACAGTTCTTGCCTTCCGAGACCCAGCAGAGATCGCCTAAGGAGAAAGATCTGTGGTACTTAAAATAAGACTTCACATCAGAATTAATTACCTGGGGGTTAGAATAAGTGGCCATGTTATTAGAGGAGAGTTTCTTTCTTGTTCAGGAAAGTATATAAATTATCAGGAGCCAGATTTAGTTGACACTGGACCAATATTATTGCCTGACTGAGCCAAGCACTGCTCTCAGCATTGGGGGTTTAGCAGTTGTCAATTTAGGGCACACTTCCCTGCTGCCCTGCCTAGAATTACTAAGTAAGGTGAATGATATCTGAAGTATGTTTGTCCAGGTGACCGCTAAGAGAAAAAGAGCGGGGGAAGGCATACAGTTGTGACAGGACATGCTGCAATTGTAGGCAGGGTGACAGGGAAGTCTGCCTGCCCTAAATAGACAACGGCCTCTTTAGACCTACAGAAAGCATGGGAGTGAGCTACGCGGGAGTTACAGGCAGAATGAACAATATGGACAGGGGAATTTTTTTCCTAAAAGCACTTCCCTAATGTGAGTATAGCTCCTAAATAACACTCTTTCCTCATATGAGAAAACCTTCAGGACAAGACTGGGGAGAGCAGGGTTGGCAGCATCCGTGTCTGCGCGGCCCCAGCCTAAGTCCCCACACAGTTAGCAAGTCCCAGAAAATTGCTCTTAATGTCTCTTTTTAGCACATAGGATCTTTCCTTTTGTCTTTCTTCCCATTTTCAGAATTTAGTACTAGTTACCCAGTAAGATCTGTAGAGGTTTATGAATCTACCAAGAAGATAGCTCAGTTCAAACTGGTCTTGAATTTTTCTTTAAAATCCACAATGAATCTAGATTACATAAAATTTCTGTAATTTTCTATAGTGAAATTTAAGACTTCTTCTACTTCACAAGTATACTGAAATACAACCTGTAAATGGGTGGCTATTATACGGTGAAATAGTGTTGATTATGGGGAAGAGGAGGAGATAAGCAAAGTTCCCTCAAGAATTTGGATATAAGGGAAATGAAATTTCTCCCTTGAGAGTTAAATTACATAATCAGCACAAAGTAGGTGAGGCCACAGATACTCACATTTTGTCCCCATCATTTAATTTGGCATGTTTTGAATATTAACTTTTTGGGTGTTTTTCTCATTTATAATGTTTGCCTACTAGTTTATTTTATTTTCTCTATGGTGATCTGGGATTTCCATATACTATTTCTATTCTACTACTTAGATTTAACAAGATTTAAACCTATGTTGTCAAAATCAAGAATTAAAGGAGAAAAAGAAAGTATATACTCCAAGGAAGGGGGAAATAAAAGAATTAAAGGAGAAACCTTTAATGTTTATTAAGTCCCCTGGTCCCTACCGCTCCTATGTTGATATGACATATCATTGCTGCCGCTGTAATTGTCATTACTCTAGATGATCTTGGCTTCTTACACTTTTATCATAACAGATAAATAAGAGGTAAGTCATATAACCACATACTTTGACTGGGCTATCATTGTAGAGCCAAGCAAGAAAGGCTGTAGAGTTCCAGTAAGACTCAGGAGCTTCCCACTGTCCATCAGACCAAATCAAGTCAGGTCTGTACCTGCAAGACATTCAGTTAGAAACAAGTTTATTACCTCAATCCATTCACAGGAAAATCTGATGGATCTATTTTGACAACAAATATTTATAGATTAATCCTCTACCATTTTGAAATCACCTTAAAATTATCATAGTACAGAGAATGTGGAAAACTAGAGACAACATACATACACACACACACACAAACCCTTTGCTAACATAACCACTGTTAATATGCAGAATTTTGTTATATTTCTCCCTAATCTTGTTTTTTTAGATATCTTTTTTTGTGTGGGTGTGTGTATAGTATAAGGTAGGGATCCAATTCCATTTTTTAGGTATCTTTTTAAAAAATAGAGCTATAATTTATATACAATTTAATATAATCAATTTATATACAATTTGGTTTCCTTCCAGCAACTACTTCCAATTAAAAGAGTGGTACTCTACAACTAGAGAATTAAGGCTTCTGCTTTTAAGACGTATTAAGAGATGAACTGTTCTGCATTTTTTTTTTTGGACAGCCCAAAGATTTGACTATCAGGGATCTATTGAATCCACTTGAGCCACAGCTGCACTTTTCACATCATTATTACTCCGAGACGTATGAGGTGTGTGCATGTGTTTGTGAGAAAGAGTGTGTCTACCTCTAAGGTGCATGTTATTCTTTAGAGAGGAAGAATCTGAGGCCCAGTAGGGTGATTTGTTTTAGGTGACAAAGCTTTTAAGCAACAGGAGCTGGAACTCAAATGAACAATATGGACCAGAGTCCTGCCTGATGCCTAATCGTCTGCTGTATTCCCTCATTAAGGGAGCAAGTAGACACCTGTAAAAAGACTGCCTGTTTAAGAGGCAAGAAACAACATGGATGGTCTGTGTTTTACTGTGCATGAGAAACTCTTCTAGGCACTTGATACCATTACCTCATTTGTTCTCAGAATGACTCCATGGTCTATGTTATTCCCATTTCACAGATAAAGAAACTGAAACCTAGAGAGATCAAGTAGTTTCTTCAATGCCACACAGCCAGTAAGAAAGAAATGGATTTCAGATCCAGTTCTGTCTCACTCGAAGCCTCTGCTGGTCTCTCACAACTGTACTCTTTCCTTAGAGAAGTCATCTGGATGCAAGGACATTTTTTATTTTTTGTTCTAACATGAGAGTCCAGGCAGAGATGGCAGCCCCTTAAGCTTGTCCAGGTTCCTCTAAGCACCCAGGTTCAAAAAGGACAAACCAGGAATAAAACATGGTGAAAACTAGGGACAAATCCCAAAGTGAAAGTGGTCATTTTAAGAATAATGATGACAATAAAACCCTTATTCTGTACCAGACAAGGTGACAGATACTTTTCACATATTATTCTGAGCCCTGTATGGAAGGCAT